>NW_027095700.1:0-600000 GCF_036850995.1 Saccopteryx leptura
AGAATGTTCCTCATTTGGGATTTGTTTGCTGCAATAGGTGCGTAAGTCCATCTCATTTATGTGGACACGGGGGCCACCTTCTCTGTTTTGCCATCACACGCAGGACCTCTAGTTCCCTCACAGGTCTCGGTTATGGGAATGGATGGGACCCCTTCCTTTCCCCTTTTTACGCCACTCCTGAGATGCAGTTTTGCCTCAGGCTTGCCTCCTTACAGGATCCCTGGCAGTCAGAACCACTGGACTCCATTCATTTCCAGCGACCACTGTTTCACCTTCTGTCTCTGACTCTGGCTACTCAAGGGGCCTTATATAAGTGGAATCGCGCAGGATCACCCTTTCAGGGATGGGCTTATTTCACTGAGGGTCTCCTTGAGGCTCATCCATGCTATAGCAGGTGTCAGAATTTCCCCCCTGCTTAAGGCCCAATAATAATATGTCGTGGTATGGGTGGACCTCATTGTCTACTCATCCATCCGTTGATGGGCACTGTGGTTGCTTCCACCCGCTGGCTGTTATGAACACGGGTTTGTGACATCTCTTCAAGTCCCTGCTCTGGTCCTTTTGGGCGTGGACCCAGAAGTGGACTTGCTGGATCGCAGGGCAAGTCCATTTTTAGGTTTTGGACCTGGTCCTTTCCTTCTGCACATAAACCCAGGTGAGTCTCTCGCATTAAAATAACAACAACAATAATAATAATAATAATAAAAACAAACTCTTGAAAAGCCCCCTCTTTCTTTAATTTTCTAACCAAACTCCCTCCCCATCTTTCTTGTGGCAACATCTCCCGTGCCAGGCGGAGCTTATTCCCCGGTGCTCCATCTTCTCTGCCACCCCAGTCCATGGGTAGAAATGCAGGGCTTTCCATGCGGGAAGGCAGGTCAGAGCACCCAGAGGCTGGCCGGGGCTCCACATCCTCCCCACCCACTAACCCACCCGCCACCATCGCCTACCCCACTGAGGGGTGGTGCCCCCCCCCCCCAAGCTGTCAGGAGCACCAGCTTCTGCGCAAGAAGGGCATGTCACGCGTGTCCTTTACTTTATCGCATTAGATATCAATCTCCCTGACTGACGTTAAAATAACTCAAACCGACTATGCTGGGATTCTATGCAGCCATGGAGAGGAAGGAAGAAGTTCATGTCCTGAGCCAGAAAAATATTACGTGGATGAAGCCAGGGCCGGGGCGTGCACACACGTGCTGCTTTCTATTGTATGTGAAAAGGGAGGAAATGGGCTCCGTGTTCCGTTCTGGAGACTGCGCTCTGTGCACCACTCAGGGCTGCAGCCTAAGGCCTCCTGGCTACCCACCAGGCCCCTTCTCCAGAGCTGGCAGGATATTTGGGTTGTCCCTAGACACTCCGGGCCACACTCGCCCCTGCTGTCTTGTGACAGGCAGCATGGGCGGGCTGCCGGGGAGCTGGCCACTGGGCAGCACCTTGCAAGTTCCAACCCAGGGGCTGAGGTCTTGGCCTTGGTCCAAAGGCTGCAGCCCTGTGGCTGGTGAGGCTCAGGGCCAGACTCAACCTCTGGCCCCTACAAGTCCTGTCCCTTGAGCTAGACAGACCCTTCCGCTGACACCCAAAGGCCTGTTCTCCTCTTCTCCTGCTCGGCCTGGTCCTCCTGTGCCTCATGGCCTGACCCTCAGCTTGTGGGTCCCCACACTGAGCTGGGGAGAACTGCGGACCTCCTCTGTCTCCAAGCAGGCTGGAACTGCCTGGGGGCAGCCTTCCTTGACCGTGTCTGTGTCCCCACTGGCCACTGGGTCTGGCCCCAGTGGAACTTGTGGGTGCGGGAGAGAATGCAGCTTCAGGGTGACCACACCCAGGGCGTCAGGGCATCAAGGCAGAAAACAGAGGTGCGGAGCTGGACTAACACAAGGCACGTGCGGAGGGGCGGGCAGTGGCTGCTTGGTGGGTGAAAGCATGTCTGAAGTTCTAGGGTGTTAGAGCTGGTGGACGTCACATGTGGGATCATGCCAGCCCCCCCCCCCTTTTTTTTAATTTTTTTATTTTTATTTTTATTTTTTTTTTGTATTTTTCTGAAGCTGAAAACGGGGAGAGACAGTCAGACAGACTCCCGCTTGCGCCCGACCGGGATCCACCCGGCACGCCCACCACGGCGACTCTCCGCCCATCAGGGGGTGATGCTCTGCCCCTCAGGGGCGTCGCTCTGTGGCGACCAGAGCCCCTCTAGCGCCTGGGGCAGAGGCCAAGGAGCCATCCCCAGCGCCCGGGCCATCCTAGCTCCAATGGAGCCTCGCTGCTGGAGGGGAAGAGAGAGACAGAGAGGAGGGAGAGGGGGAGGGGTGGAGAAGCAGATGGGCGCTTCTCCTGTGTGCCCTGGCCGGGAATCGAACCCGGGACCCCTGCACGCCACGTCGACGCTCTACCACTGAGCCAACCGGCCAGGGCCAGCCCCCCTTTTGTGGAGAGAGACTCAGTGTCCAGGAGAGATGTACCCAGCTCTGAGCTGCCCTTCACCCAGATGCCCAGGCTAGTGTTGATTTTTTTCTCCAGTTTTTCAATTAAAAAGAAAGAGACAATTTTAGAGAAAAATTAAGAGGAAGATACAGATATTGCCTATATACCCCCTCCATGAAGAACTCATTCTGATTGACATCCCTGCGGGAGTGGAAGCTTTGTTACAACTGATGAGCCCACACTGACACGTTGTGACTACCCCAAGCCCACAGTGTACATCAGGGGCACTCTTGGTGGTGTAAATAGTACGGGTTTGGAAAAATGTGCAATGCCACTTGTGCATTATCCCAGTAGCATGCAGAGTGTTTTCGCTGCCCTAAAAATCCTCTGCTCACCTGTCCATCCCCCCCAACCGCTGGCCACTGCTGCTTCTGGAGTGTTGCCGTATCCGGGAAGGTCGTGTAATTGGAATCATATAGTATGTTTCCTCTTCAGACTGGCTTCTCCACTTAGTAACAGGCATTTAAGTTTCCTCCAAGCCACACGGCTTGATAGCTCTCTCTCTTTCTCTTTTTCTACAGCACTGAATCATATTCCATTGTCTGGATAGACCTCAGCTTATGTTTCTCCCTCACCTGCTGAAGGACATCTTGGTTGTTTCCAGTGTTGACGATTACGAATAAAACTGCTCTGAACATCCGTGTGCAGGTTGCTGTGTGGGCATCAGTTTTCATCTCCTTTGGGTAAACGCCAGCACTGAAGTTGTCTCCCAAATGTCCATCCTCCTCCTCCTTTTGGTGACCCACCCCTGGGGATGTCGGCTTTGGGAAGGGGGAGGTCTGAGACCATGGCTGGCACCTCCCTATCTGACCTACAGGTTTAACGGGCTCCTAACACTCCCGGGGCCAGTGGTGTGCAGAGCCCTATGGTGAGGGCTTCCAGGATCTTTGGGAAGTGCCTTCCATCATGGACAGAGAAGCCTAACTCTGCCACCTGAGTTCTGGGCAGCCAGGAGCCAGGTGGCAGCTCCTTAAGAAGCTAGGTTTGGGGTGAAGTTGATAGGACTGAAAACAGAGAAGAGAAATGGAAAGAAACGGGTCCTTGATGCCAGTACTGAGTAGCTGAACCAAACTCACCCCAAGTCCAATCTCCCAGGACCTCCAGTTCCTTCAATCAAGGGGCCCACTGTAAGGTGCAAAGAGCCAGCTTCCAGCTTCCATCACGCTCTCTATCATAAATGTTTTCTATTTCACTAATTGCTGCAATTACCTTTATTTCCTTCCTTCTTTCTTTAGATTCATACTTCTCTCTCTAACTTCGTGTGATGGATGCGTAGCTAAGGAACTTTCAGCCACCTCTTCTAATATTTGCATTTAAAGATGGCATCTCCCTGCAGAACGGAATTTCTTGTGGTGAAGTGACCTTCTTTATCTCAGTAATAATTTTTGCCCCCAAGCATACACTTGGCTTTCTTTCCAGGAGGACCTGTCATCCTTTTGCATGTAATACAATTGCTGATAAAATTGTTAAAATCTTTGTTATGTGCTGCCATTGTTTGCTCTAAGGAGACACCCTTCCTGCCCACTACCTTAAACCCCCAAAATGCAGAGGGTCGGTAGATGCCTTGCAGCCCTCCCACAGGCTGTGGCCGGCTTATTTCTTCCTGTAGTCTAGCAGTCTCTTTATGCCCTCTTCTCACTTGTTCCGTTTTTGGGTGACAGCCTGGACCGTATGAGGAGATGCCCGTCCACCAGCACTGACCGCGACCCTGCCTGCCCCTCCCTGGTATGCCCGTTATCATGAAGAAGGTTCCTCTGCTCCCAGCAGACACCAGTCTGTTCTTCCTCACCTTTCTTCCCCAGAATTTTCTACCTTGGGCGACTTCTGCTCCCTGGCATCACACACGCTTCTCTGCAGCGCCCTGCAGGCCGGCCAACGTCTGGGGCTCCTCCCACCCATGTCCCACTTCCCGTCCCAGAGGTTGCAACAAGTCATAAACTTGGTGCCTTGAAGCGACAAAAAAGCTCTCTGGGAGAGCCCTTCCTGCCCTTCATGGTGCAGGAGACTGTCCTCGGCTGCGGCCACACATCTCCAGTCTCGTCTGCACATGCCGCGCCCTGTGTCTGAGCCACAGGGCTGCCTGTCTTTTCTCTTATAAGGACACTGGGGTAGCTTCATCTCCACATCCTTACCTTAATGATTAAGGCTTAATCCATTCACCTTAATCCTTACCTTAACCCTTTTCTCAAATAAGGTCACAACCACAGGTCTGGGGAGTAGGGTACGAACATCTCTTTTGGGGCCACCATTCAGCCCAGAACACATCCTGTCCCCCTACTATCCTGGGGGCCCCTGGAGGTCAGGGGTGTTCTCCATCTCAGAGGGCAGCAGCCCCTCGGGAAATGCACTGTGGGAATAAGGGGGTGTTGCTGTTGACCCTTGGCTGGCCCTCTCAGTATGCCAGGCAGTCGGTCTTTTGGGAAACAACCCTCCTTATAACACGGTCAGCAGCTGCGTCCACAATCTTGAAGGCATAGAGGGATTCCGACAGTGTCACCACAAAAATACTAGGTAGGGAGCTCAACTGTCCATCTCTCCATGACCCCAACCTAGCCCTTTTCCCCACCAGGGCCTGATTCAGAGGGCTGTGCACAAGATCAGACATGGGCCATGGCTATAGGGTCGCCCAGGGGCACTTGCCAGGATCACCTAACAGGACAAGATCCATCTGCCCCCTCGCCAGGATCTGGGCATATGGGCAAGGTCAGGCTGGGAAGAGGGAGGTCAAAGGCCAGGAGCTGTTCAGACAGAAGGGGCCAGGGCCACACAGTCACTTGTTCTGCTCTTATCCCCTTAAAGAGAGCCCTTTCTCTTCTTAATCATGAAGGATTGTTATTCTTGTTTGCAAAATCCTGATAGGATGAAACTGACCCATAAACATTGGGAAGAAGGCAGAGTAGCTTGGAAACGGGATTGGAATCTCTGTTTCCCTGGCAACCAAGCCTCGCGTAGGAGAGCTCAGGTCTCTGCTCCATGGGGAGCAGGCCCAGAGCTGCGTTTCCCAGGGCCTGGCTTCACCGTCTTAAACATGATTCTTTGGATATCTGTCCTCTGCTTCCACTGCCCCAATCATTCTCAGCCAGGCCCCATACACCTGTCTTGATTTTTGCTGAATAACAAATTACCCCCAAATTTAAATGCTTAAAACAGCAGCACTTATTGCCTCACGTGTCTTGAACAAAGTAAAGAGAACTTGGGAATGGTTTCAAGGTCAGAGATCAGTGATGTCTGCAGAAATGGGAATAAGAAGTGTTGTGGCCACAGACAGACATCACACACACACACACACACACACACACACACACACACACACACACTTATTTTAAAGAATTGGCTCACATAGATAAGATACAAAGGTTGTCAAACGGAAAATCTGCAGGGTAGGTCAGCACGTAGGAGAGTCAAGAGGAGCCAATAATTCAGTTCAAGTTTAAAGGTCATTTGCTGGCAGCATTCCCTCTTGCTCAGGGGACGTCAGTCTTTTGGTCTTTTGTTCTATTCAGGCCTTCAACTGATTGGCTGAAGCCCACCAGCACCATGGAGGTCAATCTGCTTCACTCAAAGTCCACTGACGTAAATGTTGATCTCCGTTCTTGTCTTTCAAGCACTTTAAAGATACTATTTCACCATCTTTTGGCTTTCACTGTTGCTGTGAGATTCTGCTCTCAGCCCCGCTGCTATTCCTTTAGTTGATCTCCCTTCCTTTCTGGCTGATTTAAACTTTTTTAAAAAAATCTCTCCCTGGTGATTTGCAGTTTCATTATTTTGCACCTAAGTGTGAATTTTCTTTTTGTTTATTTTATCGAGCATACGTTGTGCTGCTCTGTAAATACTTATCTTTCATCAGATCTGGAATATTCTCAGGCAAAATCTCTTCAAATATTAACTCTCTGTCCTTTGGGGCTTTATCCAGACTTATATTAGCTTTTGGCACACTCTCTTTTGTGTTTTAACTTCTTTTTTCTTTTTCTTTTTTTAAGTGAGAAGAGGGGAGATAGAGAGACAGACTCTTGCATGTGCCCCAACTGGGGTCCACTGGGCAACCCCGTCTGGGGCTCATGCTTGAATCAACGGAGCTATTCTCAGTGTCTTGAGAGGGAGAGAAGGAAAGATGGAGGGGAAGAGAAGCAGATGGTCACTTCTCATGTGTGCCCTGAATGGGGATTGAACCTGGAAATCTGCAGGCCAGGCTGACCCTCTATCCACTGAGCTAACTGGCCAGGGCTTTTAACTTTTTTTCCCTCTTTTTATCTCTTTATCCCTTGTGCTGCATTTTTTTAAGAGGGGAAGAGAGATAGAGAAACATCATTTGTTGTTTCTCTTAGCTGTGCACACCATTGATTGCTTCTCATATGTGCCATGACAGGGCTGGTGATCTCAGGGTTGAACCAGCACCCTTGGGAGTGAGCTGGCACCTTTGGGATTGAACTGGCACTCCAGGATTGAGCCAGTGACCCCGGAATTGAACTGGTGAACTTGGCATTCTGGGATGACACTATACCCACTGCACCACCAGCCACGGTCCTCGTGCTACATTATTGATAATGTCTTTAATATTCTCGTTCACAAATTCCTTCTTCAGCTGTATCTAATTTGATGCCTAACACATTTGCTAAGTTTTTTTTACAGCTGCTTTATTAAAGTATAATCCATGTACTGTAAAATTCACACTTTTAAAGCATACAACTCAGTGGTGTTTAGTATGTGCACAGACCTGTGCAACCATCATCACTATTTTTAGAATATTCTTATCGCTTGAAAGGTATCCCCTTGACCCCTGGTCGGCAAACTGCAGCTCGCGAACCACATGTGGCTCTTTGGCCCCTGGAGTGTGGCCTTTCCACAAAATACCACATGTGGGCGCTACCTCAATAAGGAATGTACCTACCTATATAGTTTAAGTTTAAAAAATTTGGCTGTCAAAAAAAATTTCAATTGTTGTACTGCTGATATTTGGCTCTGCTGACTGATGAGTTTGCCGACCATTGACCACTAGCAGAAACTACCCATTCTTTTTCCCTCTCAGTCCCAGGCAGCTACTAGTTTACTTTCTGTCTCTTTTAGATGTTTCTATCCTGGACATTTCATATAAAAGAAGCCATACAATATCTTCTTCTTCTTTTTCTTTCTTTTTAAAAGATTTTACTTACTGATTTTACAGAGAGGGGAGGCAGGGAAGTGAGAAGTATCAACTCATAATTGCTTCACTTTAGTTGTTCATTGCTTGCTTGTGGTATGTGCCTTGACTGGGCGAGCCTAGGGTTGTTTTTTTGTTTTGTTTTGTTTTGTTCTTACAGGGACAGAGAGAGGAATAGATAGGGAGAGACAGACAGGAAGGAACGGAGAGAGATGAGAAGCATCAATCATCAGTTTTTCATTGTGACACCTTAGTTGTTCATTGATTGCTTTCTCATTGTGCCTTGACCACGGGCCTTCAGCAGACCGAGTAACCCCTTGCTCGAGCCAGCGACCTTGGGTCCAAGCTGGTGAGCTTTGCTCAAACCAAATGAGTCCATGCTCAAGCTGGCGACCTCGGGGTCTCGAACCTGGGTCCTCTGCATCCCAGTCTGATGCTCTATCCACTGGGCCATAGCCTGGTCAGGCAAGCCTAGGGTTTCAGCCAGTGACCTCAGCATTCCAGGTTGATGCTCTAATCATTGCACCTGCACAGGCCAGGCAATATATGCTTCTTCTTCTGTTTTTATTTATTTTTAAGAGTTTTTTATTTAGAAGTTAAATTTAACCTGACCCAGGCGGTGGTGCAGTTGATAGAGCATTGGACTGGGAGGCAGAGGACTCAGGTTTGAAACCCCAAGGTCGCCGGCTGGAGCGCAAGCTCATCTGGTTTGAGTGCAGGCTCACCACCTTGAGCGTGGGGTTGCTGGCTTGAGTGTGTGATCATAGACGTGACCCCATGGTTGCTGGCTTGAGCCCAAGGTCACTGGCTTGAGCAAGGGTCACTTGTTCTGCTGAAGCCCCTTGGTAAGGCACATTTGAGAAAGCAATCAATGAACAACTAAGGTGCTGCAACGAAGAATTGATGCTTCTCATATCTCTTCCTTCCTGTCCCTATCTGACCCTCTCTCTGTTTCTCTGTCACAAACAACAACAACAACAACAACAAATTAAATTTAATGGGATGACATTGATCAATAATGAGAGTACATAGGCTTTAGGTAAAATTTTCTATATCATTTGCACTGTTGATTGTACACTTCTTAATTTTATTTTCACTTAGCATAATTTTTTCAAGGTTTCTGCTGACCTTTTAATTTTGATGAAAAGTTTTTCATTCTTAGAGGTTCTCTTTTTTTCAGGTAAGCATGGTCAATTTAAAACTATATTTATTTATTTATTTTAGAGAGAGAGAGGAAGGGGGAGAGGGGGAGAGAGAGAGAGAGAGAAAGAGAGAGAGAGAGAGAGAGAGAGAGAGAGAGAGAGAGAGAAACATCAATCTTTTCCCACATGTGCCCACACCGGGCACCAAACCCACAATCTTTGTATCTTGGAACAAGTCTCTACCCAACCGAGCTCTCCAGCTAGGGCCATGGTCAGTTTTTATAGTGTTTCTTCCTTTATATATCTTAAACCTGTAAAACAAATAGGTTTTAATAGTCTATATCTGATACCTCCAATTTAGAAAGTTAGTGGGGGGTTAAATATCACTTGTCACTGCTTCTGGAGGCTCATTTCCTTAGGATGTTTGCTAGTTTTTTAGTCTGAGCTAATATTTGAGTTCTGTGGACTCTGTGGGAGCCCCAGCCACGGAGTCAAGGTTGCTTGTCCACCTGGTTCTTTGCCCTCACTCCTTCCGAACAGCAGGAGAACGGTGAGGGATACGGGTTTTGGAGCCAAGTGCTTATAGGCTCTACCATCAGCTGTGTCCCTGGTCACATGTCATTGTGTGACCTTGTGCAGAGAACTCAACCTCTTCCCTGCTGTGGTTTCCTCATCTACAGCACGGGACTGATGACAATATCAGGAATGTTGTGAGGCTGTGTAGTGAGATCACGTCTATCAAGGGTTTGGAACACACAGTACGGGCCTCAATGAATGCTATCATTCACACATCTCACAACGACCTATCAGTGATCATCATTTGTCTAATGTAAGATTTGGGGTGGAGGGGGCAGAAACCCTCTTCTCATCTTGTGGTCCCAGCCCTAGGGCAGCGCTAGGCCAACAGTGGGTACCCCATAAATATTTGCAGGACAAATGAGGGCAGGACAAAAGGAACGACCACACATTTGCACCAGGGCTGCGGTTTATTCAGCGCCCAACAAAGACACATACCAGGCACAGGGGATGGGAAAAGCTTGGCGGTGGGAGTGGGGGAGGCGAGAGACAAAGCTGCGACAGCAGCCCCCGCGACCGGCAGAGGGCCTTCATGTCCTCTTGCCTAAGGTTTGGGACTTGCCCTTCAGGTGTGGGTGTGGTAGGAGACGGCAGTCCCCTGGGGCTGCTGCTGCTAGTCGGGGCGTCAGGGTGCTCAGGGCAGAGCAGCCCCGAACAGTCGGAACCTTGGATGGGACTGGGGAGGGGAAGTGACCCAGGGCTCTGAGTCTGTGAACAAGGACCTGCACCATCACCTTTGTTTGCTCCTTCCCTCCCCCTCTGCGTCTGTGTGAGCTTCACTTCCTCAGTAAATGTTCTTGTGAAAAATTGCACGCGGATTTCAGCCAGCAGGGTGGGAAGGGATCCTGCCCATGCCCGGGTAGGGGGAGGTGGAGACGGTGGGGGGGGGGCCGGGACGGCACAGGAGAGCGACCAGGCTAGGACCACAGAGCCACGGAGGTCCCCTGTGCGCGTCCTCCGCCACCTCCTCCCCACCCCTCTGCGGCTTCTGCGGCTTCTGCGGCTGCATGCCCAGAAAGACGAGACTGCGCCCGTGTTCCAGTCCGCAGGGAGATGGAAGGACACAGCTCCCCATGCCGCCTCCCAGAGCATCGGAGGGCGGACACCCTTGAGATGTAAGTGAAGCCCCTAAGACCTGGCTTGCGCTCCACGCTCGGTCCCGTGGTGAGCGCTGATGCGAGGGAGGGAGAGGCGAAGCAGAGGGCTCTGCGCAGGGTTCCCGGCACCGCAGCCCAGGGTGCGGGGTGGAGACGTGGTGTGAGCCCTGTTAGATTCAGGGAGTGCTGCTGTGGCTGCCAGAAGTAACTATTAAAAGAGCAGGAACAGGGAGTGCTGATAGGGCCCCTGTGAGGCGGCGAACAAAGAAGTTTATGTTTGAAATTCGCCACTAAGCTAAAACCGGCCCCTGTTGCTATGCTGCGTGGGACCTCCCCAGCCAATAGCTAAACTGCCACATCTGCTTCTGTATGATGCTTGCTCACTTAGGATATATAAGGACCTGGCTGTAAGCGCCAGGCGCGGCTTCCGTTTGTAACTGCTTGTGAGCACGGTGTCTCCGGACATCTTGGGAGTTCGCCGCTGCGCGGGTTAAACTGGCCAATAAAGTAACATCTAAACTCCTGAAAGTCTCCGGCGTTTGTTCTCGTAGCCGGTGGATGCAACATTTTGGGGGCTCACCCGGGATTCTCCCTCGGCGGAGTTTTGGGTCGGAGACCGGAAGGACAGCTCGAGCTGAGTAAGTATTCACGGAGGATCCTCATTTGGTTTGGCTTTTGGGCTCCGGAGCACACAATCCTGAGGTAGGAGGTGGGACGCTGCCGGTTACCTACCCAGGGCTTTCAGAAGCGGGACGCCGCTCTCTGAAATTTGGATATTTGGATTTGTTAACTTTGGAGTGACCGGTCACATTAGGAATCCGTTTTGCGCTGCGCTGCGTTTTGTCTGAGCTCAAATGACTGAGTTGAGTGTGAGAGAGACAAGTGTGTTCCTTGTGTTAACAGTGTGTGTTGCCTGTATCCTACCCTTTCTCATTATTCCTGAGTCATCTAGGATGGGACAACAGGAGTCTGTGCAGGGATTCCCGCTAGAGTGCCTGTTGAAGAATTTTTCTGATTTCCAGAAGAGGGCTCAGGGGTACGGAGGTCCGCAGCTGAGTCCAGGTTTCCTCCGGACCTTGAGCCAGCTAGAATGGCCTGCATTTAATGTGGGATGGCCCACAGAGGGCACTTTTGACCTTCCAACTTTATTTTCTGTCAGAGCCACGGTCTATAGGGCTCCCCACCTAGACCAATACCTGTATATGGATGTGTGGGTAGATGCAGCCACTTTACCTCCTCCTCCGGGAGGCACGGCCATTTTGCCTCTCTGGGAGGCACCGCTGGCACCAGATGCTGGCCCACGGGCACCTCCTCACCTCATCTATGTGCCTTTTCCACTAGTGATTTATACTATTGGAAACATGAGAATCCCCCATTTTCCGAGAAACCTCAGGGACTAATATCTCTCCTTGAGACCATTTTTAGGACCCATCAGCCCACATGGGATGATTTTCAGCAGATTTTACAAACCCTCTTCACTTCTGAAGAAAGGGACAGAATAATGAGAGAGGCTGCTAAGGCGATATTAGGAGAAGAAAGGGAAACTCGGGAGGGAAGAAGGGAAATAGAAGTTGTTCTCCCGTCTCAACCTCCTACCTGGGACCCTAATACCACTGGGGGAAGGGACGCTCTCCTCCAGTATCGCCGGGCTCTGTTGAGGGGGCTCAAGGCAGCAGCTAGAAAGCCAACCAACTTCAGTAAGGTTAGTGAAGTCATCCAGGGAAGAGAGGAATCCCCAGCATTCTTTCTAGAGAGACTCATAGAGGCTTATAGAGTATATACCCCTCTAGATCCTGAGGCAGAAGAGAACCGGAGACTAGTCAATATAGCCTTTGTGACTCAGGCCACTTCAGACATTAGGAAAAAGCTTCAGAAGATTGAGGGGTTCGAGGGAGAGAATAGAAGCAAGCTATTAGAGATATCCCAGAAGGTGTATGTCAATAGGGATGATCCGGAGGTTGGCAAGGCGAAGGAAGTTGCCAAAATTCTGATTGCTGCCCAGAAACCTCCTCCCAAAGGGAAAGGGGGACAGCAGAAGGGCCAGGGATGGCGAATAGCAAAAGACCAATGTGCCTATTGTAAGGAGAAAAGGCAAGAGAGGAAAAGAGAAAGGAAAGAGAGTGTCCAAGGTTGAAGGCCGACAGCCAAAGGCCAAGACAGGGCCCAGAGGTCTTGCTCCAAACCTTAGACTGACGGGGCCAGGGCTCCATTTCCGCCAGCTCCCAGGAGCCCATGGTCACCTTAACAGTCGAAGGAAAACTAATAGACTTCCTAGTTGACACGGGAGCCACCTACTCAGTCCTAAAGAAACCACAGGGCCAGATGCAGAAGACAACTACTAAGATAATAGTGGCAACGGGCAAAGCAGAAGCCTACCCATGGGCCACCGCAAGAATTACTGACTTAGGTTGAGGCACCATCACCCACTCTTTCCTAGTCATTCCAGACTGCCCTTACCCACTGCTTGGAAGGAACTTATTGCAGAAACTTCAGGCCACCATAACCTTCCGACGGGAGGAAAGCCCTATGGGGAACAAAGAGGCAGAGGTCAGCATGGAAGTAACTGTCCCACTGTCTGAAGAACACTTACTTGCCACCATCCTAGAAGGTAAGGAGGCCGAGGAAGGGGTTCCAAGATGCCCTGCGTGCCTGAAATTTGGTACCTGAAATTTGGGCGGAAACCAAGCCCCTAGGTTTGGCCGCACACCAACTGCCTGTCCTGGTGCAACTGCTTAGCACTGCTAGACCAGTTAGGATCAGGCAGTACCCGGTCCCAACCTGAGCTAGACAGGGAATCACCTGGCACTTGCAACGCCTGCTGGAGGCAGGCATCCTTCGAAGGTGCCAATCAGCCTGGAACACCCCGCTGCTTCCCGTCCAAATCCGGGGAGCCAAGACTATCGTCCGGTCCAGGACTTGCGGGAGGTGAATGCATAGGTAGAGACTATTCATCCCACGGTGCCCAATCCGTATACCTTACTGAGCTCATTGCCCCCAACCCATACCTATTATTCTGTCCTGGATTTGAAGGATGCTTTCTTTTGTATTCCCTTGGCACCTTTTCCTTTGAATAGAATGACCCAGATAATGGACTGGTTGGGCAGTTCACTTGGACCAGACTACCACAAGGGTTTAAGAATTCCCCCACCATTTTTAATGAAGCCCTCAGCAAAGATCTACAGGCTTTCCGCTCCTCCCATCCATCGATCGTACTGCTCCAGTATGTGGATGACATCCTCATAGCTGCCAAGGACGAAGGAGAGTGTGAAGAGGCCACCTCCGACCTGCTTCAAGATCTGGGGCGAATAGGGTATCGAGTCTCCGCCAAGAAGGCCCAGATTGTGACGCAAACTGTAAGTTATTTGGGGAATAACTTACAGGGAGGGGAAAGGACATTGTTCAGCCAGCAAATTCAGACGGTCTTGCAGATCCCCGAGCCTACTAACAAGAGACAGGTATGAGAATTCCTGGGTGCAGTAGGATACTGCCGACTGTGGATATTAGGCTTTGCAGAACTAGCTAAACCCCTGCATGAACTAACCAGGGGTAAGGAAGAGGAGTTCACTTGGTCAGATAAGAAGAAGCAAGTGTTCTAAGCGCTGAAAGAGGCCCTGGTGGCTGCCCCAGCTTTGGCCCTGCCAGATCTGGCCAAACACTTTCAGCTATTTATAGCAGAAAACGGAGGGGTAGCTCTAGGGGTACTGAGCCAGGAACTTGGGCCTTGGAAGAGGCCTGTGGCCTATCTGTCCAAGAAGCTTGAACCTGTAGCCTCGGGATGGCCAACATGTGTGAGGGCACTTGCTGCCACCTCCATACTAGTCAAGGAGGCTAATAAATTAACTTTAAGGCAGGACATCAAAGTCATTAAGGAACACTACGTAGAGCAAGTGCTGCGAGCACCTCCTGACAGGTGGCTATCTCATGCGCGGCTAATGCAGTGTCAGGCTCAGCTGCTGAACCCTCCATCTGTTCAGTTCCTCAAAACGGCTGCCCTGAACCCAGCGACTCCACTTTCGTCCACAGTTGCAAACAACTCCTTGACACAGTGACTGGCTCCCGCCCGGACTTAAGGGATCAAGCATATGGGAAGGCAGACCTGACCCTCTTTACAGACGGGAGCAATTTTATTAAGGATAGACAGCGACATGCAGGGGCAGCAGTGGCCACGGAAAATAAGGTCCTGTGGCAGAAAGCACTGCCCGCAGGAACACCTGCACAAAGGGCAGAGCTAATAGGACTAACCCGAGCCTTACAGATAGCAGAGGGAAAAGTTGCCAACATCTATGCTGACAGCCGGTATGCATTCAGCACTACCCATGTCCACGGAGCCATATACAAGGAGAGACGCTTACTGACAGCAGGGGGGAAAGACATTAAAAATCGCAATGAAATTCTTGCCCTCCTAAACGCCATTTGGCTACCTACCAAAGTTGCCATCATTCACTGCAAAGGACACCAGAGAGGGGACTCGCCTATTGTAAAGAGTAACAACCTAGCAGACTCACCTGCAAGAGAGGCAGCCACTAGGCCACAAGAAAGCCTTCTGCCATTGCTGCCTAAGCCAACGCTACCTCCGGATTCTAGATATTCCCCAGAAGAAGAGCAGGAAGGGATGCAGTTGAAAGGGAAGAAAAAATTAGCAGGGATAGATAGAGCTTCCTGACTCCCGGCTCTATTTACCCCAGGGAATAGTAAGAGAAATAGTAGGAGATATTCATACTAGTACGCAGCTAGGACAAAACAAGCTAGAACAACTTATCAGGAAGTATTATGTAGGGCCCAACATCAGGGATATTGTCCACTCCATTGTCTCGAGGTGCAGCATCTGTGCCAGAGTAAATGCGCAGAATAAGAAGCTACCCCCCCTTTGTGAGGTGTCGGGGGAAAGCTCCGGGAGAACTGTGGGAAATAGATTTCACAGAGATGACCCCTGGGAAGTCAGGTTATAAGTATCTATTATTGTTAGACACCTTCTCAGGATGGGTGGAAGCATTCCCCACGCGAGGAGAGGCTGCTTCCACAGTCTGCAAAGTCTTATTAAGGGAAATCATACCTAGATATGGCATTCCCCTAGCCCTAGGATCAGACAATGGACCTGCATTCATATCCAGGATATCTCAAGAATTAGCCACTAACTTAGGTATTAATTGGAAATTGCATTGCATTTATAGGCCCCAAAGTTCAGGACAGGTAGAAAGAATGAACAGGACTCTGAAGGAAACTATAATTAAGCTGAGAGGGGAGACGGGCGAAAACTGGGTTGAGCTCCTCCCTTTCGCCCTTTTTAGAACCAGATGTACCCCCTATCTCAATAAATAGACCCCTTATGAAATCTTATTTGGGCAACCTGTGGCCCTTGTACCTCGATTGACCAGAGGGGAACTAGAGATTTCTAATCATAATTTCCTTAAGTCCTTGCAGGCCCTGCAACACATCAGAAGCGAGGTGCAGGCCCTCCAGAGATCAGCCCAATCGAATGCAAAACACAGGTCCCGAATACCGGAGCCACCGGAGCCTGGACAGTGGGTGTGGATTCTCAACCACAGACGGGGCAACCTTGAGCCGCGGTGGAACGGACCGTTCCAGGTAATCCTGAGTACACCCACAGCTATTAAGGTAGCTGAAAAGCCCTGCTGGATCCACCTCTCCCACGTAAAGCCGGCCCAACCACCCGACGAAGGATCTCGGAGATGGCAAGTCAAGCGGACCCCTGGAGAGCCTCTAAAGCTCACCTTCTCCTCCACTTAGGACTGATGACTTTTTATTGTTTACCCAGCAAGGGACTAGAGTTGCAGGAATAGGTTTTAATCAGGACAGCAGATGGCACAGTTATAGCACAGAATAACACCTGGGATAATAACAACCCCATAACTCTCCAAGCTGACTTATCAAAGTTCTTTGAAGACAAATTCTGTGATTCACCAGAAGCTTGGAGACATTCTGATTCAGCCAGGAGCTCTCTCACTGATGATTTGCCTAGCTCATACACCTTAGGTAATAGGTGTAACCCCAATGTAAAAAACTAGGGCTTTATGGTATACTCCACACTATGCTTGCCCCGAACCCCCTCCCGGACGGCGTCGCATATGTGGGTCTCACTCAGATTATTTTTGTAAAAAGTAGGGTTGTGAGACCCTAGTCAGTAAATTTCAATAGAGTCCACCTAAACCAGGTAATATACCTCGAGAAGCAAATAGACTCCCTAGCCGAGGTAGCCCTTCAGAATAGGAGAGGGCTAGACCTCCTCCTCCTTGAGCAAGGAGGACTGTGTGCTGCTTAAAGAAAAGAATATTGTTTTTACGCTAACCACTCTGGAGTAATTAAAGAGAATATCAAGATACTTGCAAACAGATTAAAGAATTAGAAGAAGACAGCTCTAGCTGGTATGCCTCTATGTTCAAGACTTCTCCTTGGTTAACTACCCTCATATCCGCAATTGCTGGACCCCTGCTATTATTATTATTGGCTCTTACCATTGGACCAATAATCCTTAATAAGCTCCTTGCGTTCGTAAAGGAGAAGATAGATGTACTAAAGTTTTGGGTTTTTTTTTTTTTCATTTTATTTATTCATTTTAGAGAGGAGAGAGAGAGACAGAGAGGGAGAGAGAGAGGAGAGAGAGACAGAGAGAGAAGGTGGGGAGGAGCTGGAAGCATCAACTCCCATATGTGCCTTGACCAGGCAAGCCCAGGATTTTGAACTGGCGACCTCAATATTTCCAGGTCGACGCTTTATCCACTGCACCACCAGACGTCAGAGATGTACTAAAGTTACTAGTTCTGTCCCAACCTTACACCAGTCTCCCCACTGATGAAGAATCCAGGGTTTGATTTATGCCCAAAAGAGATGGGGGAATGTTAGATTCAGAAATGTGTGCCTGTGGGTGCCGGAGTGTATTAAAAGGGCAGAAACAAGGTCCTGGCCGGTTGGCTCAGCGGTAGAGCGTCGGCCTGGCGTGCGGGGGACCCGGGTTCGATTCCCGGCCAGGGCACATAGGAGAAGCGCCCATTTGCTTCTCCACCCCCCGCCTTCCTCTCTGTCTCTCTCTTCCCCTCCCGCAGCCAAGGCTCCATTGGAGTAAAGATGGCCCGGGCGCTGGGCATGGCTCCTTGGCCTCTGCCCCAGGCTCTAGAGTGGCTCTGGTCGCCTGCAGAGCGACGCCCCGGAGGGGCAGAGCATCGCGCCTGGTGGGCGTGCAGGGTGGATCCCGGTCGGGCGCATGCGGGAGTCTGTCTGACTGTCTCTCTTTGTTTGCAGCTTCAGAAAGAAAAAGAAAAGAAAAGAAAAGAAAAGAGAAAAAAAAAAAAAGAAATTCACCACTAAGCTAAAACCGGCCCCTGTTGCTATGCCGGCCCCTGTTGCTATGCCGGCCCCTGTTGCTATGCTGCGTGCGAACTCCCTAGCCAATAGCTAAACTGTCACATCTGGTTCTGTGTAATGCTTACTCAGGATATATAAGGACCTGGCGTTGCGGTCCGCAGGGAGACGGAAGGACACAACTCCCTGTGCTGCCTCCCGGAGCATCGGAGCGCGGACACCCTTGAGATGTAAGTGAGTCTCCTAAGCCCTGGCCTGCACTCCACGCTCGGATCCGCCCTGAGCGCTGACCCGAGGGAGGGAGAGGCGAATGCAGAGGGCTCCGCGCGGGGTTCCCAGCACCCCAGCCCAGGGGTGCGGGGTGGAGACGTGGTGTGAGCCCCTCCCTTCATCAGCAGGTACAGTTCCCTCGCTCCTTGCCCTTTCCTTTCCTTTCCCGACGCACCTACCGCTCCCCAGGGAGAAGACGCGCCACGACACCCTTCCCTCCTCATCCCACAGGTGTCGGGCGCGCGGGGTGGGTGCATCTTGGCCTGCCGCCATGCCGGGAGGACAGACCTGTTCTAGCTGGAAGGGAGGCTGTGATGGTGGGCACTCTGGGGGATGGTCTGGGGGTGGGCTTCTTCGAGCTTAGGGAGGACCCCTGCCGTGGATTCCCGGGAGGAGGTTGTATTTGGAGGCCAGAAAAGAAGAGGGTTCTTCGGCCCGGTCAGGACCTGTGTCTGCTGACCGAGGCTTCTCCCAGCCAGGCCTGAGCCCCAGACGACCCTTGTCCACAGCTCCCGCGCCTTCTCAAGGTCTGCCTGGAACATGCTGCCTGAGATCATGAAGGGCCTCGGTCTGGTGCTGCTGGCGGCTCTGCTGTGCTCTGAGCCTGGTGAGTCTTGCGGCAGCTCTCCCAGGGTGGGCCACGTCCCCACCCCTACTGGACTCCTGCGACCCCAGACACCCTCTCCCTGGCTGGTGCTGCTCCACCTCCAGCCACGTGGGTCCCTCCCTACTCCTGAGGGCACTGAGGGGCTTCCTCGCCTGTTCCTGCACGATGCCCCTGATTCAATGCAGGGGTTCTGTGCTCCATTAAGAGCCCCAGCAGGCCGCCTGTCAAGTCCAGTTTGGTCCTTGGAAGCTTGGAACAAACAAACGAACTGTGCTTTGGGAGGGGTAGGGGGAGTGTGTGAGGAGGTCAGTGTGTGCAGGGGGGGCACCTTAGGTGTGAGGTAGCTGTGTGTGTGGGTATACTCGTGCATGGGGCCAGGGAGAGGGCCTCGGGGCATCCAGAGTCCCAGGTGTGGGATCCTCCCTGGAAACTACTGGGAAGTGACACAGGGTCTTCTCGGTGCCAGTCTGGCCTGGTCACTGCTGGCCACGGGGTGCCCAGCCTCCCCCAGCCCAATGGTTCTCCCAGCAGAGCCTGCAGCAAGCAGGTGGGGAGGATGCAGGGGCTGGCCTGGCCTGGCCTGCTGTTTCTCTAGTCATCCTGTGTCTCCGGTCTGTCTAGCTGATGGTTTGTGGTGCCAGTTCTGCACAGCGATCACCAACTTCAGCCACTGCACCGCAAGGGAGTGCCTGCCCACCGAAAAGGTGTGTGCTAGCGTCCGCATCACTGATCTCAAGCACAGCAGTATGCCAGTATCTGCGGCGCACTTATCCAGCAGCGGTAAGCCAGCACCTGAGCGCGGTAGGGAGTTTTGGGGGGTGGTCTCAACCTCTCTGGCTTGCTATGTGACAGCGAACAGCTGCCTGTCTGGCCCTGGGCCCTCCATGTCATTGGGGACAACGGGGGTGGGCTGGGAGCTTTAGCTCTGCTGTTCTGGGGTTCTGAACCAGGGCCTGGGCTGGATTCCGGGGCGGAGCGGGGCGCAAGGCAGAGAGGGCCTACCTGGGGCTCCAATTTCAGGCTCCCCTCCTCTTCTCCAGACAGGAAGGACTATTCCGTGAGTAAGATGTGTGCCTCATCCTGCAACTTCCTTAAGCGGCAGTTTTTCTCAGATTACCTGATGCTCTTCATTAATTTTGGGATCTTAAAAGTAGATGTGGAGTGCTGTGACAAAGATTTTTGCAACTGGGAGTCCTGAACCCTGGCTCGGGGGCTCCTGCTCAGCCTGGGGCCCATCCTCCTCCGGGCTGGGCCCTGAGGTCTTCTCCTTCCTGAAGGGCTTCTGACCTTGTCCCCGGGGCCTGTGGCTGCCCCTTCCTCAGCCTGACTTGGCTGGGGCTAGGGCAGACTTGGTCTGGCTCCATGGTCTGTGGTCCTCACCCCTCCCCGTCTCTCCACCACTTTCCAATTTCAGCCAGCAGGACAACTCCAGGACACAGGCATTGGCATCGGCGTCGCCGGGTGGGTGGGGCGAAGGCAAGGGCTGGGACCTCCAGGTCTTTAAGGGAAGCTGAGCGGAGCCGAGCCAGTCCCAACCCGGCAGCCTAGCTGTGAGGGCATCTTCTAGAGAAATACAGTCACTTCTGAGTCTAGAGACCTGGGTCTGAGCCTGGGTGTGGGTGTGTGTTGTGGGGGAGGGCTCCCGGCAGAGCTGGGGGTGAGGGGCTGAGGAAGAGCAGGCAGGCCTGGGGGCTCCGGACGCTGTGGGTGCTGGGCTGCCTGGGGGACCTCGGGCCTGGTGAGGCTTGGGAGCAATGGGGTGGGGTGGATTAGAGTTGAGATGAACAAGGTTACTGGGTGGGCCTGAGGGTGAGACCCTATAATCGTTTGTGTTCACTGCAGACACCAGCCACACACGGGCACACACAGACTCACACCAGCACACGCAAATGCAGTGGCGTGCGCACACACAGCCTGCTGTGCCCGCAGAGCGGGGCACCTTCGTCCACACCCACGCGGGTATTCACATGCTCACTACCGTAGGCGTGCACACACCCGGACTGGAGCTCTGCCTCTTAACCGGACATCCCCCTGCTCCATCCCTGAGGTGGGCACCACCATGGGCAGGGTCCTGAGGGCCAGCTTTCTGAGCAGGGGCTGTGGAGGATGGCACAGATGGGCTGAGGCACTTTGGGGTGGGAGGAGGCAGGGGAAAACCCCTGAAAGTAAGTCCTGGCCCTTCTTGCTCCAGCCGTGGATCTGGGGTCCCATCCCTGTGCCTGAGTCCAGCCCAACCTCCCTCACCCACTGTCTTTGTGGCTTGTCCTGTGGCCCAGGCTTACACACGGTGGCCACTCCAGGTTTACTCTGGGGCCTTTGTCCAGTTCTTCCTTGTCCCTGTGTGGCTGACCCGGGCTGTGATCACTTCCGGGTCCCGGGCTCCTTGGAAAAGACAATGGTTCCATTAAGAACTGGCCTTGACTCCTTCCCAGACTCTTCTGATGAGTCATGGAGAGGGATCTGGGGGTGCCGGGTAAGTGAGCAGGAGAGGAGAGCAGGGTCACTGGAGACTGGTGTCAGCCCTGCTGGTGGAAACGGCCGAGACACGTGGCTGAAGGTGGTCTGCCCTTTGTTTGAAGTCTGTCCTGCTGCTCTGTGATGTACCCCGTCCCGCCCCTATGTGAACTTCAGTAAAGTGTGCTACCCACGGCTTGTGTCTGGTACTTTGGGACCCTAGGGTGGCGCTACTACTACAGTGGTGACGTAAGGCAAGTGGTGACCTGGGACACATGAGGAGAAGCTGGAGGGTTTGAGGATGCTGGAAGCTGGCACCTGTGATGGGGGGCAGGGAGCCAGGAGGTCCTGGGAAGATACCAACTGGCCACCCCCTGGGATGGGGTTCAGACCAACTTTCATGCCAGTCTTTGCATGCTGAATTTACTATTTGAGGAAGGTATTTAAAACAGAAAGAAAAAAGAGGGAAGCTCTCCTAGCTCTTTTAAGAATGAAATAGGATTAGAAGTGAACAGGGCTTGGGGCAGGGGTGGGGGTGCAGCACAGCGTCCAGAGCCCAGACGCCGTATCTCAGCTCCCACTTTCAAGCTGTTGGGTTTGAGAGCTCCAGCTCTCAAAGCATTGGAGTGTTGTTCTCATCCTCCCAATTGTGGTTTAGGGTTGCACTCCACAGCCTGGGGGAGATGTTTGGTCCAGGGGGCATGTGGCTGTGCCGATAGATCGTGTGCCACCTGACTCTCAGGAGTCCATCAAGGACTTCTTTCCGGGTCAGCACATCTAGATGGACCTTTGGATTTGGGTGTCTGCTGAGTATTTCCACGAATGGATGAACTGGAAATTATTTAACTGCCTGTACCTGGGGGCACAGGGGTCTGCTCTCAGCAACACTGCCGTGACCATCCTTGTCCTCACATCCTTACGGACTCACATGATCATTTCTACTGGGTCGATTTCAAGTGGGCGGCTGAGCCAGAAAGGATATCTACCTAAAAACAAAACAGACAACTCTAAGGAGGCTGTGTCGAGTCCCAGCCCCGCCTATCTCTCCCACCCTCACTAGCGGCGGATGTTATTCAATTCTAGGGATGTTTGCCAGTCTGGGAGACAAAAACTAGAATCTTGTTGAATTGCCATTTTAAAAATGATTAGTGAGATTGACCCGTCACATATTTGCCCGCCATTGTGTTTCCTCTGTAACAGCCGGATCACATCCTCAACTCATCCTTCTGTTCTGGCGTTTGTCTTTTCTATTGATTGGTAGACCATTC
The DNA here is from genome assembly GCF_036850995.1 of Saccopteryx leptura. Lineage (NCBI taxonomy): Eukaryota > Metazoa > Chordata > Mammalia > Chiroptera > Emballonuridae > Saccopteryx > Saccopteryx leptura. The sequence goes on from NW_027095700.1 coordinate 22,347, forward strand.
TGTGTATTAGGAACAGTCTTTCCCATGGTGTATGTTCTGCAAATATTTCCATGTGACTTTATTTTGGTGTCTTCACTGTGTATGTATGTATATGTTTATATGCATATTCTCAGGTTCCACGTGGTCAAATCTAATTGTTCTTTTGTGGTTTCTGGGTTTCAAATCTTAGAAGAAACACCTCTGCCTTTATTTTATGGAAAACAGTCCTGTATATTTTCTTGTAACATTGTTACAAATGTGGTGACTACGTTCAGATATCCTATCCCCCTGGAGTTTTATTACGTGGCAGAAGGCAAGGACTTCTTCCGAAGAAATGGCCAATTTTTCTCAATGCCATTTATTGAGTAAGTAGTCCTTCCCCCATTGATTTAAAGTGCCATCTTGACAATAGAATGGGTCGCCTTGCATGTCTCTGACCCGCAACTAGTCGAAATCCCACCAGACACTTTGCCCCGGGCCCTGCCATGGCGGATTGTTTCTGGCTGATTCACAGCACATCCAACAACTGGTAGGCAGCTGCCCCTCCTGGCTTTTCTTTTCAGAAGATTGTTGTCCCACCTGACAGTTTATTCCTACAGATGAATCTTTGAATCCATCGGTCCAGTTCCAGAGTCATGCTCTGGGGATTTTGATTGGAACTTCACTCATTTGGGTATGAGATTGAGACAGGGTGATGCCCTCTCTGTTTTACGTCTCCCTCTTAGGGACCCGATGCAGCTCATCGTTTATGGAACCTCCTAACAATCTCTCTCTGGACAGTATCGTTTCCTTTGTGCACACCTTGGGTCTTCGTTGATATGCTTATTGCCGACCGTTTATTCTTTGTGGTGTCATAAGTGGGACTCCTCCTTTCCTCTAAATCGAATTTGTCATCTTTGGTGTGGTGAGCTGATGTGTTTTATTTTCTTTGTGGTGATGTTTCCAGCCCTCCCCTGCCCTCCCCCCAGGTCCCATTTAAGTGGATTGACTAGGGAGGGATTGAGGGGTGGACAAGGCCGACAACTGATGGAGCCTTCGATTGCTGGAGACAACCTACCGTGCCACCACAGGCGTCTCTGATACAAATGCCGAGGCAGAAAGAGCGAGTCTTTAGAGAAGTCCTTCTAAGCACCTCAAGACGCAGTGGAAGGCAGGGAGGGACTTATCTCAAACCTGGAAGTGATTCCCTGGGCTGAGAAGGGAAGGGTTTGGCAGGAGGGGAGGCGAGGTGGTCCTGAGGAGCAAGACTTCAGCATGCTAATGGGCCAGGGTGGTTCTCACAGGTGAGCCACAGACAGCCTCAGTCTTCCACACTGTGGTGTGGCCCCTCATTTTGACACCACTCTGGAGAAACAGAGACAAGTTCTACATCGACCAAGACGTTGGGTCTCTGCCATCCTGTTAGAAGAGGCTAGAGCAGGGGTCGGGAACCTATGGATCACGAGCCAGATGTGGCTCTTTTGAGGGCTGCATCTGGCTCACAGACCAATCTTTAATAAAAAATAATAATAACGTTAAAAATATAAAATATTCTCATGTATTACAATCCATTCATTTCCTACCGCTCATGTTCATGGTTGCGGGTGGCTGGAGCCAATCACAGCTGTCCTCCGGGACAACACCAAATTTTTATTGGATAATGTATAACGTACACAGGTTGTTGTATGGCTCTCATGGAATGACATTTTAAAATATGTGGCGTTCATGGCTCTCTCAGCCAAAAAGGTTCCCGACCCCTGGGCTAGAGAGAAAAATTGTTATAGAGAGAATGAAGTCACCTTGTTCACCTGGGAGTGGGAGCTGTGCTCACATGCTCAAGTGCATCAGCTGAGTCCCCTGCATCAGCTGGCAGGGGTTTTCCTAAGGGACTCTGTTGGGGGCACTGAAGGAGCCGGGCGGGCAGGCTGGGCTCTGCCCTTTGCCCCTTGCCCCTCCAAAGCTCTTGTTGTTGGCATCTTGTGAGGTGCCATGGTTTGAGGTCTTGACCCAAGGAGGTATTGAGGGGAGGGCTGGTGTATGTGAGGGGACATGGCTGGGAAGGAGAGTTAAGACTAGCTAATCAAGTCGTTCTTGGTGAATGTTCCCAGAGCACCATGCAGGAATCACCATGGTTACCATGCCTTCAGATCCTTGGAGTTGTCTCAGAAAACCCTTGGCTCAGGCCCAGCATTCTATTTCTAATAGCAGTTGCAACAAATGAGCCACACTGTTACAAAAGAGTGTGCAAGAATGCCAGCAACACGGAACTGAGTGTCCAAGTTCTGGTCCCCATACACAGAGGGCTCTTTCTATTTGTGATAGAAAGAGCTCAGCTTCATAGAAGATAATGCTCTCTATCATCTCTCATCCATCTGTCATCTACCTATTCTATCTATCTATCTATCTATCTATCTATCTATCTATCTATCTATCATCAATCATCTACCCATCTATCTATCATCTATCTATCTATCTATCTATCATCTATCTATCTATCTATCTATCTATCTATCTATCTATCTATCTATCTATCTATCTATCATCCCCTGGAAGAAGGGAGCATGTTTTGATGTGGAGGAGGGGAATGGGTCTTAGGGAGGAGTAGGGACCACAAGTATGAGGACAAGTCACCCTGTGGTGGGCTCAGGACAGTGATGTCTGAGATCCAGTCATCGTGATGCTTGTATAAGTTTCCTGGGGCTGCTGTTGAAAATGACCACAGCCCTGGCTGGGTTGCACAGTGGATAAAGCATCAACCTGGGCACCAGAGGTCGTGGGTTCCACCCTTGGTCAGGGCACATATGTGAAAGAACCAAGGAGTGTACAACTAAATGGAACAACTAAGTGCAGCAACAAGTTGATGCTTCTCTCGCTCCCTTCGCCACCTCTGTTTCTCTCTCTCTCTCAAATGAATGAAAAAAATTTTTTAAAAAAGAAGAAAATGACCACAAATGAAGTGGCGTGAAACAACATGTGTTGTTCGGCTCCTTACAAATTCTCAGACTTTGTGTTTTTGATGACCTTAACATTTTTTAGTAGTCCTGGTTAGGTAGTTAATACAATGTCCCTCATTTGGGATTTGTTTGCTGCAACAGGTGGGTAAGTCCATCTCATTTATGTGGACACGGGGGCCACCTTCTCTGTTTTGCCATCACACGCAAGAACTCTAGTTCCCTCACAGGTCTCGGTTATGGGAATGGATGGGACCCCTTCCTTTCCCCTTTTTACGCCACTCCTGAGATGCAGTTTTGCCTCAGACTTGCCTCCTTACAGGATCCCTGGCAGTCAGAACCACTGGACTCCATTCATTTCCAGCGACCACTGTTTCACCTTCTGTCTCTGACTCTGGCTACTCAAGGGGCCTTACACAAGTGGAGTCGCGCAGGATCACCCTTTCAGGGATGGGCTTATTTCACTGAGGGTCTCCTTGAGGCTCATCCATGCTGTAGCAGGTGTCAGAATTTCCCCCCTGCTTAAGGCCCAATAATATGTCGTGGTATGGGTGGACCTCATTGTCTACTCATCCATCCGTTGATGGGCACTGTGGTTGCTTCCACCCGCTGGCTGTTATGAACACGGGTTTGTGACATCTCTTCAAGTCCCTGCTCTGGTCCTTTTGGGCGTGGACCCAGAAGTGGACTTGCTGGATCGCAGGGCAAGTCCATTTTTAGGTTTTGGACCTGGTCCTTTCCTTCTGCACATAAACCCAGGTGAGTCTCTCGCATTAAAATAACAACAACAACAACAATAATAATAATAATAATAAAAACAAACTCTTGAAAAGCCCCCTCTTTCTTTAATTTTCTAACCAAACTCCCTCCCCATCTTTCTTGTGGCAACATCTCCCGTGCCAGGCGGAGCTTATTCCCCGGTGCTCCATCTTCTCTGCCACCCCAGTCCATGAGTAGAAATGCAGGGCTTTCCATGCGGGAAGGCAGGTCAGAGCACCCAGAGGCTGGCCGGGGCTCCACATCCTCCCCACCCACTAACCCACCCGCCACCATCGCCTACCCCACTGAGGGGTGGTGCCCCCCCCCAAGCTGTCAGGAGCACCAGCTTCTGCGCAAGAAGGGCATGTCACGCGTGTCCTTTACTTTATCGCATTAGATATCAATCTCCCTGACTGACGTTAAAATAACTCAAACCGACTATGCTGGGATTCTATGCAGCCATGGAGAGGAAGGAAGAAGTTCATGTCCTGAGCCAGAAAAATATTACGTGGATGAAGCCAGGGCCGGGGCGTGCACACACGTGCTGCTTTCTATTGTATGTGAAAAGGGAGGAAATGGGCTCCGTGTTCCGTTCTGGAGACTGCGCTCTGTGCACCACTCAGGGCTGCAGCCTAAGGCCTCCTGGCTACCCACCAGGCCCCTTCTCCAGAGCTGGCAGGATATTTGGGTTGTCCCTAGACACTCCGGGCCACACTCGCCCCTGCTGTCTTGTGACAGGCAGCATGGGCGGGCTGCCGGGGAGCTGGCCACTGGGCAGCACCTTGCAAGTTCCAACCCAGGGGCTGAGGTCTTGGCCTTGGTCCAAAGGCTGCAGCCCTGTGGCTGGTGAGGCTCAGGGCCAGACTCAACCTCTGGCCCCTACAAGTCCTGTCCCTTGAGCTAGACAGACCCTTCCGCTGACACCCAAAGGCCTGTTCTCCTCTTCTCCTGCTCGGCCTGGTCCTCCTGTGCCTCATGGCCTGACCCTCAGCTTGTGGGTCCCCACACTGAGCTGGGGAGAACTGCGGACCTCCTCTGTCTCCAAGCAGGCTGGAACTGCCTGGGGGCAGCCTTCCTTGACCGTGTCTGTGTCCCCACTGGCCACTGGGTCTGGCCCCAGTGGAACTTGTGGGTGCGGGAGAGAATGCAGCTTCAGGGTGACCACACCCAGGGCGTCAGGGCATCAAGGCAGAAAACAGAGGTGCGGAGCTGGACTAACACAAGGCACGTGCGGAGGGGCGGGCAGTGGCTGCTTGGTGGGTGAAAGCATGTCTGAAGTTCTAGGGTGTTAGAGCTGGTGGACGTCACATGTGGGATCATGCCAGCCCCCCCCCCCTTTTTTTTAATTTTTTTATTTTTATTTTTATTTTTTTTTTGTATTTTTCTGAAGCTGAAAACGGGGAGAGACAGTCAGACAGACTCCCGCTTGCGCCCGACCGGGATCCACCCGGCACGCCCACCACGGCGACTCTCCGCCCATCAGGGGGCGATGCTCTGCCCCTCAGGGGCGTCGCTCTGTGGCGACCAGAGCCCCTCTAGCGCCTGGGGCAGAGGCCAAGGAGCCATCCCCAGCGCCCGGGCCATCCTAGCTCCAATGGAGCCTCGCTGCTGGAGGGGAAGAGAGAGACAGAGAGGAGGGAGAGGGGGAGGGGTGGAGAAGCAGATGGGCGCTTCTCCTGTGTGCCCTGGCCGGGAATCGAACCCGGGACCCCTGCACGCCACGTCGACGCTCTACCACTGAGCCAACCGGCCAGGGCCAGCCCCCCTTTTGTGGAGAGAGACTCAGTGTCCAGGAGAGATGTACCCAGCTCTGAGCTGCCCTTCACCCAGATGCCCAGGCTAGTGTTGATTTTTTTCTCCAGTTTTTCAATTAAAAAGAAAGAGACAATTTTAGAGAAAAATTAAGAGGAAGATACAGATATTGCCTATATACCCCCTCCATGAAGAACTCATTCCTGATTGACATCCCTGCGGGAGTGGAAGCTTTGTTACAACTGATGAGCCCACACTGACACGTTGTGACTACCCCAAGCCCACAGTGTACATCAGGGGCACTCATGGTGGTGTAAATAGTACGGGTTTGGAAAAATGTGCAATGCCACTTGTGCATTATCCCAGTAGCATGCAGAGTGTTTTCGCTGCCCTAAAAATCCTCTGCTCACCTGTCCATCCCCCCCAACCGCTGGCCACTGCTGCTTCTGGAGTGTTGCCGTATCCGGGAAGGTCGTGTAATTGGAATCATATAGTATGTTTCCTCTTCAGACTGGCTTCTCCACTTAGTAACAGGCATTTAAGTTTCCTCCAAGCCACACGGCTTGATAGCTCTCTCTCTTTCTCTTTTTCTACAGCACTGAATCATATTCCATTGTCTGGATAGACCTCAGCTTATGTTTCTCCCTCACCTGCTGAAGGACATCTTGGTTGTTTCCAGTGTTGACGATTACGAATAAAACTGCTCTGAACATCCGTGTGCAGGTTGCTGTGTGGGCATCAGTTTTCATCTCCTTTGGGTAAACGCCAGCACTGAAGTTGTCTCCCAAATGTCCATCCTCCTCCTCCTTTTGGTGACCCACCCCTGGGGATGTCGGCTTTGGGAAGGGGGAGGTCTGAGACCATGGCTGGCACCTCCCTATCTGACCTACAGGTTTAACGGGCTCCTAACACTCCCGGGGCCAGTGGTGTGCAGAGCCCTATGGTGAGGGCTTCCAGGATCTTTGGGAAGTGCCTTCCATCATGGACAGAGAAGCCTAACTCTGCCACCTGAGTTCTGGGCAGCCAGGAGCCAGGTGGCAGCTCCTTAAGAAGCTAGGTTTGGGGTGAAGTTGATAGGACTGAAAACAGAGAAGAGAAATGGAAAGAAACGGGTCCTTGATGCCAGTACTGAGTAGCTGAACCAAACTCACCCCAAGTCCAATCTCCCAGGACCTCCAGTTCCTTCAATCAAGGGGCCCACTGTAAGGTGCAAAGAGCCAGCTTCCAGCTTCCATCACGCTCTCTATCATAAATGTTTTCTATTTCACTAATTGCTGCAATTACCTTTATTTCCTTCCTTCTTTCTTTAGATTCATACTTCTCTCTCTAACTTCGTGTGATGGATGCGTAGCTAAGGAACTTTCAGCCACCTCTTCTAATATTTGCATTTAAAGATGGCATCTCCCTGCAGAACGGAATTTCTTGTGGTGAAGTGACCTTCTTTATCTCAGTAATAATTTTTGCCCCCAAGCATACACTTGGCTTTCTTTCCAGGAGGACCTGTCATCCTTTTGCATGTAATACAATTGCTGATAAAATTGTTAAAATCTTTGTTATGTGCTGCCATTGTTTGCTCTAAGGAGACACCCTTCCTGCCCACTACCTTAAACCCCCAAAATGCAGAGGGTCGGTAGATGCCTTGCAGCCCTCCCACAGGCTGTGGCCGGCTTATTTCTTCCTGTAGTCTAGCAGTCTCTTTATGCCCTCTTCTCACATGTTCCGTTTTTGGGTGACAGCCTGGACCGTATGAGGAGATGCCCGTCCACCAGCACTGACCGCGACCCTGCCTGCCCCTCCCTGGTATGCCCGTTATCATGAAGAAGGTTCCTCTGCTCCCAGCAGACACCAGTCTGTTCTTCCTCACCTTTCTTCCCCAGAATTTTCTACCTTGGGCGACTTCTGCTCCCTGGCATCACACACGCTTCTCTGCAGCGCCCTGCAGGCCGGCCAACGTCTGGGGCTCCTCCCACCCATGTCCCACTTCCCGTCCCAGAGGTTGCAACAAGTCATAAACTTGGTGCCTTGAAGCGACAAAAAAGCTCTCTGGGAGAGCCCTTCCTGCCCTTCATGGTGCAGGAGACTGTCCTCGGCTGCGGCCACACATCTCCAGTCTCGTCTGCACATGCCGCGCCCTGTGTCTGAGCCACAGGGCTGCCTGTCTTTTCTCTTATAAGGACACTGGGGTAGCTTCATCTCCACATCCTTACCTTAATGATTAAGGCTTAATCCATTCACCTTAATCCTTACCTTAACCCTTTTCTCAAATAAGGTCACAACCACAGGTCTGGGTAGTAGGGTACGAACACCTCTTTGGGGGCCACCATTCAGCCCAGAACTCATCCTGTCCCCCTACTATCCTGGGGGCCCCTGGAGGTCAGGGGTGCTCTCCATCTCAGAGGGCAGCGGCCCCTCGGGAAATGCACTGTGGGAACAACGGGGTGTTGCTGTTGACCCTTGGCTGGCCCTCTCAGTATGCCAGGCAGTCGGTCTTTTGGGAAACAACCCTCCTTATAACGGTCAGCAGCTGCATCCACAATCTTGAAGGCATAGAGGGATTCCGACAGTGTCACCACAAAAATACTAGGTAGGGAGCTCAACTGTCCATCTCTCCATGACCCCAACCTAGCCCTTTTCCCCACCAGGGCCTGATTCAGAGGGCTGTGCACAAGATCAGACATGGGCCATGGCTAGAGGGTCGCCCAGGGGCACTTGCCAGGATCACCTAACAGGACAAGATCCATCTGCCCCCTCGCCAGGATCTGGGCATATGGGCAAGGTCAGGCTGGGCAGAGGGAGGTCAAAGGCCAGGAGCTGTTCAGACAGAAGGGGCTAGGGCCACACAGTCACTTGTTCTGCTCTTATCCCCTTAAAGAGAGCCCTTTCTCTTCTTAATCATGCAGGATTGTTATTCTTGTTTGCAAAATCCTGATAGGATGAAACTGACCCATAAACATTGGGAAGAAGGCAGAGTAGCTTGGAAACAGGATTGGAATCTCTGTTTCCCCGGCAACCAAGCCTCGCGTAGGAGAGCTCAGGTCTCTGCTCCATGGGGAGCAGGCCCAGAGCTGCGTTTCCCAGGGCCTGGCTTCACCGTCTTAAACATGACTCTTTGGATATCTGTCCTCTGCTTCCACTGCCCCAATCATTCTCAACCAGGCCCCACACACCTGTCTTGATTTTTGCTGAATAACAAATTACCCCCAAATTTAAATGCTTAAAACAGCAGCACTTATTGCCTCACGTGTCTTGAACAAAGTAAAGAGAACTTGGGAATGGTTTCAAGGTCAGAGATCAGTGATGTCTGCAGAAATGGGAATAAGAAGTGTTGTGGCCACAGACAGACATCACACACACACACACACACACACACACACACACACACACACACACACTTATTTTAAAGAATTGGCTCACATAGATAAGATACAAAGGTTGTCAAACGGAAAATCTGCAGGGTAGGTCAGCACGTAGGAGAGTCAAGAGGAGCCAATAATTCAGTTCAAGTTTAAAGGTCATTTGCTGGCAGCATTCCCTCTTGCTCAGGGGACGTCAGTCTTTTGGTCTTTTGTTCTATTCAGGCCTTCAACTGATTGGCTGAAGCCCACCAGCACCATGGAGGTCAATCTGCTTCACTCAAAGTCCACTGACGTAAATGTTGATCTCCGTTCTTGTCTTTCAAGCACTTTAAAGATACTATTTCACCATCTTTTGGCTTTCACTGTTGCTGTGAGATTCTGCTCTCAGCCCCGCTGCTATTCCTTTAGTTGATCTCCCTTCCTTTCTGGCTGATTTAAACTTTTTTAAAAAAATCTCTCCCTGGTGATTTGCAGTTTCATTATTTTGCACCTAAGTGTGAATTTTCTTTTTGTTTATTTTATCGAGCATACGTTGTGCTGCTCTGTAAATACTTATCTTTCATCAGTTCTGGAATATTCTCAGGCAAAATCTCTTCAAATATTAACTCTCTGTCCTTTGGGGCTTTATCCAGACTTATATTAGCTTTTGGCACACTCTCTTTTGTGTTTTAACTTCTTTTTTCTTTTTCTTTTTTTAAGTGAGAAGAGGGGAGATAGAGAGACAGACTCTTGCATGTGCCCCAACTGGGGTCCACTGGGCAACCCCGTCTGGGGCTCATGCTTGAATCAACGGAGCTATTCTCAGTGTCTTGAGAGGGAGAGAAGGAAAGATGGAGGGGAAGAGAAGCAGATGGTCACTTCTCATGTGTGCCCTGAATGGGGATTGAACCTGGAAATCTGCAGGCCAGGCTGACCCTCTATCCACTGAGCTAACTGGCCAGGGCTTTTAACTTTTTTTCCCTCTTTTTATCTCTTTATCCCTTGTGCTGCATTTTTTTAAGAGGGGAAGAGAGATAGAGAAACATCATTTGTTGTTTCTCTTAGCTGTGCACACCATTGATTGCTTCTCATATGTGCCATGACAGGGCTGGTGATCTCAGGGTTGAACCAGCACCCTTGGGAGTGAGCTGGCACCTTTGGGATTGAACTGGCACTCCAGGATTGAGCCAGTGACCCCGGAATTGAACTGGTGAACTTGGCATTCTGGGATGACACTATACCCACTGCACCACCAGCCACGGTCCTCGTGCTACATTATTGATAATGTCTTTAATATTCTCGTTCACAAATTCCTTCTTCAGCTGTATCTAATTTGATGCCTAACACATTTGCTAAGTTTTTTTTACAGCTGCTTTATTAAAGTATAATCCATGTACTGTAAAATTCACACTTTTAAAGCATACAACTCAGTGGTGTTTAGTATGTGCACAGACCTGTGCAACCATCATCACTATTTTTAGAATATTCTTATCGCTTGAAAGGTATCCCCTTGACCCCTGGTCGGCAAACTGCAGCTCGCGAACCACATGTGGCTCTTTGGCCCCTGGAGTGTGGCCTTTCCACAAAATACCACATGTGGGCGCTACCTCAATAAGGAATGTACCTACCTATATAGTTTAAGTTTAAAAAATTTGGCTGTCAAAAAAAATTTCAATTGTTGTACTGCTGATATTTGGCTCTGCTGACTGATGAGTTTGCCGACCATTGACCACTAGCAGAAACTACCCATTCTTTTTCCCTCTCAGTCCCAGGCAGCTACTAGTTTACTTTCTGTCTCTTTTAGATGTTTCTATCCTGGACATTTCATATAAAAGAAGCCATACAATATCTTCTTCTTCTTTTTCTTTCTTTTTAAAAGATTTTACTTACTGATTTTACAGAGAGGGGAGGCAGGGAAGTGAGAAGTATCAACTCATAATTGCTTCACTTTAGTTGTTCATTGCTTGCTTGTGGTATGTGCCTTGACTGGGCGAGCCTAGGGTTGTTTTTTTGTTTTGTTTTGTTTTGTTCTTACAGGGACAGAGAGAGGAATAGATAGGGACAGACAGACAGGAAGGAACGGAGAGAGATGAGAAGCATCAATCATCAGTTTTTCATTGTGACACCTTAGTTGTTCATTGATTGCTTTCTCATTGTGCCTTGACCACGGGCCTTCAGCAGACCGAGTAACCCCTTGCTCGAGCCAGCGACCTTGGGTCCAAGCTGGTGAGCTTTGCTCAAACCAAATGAGTCCATGCTCAAGCTGGCGACCTCGGGGTCTCGAACCTGGGTCCTCTGCATCCCAGTCTGATGCTCTATCCACTGGGCCATAGCCTGGTCAGGCAAGCCTAGGGTTTCAGCCAGTGACCTCAGCATTCCAGGTTGATGCTCTAATCATTGCACCTGCACAGGCCAGGCAATATATGCTTCTTCTTCTGTTTTTATTTATTTTTAAGAGTTTTTTATTTAGAAGTTAAATTTAACCTGACCCAGGCGGTGGTGCAGTTGATAGAGCATTGGACTGGGAGGCAGAGGACTCAGGTTTGAAACCCCAAGGTCGCCGGCTGGAGCGCAAGCTCATCTGGTTTGAGTGCAGGCTCACCACCTTGAGCGTGGGGTTGCTGGCTTGAGTGTGTGATCATAGACGTGACCCCATGGTTGCTGGCTTGAGCCCAAGGTCACTGGCTTGAGCAAGGGTCACTTGTTCTGCTGAAGCCCCTTGGTAAGGCACATTTGAGAAAGCAATCAATGAACAACTAAGGTGCTGCAACGAAGAATTGATGCTTCTCATATCTCTTCCTTCCTGTCCCTATCTGACCCTCTCTCTGTTTCTCTGTCACAAACAACAACAACAACAAATTAAATTTAATGGGATGACATTGATCAATAATGAGAGTACATAGGCTTTAGGTAAAATTTTCTATATCATTTGCACTGTTGATTGTACACTTCTTAATTTTATTTTCACTTAGCATAATTTTTCAAGGTTTCTGCTGACCTTTTAATTTTGATGAAAAGTTTTTCATTCTTAGAGGTTCTCTTTTTTTCAGGTAAGCATGGTCAATTTAAAACTATATTTATTTATTTATTTTAGAGAGAGAGAGGAAGGGGGAGAGGGGGAGAGAGAGAGAGAGAGAAAGAGAGAGAGAGAGAGAGAGAGAGAGAGAGAGAGAAACATCAATCTTTTCCCACATGTGCCCACACCGGGCACCAAACCCACAATCTTTGTATCTTGGAACAAGTCTCTACCCAACCGAGCTCTCCAGCTAGGGCCATGGTCAGTTTTTATAGTGTTTCTTCCTTTATATATCTTAAACCTGTAAAACAAATAGGTTTTAATAGTCTATATCTGATACCTCCAATTTAGAAAGTTAGTGGGGGGTTAAATATCACTTGTCACTGCTTCTGGAGGCTCATTTCCTTAGGATGTTTGCTAGTTTTTTAGTCTGAGCTAATATTTGAGTTCTGTGGACTCTGTGGGAGCCCCAGCCACGGAGTCAAGGTTGCTTGTCCACCTGGTTCTTTGCCCTCACTCCTTCCGAACAGCAGGAGAACGGTGAGGGATACGGGTTTTGGAGCCAAGTGCTTATAGGCTCTACCATCAGCTGTGTCCCTGGTCACATGTCATTGTGTGACCTTGTGCAGAGAACTCAACCTCTTCCCTGCTGTGGTTTCCTCATCTACAGCACGGGACTGATGACAATATCAGGAATGTTGTGAGGCTGTGTAGTGAGATCACGTCTATCAAGGGTTTGGAACACACAGTACGGGCCTCAATGAATGCTATCATTCACACATCTCACAACGACCTATCAGTGATCATCATTTGTCTAATGTAAGATTTGGGGTGGAGGGGGCAGAAACCCTCTTCTCATCTTGTGGTCCCAGCCCTAGGGCAGCGCTAGGCCAACAGTGGGTACCCCATAAATATTTGCAGGACAAATGAGGGCAGGACAAAAGGAACGACCACACATTTGCACCAGGGCTGCGGTTTATTCAGCGCCCAACAAAGACACATACCAGGCACAGGGGACGGGAAAAGCTTGGCGGTGGGAGTGGGGGAGGCGAGAGACAAAGCTGCGACAGCAGCCCCCGCGACCGGCAGAGGGCCTTCATGTCCTCTTGCCTAAGGTTTGGGACTTGCCCTTCAGGTGTGGGTGTGGTAGGAGACGGCAGTCCCCTGGGGCTGCTGCTGCTAGTCGGGGCGTCAGGGTGCTCAGGGCAGAGCAGCCCCGAACAGTCGGAACCTTGGATGGGACTGGGGAGGGGAAGTGACCCAGGGCTCTGAGTCTGTGAACAAGGACCTGCACCATCACCTTTGTTTGCTCCTTCCCTCCCCCTCTGCGTCTGTGTGAGCTTCACTTCCTCAGTAAATGTTCTTGTGAAAAATTGCACGCGGATTTCAGCCAGCAGGGTGGGAAGGGATCCTGCCCATGCCCGGGTAGGGGGAGGTGGAGACGGTGGGGGGGGGGGCCGGGACGGCACAGGAGAGCGACCAGGCTAGGACCACAGAGCCACGGAGGTCCCCTGTGCGCGTCCTCCGCCACCTCCTCCCCACCCCTCTGCGGCTTCTGCGGCTTCTGCGGCTGCATGCCCAGAAAGACGAGACTGCGCCCGTGTTCCAGTCCGCAGGGAGATGGAAGGACACAGCTCCCCATGCCGCCTCCCAGAGCATCGGAGGGCGGACACCCTTGAGATGTAAGTGAAGCCCCTAAGACCTGGCTTGCGCTCCACGCTCGGTCCCGTGGTGAGCGCTGATGCGAGGGAGGGAGAGGCGAAGCAGAGGGCTCTGCGCAGGGTTCCCGGCACCGCAGCCCAGGGTGCGGGGTGGAGACGTGGTGTGAGCCCTGTTAGATTCAGGGAGTGCTGCTGTGGCTGCCAGAAGTAACTATTAAAAGAGCAGGAACAGGGAGTGCTGATAGGGCCCCTGTGAGGCGGCGAACAAAGAAGTTTATGTTTGAAATTCGCCACTAAGCTAAAACCGGCCCCTGTTGCTATGCTGCGTGGGACCTCCCCAGCCAATAGCTAAACTGCCACATCTGCTTCTGTATGATGCTTGCTCACTTAGGATATATAAGGACCTGGCTGTAAGCGCCAGGCGCGGCTTCCGTTTGTAACTGCTTGTGAGCACGGTGTCTCCGGACATCTTGGGAGTTCGCCGCTGCGCGGGTTAAACTGGCCAATAAAGTAACATCTAAACTCCTGAAAGTCTCCGGCGTTTGTTCTCGTAGCCGGTGGATGCAACATTTTGGGGGCTCACCCGGGATTCTCCCTCGGCGGAGTTTTGGGTCGGAGACCGGAAGGACAGCTCGAGCTGAGTAAGTATTCACGGAGGATCCTCATTTGGTTTGGCTTTTGGGCTCCGGAGCACACAATCCTGAGGTAGGAGGTGGGACGCTGCCGGTTACCTACCCAGGGCTTTCAGAAGCGGGACGCCGCTCTCTGAAATTTGGATATTTGGATTTGTTAACTTTGGAGTGACCGGTCACATTAGGAATCCGTTTTGCGCTGCGCTGCGTTTTGTCTGAGCTCAAATGACTGAGTTGAGTGTGAGAGAGACAAGTGTGTTCCTTGTGTTAACAGTGTGTGTTGCCTGTATCCTACCCTTTCTCATTATTCCTGAGTCATCTAGGATGGGACAACAGGAGTCTGTGCAGGGATTCCCGCTAGAGTGCCTGTTGAAGAATTTTTCTGATTTCCAGAAGAGGGCTCAGGGGTACGGAGGTCCGCAGCTGAGTCCAGGTTTCCTCCGGACCTTGAGCCAGCTAGAATGGCCTGCATTTAATGTGGGATGGCCCACAGAGGGCACTTTTGACCTTCCAAACTTTATTTTCTGTCAGAGCCACGGTCTATAGGGCTCCCCACCTAGACCAATACCTGTATATGGATGTGTGGGTAGATGCAGCCACTTTACCTCCTCCTCCGGGAGGCACGGCCATTTTGCCTCTCTGGGAGGCACCGCTGGCACCAGATGCTGGCCCACGGGCACCTCCTCACCTCATCTATGTGCCTTTTCCACTAGTGATTTATACTATTGGAAACATGAGAATCCCCCATTTTCCGAGAAACCTCAGGGACTAATATGTCTCCTTGAGACCATTTTTAGGACCCATCAGCCCACATGGGATGATTTTCAGCAGATTTTACAAACCCTCTTTACTTCTGAAGAAAGGGACAGAATAATGAGAGAGGCTGCTAAGGCGATATTAGGAGAAGAAAGGGAAACTCGGGAGGGAAGAAGGGAAATAGAAGTTGTTCTCCCGTCTCAACCTCCTACCTGGGACCCTAATACCACTGGGGGAAGGGACGCTCTCCTCCAGTATCGCCGGGCTCTGTTGAGGGGGCTCAAGGCAGCAGCTAGAAAGCCAACCAACTTCAGTAAGGTTAGTGAAGTCATCCAGGGAAGAGAGGAATCCCCAGCATTCTTTCTAGAGAGACTCATAGAGGCTTATAGAGTATATACCCCTCTAGATCCTGAGGCAGAAGAGAACTGGAGACTAGTCAATATAGCCTTTGTGACTCAGGCCGCTTCAGACATTAGGAAAAAGCTTCAGAAGATTGAGGGGTTCGAGGGAGAGAATAGAAGCAAGCTATTAGAGATAGCCCAGAAGGTGTATGTCAATAGGGGTGATCCGGAGGTTGGCAGGGCGAAGGAAGTTGCCAAAATTCTGATTGCTGCCCAGAAACCTCCTCCCAAAGGGAAAGGGGGATAGCAAAAGGGCCAGGGACGGCGAATAGCAAAAGACCAATCGCCTATTGTAAGGAGAAAGGGCAAGAGAGGAAAAGAGAAAGGAAAGAGAGTGTCCAAGGTTGAAGGCTGACAGCCATGGGCCAAGACAGGGCCCAGAGGTCTTGCTCCAAACCTTAGACTGACGGGGCCAGGGCTCCATTCCCGCCAGCTCCCAGGAGCCCATGGTCACCTTAACAGTCGAAGGAAAACCAATAGACTTCCTAGTCGACATGGGAGCCACCTACTCAGTCCTAAAGAAACCACAGGGCCAGATGCGGAAGACAACTACTAAGATCATAGGGGCAACGGGCAAAGCAGAAGCCTACCCATGGGCCACCGCAGGAATTACTGACTTAGGTCGAGGCACCATCACCCACTCTTTCCTAGTCATTCCAGACTGCCCTTACCCACTGCTTGGAAGGAACTTATTGCAGAAACTTCAGGCCACCATAACCTTCCGACGGGAGGAAAGCCCTATGGGGAACAAAGAGGCAGAGGTCAGCATGGAAGTAACTGTCCCACTGTCTGAAGAACACTTACTTGCCACCGTCCTAGAAGGTAAGGAGGCCGAGGAAGGGGGTTCCAAGATGCCCTGCGTGCCTGAAATTTGGTACCTGAAATTTGGGCGGAAACCAAGCCCCTAGGTTTGGCCGCACACCAACTGCCTGTCCTGGTGCAACTGCTTAGCACTGCTAGACCAGTTAGGATCAGGCAGTACCCGGTCCCAACCTGAGCTAGACAGGGAATCACCTGGCACTTGCAACGCCTGCTGGAGGCAGGCATACTTCGAAGGTGCCAATCAGCCTGGAACACCCCACTGCTTCCCGTCCAAATCTGGCGAGCCAAGACTATCGTCCGGTCCAGGACTTGCGGGAGGTGAATGCATAGGTAGAGACTATTCATCCCACAGTGCCCAATCCATATACCTTACTGAGCTCACTGCCCCCAACCCATACCTATTATTCTGTCCTGGATTTGAAGGATGCTTTCTTTTGTATTCCCTTGGCACCTTTTCCTTTGAATAGAATGACCCAGATAATGACTGGTTGGGCAGTTCACTTGGACCAGACTACCACAAGGGTTTAAGAATTCCCCCACCATTTTTAATGAAGCCCTCAGCAAAGATCTACAGGCTTTCCGCTCCTCCCATCCATCGATCGTACTGCTCCAGTATGTGGATGACATCCTCATAGCTGCCAAGGACGAAGGAGAGTGTGAAGAGGCCACCTCCGACCTGCTTCAAGATCTGGGGCGAATAGGGTATCGAGTCTCCGCCAAGAAGGCCCAGATTGTGACGCAAACTGTAAGTTATTTGGGGAATAACTTACAGGGAGGGGAAAGGACATTGTTCAGCCAGCAAATTCAGACGGTCTTGCAGATCCCCGAGCCTACTAACAAGAGACAGGTATGAGAATTCCTGGGTGCAGTAGGATACTGCCGACTGTGGATATTAGGCTTTGCAGAACTAGCTAAACCCCTGCATGAACTAACCAGGGGTAAGGAAGAGGAGTTCACTTGGTCAGATAAGAAGAAGCAAGTGTTCTAAGCGCTGAAAGAGGCCCTGGTGGCTGCCCCAGCTTTGGCCCTGCCAGATCTGGCCAAACACTTTCAGCTATTTATAGCAGAAAACGGAGGGGTAGCTCTAGGGGTACTGAGCCAGGAACTTGGGCCTTGGAAGAGGCCTGTGGCCTATCTGTCCAAGAAGCTTGAACCTGTAGCCTCGGGATGGCCAACATGTGTGAGGGCACTTGCTGCCACCTCCATACTAGTCAAGGAGGCTAATAAATTAACTTTAAGGCAGGACATCAAAGTCATTAAGGAACACTACGTAGAGCAAGTGCTGCGAGCACCTCCTGACAGGTGGCTATCTCATGCGCGGCTAATGCAGTGTCAGGCTCAGCTGCTGAACCCTCCATCTGTTCAGTTCCTCAAAACGGCTGCCCTGAACCCAGCGACTCCACTTTCGTCCACAGTTGCAAACAACTCCTTGACACAGTGACTGGCTCCCCGCCCGGACTTAAGGGATCAAGCATATGGGAAGGCAGACCTGACCCTCTTTACAGACGGGAGCAATTTTATTAAGGATAGACAGCGACATGCAGGGGCAGCAGTGGCCACGGAAAATAAGGTCCTGTGGCAGAAAGCACTGCCCGCAGGAACACCTGCACAAAGGGCAGAGCTAATAGGACTAACCCGAGCCTTACAGATAGCAGAGGGAAAAGTTGCCAACATCTATGCTGACAGCCGGTATGCATTCAGCACTACCCATGTCCACGGAGCCATATACAAGGAGAGACGCTTACTGACAGCAGGGGGGAAAGACATTAAAAATCGCAATGAAATTCTTGCCCTCCTAAACGCCACTTGGCTACCTACCAAAGTTGCCATCATTCACTGCAAAGGACACCAGAGAGGGGACTCGCCTATTGTAAAGAGTAACAACCTAGCAGACTCACCTGCAAGAGAGGCAGCCACTAGGCCACAAGAAAGCCTTCTGCCATTGCTGCCTAAGCCAACGCTACCTCCGGATTCTAGATATTCCCCAGAAGAAGAGCAGGAAGGGATGCAGTTGAAAGGGAAGAAAAAATTAGCAGGGATAGATAGAGCTTCCTGACTCCCGGCTCTATTTACCCCAGGGAATAGTAAGAGAAATAGTAGGAGATATTCATACTAGTACGCAGCTAGGACAAAACAAGCTAGAACAACTTATCAGGAAGTATTATGTAGGGCCCAACATCAGGGATATTGTCCACTCCATTGTCTCGAGGTGCAGCATCTGTGCCAGAGTAAATGCGCAGAATAAGAAGCTACCCCCCCTTTGTGAGGTGTCGGGGGAAAGCTCCTGGAGAGTTATGGGAAGTAGATATCACAGAGATGACCCCTGGGAAGTTAGGTTATAAGTATCTATTATTATTAGACACCTTCTCAGGATGGGTAGAAGCATTCCCCACGCAAGGAGAGGCTGCTTCCACAGTCTGCAAAGTCTTATTAAGGGAAATCATACCTAGATACGGCATTCCCCTAGCCCTACGATCAGACAATGGACCTGCATTTATCTCTAAGATATCTCAAGAACTAGCTACTAAGCTAGGTATCAATTGGAAATTGCATTGCATTTATAGGCCCCAAAGTTCAGGACAGGTAGAAAGGATGAACAGGACTCTAAAAGAGACTATAATTAAGCTGAGAGGGGAGACGGGCGAAAACTGGGTTGAGCTCCTCCCTTTCGCCCTTTTAGAACCAGATGTACCCCCTATCTCAATAAATAGACCCCTTATGAAATCTTATTTGGGCAACCTGTGGCCCTTGTACCTCGATTGACCAGAGGGGAACTAGAGATTTCTAATCATAATTTCCTTAAGTCCTTGCAGGCCCTGCAACACATCAGAAGCGAGGTGCAGGCCCTCCAGAGATCAGCCCAATCGAATGCAAAACACAGGTCCCGAATACCGGAGCCACCGGAGCCTGGACAGTGGGTGTGGATTCTCAACCACAGACGGGGCAACCTTGAGCCGCGGTGGAACGGACCGTTCCAGGTAATCCTGAGTACACCCACAGCTATTAAGGTAGCTGAAAAGCCCTACTGGATCCACCTCTCCCACGTAAAGCCGGCCCAACCACCCGACGAAGGATCTCGGAGATGGCAAGTCAAGCGGACCCCTAGAGAGCCTCTAAAGCTCACCTTCTCCTCCACTTAGGACTGATGACTTTTTATTGTTTACCTAGCAAGGGACTAGAGTTGCAGGAATAGGTTTTAATCAGGTCAGCAGATGGCACAGTTATAGCACAGAATAACACCTGGGATAATAACCCCATAACTCTCCAAGCTGACTTATCAAAGTTCTTTGAAGACAAATTCTGTGATTCACCAGAAGCTTGGAGACATTCTGATTCAGCCAGGAGCTCTCTCACTGATGATTTGCCTAGCTCATACACCTTAGGTAATAGGTGTAACCCCAATGTAAAAAACTAGGGCTTTATGGTATACTCCACACTATGCTTGCCCCGAACCCCCTCCCGGACGGCGTCGCATATGTGGGTCTCACTCAGATTATTTTTGTAAAAAGTAGGGTTGTGAGACCCTAGTCAGTAAATTTCAATAGAGTCCACCTAAACCAGGTAATATACCTCGAGAAGCAAATAGACTCCCTAGCCGAGGTAGCCCTTCAGAATAGGAGAGGGCTAGACCTCCTCCTCCTTGAGCAAGGAGGACTGTGTGCTGCTTAAAGAAAAGAATATTGTTTTTACGCTAACCACTCTGGAGTAATTAAAGAGAATATCAAGATACTTGCAAACAGATTAAAGAATTAGAAGAAGACAGCTCTAGCTGGTATGCCTCTATGTTCAAGACTTCTCCTTGGTTAACTACCCTCATATCCGCAATTGCTGGACCCCTGCTATTATTATTATTGGCTCTTACCATTGGACCAATAATCCTTAATAAGCTCCTTGCGTTCGTAAAGGAGAAGATAGATGTACTAAAGTTTTGGGTTTTTTTTTTTTTTCATTTTATTTATTCATTTTAGAGAGGAGAGAGAGAGACAGAGAGGGAGAGAGAGAGGAGAGAGAGACAGAGAGAGAAGGTGGGGAGGAGCTGGAAGCATCAACTCCCATATGTGCCTTGACCAGGCAAGCCCAGGATTTTGAACTGGCGACCTCAATATTTCCAGGTCGACGCTTTATCCACTGCACCACCAGACGTCAGAGATGTACTAAAGTTACTAGTTCTGTCCCAACCTTACACCAGTCTCCCCACTGATGAAGAATCCAGGGTTTGATTTATGCCCAAAAGAGATGGGGGAATGTTAGATTCAGAAATGTGTGCCTGTGGGTGCCGGAGTGTATTAAAAGGGCAGAAACAAGGTCCTGGCCGGTTGGCTCAGCGGTAGAGCGTCGGCCTGGCGTGCGGGGGACCCGGGTTCGATTCCCGGCCAGGGCACATAGGAGAAGCGCCCATTTGCTTCTCCACCCCCCGCCTTCCTCTCTGTCTCTCTCTTCCCCTCCCGCAGCCAAGGCTCCATTGGAGTAAAGATGGCCCGGGCGCTGGGCATGGCTCCTTGGCCTCTGCCCCAGGCTCTAGAGTGGCTCTGGTCGCCTGCAGAGCGACGCCCCGGAGGGGCAGAGCATCGCGCCTGGTGGGCGTGCAGGGTGGATCCCGGTCGGGCGCATGCGGGAGTCTGTCTGACTGTCTCTCTTTGTTTGCAGCTTCAGAAAGAAAAAGAAAAGAAAAGAAAAGAAAAGAGAAAAAAAAAAAAAGAAATTCACCACTAAGCTAAAACCGGCCCCTGTTGCTATGCCGGCCCCTGTTGCTATGCCGGCCCCTGTTGCTATGCTGCGTGCGAACTCCCTAGCCAATAGCTAAACTGTCACATCTGGTTCTGTGTAATGCTTACTCAGGATATATAAGGACCTGGCGTTGCGGTCCGCAGGGAGACGGAAGGACACAACTCCCTGTGCTGCCTCCCGGAGCATCGGAGCGCGGACACCCTTGAGATGTAAGTGAGTCTCCTAAGCCCTGGCCTGCACTCCACGCTCGGATCCGCCCTGAGCGCTGACCCGAGGGAGGGAGAGGCGAATGCAGAGGGCTCCGCGCGGGGTTCCCAGCACCCCAGCCCAGGGGTGCGGGGTGGAGACGTGGTGTGAGCCCCTCCCTTCATCAGCAGGTACAGTTCCCTCGCTCCTTGCCCTTTCCTTTCCTTTCCCGACGCACCTACCGCTCCCCAGGGAGAAGACGCGCCACGACACCCTTCCCTCCTCATCCCACAGGTGTCGGGCGCGCGGGGTGGGTGCATCTTGGCCTGCCGCCATGCCGGGAGGACAGACCTGTTCTAGCTGGAAGGGAGGCTGTGATGGTGGGCACTCTGGGGGATGGTCTGGGGGTGGGCTTCTTCGAGCTTAGGGAGGACCCCTGCCGTGGATTCCCGGGAGGAGGTTGTATTTGGAGGCCAGAAAAGAAGAGGGTTCTTCGGCCCGGTCAGGACCTGTGTCTGCTGACCGAGGCTTCTCCCAGCCAGGCCTGAGCCCCAGACGACCCTTGTCCACAGCTCCCGCGCCTTCTCAAGGTCTGCCTGGAACATGCTGCCTGAGATCATGAAGGGCCTCGGTCTGGTGCTGCTGGCGGCTCTGCTGTGCTCTGAGCCTGGTGAGTCTTGCGGCAGCTCTCCCAGGGTGGGCCACGTCCCCACCCCTACTGGACTCCTGCGACCCCAGACACCCTCTCCCTGGCTGGTGCTGCTCCACCTCCAGCCACGTGGGTCCCTCCCTACTCCTGAGGGCACTGAGGGGCTTCCTCGCCTGTTCCTGCACGATGCCCCTGATTCAATGCAGGGGTTCTGTGCTCCATTAAGAGCCCCAGCAGGCCGCCTGTCATGTCCAGTTTGGTCCTTGGAAGCTTGGAACAAACGAACGAACTGTGCTTTGGGAGGGGTAGGGGGAGTGTGTGAGGAGGTCAGCGTGTGCAGGGGGGGCACCTTAGGTGTGAGGTAGCTGTGTGTGTGGGTATACTCGTGCATGGGGCCAGGGAGAGGGCCTCGGGGCATCCAGAGTCCCAGGTGTGGGATCCTCCCTGGAAACTACTGGGAAGTGACACAGGGTCTTCTCGGTGCCAGTCTGGCCTGGTCACTGCTGGCCACGGGGTGCCCAGCCTCCCCCAGCCCAATGGTTCTCCCAGCAGAGCCTGCAGCAAGCAGGTGGGGAGGATGCAGGGGCTGGCCTGGCCTGGCCTGCTGTTTCTCTAGTCATCCTGTGTCTCCGGTCTGTCTAGCTGATGGTTTGTGGTGCCAGTTCTGCACAGCGATCACCAACTTCAGCCACTGCACCGCAAGGGAGTGCCTGCCCACCGAAAAGGTGTGTGCTAGCGTCCGCATCACTGATCTCAAGCACAGCAGTATGCCAGTATCTGCGGCGCACTTATCCAGCAGCGGTAAGCCAGCACCTGAGCGCGGTAGGGAGTTTTGGGGGGTGGTCTCAACCTCTCTGGCTTGCTATGTGACAGCGAACAGCTGCCTGTCTGGCCCTGGGCCCTCCATGTCATTGGGGACAACGGGGGTGGGCTGGGAGCTTTAGCTCTGCTGTTCTGGGGTTCTGAACCAGGGCCTGGGCTGGATTCCGGGGCGGAGCGGGGCGCAAGGCAGAGAGGGCCTACCTGGGGCTCCAATTTCAGGCTCCCCTCCTCTTCTCCAGACAGGAAGGACTATTCCGTGAGTAAGATGTGTGCCTCATCCTGCAACTTCCTTAAGCGGCAGTTTTTCTCAGATTACCTGATGCTCTTCATTAATTTTGGGATCTTAAAAGTAGATGTGGAGTGCTGTGACAAAGATTTTTGCAACTGGGAGTCCTGAACCCTGGCTCGGGGGCTCCTGCTCAGCCTGGGGCCCATCCTCCTCCGGGCTGGGCCCTGAGGTCTTCTCCTTCCTGAAGGGCTTCTGACCTTGTCCCCGGGGCCTGTGGCTGCCCCTTCCTCAGCCTGACTTGGCTGGGGCTAGGGCAGACTTGGTCTGGCTCCATGGTCTGTGGTCCTCACCCCTCCCCGTCTCTCCACCACTTTCCAATTTCAGCCAGCAGGACAACTCCAGGACACAGGCATTGGCATCGGCGTCGCCGGGTGGGTGGGGCGAAGGCAAGGGCTGGGACCTCCAGGTCTTTAAGGGAAGCTGAGCGGAGCCGAGCCAGTCCCAACCCGGCAGCCTAGCTGTGAGGGCATCTTCTAGAGAAATACAGTCACTTCTGAGTCTAGAGACCTGGGTCTGAGCCTGGGTGTGGGTGTGTGTTGTGGGGGAGGGCTCCCGGCAGAGCTGGGGGTGAGGGGCTGAGGAAGAGCAGGCAGGCCTGGGGGCTCCGGACGCTGTGGGTGCTGGGCTGCCTGGGGGACCTCGGGCCTGGTGAGGCTTGGGAGCAATGGGGTGGGGTGGATTAGAGTTGAGATGAACAAGGTTACTGGGTGGGCCTGAGGGTGAGACCCTATAATCGTTTGTGTTCACTGCAGACACCAGCCACACACGGGCACACACAGACTCACACCAGCACACGCAAATGCAGTGGCGTGCGCACACACAGCCTGCTGTGCCCGCAGAGCGGGGCACCTTCGTCCACACCCACGCGGGTATTCACATGCTCACTACCGTAGGCGTGCACACACCCGGACTGGAGCTCTGCCTCTTAACCGGACATCCCCCTGCTCCATCCCTGAGGTGGGCACCACCATGGGCAGGGTCCTGAGGGCCAGCTTTCTGAGCAGGGGCTGTGGAGGATGGCACAGATGGGCTGAGGCACTTTGGGGTGGGAGGAGGCAGGGGAAAACCCCTGAAAGTAAGTCCTGGCCCTTCTTGCTCCAGCCGTGGATCTGGGGTCCCATCCCTGTGCCTGAGTCCAGCCCAACCTCCCTCACCCACTGTCTTTGTGGCTTGTCCTGTGGCCCAGGCTTACACACGGTGGCCACTCCAGGTTTACTCTGGGGCCTTTGTCCAGTTCTTCCTTGTCCCTGTGTGGCTGACCCGGGCTGTGATCACTTCCGGGTCCCGGGCTCCTTGGAAAAGACAATGGTTCCATTAAGAACTGGCCTTGACTCCTTCCCAGACTCTTCTGATGAGTCATGGAGAGGGATCTGGGGGTGCCGGGTAAGTGAGCAGGAGAGGAGAGCAGGGTCACTGGAGACTGGTGTCAGCCCTGCTGGTGGAAACGGCCGAGACACGTGGCTGAAGGTGGTCTGCCCTTTGTTTGAAGTCTGTCCTGCTGCTCTGTGATGTACCCCGTCCCGCCCCTATGTGAACTTCAGTAAAGTGTGCTACCCACGGCTTGTGTCTGGTACTTTGGGACCCTAGGGTGGCGCTACTACTACAGTGGTGACGTAAGGCAAGTGGTGACCTGGGACACATGAGGAGAAGCTGGAGGGTTTGAGGATGCTGGAAGCTGGCACCTGTGATGGGGGGCAGGGAGCCAGGAGGTCCTGGGAAGATACCAACTGGCCACCCCCTGGGATGGGGTTCAGACCAACTTTGATGCCAGTCTTTGCATGCTGAATTTACTATTTGAGGAAGGTATTTAAAACAAAACCAAAAAAAAAAAAAAAAAAAAGAGGGAAGCTCTCCTAGCTCTTTTAAGAATGAAATAGGATTAGAAGTGAACAGGGCTTGGGGTAGGGGTGGGGGTGCAGCACAGCGTACAGAGCCCAGACGCCGTATCTCAGCTCCCACTTTCAAGCTGTTGGGTTTGTGGCTCCAGCTCTCAAAGCATTGGAGTGTTGTTCTCATCCTTCCAATTGTGGTTTAGGGTTGCACTCCACAGCCTGGGGGAGATGTTTGGTCCAGGGGGCATGTGGCTGTGCCGACAGATCGTGTGCCACCTGACTCTCAGGAGTCCATCAAGGACTTCTTTCCGGGTCAGCACATCTAGATGGACCTTTGGATTTGGGTGTCTGCTGAGTATTTCCACGAATGGATGAACTGGAAATTATTTAACTGCCTGTACCTGGGGGCACAGGGGTCTGCTCTCAGCAACACTGCCGTGACCATCCTCGTCCTCACATCCTTACGGACTCACATGATCATTTCTACTGGGTCGATTTCAAGTGGGCGGCTGAGCCAGAAAGGATATCTACCTAAAAACAAAACAGACAACTCTAAGGAGGCTGTGTCGAGTCCCAGCCCCGCCTATCTCTCCCACCCTCACTAGCGGCGGATGTTATTCAATTCTAGGGATGTTTGCCAGTCTGGGAGACAAAAACTAGAATCTTGTTGAATTGCCATTTTAAAAATGATTAGTGAGATTGACCCGTCACATATTTGCCCGCCATTGTGTTTCCTCTGTAACAGCCGGATCACATCCTCAACTCATCCTTCTGTTCTGGCGTTTGTCTTTTCTATTGATTGGTAGACCATTCTGTGTATTAGGAACAGTCTTTCCCATGGTGTATGTTCTGCAAATATTTCCATGTGACTTTATTTTGGTGTCTTCACTGTGTATGTATGTATATGTTTATATGCATATTCTCAGGTTCCACGTGGTCAAATCTAATTGTTCTTTTGTGGTTTCTGGGTTTCAAATCTTAGAAGAAACACCTCTGCCTTTATTTTATGGAAAACAGTCCTGTATATTTTCTTGTAACATTGTTACAAATGTGGTGACTACGTTCAGATATCCTATCCCCCTGGAATTTTATTACGTGGCAGAAGGCAAGGACTTCTTCCGAAGAAATGGCCAATTTTTCTCAATGCCATTTATTGAGTAAGTAGTCCTTCCCCCATTGATTTAAAGTGCCATCTTGACAATAGAATGGGTCGCCTTGCATGTCTCTGACCCGCAACTAGTCGAAATCCCACCAGACACTTTGCCCCGGGCCCTGCCATGCCGGATTGTTTCTGGCTGATTCACAGCACGTCCAACAACTGGTAGGCAGCTGCCCCTCCTGGCTTTTCTTTTCAGAAGATTGTTGTCCCACCTGACAGTTTATTCCTACAGACGAATCTTTGAATCCATCGGTCCAGTACCAGAGTCATGCTCTGGGGATTTTGATTGGAACTTCACTCATTTGGGTATGAGATTGAGACAGGGTGATGCCCTCTCTGTTTTACGTCTCCCTCTTAGGGACCCGATGCAGCTCATCGTTTATGGAGCCTCCTAACAATCTCTCTCTGGACAGTATCGTTTCCTTTGTGCACACCTTGGGTCTTCGTTGATATGCTTATTGCCGACCGTTTATTCTTTGTGGTGTCATAAGTGGGACTCCTCCTTTCCTCTAAATCGAATTTGTCATCTTTGTGTGGTGAGCTGATGTGTTTTATTTTCTTTGTGGTGATGTTTCCAGCCCTCCCCTGCCCTCCCCCCAGGTCCCATTTAAGTGGATTGACTAGGGAGGGATTGAGGGGTGGACAAGGCCGACAACTGATGGAGCCTTCGATTGCTGGAGACAACCTACCGTGCCACCACAGGCGTCTCTGATACAAATGCCGAGGCAGAAAGAGCGAGTCTTTAGAGAAGTCCTTCTAAGCACCTCAAGACGCAGTGGAAGGCAGGGAGGGACTTATCTCAAACCTGGAAGTGATTCCCTGGGCTGAGAAGGGAAGGGTTTGGCAGGAGGGGAGGCGAGGTGGTCCTGAGGAGCAAGACTTCAGCATGCTAATGGGCCAGGGTGGTTCTCACAGGTGAGCCACAGACAGCCTCAGTCTTCCACACTGTGGTGTGGCCCCTCATTTTGACACCACTCTGGAGAAACAGAGACAAGTTCTACATCGACCAAGACGTTGGGTCTCTGCCATCCTGTTAGAAGAGGCTAGAGCAGGGGTCGGGAACCTATGGATCACGAGCCAGATGTGGCTCTTTTGAGGGCTGCATCTGGCTCGCAGACCAATCTTTAATAAAAAATAATAATAACGTTAAAAATATAAAATATTCTCATGTATTACAATCCATTCATTTCCTACCGCTCATGTTCATGGTTGCGGGTGGCTGGAGCCAATCACAGCTGTCCTCCGGGACAACACCAAATTTTTATTGGATAATGTATAACGTACACAGGTTGTTGTATGGCTCTCATGGAATGACATTTTAAAATATGTGGCGTTCATGGCTCTCTCAGCCAAAAAGGTTCCCGACCCCTGGGCTAGAGAGAAAAATTGTTATAGAGAGAATGAAGTCACCTTGTTCACCTGGGAGTGGGAGCTGTGCTCACATGCTCAAGTGCATCAGCTGAGTCCCCTGCATCAGCTGGCAGGGGTTTTCCTAAGGGACTCTGTTGGGGGCACTGAAGGAGCCGGGCGGGCAGGCTGGGCTCTGCCCTTTGCCCCTTGCCCCTCCAAAGCTCTTGTTGTTGGCATCTTGTGAGGTGCCATGGTTTGAGGTCTTGACCCAAGGAGGTATTGAGGGGAGGGCTGGTGTATGTGAGGGGACATGGCTGGGAAGGAGAGTTAAGACTAGCTAATCAAGTCGTTCTTGGTGAATGTTCCCAGAGCACCATGCAGGAATCACCATGGTTACCATGCCTTCAGATCCTTGGAGTTGTCTCAGAAAACCCTTGGCTCAGGCCCAGCATTCTATTTCTAATAGCAGTTGCAACAAATGAGCCACACTGTTACAAAAGAGTGTGCAAGAATGCCAGCAACACGGAACTGAGTGTCCAAGTTCTGGTCCCCATACACAGAGGGCTCTTTCTATTTGTGATAGAAAGAGCTCAGCTTCATAGAAGATAATGCTCTCTATCATCTCTCATCCATCTGTCATCTACCTATTCTATCTATCTATCTATCTATCTATCTATCTATCTATCTATCTATCTATCCTCAATCATCTACCCATCTATCTATCATCTATCTATCTATCTATCTATCTATCTATCTATCTATCTATCTATCTATCATCTATCTATCTATCTATCTATCTATCTATCTATCATCCCCTGGAAGAAGGGAGCATGTTTTGATGTGGAGGAGGGGAATGGGTCTTAGGGAGGAGTAGGGACCACAAGTATGAGGACAAGTCACCCTGTGGTGGGCTCAGGACAGTGATGTCTGAGATCCAGTCATCGTGATGCTTGTATAAGTTTCCTGGGGCTGCTGTTGAAAATGACCACAGCCCTGGCTGGGTTGCACAGTGGATAAAGCATCAACCTGGGCACCAGAGGTCGTGGGTTCCACCCTTGGTCAGGGCACATATGTGAAAGAACCAAGGAGTGTACAACTAAATGGAACAACTAAGTGCAGCAACAAGTTGATGCTTCTCTCGCTCCCTTCGCCACCTCTGTTTCTCTCTCTCTCTCAAATGAATGAAAAAAATTTTTTAAAAAAGAAGAAAATGACCACAAATGAAGTGGCGTGAAACAACATGTGTTGTTCGGCTCCTTACAAATTCTCAGACTTTGTGTTTTTGATGACCTTAACATTTTTTAGTAGTCCTGGTTAGGTAGTTAATACAATGTCCCTCATTTGGGATTTGTTTGCTGCAACAGGTGGGTAAGTCCATCTCATTTATGTGGACACGGGGGCCACCTTCTCTGTTTTGCCATCACACGCAGGAACTCTAGTTCCCTCACAGGTCTCGGTTATGGGAATGGATGGGACCCCTTCCTTTCCCCTTTTTACGCCACTCCTGAGATGCAGTTTTGCCTCAGACTTGCCTCCTTACAGGATCCCTGGCAGTCAGAACCACTGGACTCCATTCATTTCCAGCGACCACTGTTTCACCTTCTGTCTCTGACTCTGGCTACTCAAGGGGCCTTACACAAGTGGAGTCGCGCAGGATCACCCTTTCAGGGATGGGCTTATTTCACTGAGGGTCTCCTTGAGGCTCATCCATGCTGTAGCAGGTGTCAGAATTTCCCCCCTGCTTAAGGCCCAATAATATGTCGTGGTATGGGTGGACCTCATTGTCTACTCATCCATCCGTTGATGGGCACTGTGGTTGCTTCCACCCGCTGGCTGTTATGAACACGGGTTTGTGACATCTCTTCAAGTCCCTGCTCTGGTCCTTTTGGGCGTGGACCCAGAAGTGGACTTGCTGGATCGCAGGGCAAGTCCATTTTTAGGTTTTGGACCTGGTCCTTTCCTTCTGCACATAAACCCAGGTGAGTCTCTCGCATTAAAATAACAACAACAACAACAATAATAATAATAATAATAAAAACAAACTCTTGAAAAGCCCCCTCTTTCTTTAATTTTCTAACCAAACTCCCTCCCCATCTTTCTTGTGGCAACATCTCCCGTGCCAGGCGGAGCTTATTCCCCGGTGCTCCATCTTCTCTGCCACCCCAGTCCATGAGTAGAAATGCAGGGCTTTCCATGCGGGAAGGCAGGTCAGAGCACCCAGAGGCTGGCCGGGGCTCCACATCCTCCCCACCCACTAACCCACCCGCCACCATCGCCTACCCCACTGAGGGGTGGTGCCCCCCCCCAAGCTGTCAGGAGCACCAGCTTCTGCGCAAGAAGGGCATGTCACGCGTGTCCTTTACTTTATCGCATTAGATATCAATCTCCCTGACTGACGTTAAAATAACTCAAACCGACTATGCTGGGATTCTATGCAGCCATGGAGAGGAAGGAAGAAGTTCATGTCCTGAGCCAGAAAAATATTACGTGGATGAAGCCAGGGCCGGGGCGTGCACACACGTGCTGCTTTCTATTGTATGTGAAAAGGGAGGAAATGGGCTCCGTGTTCCGTTCTGGAGACTGCGCTCTGTGCACCACTCAGGGCTGCAGCCTAAGGCCTCCTGGCTACCCACCAGGCCCCTTCTCCAGAGCTGGCAGGATATTTGGGTTGTCCCTAGACACTCCGGGCCACACTCGCCCCTGCTGTCTTGTGACAGGCAGCATGGGCGGGCTGCCGGGGAGCTGGCCACTGGGCAGCACCTTGCAAGTTCCAACCCAGGGCTGAGGTCTTGGCCTTGGTCCAAAGGCTGCAGCCCTGTGGCTGGTGAGGCTCAGGGCCAGACTCAACCTCTGGCCCCTACAAGTCCTGTCCCTTGAGCTAGACAGACCCTTCCGCTGACACCCAAAGGCCTGTTCTCCTCTTCTCCTGCTCGGCCTGGTCCTCCTGTGCCTCATGGCCTGACCCTCAGCTTGTGGGTCCCCACACTGAGCTGGGGAGAACTGCGGACCTCCTCTGTCTCCAAGCAGGCTGGAACTGCCTGGGGGCAGCCTTCCTTGACCGTGTCTGTGTCCCCACTGGCCACTGGGTCTGGCCCCAGTGGAACTTGTGGGTGCGGGAGAGAATGCAGCTTCAGGGTGACCACACCCAGGGCGTCAGGGCATCAAGGCAGAAAACAGAGGTGCGGAGCTGGACTAACACAAGGCACGTGCGGAGGGGCGGGCAGTGGCTGCTTGGTGGGTGAAAGCATGTCTGAAGTTCTAGGGTGTTAGAGCTGGTGGACGTCACATGTGGGATCATGCCAGCCCCCCCCCCTTTTTTTTAATTTTTTTATTTTTATTTTTATTTTTTTTTTGTATTTTTCTGAAGCTGAAAACGGGGAGAGACAGTCAGACAGACTCCCGCTTGCGCCCGACCGGGATCCACCCGGCACGCCCACCACGGCGACTCTCCGCCCATCAGGGGGCGATGCTCTGCCCCTCAGGGGCGTCGCTCTGTGGCGACCAGAGCCCCTCTAGCGCCTGGGGCAGAGGCCAAGGAGCCATCCCCAGCGCCCGGGCCATCCTAGCTCCAATGGAGCCTCTCTGCTGGAGGGGAAGAGAGAGACAGAGAGGAGGGAGAGGGGGAGGGGTGGAGAAGCAGATGGGCGCTTCTCCTGTGTGCCCTGGCCGGGAATCGAACCCGGGACCCCTGCACGCCACGTCGACGCTCTACCACTGAGCCAACCGGCCAGGGCCAGCCCCCCTTTTGTGGAGAGAGACTCAGTGTCCAGGAGAGATGTACCCAGCTCTGAGCTGCCCTTCACCCAGATGCCCAGGCTAGTGTTGATTTTTTTCTCCAGTTTTTCAATTAAAAAGAAAGAGACAATTTTAGAGAAAAATTAAGAGGAAGATACAGATATTGCCTATATACCCCCTCCATGAAGAACTCATTCCTGATTGACATCCCTGCGGGAGTGGAAGCTTTGTTACAACTGATGAGCCCACACTGACACGTTGTGACTACCCCAAGCCCACAGTGTACATCAGGGGCACTCATGGTGGTGTAAATAGTACGGGTTTGGAAAAATGTGCAATGCCACTTGTGCATTATCCCAGTAGCATGCAGAGTGTTTTCGCTGCCCTAAAAATCCTCTGCTCACCTGTCCATCCCCCCCAACCGCTGGCCACTGCTGCTTCTGGAGTGTTGCCGTATCCGGGAAGGTCGTGTAATTGGAATCATATAGTATGTTTCCTCTTCAGACTGGCTTCTCCACTTAGTAACAGGCATTTAAGTTTCCTCCAAGCCACACGGCTTGATAGCTCTCTCTCTTTCTCTTTTTCTACAGCACTGAATCATATTCCATTGTCTGGATAGACCTCAGCTTATGTTTCTCCCTCACCTGCTGAAGGACATCTTGGTTGTTTCCAGTGTTGACGATTACGAATAAAACTGCTCTGAACATCCGTGTGCAGGTTGCTGTGTGGGCATCAGCTTTTCATCTCCTTTGGGTAAACGCCAGCACTGAAGTTGTCTCCCAAATGTCCATCCTCCTCCTCCTTTTGGTGACCCACCCCTGGGATGTCGGCTTTGGGAAGGGGGAGGTCTGAGACCATGGCTGGCACCTCCCTATCTGACCTACAGGTTTAACGGGCTCCTAACACTCCCGGGGCCAGTGGTGTGCAGAGCCCTATGGTGAGGGCTTCCAGGATCTTTGGGAGTGCCTTCCATCATGGACAGAGAAGCCTAACTCTGCCACCTGAGTTCTGGGCAGCCAGGAGCCAGGTGGCAGCTCCTTAAGAAGCTAGGTTTGGGGTGAAGTTGATAGGACTGAAAACAGAGAAGAGAAATGGAAAGAAACGGGTCCTTGATGCCAGTACTGAGTAGCTGAACCAAACTCACCCCAAGTCCAATCTCCCAGGACCTCCAGTTCCTTCAATCAAGGGGCCCACTGTAAGGTGCAAAGAGCCAGCTTCCAGCTTCCATCACGCTCTCTATCATAAATGTTTTCTATTTCACTAATTGCTGCAATTACCTTTATTTCCTTCCTTCTTTCTTTAGATTCATACTTCTCTCTCTAACTTCGTGTGATGGATGCGTAGCTAAGGAACTTTCAGCCACCTCTTCTAATATTTGCATTTAAAGATGGCATCTCCCTGCAGAACGGAATTTCTTGTGGTGAAGTGACCTTCTTTATCTCAGTAATAATTTTTGCCCCCAAGCATACACTTGGCTTTCTTTCCAGGAGGACCTGTCATCCTTTTGCATGTAATACAATTGCTGATAAAATTGTTAAAATCTTTGTTATGTGCTGCCATTGTTTGCTCTAAGGAGACACCCTTCCTGCCCACTACCTTAAACCCCCAAAATGCAGAGGGTCGGTAGATGCCTTGCAGCCCTCCCACAGGCTGTGGCCGGCTTATTTCTTCCTGTAGTCTAGCAGTCTCTTTATGCCCTCTTCTCACATGTTCCGTTTTTGGGTGACAGCCTGGACCGTATGAGGAGATGCCCGTCCACCAGCACTGACCGCGACCCTGCCTGCCCCTCCCTGGTATGCCCGTTATCATGAAGAAGGTTCCTCTGCTCCCAGCAGACACCAGTCTGTTCTTCCTCACCTTTCTTCCCCAGAATTTTCTACCTTGGGCGACTTCTGCTCCCTGGCATCACACACGCTTCTCTGCAGCGCCCTGCAGGCCGGCCAACGTCTGGGGCTCCTCCCACCCATGTCCCACTTCCCGTCCCAGAGGTTGCAACAAGTCATAAACTTGGTGCCTTGAAGCGACAAAAAAGCTCTCTGGGAGAGCCCTTCCTGCCCTTCATGGTGCAGGAGACTGTCCTCGGCTGCGGCCACACATCTCCAGTCTCGTCTGCACATGCCGCGCCCTGTGTCTGAGCCACAGGGCTGCCTGTCTTTTCTCTTATAAGGACACTGGGTAGCTTCATCTCCACATCCTTACCTTAATGATTAAGGCTTAATCCATTCACCTTAATCCTTACCTTAACCCTTTTCTCAAATAAGGTCACAACCACAGGTCTGGGGAGTAGGGTACGAACATCTCTTTTGGGGCCACCATTCAGCCCAGAACACATCCTGTCCCCCTACTATCCTGGGGGCCCCTGGAGGTCAGGGGTGTTCTCCATCTCAGAGGGCAGCAGCCCCTCGGGAAATGCACTGTGGGAATAAGGGGGTGTTGCTGTTGACCCTTGGCTGGCCCTCTCAGTATGCCAGGCAGTCGGTCTTTTGGGAAACAACCCTCCTTATAACACGGTCAGCAGCTGCGTCCACAATCTTGAAGGCATAGAGGGATTCCGACAGTGTCACCACAAAAATACTAGGTAGGGAGCTCAACTGTCCATCTCTCCATGACCCCAACCTAGCCCTTTTCCCCACCAGGGCCTGATTCAGAGGGCTGTGCACAAGATCAGACATGGGCCATGGCTATAGGGTCGCCCAGGGGCACTTGCCAGGATCACCTAACAGGACAAGATCCATCTGCCCCCTCGCCAGGATCTGGGCATATGGGCAAGGTCAGGCTGGGAAGAGGGAGGTCAAAGGCCAGGAGCTGTTCAGACAGAAGGGGCCAGGGCCACACAGTCACTTGTTCTGCTCTTATCCCCTTAAAGAGAGCCCTTTCTCTTCTTAATCATGAAGGATTGTTATTCTTGTTTGCAAAATCCTGATAGGATGAAACTGACCCATAAACATTGGGAAGAAGGCAGAGTAGCTTGGAAACGGGATTGGAATCTCTGTTTCCCTGGCAACCAAGCCTCGCGTAGGAGAGCTCAGGTCTCTGCTCCATGGGGAGCAGGCCCAGAGCTGCGTTTCCCAGGGCCTGGCTTCACCGTCTTAAACATGATTCTTTGGATATCTGTCCTCTGCTTCCACTGCCCCAATCATTCTCAGCCAGGCCCCATACACCTGTCTTGATTTTTGCTGAATAACAAATTACCCCCAAATTTAAATGCTTAAAACAGCAGCACTTATTGCCTCACGTGTCTTGAACAAAGTAAAGAGAACTTGGGAATGGTTTCAAGGTCAGAGATCAGTGATGTCTGCAGAAATGGGAATAAGAAGTGTTGTGGCCACAGACAGACATCACACACACACACACACACACACACACACACACACACACACACACACTTATTTTAAAGAATTGGCTCACATAGATAAGATACAAAGGTTGTCAAACGGAAAATCTGCAGGGTAGGTCAGCACGTAGGAGAGTCAAGAGGAGCCAATAATTCAGTTCAAGTTTAAAGGTCATTTGCTGGCAGCATTCCCTCTTGCTCAGGGGACGTCAGTCTTTTGGTCTTTTGTTCTATTCAGGCCTTCAACTGATTGGCTGAAGCCCACCAGCACCATGGAGGTCAATCTGCTTCACTCAAAGTCCACTGACGTAAATGTTGATCTCCGTTCTTGTCTTTCAAGCACTTTAAAGATACTATTTCACCATCTTTTGGCTTTCACTGTTGCTGTGAGATTCTGCTCTCAGCCCCGCTGCTATTCCTTTAGTTGATCTCCCTTCCTTTCTGGCTGATTTAAACTTTTTTAAAAAAAATCTCTCCCTGGTGATTTGCAGTTTCATTATTTTGCACCTAAGTGTGAATTTTCTTTTTGTTTATTTTATCGAGCATACGTTGTGCTGCTCTGTAAATACTTATCTTTCATCAGTTCTGGAATATTCTCAGGCAAAATCTCTTCAAATATTAACTCTCTGTCCTTTGGGGCTTTATCCAGACTTATATTAGCTTTTGGCACACTCTCTTTTGTGTTTTAACTTCTTTTTTCTTTTTCTTTTTTTAAGTGAGAAGAGGGGAGATAGAGAGACAGACTCTTGCATGTGCCCCAACTGGGGTCCACTGGGCAACCCCGTCTGGGGCTCATGCTTGAATCAACGGAGCTATTCTCAGTGTCTTGAGAGGGAGAGAAGGAAAGATGGAGGGGAAGAGAAGCAGATGGTCACTTCTCATGTGTGCCCTGAATGGGGATTGAACCTGGAAATCTGCAGGCCAGGCTGACCCTCTATCCACTGAGCTAACTGGCCAGGGCTTTTAACTTTTTTTTCCCTCTTTTTATCTCTTTATCCCTTGTGCTGCATTTTTTTAAGAGGGGAAGAGAGATAGAGAAACATCATTTGTTGTTTCTCTTAGCTGTGCACACCATTGATTGCTTCTCATATGTGCCATGACAGGGCTGGTGATCTCAGGGTTGAACCAGCACCCTTGGGAGTGAGCTGGCACCTTTGGGATTGAACTGGCACTCCAGGATTGAGCCAGTGACCCCGGAATTGAACTGGTGAACTTGGCATTCTGGGATGACACTATACCCACTGCACCACCAGCCACGGTCCTCGTGCTACATTATTGATAATGTCTTTAATATTCTCGTTCACAAATTCCTTCTTCAGCTGTATCTAATTTGATGCCTAACACATTTGCTAAGTTTTTTTTACAGCTGCTTTATTAAAGTATAATCCATGTACTGTAAAATTCACACTTTTAAAGCATACAACTCAGTGGTGTTTAGTATGTGCACAGACCTGTGCAACCATCATCACTATTTTTAGAATATTCTTATCGCTTGAAAGGTATCCCCTTGACCCCTGGTCGGCAAACTGCAGCTCGCGAACCACATGTGGCTCTTTGGCCCCTGGAGTGTGGCCTTTCCACAAAATACCACATGTGGGCGCTACCTCAATAAGGAATGTACCTACCTATATAGTTTAAGTTTAAAAAATTTGGCTGTCAAAAAAAATTTCAATTGTTGTACTGCTGATATTTGGCTCTGCTGACTGATGAGTTTGCCGACCATTGACCACTAGCAGAAACTACCCATTCTTTTTCCCTCTCAGTCCCAGGCAGCTACTAGTTTACTTTCTGTCTCTTTTAGATGTTTCTATCCTGGACATTTCATATAAAAGAAGCCATACAATATCTTCTTCTTCTTTTTCTTTCTTTTTAAAAGATTTTACTTACTGATTTTACAGAGAGGGGAGGCAGGGAAGTGAGAAGTATCAACTCATAATTGCTTCACTTTAGTTGTTCATTGCTTGCTTGTGGTATGTGCCTTGACTGGGCGAGCCTAGGGTTGTTTTTTTGTTTTGTTTTGTTTTGTTCTTACAGGGACAGAGAGAGGAATAGATAGGGACAGACAGACAGGAAGGAACGGAGAGAGATGAGAAGCATCAATCATCAGTTTTTCATTGTGACACCTTAGTTGTTCATTGATTGCTTTCTCATTGTGCCTTGACCACGGGCCTTCAGCAGACCGAGTAACCCCTTGCTCGA
This sequence comes from Saccopteryx leptura, assembly GCF_036850995.1. Lineage (NCBI taxonomy): Eukaryota > Metazoa > Chordata > Mammalia > Chiroptera > Emballonuridae > Saccopteryx > Saccopteryx leptura. Next base: position 58,673 of record NW_027095700.1, read on the forward strand.
GCCAGCGACCTTGGGTCCAAGCTGGTGAGCTTTGCTCAAACCAAATGAGTCCATGCTCAAGCTGGCGACCTCGGGGTCTCGAACCTGGGTCCTCTGCATCCCAGTCTGATGCTCTATCCACTGGGCCATAGCCTGGTCAGGCAAGCCTAGGGTTTCAGCCAGTGACCTCAGCATTCCAGGTTGATGCTCTAATCATCGCACCTGCACAGGCCAGGCAATATATGCTTCTTCTTCTGTTTTTATTTATTTTTAAGAGTTTTTTATTTAGAAGTTAAATTTAACCTGACCCAGGCGGTGGTGCAGTTGATAGAGCATTGGACTGGGAGGCAGAGGACTCAGGTTTGAAACCCCAAGGTCGCCGGCTGGAGCGCAAGCTCATCTGGTTTGAGTGCAGGCTCACCACCTTGAGCGTGGGGTTGCTGGCTTGAGTGTGTGATCATAGACGTGACCCCATGGTTGCTGGCTTGAGCCCAAGGTCACTGGCTTGAGCAAGGGTCACTTGTTCTGCTGAAGCCCCTTGGTAAGGCACATTTGAGAAAGCAATCAATGAACAACTAAGGTGCTGCAACGAAGAATTGATGCTTCTCATATCTCTTCCTTCCTGTCCCTATCTGACCCTCTCTCTGTTTCTCTGTCACAAACAACAACAACAACAACAAATTAAATTTAATGGGATGACATTGATCAATAATGAGAGTACATAGGCTTTAGGTAAAATTTTCTATATCATTTGCACTGTTGATTGTACACTTCTTAATTTTATTTTCACTTAGCATAATTTTTTCAAGGTTTCTGCTGACCTTTTAATTTTGATGAAAAGTTTTTCATTCTTAGAGGTTCTCTTTTTTTCAGGTAAGCATGGTCAATTTAAAACTATATTTATTTATTTATTTTAGAGAGAGAGAGGAAGGGGGAGAGGGGGAGAGAGAGAGAGAGAGAAAGAGAGAGAGAGAGAGAGAGAGAGAGAGAGAGAAACATCAATCTTTTCCCACATGTGCCCACACCGGGCACCAAACCCACAATCTTTGTATCTTGGAACAAGTCTCTACCCAACCGAGCTCTCCAGCTAGGGCCATGGTCAGTTTTTATAGTGTTTCTTCCTTTATATATCTTAAACCTGTAAAACAAATAGGTTTTAATAGTCTATATCTGATACCTCCAATTTAGAAAGTTAGTGGGGGGTTAAATATCACTTGTCACTGCTTCTGGAGGCTCATTTCCTTAGGATGTTTGCTAGTTTTTTAGTCTGAGCTAATATTTGAGTTCTGTGGACTCTGTGGGAGCCCCAGCCACGGAGTCAAGGTTGCTTGTCCACCTGGTTCTTTGCCCTCACTCCTTCCAAACAGCAGGAGAACGGTGAGGGATACGGGTTTTGGAGCCAAGTGCTTATAGGCTCTACCATCAGCTGTGTCCCTGGTCACATGTCATTGTGTGACCTTGTGCAGAGAACTCAACCTCTTCCCTGCTGTGGTTTCCTCATCTACAGCACGGGACTGATGACAATATCAGGAATGTTGTGAGGCTGTGTAGTGAGATCACGTCTATCAAGGGTTTGGAACACACAGTACGGGCCTCAATGAATGCTATCATTCACACATCTCACAACGACCTATCAGTGATCATCATTTGTCTAATGTAAGATTTGGGGTGGAGGGGGCAGAAACCCTCTTCTCATCTTGTGGTCCCAGCCCTAGGGCAGCGCTAGGCCAACAGTGGGTACCCCATAAATATTTGCAGGACAAATGAGGGGCAGGACAAAAGGAACGACCACACATTTGCACCAGGGCTGCGGTTTATTCAGCGCCCAACAAAGACACATACCAGGCACAGGGGACGGCAAAAGCTTGGCGGTGGGAGTGGGGGAGGCGAGAGACAAAGCTGCGACAGCAGCCCCCGCGACCGGCAGAGGGCCTTCATGTCCTCTTGCCTAAGGTTTGGGACTTGCCCTTCAGGTGTGGGTGTGGTAGGAGACGGCAGTCCCCTGGGGCTGCTGCTGCTAGTCGGGGCGTCAGGGTGCTCAGGGCAGAGCAGCCCCGAACAGTCGGAACCTTGGATGGGACTGGGGAGGGGAAGTGACCCAGGGCTCTGAGTCTGTGAACAAGGACCTGCACCATCACCTTTGTTTGCTCCTTCCCTCCCCCTCTGCGTCTGTGTGAGCTTCACTTCCTCAGTAAATGTTCTTGTGAAAAATTGCACGCGGATTTCAGCCAGCAGGGTGGGAAGGGATCCTGCCCATGCCCGGGTAGGGGGAGGTGGAGACGGTGGGGGGGGGCCGGGACGGCACAGGAGAGCGACCAGGCTAGGACCACAGAGCCACGGAGGTCCCCTGTGCGCGTCCTCCGCCACCTCCTCCCCACCCCTCTGCGGCTTCTGCGGCTTCTGCGGCTGCATGCCCAGAAAGACGAGACTGCGCCCGTGTTCCAGTCCGCAGGGAGATGGAAGGACACAGCTCCCCATGCCGCCTCCCAGAGCATCGGAGGGCGGACACCCTTGAGATGTAAGTGAAGCCCCTAAGACCTGGCTTGCGCTCCACGCTCGGTCCCGTGGTGAGCGCTGATGCGAGGGAGGGAGAGGCGAAGCAGTGGGCTCTGCGCAGGGTTCCCGGCACCGCAGCCCAGGGTGCGGGGTGAAGACGTGGTGTGAGCCCTGTTAGATTCAGGGAGTGCTGCTGTGGCTGCCAGAAGTAACTATTAAAAGAGCAGGAACAGGGAGTGCTGATAGGGCCCCTGTGAGACGGCGAACAAAGAAGTTTATGTTTGAAATTCGCCACTAAGCTAAAACCGGCCCCTGTTGCTATGCTGCGTGGGACCTCCCCAGCCAATAGCTAAACTGCCACATCTGCTTCTGTATGATGCTTGCTCACTTAGGATATATAAGGACCTGGCTGTAAGCGCCAGGCGCGGCTTCCGTTTGTAACTGCTTGTGAGCACGGTGTCTCCGGACATCTTGGGAGTTCGCCGCTGCGCGGGTTAAACTGGCCAATAAAGTAACATCTAAACTCCTGAAAGTCTCCGGCGTTTGTTCTCGTAGCCGGTGGATGCAACATTTTGGGGGCTCACCCGGGATTCTCCCTCGGCGGAGTTTTGGGTCGGAGACCGGAAGGACAGCTCGAGCTGAGTAAGTATTTACGGAGGATCCTCATTTGGTTTGGCTTTTGGGCTCCGGAGCACACAATCCTGAGGTAGGAGGTGGGACGCTGCCGGTTACCTACCCTGGGCTTTCAGAAGCGGGACGCCGCTCTCTGAAATTTGGATATTTGGATTTGTTAACTTTGGAGTGACCGGTCACATTAGGAATCCGTTTTGCGCTGCGCTGAGTTTTGTCTGAGCTCAAATGACTGAGTTGAGTGTGAGAGAGACAAGTGTGTTCCTTGTGTTAACAGTGTGTGTTGCCTGTATCCTACCCTTTCTCATTATTCCTGAGTCATCTAGGATGGGACAACAGGAGTCTGTGCAGGGATTCCCGCTAGAGTGCCTGTTGAAGAATTTTTCTGATTTCCAGAAGAGGGCTCAGGGGTACGGAGGTCCGCAGCTGAGTCCAGGTTTCCTCCGGACCTTGAGCCAGCTAGAATGGCCTGCATTTAATGTGGGATGGCCCACAGAGGGCACTTTTGACCTTCCAACTTTATTTTCTGTCAGAGCCACGGTCTATAGGGCTCCCCACCTAGACCAATACCTGTATATGGATGTGTGGGTAGATGCAGCCACTTTACCTCCTCCTCCGGGAGGCACGGCCATTTTGCCTCTCTGGGAGGCACCGCTGGCACCAGATGCTGGCCCACGGGCACCTCCTCACCTCATCTATGTGCCTTTTCCACTAGTGATTTATACTATTGGAAACATGAGAATCCCCCATTTTCCGAGAAACCTCAGGGACTAATATGTCTCCTTGAGACCATTTTTAGGACCCATCAGCCCACATGGGATGATTTTCAGCAGATTTTACAAACCCTCTTTACTTCTGAAGAAAGGGACAGAATAATGAGAGAGGCTGCTAAGGCGATATTAGGAGAAGAAAGGGAAACTCGGGAGGGAAGAAGGGAAATAGAAGTTGTTCTCCCGTCTCAACCTCCTACCTGGGACCCTAATACCACTGGGGGAAGGGACGCTCTCCTCCAGTATCGCCGGGCTCTGTTGAGGGGGCTCAAGGCAGCAGCTAGAAAGCCAACCAACTTCAGTAAGGTTAGTGAAGTCATCCAGGGAAGAGAGGAATCCCCAGCATTCTTTCTAGAGAGACTCATAGAGGCTTATAGAGTATATACCCCTCTAGATCCTGAGGCAGAAGAGAACTGGAGACTAGTCAATATAGCCTTTGTGACTCAGGCCGCTTCAGACATTAGGAAAAAGCTTCAGAAGATTGAGGGGTTCGAGGGAGAGAATAGAAGCAAGCTATTAGAGATAGCCCAGAAGGTGTATGTCAATAGGGGTGATCCGGAGGTTGGCAGGGCGAAGGAAGTTGCCAAAATTCTGATTGCTGCCCAGAAACCTCCTCCCAAAGGGAAAGGGGGATAGCAAAAGGGCCAGGGACGGCGAATAGCAAAAGACCAATCGCCTATTGTAAGGAGAAAGGGCAAGAGAGGAAAAGAGAAAGGAAAGAGAGTGTCCAAGGTTGAAGGCTGACAGCCATGGGCCAAGACAGGGCCCAGAGGTCTTGCTCCAAACCTTAGACTGACGGGGCCAGGGCTCCATTCCCGCCAGCTCCCAGGAGCCCATGGTCACCTTAACAGTCGAAGGAAAACCAATAGACTTCCTAGTCGACATGGGAGCCACCTACTCAGTCCTAAAGAAACCACAGGGCCAGATGCGGAAGACAACTACTAAGATCATAGGGGCAACGGGCAAAGCAGAAGCCTACCCATGGGCCACCGCAGGAATTACTGACTTAGGTCGAGGCACCATCACCCACTCTTTCCTAGTCATTCCAGACTGCCCTTACCCACTGCTTGGAAGGAACTTATTGCAGAAACTTCAGGCCACCATAACCTTCCGACGGGAGGAAAGCCCTATGGGGAACAAAGAGGCAGAGGTCAGCATGGAAGTAACTGTCCCACTGTCTGAAGAACACTTACTTGCCACCATCCTAGAAGGTAAGGAGGCCGAGGAAGGGGTTCCAAGATGCCCTGCGTGCCTGAAATTTGGTACCTGAAATTTGGGCGGAAACCAAGCCCCTAGGTTTGGCCGCACACCAACTGCCTGTCCTGGTGCAACTGCTTAGCACTGCTAGACCAGTTAGGATCAGGCAGTACCCGGTCCCAACCTGAGCTAGACAGGGAATCACCTGGCACTTGCAACGCCTGCTGGAGGCAGGCATCCTTCGAAGGTGCCAATCAGCCTGGAACACCCCGCTGCTTCCCGTCCAAATCCGGGGAGCCAAGACTATCGTCCGGTCCAGGACTTGCGGGAGGTGAATGCATAGGTAGAGACTATTCATCCCACGGTGCCCAATCCGTATACCTTACTGAGCTCACTGCCCCCAACCCATACCTATTATTCTGTCCTGGATTTGAAGGATGCTTTCTTTTGTATTCCCTTGGCACCTTTTCCTTTGAATAGAATGACCCAGATAATGGACTGGTTGGGCAGTTCACTTGGACCAGACTACCACAAGGGTTTAAGAATTCCCCCACCATTTTTAATGAAGCCCTCAGCAAAGATCTACAGGCTTTCCGCTCCTCCCATCCATCGATCGTACTGCTCCAGTATGTGGATGACATCCTCATAGCTGCCAAGGACGAAGGAGAGTGTGAAGAGGCCACCTCCGACCTGCTTCAAGATCTGGGGCGAATAGGGTATCGAGTCTCCGCCAAGAAGGCCCAGATTGTGACGCAAACTGTAAGTTATTTGGGGAATAACTTACAGGGAGGGGAAAGGACATTGTTCAGCCAGCAAATTCAGACGGTCTTGCAGATCCCCGAGCCTACTAACAAGAGACAGGTATGAGAATTCCTGGGTGCAGTAGGATACTGCCGACTGTGGATATTAGGCTTTGCAGAACTAGCTAAACCCCTGCATGAACTAACCAGGGGTAAGGAAGAGGAGTTCACTTGGTCAGATAAGAAGAAGCAAGTGTTCTAAGCGCTGAAAGAGGCCCTGGTGGCTGCCCCAGCTTTGGCCCTGCCAGATCTGGCCAAACACTTTCAGCTATTTATAGCAGAAAACGGAGGGGTAGCTCTAGGGGTACTGAGCCAGGAACTTGGGCCTTGGAAGAGGCCTGTGGCCTATCTGTCCAAGAAGCTTGAACCTGTAGCCTCGGGATGGCCAACATGTGTGAGGGCACTTGCTGCCACCTCCATACTAGTCAAGGAGGCTAATAAATTAACTTTAAGGCAGGACATCAAAGTCATTAAGGAACACTACGTAGAGCAAGTGCTGCGAGCACCTCCTGACAGGTGGCTATCTCATGCGCGGCTAATGCAGTGTCAGGCTCAGCTGCTGAACCCTCCATCTGTTCAGTTCCTCAAAACGGCTGCCCTGAACCCAGCGACTCCACTTTCGTCCACAGTTGCAAACAACTCCTTGACACAGTGACTGGCTCCCGCCCGGACTTAAGGGATCAAGCATATGGGAAGGCAGACCTGACCCTCTTTACAGACGGGAGCAATTTTATTAAGGATAGACAGCGACATGCAGGGGCAGCAGTGGCCACGGAAAATAAGGTCCTGTGGCAGAAAGCACTGCCCGCAGGAACACCTGCACAAAGGGCAGAGCTAATAGGACTAACCCGAGCCTTACAGATAGCAGAGGGAAAAGTTGCCAACATCTATGCTGACAGCCGGTATGCATTCAGCACTACCCATGTCCACGGAGCCATATACAAGGAGAGACGCTTACTGACAGCAGGGGGGAAAGACATTAAAAATCGCAATGAAATTCTTGCCCTCCTAAACGCCATTTGGCTACCTACCAAAGTTGCCATCATTCACTGCAAAGGACACCAGAGAGGGGACTCGCCTATTGTAAAGAGTAACAACCTAGCAGACTCACCTGCAAGAGAGGCAGCCACTAGGCCACAAGAAAGCCTTCTGCCATTGCTGCCTAAGCCAACGCTACCTCCGGATTCTAGATATTCCCCAGAAGAAGAGCAGGAAGGGATGCAGTTGAAAGGGAAGAAAAAATTAGCAGGGATAGATAGAGCTTCCTGACTCCCGGCTCTATTTACCCCAGGGAATAGTAAGAGAAATAGTAGGAGATATTCATACTAGTACGCAGCTAGGACAAAACAAGCTAGAACAACTTATCAGGAAGTATTATGTAGGGCCCAACATCAGGGATATTGTCCACTCCATTGTCTCGAGGTGCAGCATCTGTGCCAGAGTAAATGCGCAGAATAAGAAGCTACCCCCCCTTTGTGAGGTGTCGGGGGAAAGCTCCGGGAGAACTGTGGGAAATAGATTTCACAGAGATGACCCCTGGGAAGTCAGGTTATAAGTATCTATTATTATTAGACACCTTCTCAGGATGGGTGGAAGCATTCCCCACGCGAGGAGAGGCTGCTTCCACAGTCTGCAAAGTCTTATTAAGGGAAATCATACCTAGATATGGCATTCCCCTAGCCCTAGGATCAGACAATGGACCTGCATTCATATCCAGGATATCTCAAGAATTAGCCACTAACTTAGGTATTAATTGGAAATTGCATTGCATTTATAGGCCCCAAAGTTCAGGACAGGTAGAAAGAATGAACAGGACTCTGAAGGAAACTATAATTAAGCTGAGAGGGGAGACGGGCGAAAACTGGGTTGAGCTCCTCCCTTTCGCCCTTTTTAGAACCAGATGTACCCCCTATCTCAATAAATAGACCCCTTATGAAATCTTATTTGGGCAACCTGTGGCCCTTGTACCTCGATTGACCAGAGGGGAACTAGAGATTTCTAATCATAATTTCCTTAAGTCCTTGCAGGCCCTGCAACACATCAGAAGCGAGGTGCAGGCCCTCCAGAGATCAGCCCAATCGAATGCAAAACACAGGTCCCGAATACCGGAGCCACCGGAGCCTGGACAGTGGGTGTGGATTCTCAACCACAGACGGGGCAACCTTGAGCCGCGGTGGAACGGACCGTTCCAGGTAATCCTGAGTACACCCACAGCTATTAAGGTAGCTGAAAAGCCCTACTGGATCCACCTCTCCCACGTAAAGCCGGCCCAACCACCCGACGAAGGATCTCGGAGATGGCAAGTCAAGCGGACCCCTAGAGAGCCTCTAAAGCTCACCTTCTCCTCCACTTAGGACTGATGACTTTTTATTGTTTACCTAGCAAGGGACTAGAGTTGCAGGAATAGGTTTTAATCAGGTCAGCAGATGGCACAGTTATAGCACAGAATAACACCTGGGATAATAACCCCATAACTCTCCAAGCTGACTTATCAAAGTTCTTTGAAGACAAATTCTGTGATTCACCAGAAGCTTGGAGACATTCTGATTCAGCCAGGAGCTCTCTCACTGATGATTTGCCTAGCTCATACACCTTAGGTAATAGGTGTAACCCCAATGTAAAAAACTAGGGCTTTATGGTATACTCCACACTATGCTTGCCCCGAACCCCCTCCCGGACGGCGTCGCATATGTGGGTCTCACTCAGATTATTTTTGTAAAAAGTAGGGTTGTGAGACCCTAGTCAGTAAATTTCAATAGAGTCCACCTAAACCAGGTAATATACCTCGAGAAGCAAATAGACTCCCTAGCCGAGGTAGCCCTTCAGAATAGGAGAGGGCTAGACCTCCTCCTCCTTGAGCAAGGAGGACTGTGTGCTGCTTAAAGAAAAGAATATTGTTTTTACGCTAACCACTCTGGAGTAATTAAAGAGAATATCAAGATACTTGCAAACAGATTAAAGAATTAGAAGAAGACAGCTCTAGCTGGTATGCCTCTATGTTCAAGACTTCTCCTTGGTTAACTACCCTCATATCCGCAATTGCTGGACCCCTGCTATTATTATTATTGGCTCTTACCATTGGACCAATAATCCTTAATAAGCTCCTTGCGTTCGTAAAGGAGAAGATAGATGTACTAAAGTTTTGGGTTTTTTTTTTTTTCATTTTATTTATTCATTTTAGAGAGGAGAGAGAGAGACAGAGAGGGAGAGAGAGAGGAGAGAGAGACAGAGAGAGAAGGTGGGGAGGAGCTGGAAGCATCAACTCCCATATGTGCCTTGACCAGGCAAGCCCAGGATTTTGAACTGGCGACCTCAATATTTCCAGGTCGACGCTTTATCCACTGCACCACCAGACGTCAGAGATGTACTAAAGTTACTAGTTCTGTCCCAACCTTACACCAGTCTCCCCACTGATGAAGAATCCAGGGTTTGATTTATGCCCAAAAGAGATGGGGGAATGTTAGATTCAGAAATGTGTGCCTGTGGGTGCCGGAGTGTATTAAAAGGGCAGAAACAAGGTCCTGGCCGGTTGGCTCAGCGGTAGAGCGTCGGCCTGGCGTGCGGGGGACCCGGGTTCGATTCCCGGCCAGGGCACATAGGAGAAGCGCCCATTTGCTTCTCCACCCCCCGCCTTCCTCTCTGTCTCTCTCTTCCCCTCCCGCAGCCAAGGCTCCATTGGAGTAAAGATGGCCCGGGCGCTGGGCATGGCTCCTTGGCCTCTGCCCCAGGCTCTAGAGTGGCTCTGGTCGCCTGCAGAGCGACGCCCCGGAGGGGCAGAGCATCGCGCCTGGTGGGCGTGCAGGGTGGATCCCGGTCGGGCGCATGCGGGAGTCTGTCTGACTGTCTCTCTTTGTTTGCAGCTTCAGAAAGAAAAAGAAAAGAAAAGAAAAGAAAAGAGAAAAAAAAAAAAAGAAATTCACCACTAAGCTAAAACCGGCCCCTGTTGCTATGCCGGCCCCTGTTGCTATGCCGGCCCCTGTTGCTATGCTGCGTGCGAACTCCCTAGCCAATAGCTAAACTGTCACATCTGGTTCTGTGTAATGCTTACTCAGGATATATAAGGACCTGGCGTTGCGGTCCGCAGGGAGACGGAAGGACACAACTCCCTGTGCTGCCTCCTGGAGCATCGGAGCCCGGACACCCTTGAGATGTAAGTGAGTCTCCTAAGCCCTGGCCTGCACTCCACGCTCGGATCCGCCCTGAGCGCTGACCCGAGGGAGGGAGAGGCGAATGCAGAGGGCTCCGCGCGGGGTTCCCAGCACCCCAGCCCAGGGGTGCGGGGTGGAGACGTGGTGTGAGCCCCTCCCTTCATCAGCAGGTACAGTTCCCTCGCTCCTTGCCCTTTCCTTTCCTTTCCCGACGCACCTACCGCTCCCCAGGGAGAAGACGCGCCACGACACCCTTCCCTCCTCATCCCACAGGTGTCGGGCGCGCGGGGTGGGTGCATCTTGGCCTGCCGCCATGCCGGGAGGACAGACCTGTTCTAGCTGGAAGGGAGGCTGTGATGGTGGGCACTCTGGGGGATGGTCTGGGGGTGGGCTTCTTCGAGCTTAGGGAGGACCCCTGCCGTGGATTCCCGGGAGGAGGTTGTATTTGGAGGCCAGAAAAGAAGAGGGTTCTTCGGCCCGGTCAGGACCTGTGTCTGCTGACCGAGGCTTCTCCCAGCCAGGCCTGAGCCCCAGACGACCCTTGTCCACAGCTCCCGCGCCTTCTCAAGGTCTGCCTGGAACATGCTGCCTGAGATCATGAAGGGCCTCGGTCTGGTGCTGCTGGCGGCTCTGCTGTGCTCTGAGCCTGGTGAGTCTTGCGGCAGCTCTCCCAGGGTGGGCCACGTCCCCACCCCTACTGGACTCCTGCGACCCCAGACACCCTCTCCCTGGCTGGTGCTGCTCCACCTCCAGCCACGTGGGTCCCTCCCTACTCCTGAGGGCACTGAGGGGCTTCCTCGCCTGTTCCTGCACGATGCCCCTGATTCAATGCAGGGGTTCTGTGCTCCATTAAGAGCCCCAGCAGGCCGCCTGTCATGTCCAGTTTGGTCCTTGGAAGCTTGGAACAAACGAACGAACTGTGCTTTGGGAGGGGTAGGGGGAGTGTGTGAGGAGGTCAGCGTGTGCAGGGGGGGCACCTTAGGTGTGAGGTAGCTGTGTGTGTGGGTATACTCGTGCATGGGGCCAGGGAGAGGGCCTCGGGGCATCCAGAGTCCCAGGTGTGGGATCCTCCCTGGAAACTACTGGGAAGTGACACAGGGTCTTCTCGGTGCCAGTCTGGCCTGGTCACTGCTGGCCACGGGGTGCCCAGCCTCCCCCAGCCCAATGGTTCTCCCAGCAGAGCCTGCAGCAAGCAGGTGGGGAGGATGCAGGGGCTGGCCTGGCCTGGCCTGCTGTTTCTCTAGTCATCCTGTGTCTCCGGTCTGTCTAGCTGATGGTTTGTGGTGCCAGTTCTGCACAGCGATCACCAACTTCAGCCACTGCACCGCAAGGGAGTGCCTGCCCACCGAAAAGGTGTGTGCTAGCGTCCGCATCACTGATCTCAAGCACAGCAGTATGCCAGTATCTGCGGCGCACTTATCCAGCAGCGGTAAGCCAGCACCTGAGCGCGGTAGGGAGTTTTGGGGGGTGGTCTCAACCTCTCTGGCTTGCTATGTGACAGCGAACAGCTGCCTGTCTGGCCCTGGGCCCTCCATGTCATTGGGGACAACGGGGGTGGGCTGGGAGCTTTAGCTCTGCTGTTCTGGGGTTCTGAACCAGGGCCTGGGCTGGATTCCGGGGCGGAGCGGGGCGCAAGGCAGAGAGGGCCTACCTGGGGCTCCAATTTCAGGCTCCCCTCCTCTTCTCCAGACAGGAAGGACTATTCCGTGAGTAAGATGTGTGCCTCATCCTGCAACTTCCTTAAGCGGCAGTTTTTCTCAGATTACCTGATGCTCTTCATTAATTTTGGGATCTTAAAAGTAGATGTGGAGTGCTGTGACAAAGATTTTTGCAACTGGGAGTCCTGAACCCTGGCTCGGGGGCTCCTGCTCAGCCTGGGGCCCATCCTCCTCCGGGCTGGGCCCTGAGGTCTTCTCCTTCCTGAAGGGCTTCTGACCTTGTCCCCGGGGCCTGTGGCTGCCCCTTCCTCAGCCTGACTTGGCTGGGGCTAGGGCAGACTTGGTCTGGCTCCATGGTCTGTGGTCCTCACCCCTCCCCGTCTCTCCACCACTTTCCAATTTCAGCCAGCAGGACAACTCCAGGACACAGGCATTGGCATCGGCGTCGCCGGGTGGGTGGGGCGAAGGCAAGGGCTGGGACCTCCAGGTCTTTAAGGGAAGCTGAGCGGAGCCGAGCCAGTCCCAACCCGGCAGCCTAGCTGTGAGGGCATCTTCTAGAGAAATACAGTCACTTCTGAGTCTAGAGACCTGGGTCTGAGCCTGGGTGTGGGTGTGTGTTGTGGGGGAGGGCTCCCGGCAGAGCTGGGGGTGAGGGGCTGAGGAAGAGCAGGCAGGCCTGGGGGCTCCGGACGCTGTGGGTGCTGGGCTGCCTGGGGGACCTCGGGCCTGGTGAGGCTTGGGAGCAATGGGGTGGGGTGGATTAGAGTTGAGATGAACAAGGTTACTGGGTGGGCCTGAGGGTGAGACCCTATAATCGTTTGTGTTCACTGCAGACACCAGCCACACACGGGCACACACAGACTCACACCAGCACACGCAAATGCAGTGGCGTGCGCACACACAGCCTGCTGTGCCCGCAGAGCGGGGCACCTTCGTCCACACCCACGCGGGTATTCACATGCTCACTACCGTAGGCGTGCACACACCCGGACTGGAGCTCTGCCTCTTAACCGGACATCCCCCTGCTCCATCCCTGAGGTGGGCACCACCATGGGCAGGGTCCTGAGGGCCAGCTTTCTGAGCAGGGGCTGTGGAGGATGGCACAGATGGGCTGAGGCACTTTGGGGTGGGAGGAGGCAGGGGAAAACCCCTGAAAGTAAGTCCTGGCCCTTCTTGCTCCAGCCGTGGATCTGGGGTCCCATCCCTGTGCCTGAGTCCAGCCCAACCTCCCTCACCCACTGTCTTTGTGGCTTGTCCTGTGGCCCAGGCTTACACACGGTGGCCACTCCAGGTTTACTCTGGGGCCTTTGTCCAGTTCTTCCTTGTCCCTGTGTGGCTGACCCGGGCTGTGATCACTTCCGGGTCCCGGGCTCCTTGGAAAAGACAATGGTTCCATTAAGAACTGGCCTTGACTCCTTCCCAGACTCTTCTGATGAGTCATGGAGAGGGATCTGGGGGTGCCGGGTAAGTGAGCAGGAGAGGAGAGCAGGGTCACTGGAGACTGGTGTCAGCCCTGCTGGTGGAAACGGCCGAGACACGTGGCTGAAGGTGGTCTGCCCTTTGTTTGAAGTCTGTCCTGCTGCTCTGTGATGTACCCCGTCCCGCCCCTATGTGAACTTCAGTAAAGTGTGCTACCCACGGCTTGTGTCTGGTACTTTGGGACCCTAGGGTGGCGCTACTACTACAGTGGTGACGTAAGGCAAGTGGTGACCTGGGACACATGAGGAGAAGCTGGAGGGTTTGAGGATGCTGGAAGCTGGCACCTGTGATGGGGGGCAGGGAGCCAGGAGGTCCTGGGAAGATACCAACTGGCCACCCCCTGGGATGGGGTTCAGACCAACTTTGATGCCAGTCTTTGCATGCTGAATTTACTATTTGAGGAAGGTATTTAAAACAAAACCAAAAAAAAAAAAAAAAAAAGAGGGAAGCTCTCCTAGCTCTTTTAAGAATGAAATAGGATTAGAAGTGAACAGGGCTTGGGGTAGGGGTGGGGGTGCAGCACAGCGTACAGAGCCCAGACGCCGTATCTCAGCTCCCACTTTCAAGCTGTTGGGTTTGTGGCTCCAGCTCTCAAAGCATTGGAGTGTTGTTCTCATCCTTCCAATTGTGGTTTAGGGTTGCACTCCACAGCCTGGGGGAGATGTTTGGTCCAGGGGGCATGTGGCTGTGCCGACAGATCGTGTGCCACCTGACTCTCAGGAGTCCATCAAGGACTTCTTTCCGGGTCAGCACATCTAGATGGACCTTTGGATTTGGGTGTCTGCTGAGTATTTCCACGAATGGATGAACTGGAAATTATTTAACTGCCTGTACCTGGGGGCACAGGGGTCTGCTCTCAGCAACACTGCCGTGACCATCCTCGTCCTCACATCCTTACGGACTCACATGATCATTTCTACTGGGTCGATTTCAAGTGGGCGGCTGAGCCAGAAAGGATATCTACCTAAAAACAAAACAGACAACTCTAAGGAGGCTGTGTCGAGTCCCAGCCCCGCCTATCTCTCCCACCCTCACTAGCGGCGGATGTTATTCAATTCTAGGGATGTTTGCCAGTCTGGGAGACAAAAACTAGAATCTTGTTGAATTGCCATTTTAAAAATGATTAGTGAGATTGACCCGTCACATATTTGCCCGCCATTGTGTTTCCTCTGTAACAGCCGGATCACATCCTCAACTCATCCTTCTGTTCTGGCGTTTGTCTTTTCTATTGATTGGTAGACCATTCTGTGTATTAGGAACAGTCTTTCCCATGGTGTATGTTCTGCAAATATTTCCATGTGACTTTATTTTGGTGTCTTCACTGTGTATGTATGTATATGTTTATATGCATATTCTCAGGTTCCACGTGGTCAAATCTAATTGTTCTTTTGTGGTTTCTGGGTTTCAAATCTTAGAAGAAACACCTCTGCCTTTATTTTATGGAAAACAGTCCTGTATATTTTCTTGTAACATTGTTACAAATGTGGTGACTACGTTCAGATATCCTATCCCCCTGGAGTTTTATTACGTGGCAAAAGGCAAGGACTTCTTCCGAAGAAATGGCCAATTTTTCTCAATGCCATTTATTGAGTAAGTAGTCCTTCCCCCATTGATTTAAAGTGCCATCTTGACAATAGAATGGGTCGCCTTGCATGTCTCTGACCCGCAACTAGTCGAAATCCCACAAGACACTTTGCCCCGGGCCCTGCCATGCCGGATTGTTTCTGGCTGATTCACAGCACATCCAACAACTGGTAGGCAGCTGCCCCTCCTGGCTTTTCTTTTCAGAAGATTGTTGTCCCACCTGACAGTTTATTCCTACAGATGAATCTTTGAATCCATCGGTCCAGTTCCAGAGTCATGCTCTGGGGATTTTGATTGGAACTTCACTCATTTGGGTATGAGATTGAGACAGGGTGATGCCCTCTCTGTTTTACGTCTCCCTCTTAGGGACCCGATGCAGCTCATCGTTTATGGAGCCTCCTAACAATCTCTCTCTGGACAGTATCGTTTCCTTTGTGCACACCTTGGGTCTTCGTTGATATGCTTATTGCCGACCGTTTATTCTTTGTGGTGTCATAAGTGGGACTCCTCCTTTCCTCTAAATCGAATTTGTCATCTTTGGTGTGGTGAGCTGATGTGTTTTATTTTCTTTGTGGTGATGTTTCCAGCCCTCCCCTGCCCTCCCCCCAGGTCCCATTTAAGTGGATTGACTAGGGAGGGATTGAGGGGTGGACAAGGCCGACAACTGATGGAGCCTTCGATTGCTGGAGACAACCTACCGTGCCACCACAGGCGTCTCTGATACAAATGCCGAGGCAGAAAGAGCGAGTCTTTAGAGAAGTCCTTCTAAGCACCTCAAGACGCAGTGGAAGGCAGGGAGGGACTTATCTCAAACCTGGAAGTGATTCCCTGGGCTGAGAAGGGAAGGGTTTGGCAGGAGGGGAGGCGAGGTGGTCCTGAGGAGCAAGACTTCAGCATGCTAATGGGCCAGGGTGGTTCTCACAGGTGAGCCACAGACAGCCTCAGTCTTCCACACTGTGGTGTGGCCCCTCATTTTGACACCACTCTGGAGAAACAGAGACAAGTTCTACATCGACCAAGACGTTGGGTCTCTGCCATCCTGTTAGAAGAGGCTAGAGCAGGGGTCGGGAACCTATGGATCACGAGCCAGATGTGGCTCTTTTGAGGGCTGCATCTGGCTCGCAGACCAATCTTTAATAAAAAATAATAATAACGTTAAAAATATAAAATATTCTCATGTATTACAATCCATTCATTTCCTACCGCTCATGTTCATGGTTGCGGGTGGCTGGAGCCAATCACAGCTGTCCTCCGGGACAACACCAAATTTTTATTGGATAATGTATAACGTACACAGGTTGTTGTATGGCTCTCATGGAATGACATTTTAAAATATGTGGCGTTCATGGATCTCTCATCCAAAAAGTTTCCCGACCCCTGGGCTAGAGAGAAAAATTGTTATAGAGAGAATGAAGTCACCTTGTTCACCTGGGAGTGGGAGCTGTGCTCACATGCTCAAGTGCATCAGCTGAGTCCCCTGCGTCAGCTGGCAGGGGTTTTCCTAAGGGACTCTGTTGGGGGCACTGAAGGAGCCGGGCGGGCAGGCTGGGCTCTGCTCTTTGCCCCTCCAAAGCTCTTGTTGGTGGCATTTTGTGAGGTGCCATGGTTTGAGGTCTTGACCCAAGGAGGTATTGAGGGGAGAGCTGGTGTATGTGAGGGGACATGGCTGGGAATGACTAGTTAATCAAGTCGTTCTTGGTGAATGTTCCCAGAGCACCATGCAGGACTCACCATGGTTACCATGCCTTCAGATCCTTGGAGTTGTCTCAGAAAACCCTTGGCTCAGGCCAAGCATTCTATTTCTATTAGCAGTTGCAACAAATGAGCCACACTGTTACAAAAGAGTGTGGAAGAATGCCAGCAACACGGAACTGAGTGGACAAGTCCCAACAGATTGCAGACAGCTGGTCCCCATACACAGAGTGCTTTAGTCTGTTGTTTGTGATAGAAAGAGCCCAGCTTCATAGAAGATAATGCTCTCTACCATCTCTCATCCATCTGTCATCTACCTATTCTATCTATCTATCTATCTATCTATCTATCTATCTATCTATCTATCATCTATCTATCTATCATCTATCTATCATCTATCTATCTATCTATCTATCTATCTATCTATCTATCTATCTATCATCTATCTATCTATCTATCTATCTATCTATCTATCTATCTATCTATGTATCTATCATCATCCCCTGGAAGAAGGGAGCATGTTTTGATGTGGAGGAGGGGAATGGGTCTTGGGGAGGAGTAGGGACCACAAGTATGAGGACAAGTCACCCTGTGGTGGGCTCAGGACAGTGATGTCTGAGATCCAGCCATCGTGATGCTTGTATAAGTTTCCTGGGGCTGCTGTTGAAAATGACCGCAGCCCTGGCTGGGTGGCACAGTGGATAAAGCATCGACCTGGCCACCAGAGGTCGTGGGTTCCACCCTTGGCCAGGGCACATATGTGAAACAACCAAGAAGTGTACTACTAAATGGAACAACTAAGTGCAGCAACAAGTTGATGCTTCTCTCGCTCCCTTCCCCACCTCTGTTTCTCTCTCTCTCTCTCTCTCTCAAATCAATTAAAAAAATTAAAAAAAGAAAAAAAGAAGAAGAAAATGACCACAAATGAAGTCGCGTGAAACAACAGAAATGTATTTTCCTGCAGTGCAGGAGGCCAGCAGATGAAATCAAGATGTCGGGGGGACTGAGGTCCCTTTGAGGGCTTTAGAGGTTAATCCTTCTTCATCCCCTCAAGCCTCTGGATGCTCCTGACATTTCTGGCTTGTGGCCACATCACACCAACCTCTGCCTCCGTCGTCACATGGCCTCTTTCTCCCTGAAGCTCTGTGGTTCCCTTTCTGTCTCTTCTAAGGACACTCTCATTGGATTTAGGATGGTCTCACCTCAATCCTTACCTTACCCGCTCCTGCAAAGACCTTGTTTCCAAATAAAGTTACACTCTGCTTTTATGTTTTATATTGTGTCTTGAGGATCCTGGGACACAGGAGGAAGTAATATTAGGAATTTTTAGAATTTAGGCATCTCATAATTACTCATTTATTTTGTTTCCTATCGCAAACACAGTAGTCTCAGGATAACAATATAAAGGCCATCACCCACCATCTAATTCCTGAGAGCATTTTAAATCCATTTTGGCAGCCCCTTTACATTTCTTTTGTGTGTGTAGTTGTGATGCATCTACGCTGTCTGAGCAGAGTCATTACATTTTATATGAACTCCCTTTGAACACATCATCCACCCCGGTCCTTCCTGCAATGTCCTTGTCTTCAACTTTGATTCTCTGCCACCTTTCCCTTCCGGCGGACTTCTCAGAAACAACTCGTGAGAACAAGACTCCCGAGTTCATCCTGGTTGAAAACAGCCTGTCAGTTTTGCTGACTGAAAACCCTTGAACCACACGTTCTCTCTTGTATTCTAAGCATGTCCCTCACTTTCGTGCTGCTCTGGTACCGACTGCGGTCTGTGCCCTCACTGTGCTGCAGGCCTTGGGGATGGGTGGGCAGGTGTCCTTCCTACGACTCCCTCCGAATCCCTGACGTGAATCTAATCTGATCCCCATCTTGGCCGGCCCCTTGCATTCCAGAATCTCTCCTTTTGTTTGCGAAAACCCTGCCTGCCCATGGTTTCACTCACACCCAGCCTCCTCCAGAGGCCACTCACCCCTGTGATCCGCTGACAACTCTTAGAAGCAGCAATTTAAAGAACTGGAGCAGCAAATGGGTGGGAAAGAGGCTGGGTTTGGAGTCTCAGCAGCATCTTCCAGGAGCAAATGGGAAGAAAGGTAGCCAGGAAGCAGACGGGACTCTGAAATGAGTGTGTAGGGAGCCCCTCCAGGCTGGCCAGATGCTGCTCATGCATGTGCGTGTGTGTGTGTGTGTGCGTGTGCGTGTGTTTGTGTGTGTGTGTGTGTGTGTGTGTGTGTGTGAGAGAGAGAGAGAGAGAGAGAGAGAGAGAGAGAGAGAGAGAGAGAGGTGTGGCCTCAGTGCATTCTGCACTGTGACCCTAAATGTCCATCACCTGGGGACCCATCAGTTGTAGGGTCAGCTTCTTGTCCCAGCTTCCCTGAACCAACCCTTGTCACAGCCTCATCCATTATCCATCTGTGGGATGCATGTCAGTCTCTGCCCCCAGCTTTGCTTGGAGCAGATCTTGAGAGTGAGGGCACCCATGGTGTGTTTGGAAAAGGCTCGCTCCTGAGAGCACACCTGTGTCACACGTGGGCACACCAGTCCCTGAACACAAGAGTGCACAAGGAGAAGGCTGTGCTGTTCAAAAAACCCATGTACACATGTGAGCAGCAGCACTTGTGGGGCTGCCTCCACCACCCTATCTCCCCACTCTGACCTGTCCACAGTGTCCTGCAGTGGCCTCACCTGGCTCTCACACCTGAATCAGCCCAGGATGGCCTCAGGGTCAGAACACAGGCCTTGTGAGGAGATGGTGTGTAACCACGAGGAGTTCTGTTGTCTTGTGCTCTGGTGCCAGCACTCTCCGGGGGTCTGGAAAAGAAAAGTACTGTGACATTTCAAAGGAATGTTATCTAGATGCATGAGAACAATGGACAGGGCTCACTGAAGGTGAAGATCAACCTTTGCTAAGGAAGCAGTAGGCCTGGGATGACTTCCAGTGTATCAGGACTGCCAAGTAGCTCCCTGAGCTCTATTAAGTTGCCCTGCCCCTTTTTTGTTTACATAGTTTAATCTAATTTGGCATCATTGTTCACCCCAGTGTGAATACTGGTAGTTAAAAGGCTGTTCTTGACACCTATAGTATGTATTGACCACTCACACATCTAAATTCTGATTCCCAGTTTGCATTACTCAGTTTTGATTTCCTCAGAGACTAGGTGGGACCAAATGTTCTTTACATATATTTACTTACAGAACTTTTTGGGTGCTGAGTCTTCCTAGAGGGAATAATTTCATTTCTATCTCTGCTTTCCTCTGGAATGAGCTGTATACCATTATTGGCAGAGAGTGGAATATTTGCTTGTTTCCAAATCAGTGTTCTTCCAAATCAGTCACAGAAGATGAAAGAATGATTCATTCTCAAGCACTCTGAGTATCTTTTACCTGGAATGTGACTGACTTAGATTTTCATATGGCTTGTTATTGACATTGACCTGTAATGTCACCTTTTCAGAGAGGCCTCTCTGAGTAATGGTTCCTTTGTCCCCTGCCCCCATAACATATCAGTATCTGACAATAATCTTGTATTTTTTACTCCCTCAGCAAAATGTGAAGTTCCATGAGGGCCAGGGCCTTGCCTATCTGGTTTACCACTGTCTTGTGTGTTGTATTTATTCATTTTCTGAAACATGTTAGGCAGTCAGTAAATTATTTGTTTAAGAAATGAATAAATAGAATAAATATTAATTTCTTCTGAATTGTGACATTATTATCTCTAAATGTCACAGTCATCTTTTTTTAATTTGGGACTCCATTAAAGTTCTCTAAAATATAGTATCTGCTTTCTCTTGCCTTCTTTTTTTTCAAAAACTTTTTTTTTTTTTGTAAATGTTGAATGAAAAATCAGGTAATAAGAACCTGGCCACAAGTAAATGTTAGAGTGATAAAGAAATATTTAGGATTAGGGCATCTGTGACTTTCCTGTTATGTATGGAACTGAAACAAGGTTATTGTGGCTGGAGAGAAGCAAGACAAGTAGACCAGTCAGAGATGATGTCAGAGGAAGGGAGCTAGGCCTTGTGGCTTCTGTGGACTTGGACTTTCACTCTTACTGATAAGGGAGGCCACTGGAGAGTTTTAAGCAGAGAAGTGACATGATCTGTCTTTCTTAAAGACTCCTGTGTAGGGAGCAGACTGAATTCAGGGGATGGTGAGGATGGAGGTGTTAGGGATATTTTAGTAAGTCTGGTCTGCTTCTGGGCTCTCATGGTAGCTCCACTGGCTAATTTGGCTATCTGGCTCATCTGTGCCGGGAGCATCCTGTCTTAAGGTCTGTGGCTTAGTTCTAACCATCAGTATACTTGCTAGGGCATGCTGCCAGATGTGAGCCTCGATGCTGTGCCTTCTTACTTTTCTTTTTTTTTTTCTTTTTTTAAAGAAAGGAGTGAGAGAGACAGAGAGAAAGAAGGGGGGAGGAGCTGGAAGCATCAACTCCCATATGTGCCTTGACCAGGCAAGCCCAGGGTTTCGAATGGCGACCTCAGCACTTCCAGGTCGACGCTTTATCCACTGCGCCACCACAGGTCAGGCCTTCTTACTTTTCTTAGTCCGGGTGGGTGTAGACTGTGCTTGGAACTCTGCTGCTCTTCCATGTATGTTCTAGAGTCAGCTTCTCCTAACTCCTCAGAAAACCCTGAGATTTTGATGGGGATTGCATTGACTGCATAGGTTAATATGAAGAGTACTGATTCTTCTTAGCTTAAAAGTGTGTGTGTATGTAAATTTGAATAGAGGCCTCAAAGATCTTTTGTTATGTTAGATCCTAAGCAACTTTTTTTTGTTGTAAATGTGATTTTTAAAAATTATAATTTGTTTCTTGTTTATGTTTATAAATGCAATTATTTGTGTATTAAATTGATATTCAGCTACCTTGACAACACTTATAATTCTAATACTCTGTAAATTCCTCTGAATTTTCTATGTAGACAATAATATCTATAAATACTATTTTGTTTCTTTCTTTCTAATTATATATATTTTATTTATTTTACTGAGCTGCGTATAATTCACTGGGGTAATATTTAATAATAATGTTAATAGGTATTAATTGTAGGACATCTTATCAAATTCTTAATTTTTAAAGGGATTATGTCTAATGTTACATATTTAAAAAGTATGTTGTAGGCCCTGGTTGGGTAGCTCAGTTGGTTAAAACATCATCATCCTGACATGCTGAGGGTTGTAGTTAATCCCCAGTCAGGGCACAAACAAGAATCAACCAATGAGTGCATAAATAAGAGCAACAACAAATTGATGTTTCTCCCCCCGCACCCCGCTCTCTCCCTCCCCCATCTCCCTCTCCTTTCCCTAAGGAAAAAACTAAAAAGAATAGTGTAGGTTTTTGTCAGATACTTTTATTAGAATATGAACATTTTAAAAGCATTTAATTAAGACATATTAGTCTTCAGAAAGCTTGTCTCAGTTTACATTCGCAGCATCAGTGTTACGAAAAAGCATACTTCTTCAAGGTAATAATACTCCACACCACATGGAGTACTCTTATTTTTAAAAGGTTTCAGATTTCTTTTTTTTTTTTTTTTTTTTTGCTTTCTTTCTGAAGCTGGAAACGGGGAGAGACAGTCAGACAGACTCCCGCATGCGCCCGACCGGGATCCACCCGGCACGCCCACCAGGGGCGACGCTCTGCCCACCAGGGGGCGATGCTCTGCCCCTCCGGGGCGTCGCTCTGCAGCCACCAGAGCCACTCTAGTGCCTGGGGCAGAGGCCAAGGAGCCATCCCCAGCGCCCGGGCCATCTTTGCTCCAATGGAGCCTTGGCTGTGGGAGGGGAAGAGAGAGACAGAGAGGAAGGAGGGGGGGCGGGGTGGAGAAGCAAATGGGCGCTTCTCCTGTGTGCCCTGGCCGGGAATCGAACCCGGGTCCCCCGCACGCCAGGCCAACGCTCTACCACTGAGCCAACCGGTCAGGGCCAGGTTTCAGATTTCATAGGCAGCAAAAAAAATTTCTTTACTAGTTTTGATTTATTTCTTAACCAATATTTTGTGTTGGTACAGCTGTTACTCTTAAAAGATAAGATAGGAATTTTGAAATAATTTCAGATTTAGAGAAAAATAGCAGAGATAGTAAAAAGAACCTTCTGTTTCATAGACCCTTGTCCCACGCTCTCCAAATATTAACATTTTACTATATTTACTTATCATTTTTTCTGTTTCTCTTTACTAACATAACATTGTTTTCTGAACAAGTTATAAACTTTATATCTAAAAACTTTACTGTTCTTTTTCTTTGATCATTAAAACATTTTATTGGACTGTCTTATTCTAGAGATTCAGGGCTATGCCTTATTTGATCAAAATAGTATAATTGATGCAACATTATATTAGTTTCAGATATATAACATAATAATTTGGTATTTGTATATAGAAAAATGATCAGCACAATAAGTTTAACATCCATCACCCTACACAGTTATAATTTTTTATTGTGATGAGAACTTTTAAGATTTACTCTATTAGAAATTTTTGAATATACAATACGATGTCACTTGCTGTAGGCACCATGCTGTACATTACACCCGTCGGGCTTATTTTAACTACCTTCACTCATTTTGTCATTTCTTAAGATAAGAACATTGTTTTATATAACCACCATACTATTATCAAAGTACTACACTATTATTATATAATCTGTAGACATTTAAATTTTATCAGTTACCCTTTATAGCAAAGTATATATATTTTGTTCTTGTCCAGAATCCAATCTAGGATTGATTATGCATTATATTTAGTTTTCATGGCTTTTAATTTATTTTTTCTGGGACAGTTACTCAGTCATTCTTTGTCTTTCATGACATAGACATTTTTAAATTCCTATCAGGAGGCATAGGGTGTTAACTTGTCCTATTACTAACAGTGTTAATTTTGATCACTTAAGGTAGTATCTGGCAGGATTCTTCACTATAAGGTGATTAGTTTGTCCTTTGTAATTAAGAAGTATCTTATAGGGAGCTTTAAGATACTTTGAGACTAGATAATATCCTGTTTTCCATCAAACTTTGAGCCACTAGTTTTATCATGTATTGATACTTGACTGAAATAACTGCAATATAGGCCAGGGTGGTTGCCAAATGGTGTTTTTCTAATTCTTCATTACATTTATTACTTGGAATTATACTCTAAGAAAGAGCTTTTCTTTCTCTCCCATTTATTTATGTCCATGGGGAATGGTACATTTCTATTTTATTCTGTGGATTACAGTCTTCTACTATTTTCATTTTGTTGCTCACATGTTCCTGATTTGAGCAGTGGGAGTCTTTCCAAGCTGGCTCTGTATCCTTTAGAAATGCCCCCTTATTCGTTGAGCATTTCCCTACCTTCGACCCTAGCCTGGAAATCAGCCATTTCTTCAAGGAACCATGACATTTTTGATTGGTGCATTAGCTGTGCTCATGGCTACTGGAGTTTTGTTGCCTCCAGGCCCCATCAGCAGACAGAGCTAAGGAATATGTGTGTATGTATATTTACACACATTTATATCTATTTCTGCATCTCTCTGTATTAAGAACTGAGCATGTCTGGTTAACTGTCATTACTAGAACTACATAATTATCCTAGATTCAGTCATGAAGAAGTTGAAAACCTATATAAAAACCTGTAAGAAGAGAGGAAATAAGAACTATTAAATCCTGCCAAAACGCAAAGTTGAAGACCACATAGCTATACTAGTGAATTCTGACAAACACTCAAAGGTTTGATATCTATTATTCTCCAATTCTACCAAAAATAGAAGGACATTATTGAAAGAAATTAAAGAAGTGCCGGGGTCCAGCCCCGGGGGGGATCCAGGGGTCCCACAGGAAGAGACAGCGTCGGCACGAATCGAGTGAGAGAGCCGAATTCTGTTCTTTCTCTTTATTCTCTGGTTAGCATTTACTGCCAGGCATCTCCGCCAATGGCTGGTCTAACTTTACTTTTTATGCACACACACTAAGTTACAATCACATGGTATTTTGAATACATCATTGTTTTAGTTTCACTATGGTTACATATTTCTAGATAACAGTTAATTCATATCTATAAGCTACAAATCAGGTGGTACAAACTTCTAAAAGATTAGTACTAATTAATAACTCTACTGTTGTTGTGAGTCAAGGGTGCAGAGAGAGAGATTAACAGACAAAATCATCAAGGACTAGCAAAGGACCACCGCTTGCTCAGGCAAATGGCCTTGAGTTCATGCAGTGTCCTAATTTTTTCAAAAGACTACAAAAAGCTTGTTTTACTGAGAAATAGGCATAACATCAAGAGTAATTTTTGCTTAAAGATACATAGAGTGCACCTGCAAGATAGCTTAGTAGCAGCATAATATGAGAAGGCATTAATTGCTATTGCTTCTATGGATCCCACCACATTCCTCTCCTTATCCTTGGAAAATACAAAAATCTCATGAGAATGTTTTACTGAGAAAAGCCCAGCAACTGCCTTCAGTCTCAAAACAAGTCTCTTAGCAAAACATTCTTTTCTTGCCAGCTGCGCTCCCATCCAAGGCCACGCAATGGGCCACTCCACTACACCTTACCTAAGATTCTATTGTCTAGTCAAATTTTATTTATTTACTATATTCACACACTAGTTAAGTTCTAACTATATTCTTCTCAGAGTGTTCCACCATCTGCAGGTCAGGTAAGCAAGAAGAAAGGAAAGTTTCTCTACTCTATCACATGAAAAGGCTAGGGAGGAAAAATGATAAATTAAGTGAAGGCTGAAAGGTGCTCTGTGCCCAGCCACTGCCTCCTATCCATTTACAAGTCACAATAAATTCTTTCTAACATGATTAATAAGAAGAAATTCTCCTACAAACTTAACCCTTTATGAGGGATATCATAGCCAGCCTCTTATGTTTACGAGCCCAGTTCAAGGGGCTTACAGGCTTTTCTGTGGAACTCACACCCTCTGTCTCATTTCCAAAGAAATCACTATGAATCTACAGGGAAAGCACAGTACTATTATCCCTGTGCCATAAATAATAGCACACACCCAGGAAAGGGGGGATATAAGGCCAGATTAATTCAAAAGATCAAAGGGGGAAGTATCGTTGTGCCTTTCCTTTGTGGTGACTTTGTCAACCCGCAGCCGTTGGTCTTCACTGCGGTGACTCTATCAACCAGCAGCCATCGATCTTCTTTTGCTGTGACTTTGTCAACCAGCAGTTGTGGATCTTCTCCTGCTGTGACTTTGTTAGCCAGCATTAGTGGATCAGCTCCCAACAAAAAAGGACACTGAAATGGAGAAATATTTCATGTTCATGGACTGGAAAAATCCACAAACTTAAAATGACAATACAACACAAAGCAATATTCAAATTTAACACTATCTTTATCAAAATGTCAATGTTTTTAAAAAGAAATAGAGCAAAAAACTTACCAGGTTTGTAGGGAACCATAAAAATCCCTAAATAGCCAAAGCAATCTTGAAGAAAAAGAATAAAACCAGAGGTATCATATCACACTACCTGACTTCATATTATACTATTGAGCCATAGTAATAAAAACAGCATAATATTGGCAGAAAAACAGACATACAGACCAACAGAGCATAATCAAGAGCCCAGAAATAAAACCACATGTCCATGGACAACTCATCTTCAACAAAGCAGCCAAAAACACACAATAAATAAATAAATAGTGCTGGGAAAATTGGAAAGCCACACGCAAAAGAATGAAAAGACTACAGTTTTTCCCCTGCACAAAATTTAATTCAAAATAGATCAAATACCTAAACATATGATCTGAAACAATAAATGACATAGAAGAAAACAGGTACTAAACTCATGGACCTTGGCAGTGGAAAACAATTTATGAATTAGACCCCAAAGGATAGAGAAGTAAGGCAAAAATTAAATAAATGAGACTAAAGATCTTTTGCACAGCTAGAGAAATGAACATCAAAACAGTCAAATAAATGAAAGATGATATTTGCAAATAATAGCTCTGATAAGGGGTTAATATAAAAAACATATAAAGACCTTATAGCATGACCAGGCAGTGGCGCAGTGGATAGAGTGTCGGACTGGGATGCCGAGGACCCAGGTTCGAGACCCCGAGGTCACCAGCTTGAGTGCGGGCTCATCTGGTTTGAGCAAAAATTCCCCAGCTTGGAACCAAGGTCGCTGGCTCCAGAAAGGGGTTGCTCAGTCTACTGAAGGCCCGCGGTCAAGGCACATATGAGAAGGCAATCAATGAACAACCAAGGTGTTGCAATGAGCAACGAAAAACTAATGATTGATGCTTCTCATCTCTCCGTTCCTGTCTGTCTGTCCCTGTCTATCCCTCTCTCTGACCCTCTGTCTCTGTAAAAAAAAAAAAAAAAAAAAAAAAAAAAAAAAGACCTTACAAAGCTCAGTGACAAAAATTTCAAACAAACTTTCTGATTAAAATGAGTGAGGACCCAAAAAGATACTTCTCCCTGAAGATCAAAGAAATGGCCAAAAGTTATATGAAGAGATGCTGATCTTCAACAGCAAATTAAGAATTTCAAATCAAAGCTACGAGATGCCCCCTCACTCTTGTTCAATGGGTATTATCAACAAGACCTGTAATGACAAGTCTTGGAGAGGCCTTGAAGAAAAAGAAACCCTCATTCACTGGTGGTGGGAATGTAAATTGGTATAGCCATTATGAAAGAAAGGATGGTGTTTCCCCAAATGCAAGGAATAGACTTCTTCTATGACTCAGCAATCCCTCTAATGGGTATCTACCAAAACACTCAAAAACAATGGTATATAAAGACACATGCACTAACACCTTCATGGCAGCATTATTCAGTGGACAAGACATAGGAACAACCAAAGTGTTTCTTGATAAAGCATTGAATAAAGATTTGGTACACAGCTGACTCTGGCCACCCTCTCCACTGCGAGGTAGAAGTGCTCTGCCGTGAGTCGCCTGGTCTACTGAGATGTTGGAATGAATACCCGGAGACCTAAAACCACAACTGCTAAATACTTAAACCCACGCAGCTGTAAACTGAATCTATAAAGCCCTCACAACACGCCCCATTCCAACAATGAGACTGTAGCCCTGCCTACATCAATATGACAGCAACCTCTCAGCTGAGGTTTGCCCAAGAAGTTTACAGAGCCCAAAATTGTGATACAGTGAATCCTAGTGGAGAAACAACCTGTTTCTTGTTAGGGTTCTTCACAATTCTATGCTCAAGTGCCATCAAGAAAGAAGACATCGGCCCTGGCCGGTTGGCTCAGCGGTAGAGCATCGGCCTAGCGTGCGGAGGACCCGGGTTCGATTCCCGGCCAGGGCACACAGGAGAAGCGCCCATTTGCTTCTCCACCCCTCTGCCACACTTTCCTCTCTGTCTCTCTCTTCCCCTCCCGCAGCCAAGGCTCCATTGGAGCAAAGATGGCCCGGGCGCTGGGGATGGCTCTGTGGCCTCTGCCCCAGGCGCTAGAGTGGCTCTGGTCGCAATATGGCGACGCCCAGGATGGGCAGAGCATCGCCCCCTGGTGGGCAGAGCATCACCCCCTGGTGGGCGTGCCGGGTGGATCCCGGTCGGGCGCATGCGGGAGTCTGTCTAACTGTCTCTCCCCGTTTCCAGCTTCAGAAAAATGGAAAAAAAGAATAAAAAAAAAAAAAAAAAAGAAAGAAGACATCAAATACAATGGATCCACAAAATAATGACTCTGTTCAGACAGATAAAATAATTATACTCCCTAAAAAGCTGTTTGAATTACGTGGAATTCTTGGATTTAAATGAAAAAATTAAAAATTGAAGTTACAAAAAGAGTCAATGAGTTATGAGAAAACACTAATTAATTGGAAACAAATTAAAAAACAAATTAATTATAGGGAATCACCCATGTAAACTTGACCTCTCCATATTTGGCTTGTAGAACTTTATTTAAAATAATTGAGTGAATGTCTCTTGGATACAAACACTAAGAAACTGTGAGTACCTGACCCTTGTGCCACAACAAAAAATGCATGTGAGCAGGCTTTAGAAAATTAGCCTAGAGGTTTTAGGTTGCTGCTTTCTTTGTGCCTGTTAATTAGCTAAAGAATATACTGATGAAAAGTATCCCTATCTCCATGGCAACAAAAGTTGATTAGTAATTCTTTTCTGTTATCACCTGATCTCCCTCCCTTATAATTCTGTTACCGTTGTTCGGCTTTTGATCAATAAAAACCGAGAAAGAAGGAAATTCAGGAAGTCTTTACCCCTCTTGGAAAGCCTCTCTCTCTTCCTCTTGACATCACTATGTGTCTTGAGCAGGTTTTTTTCACTTAACACTGGTAGTTCCCAATGGGCTGGAGTACTACAAGTGGTGTCTCCCAACATCATCATGTGGAATTTGTGCATGAAGAGTAGTTTAGCAGTTGAATCTTACAGAGAATTATGGTGAGGAACAGTCCCTATTCCCCTTGAAGAAGGGACCAAAACACATAGGTCAAAGAGCAGATCCAATATGAGTCAGGAGCTCACCAAGCAGTAGCACATTTATGTTAGAAATTTACATCAATTGCACCATGCTGCTCCGAATACTGTAGAGCTTAAAGCATTGCAGAAACTCTTGTTGTATAAGAGTAGGACCCACAGTACCCTGGTAAGGGAAACAGATTTTTAATTATGGGAGCGAGTAGTTCAAGTTTTGAAAAAGCAGTTTGAACAAGGATTAAAGGTTTCTGTTTCTCTTCTCACAACATGACAGTGAGTAAAAGTGGAATCTTGGCATAATAACCTAACCACCAGTTAGGGCAGCGATGAAATTTGAGGAGGCTGATGAGGACAACAAACCACTTTTTTCTCCTCCCTTGACTCCTACATACTGCACCTGGGAAGAGTCATATTCCTTCCTTAATGGAAAACTGCCTCTGAGGATTAACAGTAGAGACCTAGATACTACTAAAGCTACAGCTTTCTCAGTTATTGTACAATCCTGGATTTTTTTATTTTCTTTAATGTTTTAGCTACAACCCTCTGAAATATCATTTTGTTTCTTCTGTGTCTTTTGCCTTGAAATTAGTCCAAGGCTAGGGGACCCTGGAGGATCTGACTACAGCACTTCCCAATCAGCTGCTGAATGTATCTTCACTTGGGGAAGTTTCTGCTATTCCATCCTCCATAACCACCCATCACAAAACAGTCTGACTGAGATAAGGCAGGCATCTTTCTGATCTGATTGCATGCTGAAAATTCAGGTTCCTTTCTAATTTGTCTGAGTCTGGTTCCTGTTTAGTTTTTGTCTGACATTGAAACTGAATGGGTATCACCCTATCCATTTTTAAGGATAGTCCCCTGGGGTAAATTCTGGATAAGTGGGCAATCTATACTTATAAAATGTATAGAATAATATCAACTTAAAATAGCCAAAATTTTTTGAGGCCTGAATTAAGTTCTTCCATGCAAAATTAGAAATGCTGGCTCTAACTATTGAATTAATTAAAATAGTTTTATTTCTGCATTGTTGCTTTAAAATTGGAAAATGGAAGGAGCACTCATTTAAACTTAAATGGAATAAAATTTTGGATGTTAAACTTGTTTCTGTGTTTGTACCCTGTGAGGATTTGTCATGCTATTACTATACTCTGTGTTCTTTGTGAAGTTGGTGGCTAATTAGAAACTTCACTATTAGGATTCACCAGATTTACTTATGTGTCATCTTTATGTCTCTGTACAGCAATTGTCTTATTTGTGTGTAAATCAATACTTAGGTCTGTGAAACAGAGGAATAAATAATGAATGGCTTTTTAAAATTTTTATTAATTTTAACGGGGTGACATCCACAAATCAGGATACATAGGTTCAAAGAAAACATGTCCAGGTTATCTTGTCATTCAATTATGTTGCATACCCATCACCCGAAGTCAGATTGTCCTCCATCACCTCCAACTGGTTTCCTTTGTGCCCCTCCCCCTCACCCTCACCCTCCCTCCCTACTCCCCCTGCCCCGTAATCACCACACTCTTGTCTATGTCTCTTAGTCTCATTTTTATGTCCCACCTATGTTTGGAATCATGCAGTTCATGTTTTTTTTCTGATTTACTTATTTCACTCCGTATAATGTTATCAAGTCCAACCATTTTGTTGTAAATGATCTGATGCCATCGTTTCTTAAGGCTGAGTAGTAAGTATTCCATAGTATTGATATATATGTGCCACATCTTCTTTATCCAGTCATCTATTGAAGGGCTTTTTGGTTGTTTCCATGTCTTGGTCACTGTGAACAATGTTGCAATGACTATGGGGCTACATGTGTCTTTACGTATCAATGTTTCTGAGTTTTGGGGGTACATACCCAGTAGAGGGATTGCTGGGTCATAAGGTAGTTCTATTTTTACTTTTTTGAGGAACCACGATACTTTCTTCCATAATGGTTGTACTACTTTACATTCCCACCAACAGTGAATGAGGGTTCCTTTTTTTCCACAGCCTCTCCAACATTTGCTATTACCTGTTTTGTTGATAATAGCTAATCTAATAGGTGTGAGGTGGTATCTCATTGTAGTTTTGATTTGCATTTCTCTAATAACTAATGAAGATAAGCATCTTTTCATATATCTGTTGGCCATTTGTATTTCTTCCTGGGAGAAGTGTCTGTTCATATCCTCTTCTCATTTTTTTATTGGATTGTTTGTTGTTGAGTTTTATGAGTACTTTGTTTTAGATATTAGGCCCTTATCTGAGCTATTGTTTGAAAATGTCATTTCCCATTTAGTCAGCTGTCTGTTTATTTTGTTGTCAGTTTCTCTTGCTGAGCAAAAACTTCTTAGTCTGATGTAGTCCCATTTATTTATCTCTGCCTTCACTTCTCTTGCCTGTGGAGTCAAATTCATAAAATGCTCTTTAAAACGAAGGTCTGTGAGTTTAGTACCTATGTTTTCATCTATGTATTTTATTGTTTCAGGTCTTACATTTAGGTCTTTGATCCATTTTGAATTAATTTTAGTACAAGGGTACAAACTGTAGTCGAGTTTCATTCTTTTGCATATGGCTTTCCAGTTTCCCCAGCACCATTTGTTGAAGAGGCTTTCTTTTCTCCATTGTGTGTTGTTGGCCCCTTTATTAAAAATTATTTGACCATATATATGTGGTTTTATTTCTGGATTTTCTATTCTGTTCCATTGGTCTGAATGTCTGTTTTTCTGCCAATACCATGCTGCTTTGATTATCATGGCTCTATAATATAGTTTGAAGTCAGGTTTTATAATGCCCTTAGCTTCATTCTTTTCCCTTAGGATGGCTTTGGCTATTCAGGGTTTTTTATATTTCGATATAAATCTGATGATTTTTTGCTCTATTTCTTTAAAAAGCGTCATTGGAATTTTGATGGGAATTGCATTGTTTGTATATTGCTTTGGGTAATATGGCCATTTTGTTTATATTTATTCTTCCATTCCAATAACAAAAAGTATTTTTCTATCTCATTGTATCTTTTTCAATTTTCCTTAACAATGCTTTGTAGTTTTTGTTATGTAGGTCCTTTACATTCTTTGTTATGTTTAATCCTAGGTGTTTTATTTTTCTTTGCTGCAATCATGAAGGGGATTATTTTTTGAGTTTGTTTTCCAATGTTTCACTGTGGCATATAGAAAGGCTATGGACTTTTGTATATTAACTTTGTATCCTGCGACCTTACTGTATTGGTTAATTGTTTCTAGTAATCTTTTTGTGGAATCTTTAAGATTTTCAATGTATAAGATCATATAATCTGCAAAAAGTGATACCTTTACTTCTTTTTTTTCTGATATGGATGCCTTTTATTTCTTTATCTCATCTGATTGCTCTGGCTAGAGCTTCTCGCACTACGTTAAGTAAGAGTGCAGAGAGTGGACAACCCTGTCTTGTTCCTGATTTAAGGGGGAAAGCCTTCAGTTTTATGCCATTTAATATGATGTTAGCTGATGCTTTATCATATATGGCCTTTATCATGTTGAGATATTTTCCGTCTATACCCATTTTGTTGAGTGTCTTAAACATAAAGTTGTGTTGTATTTTATCAAATGCCTTTCTGCATCTATTGATGAGATCATGTGGTTTTTGTTCTTTGTTTTGTTGATATAGTGTATTATGTTAACTCTTTTATGTATGTTGAACCATCCTTAAGATTCTGGGATGAATCCTACTTGATCATGGTGTATTATTTTTTTTTAAATATTGTTGTATTCGATTTGCTAGTATTTTGTTTAGTACTTTAGCATCTGTATTCATTAGAAATATTGGTCTGTAGTTTTCTTCTTTTGTGCTGTCCTTGCCTGGTTTCGGTATGAGGGTTATGTTGACCTCATAAAATGTGTTTGGAAATATTGCTTCTTCTTCAATATTTTGGAAGACTTTGAGCAGAATAGGAACCAAGTCTTCTTTGAATGTTTGATAAAATTCACTAGTATAACCGTCTAGGCCTGTACTTTCATTCGTGGGGAGGTTTTTAATAGTTTATTTCTATTTCCTCCCAGCTAATTGGTGAGTTTAGGCTTCCTGCTTTTTCATGACTCAGTCTAGGAAGGTTGTATTGTTTAGGAATTTATCCATTTCTTCTAGATGGTTGAATTTTGTTGCATATAGTTTTTTGTAGTATTCTACAATAATTCTTTGTATATCTATGATGTCTGTGGTGATTTCTCCTCTTTCATTTTGGATTTTGTTTATATGAGTCCTTTCTCTTTTTTTCTTGGTGAGTCTTGCCAAGGGTTTGTCAATTTTGTTGATCTTTTCAAAGAACCAGCTCCTTGTTTTATTATTTTTTTCTAGTTTTTCTGTTCTCTATTTCAGTTATGTCAGCTCTGATTTTTATTATTTTCTTTCTTTGACTGATTCTGAATTGTCTTTGTTCTTCTTTTTCTAGTTCCTTAAGGTGTGAAGTTAAGTGGTTTACTTGGGCTCTCTCTTGTTTGTTTATATAAGCCTCAAGTGATATGAACTTCCCTCTTATTCCTGCTTTTGCTGCATCCCAAAGATTCTGATATGTTGTATTATCATTTTCATATGTCTGTATATATGTTTTGATTTCCACGCTTATTTCGTCTTAGACCCGTTCATTTTTAAAAAGTATGGCAATAGGGAACTCACAACTGTCAATAATTACACTAAATATAAAGGGATTAAACTCACCAATAAAAAGATACAGAGTAGCAGAATGGATTAAAAAAGAAATGCTGCCTACAAAAAACACATCTAAGCAACAAGGATAAAAACAAATTCAATGTGAAAGGCTGGAAAACAATACTCCAAGTAAATAACATCCAAAAAGAAACAGGTATAGCAATACTCATATCTGATAATGCTGACTACAAGACAACAAATGTACTTTGAGACAAAAAATGGGCATTTCATAATGATTAAGGACACACTGAATCAAGAAGACATAACAATTCCTTTTTTTTTTTTTTTTTTTTTTCTGAAGCTGGAAACAGGGAGGCAGTCGGACAGACTCCCGCATGTGCACGACTGGGATCCACCCGGCATGCCCACCAGGGGGCGATGCTCTGCCCATCCAGGGCATTGCTCTGTCAAGACCAGAGCCACTCTAGTGCCTGGGGCAGAGGCCAAGGAGCCATCCCCAGCGCCCGGGCAATCTTTTGCTCCAATGGAGCCTCGGCTGTGGGAGGGGAAGAGAGAGACAGAGAGGAAGGAAAGGGGGTGGGGTAGAGAAGCAGATGGGCGCCTCTCCTGTATGCCTTGGCCAGGAATCGAACCCGGGACTTCCACACACCAGGCCGATGCTCTACCACTGAGCTAACCGGCCAGGGCCACAATTCCTAATATATATGCACCAAACCAAGGAGCACCAAAATATATAAGATGGCTACGTAAAGTCCTGAAAGAGAGGAACTTTCAGCCAAGAATACTATACCCATCAAAGCTATCCTTCAAATATGAAGGAGAAATAAAAACATTCACAGATACAGAAAAGATGAGGGAATTTATCATCAGAAAACCCCCACTCCAGGAATTACTAAAGGGGGTTCTCCAATCAGATACAAAGAACAAAAAAAAACAGAGCCACAAGTAAAAGCTCCAAGAAGAACACAATAAAACCAAATTTAAACTGTGACAACAACAAAAAGAAAGAGGGGGAGAAGATGGAGATTAACAGTAGCAAAGGACGATGGAGTGCAAAAGTACTCACAAAATAGTTCGCTACAATGAACAGGGTAGGGACCCTTTTCATTATTCAAAGGTAACCACCATTGAAAAAACCACCACAGAAGCACATGAGATAAAAAAGATAGCAACAGTGGAAAGATGTATGGAATACAACCAAATAAAAACAAAAGATAGAAAAACAAAAGAGAAGGATCAAACAAGACACAAAACTAACAGAAAGCAAGATATAAAATGGCAATAGGGAACCCACAAGTATCAATAATTACACTAAATGTAAACGGATTAAACTCACCAATAAAAAGGCACAGAGTAGCAGAATGGATTAAAAAAGAAAATCCAACTGTATGCTGCCTACAGGAAACTCATCTAAGTAACAAGGATAAAAACAAATTCAAAGTGAAAGGCTGGAAAACAATACTCCAAGCAAATAACATCCAAAAAAAAGCAGGTGTAGCAATACTCATATCGGATAATGCTGACTACAAGACAGGAAAAGTACTCAGAGACAAAAATGGCCATTTCATAATGGCTAAGGGGACACTGAATCAAGAAGACATAACAATTCTTAATATATATGCACCAAACCAAGGAGCACCAAAATATATAAGACAGCTACTTATTGATCTTAAAACAAAAACTGACAAAAACACAATCATACTTGGAGACCTCAATACACCGCTGACGGCTCTAGATCGGTCATCCAAACAGAGAATCAACAAAGACATAGTGGCCTTAAACAAAACACTAGAGCACCTGGATATGATAGACATCTACAGGACATTTCATCCCAAAGTGACTGAGTATACATTTTTCTCCAGTGTACATGGATCATTCTCAAGAATTGACCATATGTTGGGCCACAAAAACAACATCAGCAAATTCAGAAAAATTGAAGTTGTACCAAGCATATTTTCTGATCATAAAGCCTTGAAACTAGAATTCAACTGCAAAAAAGAGGAAAAAAATCCCACAAAAATGTGGAAACTAAACAACATACTTTTAAAAAATGAATGGGTCAAAGAAGAAATAAGTGCAGAGATCAAAAGATATATACAGACTAATGAAAATGACAATACGACATATCAGAATCTATGGGATGCAGCAAAAGCAGTGATAAGAGGGAAGTTCATATCACTTCAGGCATATATGAACAAACAAGAGAGAGCCCAAGTGAACCACTTAACTTCCCACCTTAAGGAACTAGAAAAAGAAGAACAAAGACAACCCAAAACCAGCCGAAGAAAGGAGATAATAAAAATCAGAGCAGAAATAAATGAATTAGAGAACAGAAAAACTATAGAAAAAATTAATAGAACAAGGAGCTGGTTCTTTGAAAAGATCAACAAAATTGACAAACCCTTGGCAAGACTTACCAAGGAAAAAAGAGAAAGAACTCATATAAACAAAATCCAAAATGAAAGAGGAGAAATCACCACGGACACTGTAGATATACAAAGAATTATTGTAGAATACTATGAAAAACTTTATGCTACTAAATTCAACAACCTAGAAGAAATGGATAAATTCCTAGAAAAATACAACCTTCCTAGACTGAGTCAAGAAGAAGCAGAAAGCCTAAACAGACCTATCAGTAGAGAAGAAATAGAAAAAACCATTAAAAACCTCCCCAAAAATAAAAGTCCAGGCCCTGACGGCTATACCAGCGAATTTTATCAAACATTCAAAGAAGACTTGGTTCCTATTCTACTCAAAGTCTTCCAAAAAATTGAAGAAGAAGCAATACTTCCAAACACATTTTACGAAGCCAACATAACCCTCATACCAAAACCAGGCAAGGATGGCACAAAAAAAGAAAACTACAGACCAATATCTCTAATGAATACAGATGCTAAAATACTAAACAAAATACTAGCAAATCGAATACAACAACATATTAAAAAAATAATACATCATGATCAAGTGGGATTCATCCCAGAATCTCAAGGATGGTTCAACATACGTAAAACGGTTAATGTAATACACCATATCAACAAAACAAAGAACAAAAACCACATGATCTTATCAATAGACGCAGAAAAGGCTTTCGATAAAATACAACACAATTTTATGTTTAAGACTCTCAACAAAATGGGTATAGAAGGAAAATATCTTAACATGATAAAGGCCATATATGATAAACCATCAGCTAACATCATATTAAATGGCACTAAACTGAAGGCTTTCCCCCTTAAATCAGGAACAAGACAGGGTTGTCCACTCTCTCCACTGTTATTTAATGTGGTACTAGAGGTTCTAGCCAGAGCAATCAGACAAGACAAAGAAATAAAAGGCATCCATATCGGAAAAGAAGAAGTAAAGGTGTCACTTTTTGCAGATGATATGATCCTATACATCGAAAACCCCAAAGAATCCACAAAAAGACTACTAGAAACAATAAGCCAATACAGTAAGGTCGCAGGATACAAAATTAACATACAGAAGTCAATAGCCTTTCTATATGCCAACAATGAAACAACTGAGAAGGAACTCAAAAGAACAATCCCCTTCACGATTGCAACAAAAAAAATAAAATACTTAGGAATAAACATAACAAAGAATGTAAAGGACTTATATAATGAAAACTATAAACCATTGTTAAGGGAAATCGAAAAAGATATAATGAGATGGAAGAATATACCTTGTTCTTGGCTAGGAAGAATAAATATAATCAAGATGGCTATATTACCCAAAGCAATATACAAATTTAATGCAATTCCCATCAAACTTCCAATGACATTTTTTAAAGAAATAGAGCAAAAAATCATCAGATTTATATGGAACTATAAAAAACCCCGAATAGCCAAAGCAATCCTAAAGAAAAAGAATGAAGCTGGGGGCATTTCAATACCTGACTTCAAACTCTATTATAGGGCCACGACAATCAAAACAGCATGGTATTGGCAGAAAAATAGACACTCAGACCAATGGAACAGAATAGAAAGTCCAGAAATAAAACCACATATATATAGTCAAATAATTTTTGATAAAGGGGCCAACAACACACAATGGAGAAAAGAAAGCCTCTTCAATAAATGGTGCTGGGAAAACTGGAAAGCCACATGCAAAAGAATGAAACTGGACTACAGTCTCTCCCCCTGTACAAAAATTAACTCAAAATGGATCAAAGATCTAAACATAAGACCTGAAACAATTAAGTACATAGAAGAAGACATAGGTACTCAACTCAGGGACCTGGGTTTTAAAGAGCATTTTATGAATTTGACTCCAATGGCAAGAGAAGTGAAGGCAAAAATTAATGAATGGGACTACATCAGACTAAGAAGTTTTTGCTCAGCAAGAGAAACTGATAACAAAATAAACAGAAAGCCAACTAAATGGGAAATGATTTTTTCAAACGACAGCTCAGATAAGGGCCTAATATCCAAAATATACAAAGAACTCATAAAACTCAACAACAAACAAACAAACAATCCAATAAAAAAATGGGAAGAGGATATGAATAGACACTTCTCCCAGGAAGAAATACAAATGGCCAACAGATATATGAAAAGATGCTCATCTTCTTTAGCTATTAGAGAAATGCAAATCAAAACGGCAATGAGATACCACCTCACACCTGTTCGATTAGCTGTTATTAGCAAGTCAGGTAACAGCAAATGTTGGAGAGGCTGTGGAGAAAAAGGAACCCTCATACACTGTTGGTGGGAATGTAAAGTAGTACAACCATTATGGAAGAAAGTATGGTGGTTCCTCAAAAAACTGAAAATAGAACTACCTTATGACCCAGCAATCCCTCTACTGGGTATATATCCCAAAAACTCAGAAACATTGATACGTAAAGACACATGCAGCCCCATGTTTATTGCAGCATTGTTCACAGTGGCCAGGACATGGAAACAACCAAAAAGCCCATCAATAGATGACTGGATAAAGAAGATGTGGCACATATACACTATGGAATACTACTCAGCCATAAGAAATGATGACATCGGAACATTTACAGCAAAATGGTGGGATCTTGATAACATGATACGAAGCGAAATAAGTAAATCAGAAAAAACCAGGAACTGTATTATTCCATACGTAGGTGGGACATAATAGTGAAACTAAGAGACATTTATAAGAGTGTGGTGGTTACGGGGGGGGAGGGGGGAATGGGAGAGGGATAGGGGGTGGGGAGGGGCACAAAGAAAACAAGATAGAAGGTGACAGAGGACAATCTGACTTTGGGTGGTGGGTATGCAACATAATTGAACGACAAGATAACCTGGACTTGTTATCTTTGAATATATGTATCCTGATTTATTGATGTCACCCCATTAAAAAAATAAAACTATATAAAAAATAAATAAATAAATAAATAAATAAAAAAAAAAAAAAAATATTAGCAAACCGGATCCAGCAATATATGGAAAAAATCATACACCATGATCAAGTGGGATTTATTCTTGGGAGGCAAGGCTGGTACAATATTCGCAAATCAATCAATGTGATTCATCACATAAACAAAAGAAAGGAGAAAAACCACATGATAATTTCAATAGATGCAGAAAAAGCATTTGATAAAATCCAGCAGCCATTCATGATCAAAACTCTCAGCAAAGTGGCAATACAGGGAACATACCTCAACATGATAAAGGCCACCTATGACAAACCCACAGACAACATCATATTCAATGGGCAAAAATTAAAAGCAATCCCCTTAAGGTCAGGAACAAGGCAGGGGTGCCCCCTTTCACCACTCTTATTCAACATAGTTCTGGAAGTCCTAGCCACAGCAGACAAGAAAAAGAAATAAAAGGCATCCAAATTGGAAAAGAAGTAAAACTATCATTATTTGCAGATGACATGATATTGTATATAGAAAACCCTAAAGTCTCAGTCAAAAAACTACTAGACCTGATAAATGAATTTGGCAAGGTGGCAGGATATAAAATCAATACTCAGAAATCAGAGGCATTTTTATACACTAATAATGAACTGTCAGAAAGAGAAATCAGGGAATCAATCCCCTTTACCATTGCAACCAAAAAAATAAAGTACCTAGGAATAAATCTAACCAAGGAGATTAAAGACTTGTACTCGGAAAATTATAAAACATTGATAAAAGAAATCAGGGAAGATACGAATAAGTGGAGGCATATACCGTGCTCATGGTTAGGAAGAATAAACATCATTAAAATGTCTGTATTACCCAAAGCAATTTATAAATTCAATGCAATACTGATTAAAATACCAATGACTTACTTCAAAGACATAGAACACATATTCCAAAAATTTATATGGAACCAAAAAAGAACACGAATAGCCTCAGCAATCCTGAAAAGGAAGAAAAAAGTGGGAGGTATCACACTTCCAGATATCAAGTTATATTATAAGGCCATTGTACTCAAAACAGCATGGTACTGGCATAAGAACAGGCACATAGATCAATGGAACAGAACAGAGAACTCAGAAATAAACCCACAGCTCTATGGACAACTGATATTTGACAAAGGAGGTAAGACAATACAATGGAGTAAAGACAGCCTCTTCAACAAATGGTGTTGGGAAAACTGGACAGCTACCTGCAAAAAAATGAAACTAGACCACCAACTTACACCACTCACAAAAATAAACTCAAAATGGATAAAAGACTTGAATGTAAGCTGTGAAACCATAAGCATCTTAGAAGAAAACATAGGCAGTAAGCTCTCTGACATCTCTCGCAGCAATATATTTGCTGATTTGTCTCCACAGGCAAGTGAAATAAAAGACAGGATCAACAAATGGGACTTTATCAAACTAAAAAGCTTCTGCACAGCTAAAGACAATAAGAACAGAATAAAAAGACAAACTACACAATGGGAGAATATATTTGACATAGCGTCTGATAAGGGGTTAATAACCAAAATTTATAAAGAACTTGTAAAACTTAATACCAGGACAACAAACAATCCAATCCAAAAATGGGCAAAAGAAATGAATAGACACTTCTCCAAAGAGGACACACAGATGGCCAACAGGCATATGAAAAAATGTTCAACATCACTAATGATTAGAGAAATGCAAATTAAAACCACAATGAGATATCACCTCATACCAGTCAGAATGGCGCTCATCAATAAAACAACACAGAATAAGTGCTGGCGAGGATGTGGAGAAAAGGGAACCCTTCTGCACTGCTGGTGGGAATGCAGACTGGTGCAGCCACTGTGGAAAAACAGTGTGGAGATTCCTCAAGAAATTAAAAATCGAACTGCCTTTTGACCCAGCTATACCACTGTTAGGAATATACCCCAAGAACACCATAGCACTGTTTCAAAAGAAGAAATGCACCCCCATGTTTATGGCAGCATTGTTCACAATAGCAAAGATTTGGAAACAGCCCAGGTGTCCATCAGAGGATGAGTGGATTAAAAAGCTTTGGTATATATATACTATGGAATACTACTCAGCCATAAGAAATGATGACATAGGATCTTTTACAACAACATGGATGGGCCTTGATAACATTATACTGAGTGAAAGAAGTAAATCAGAAAAAACTAAGAACTATATGTTTCCATACATAGGTGGGACATAAAGATGAGACTCAGAGACATGAACAACAGTGTTGGGGTTACAGGGTGGGGGGAGGAGAGGGAGGGGGTTGGGGGAGGGGAGGGGCACAAAGATCATGGCTTTTCAGCATTTGCCATATTCCCCCCTTAATCTATAGACAGACAGCAAATATTTACGTATGGTGTTCCCACTATAAAGACTGCTGTCTTAGGGACAAATGCTGATAAACTATTTCAGCAGTTCTTCCTTCTTCAAAGACTTATATGTCAACATAGAGCTCCATGTTTCATAGGACAGACTCAAGCTCACTCCATGCTCCCTGGAGCTTTAGCACAAGGGAATGCCCCCCCCCCCCTTTTTTTTTAGTATTTTTTCTTTTATTTATTTATTTTTTGTATTTTTCTGAGGATGGGGATGGGGAGGCAGTCAGACAGACTCCTGCATGCGCCTGACTGGGAACCAACTGGCATGCCTACCAGGGGGGAATGCTCTGCCCATCTGGGGTGTTGCTCGGTTGCATCCTGAGCCATTCTAGCGACTGGAGTGGAGGTCATGAGGCCATCCTTAGTGCCCAGGGTGGCTTTGCTCCGGTGGAGCCTTGGCTGCAGGCGGGAGGAGAGAGACGAAGAGGAAGGAGAGGGGGAGGAGTGGAGAGGTAGATGGGCACTTCTCCTGTGTAGTCTAGCCAGGAATCGAACCCGGGAATCCTGCACACCAGGCCAATGACTCCGACGGGTCTACCATATCATGCTTTTTACTTAAAAAAAAAAAATTTACATTTCTTTTGAATGCTGATGAACAGGAGACACCAAATCTTTTTCGCCTGCAAACTACTACCTTCTTTATTAGATCTAGCTAATAACACTGTTCTGTCTTTTTTCCAAATAGCTCCAGATATATGGAAAAGATTTATATAGATGGGTGGGGATCCTCAAACCCCTCAGCGAGATCTTCTGAGAATGGCTTTTAAGATACCTAGAGGCAGAAAAAGCCCAATAGAGATCAGGGGAACTACCAGCTCTTAGGATACACCCTTAAAGGCTCCAACGCTCCCAAGGGGTCTCATAGGATGCCATCTG
The DNA here is from genome assembly GCF_036850995.1 of Saccopteryx leptura. NCBI lineage: Eukaryota > Metazoa > Chordata > Mammalia > Chiroptera > Emballonuridae > Saccopteryx > Saccopteryx leptura. The sequence goes on from NW_027095700.1 coordinate 100,773, forward strand.
GGTCCTGCTTCAATAGTGGAAAGGAAGGTCATTGAGCTAAAGCCTGCCAGGCTTACACACCTCTGCTATGAGGGACACTGGAAGGTGGGCTTCCCCCTCGCTCCTCTAAGGGAGGGTTCGGTCTCTTCCAGCCCTGCTCCAGCCACCTATGACCTAACCTCGCCCAGAAAGCTTGGGTTTTCCACTGAAGGCTGAAGGTGCCCAGGGCCGTCGGCCCCATCTACGACACTGTGGACGAGCCTAGGGTATTTCTTCCAAGAAGCAGGTAAACTGATCTCATTCACACAAGGGCCACTTAACTATGTTTTGCCTGAATAGTCAGGTTTTTTATTCTTCCCTCAAAGATCTCTGTTGTGGGTGTTGATAGTCCTATTTTCTGCTGCTTTGCTTAATATATAGTGTTTCCTTTATCCCTCCTACCTCAATGCCCCACTCATATTTCAGGCTGGGACCTACTCCTAATTTAGAGCTCTCTTTCCTCCTTTTGCCAACTTATATTATGAATTTACCTTTGCCACCCAGCTTAGTGTATCCCAAGGTTCTCTTTACGAGGCCACAGTCACAGAGCTCCAGGGAAAAGCAACCTGGTCTCAACTCTCCAGGCAGAGTAGAACAGAAGCTCCATATCCACGCATGCTGCAAATGGCTTTTTCCAGTCTACCTGAATCATTACCAGCTAGAAGCAGTGGTCATTGGGACTTGGACATGAGCTGCAAAGTATAGAATGTTGACAACAATTCCAGTGCCATGCGGACTTTTCCTGTGGGGAACTTTCCTGGACTCCTGCTCCCTGTGACAGCTCCTAACAGTCTGAACTGTGGTTGGGTTGCATTTTTCAGGGATTTGGCATGGTGATGGGGCCAACTTGGACTTGGTGAACATGTTAAGGGCACTACTCTTTTAGGGATCCTTGCTGTATTGGCCAAGAGTTTGCTTAAAGGCTTTTAATCACTGTAAAAAAAATAGAGGACTGGATGAAGAAGATGGGGCACATATACACCATGGTATACTATTCAGCTAGGAGAAATGGTGACATCGGATCACTTGCAGTGGAGTGGTGGAGTCTTGGTAGCATTGTGTGGGGTGAAATGGGTGAATCAGAAAAAAACAGGAACTGCAGGATTCCATACATTGGTGGGACATAGAAGCAAGACTAAGAGGCATGGACGGGAGTGTGGTGGTTACGGGGGGTGGGGGGAGGGAAGGAGGGAGAGGGGGAGGGGGAGGGGTACAGAGAGAACTGGATGGAGGGTGGCGGAGGACGATCTCTCTTCGGGTGATGGGTATGCAACAGAACTAAATGACAAGATAACCTGGAAATGTTTTCTTTGAATGTATGTACCCTGATTTATTGATGTCACCCCATTAAAATAAAAATTTATTAAAAAAAAAGGTGGATTTATAATTCTGTGTACAAGCCCTTCTAATTTTTGCATTCCAATAAGATAGACTCATACAGAATCTCAGATATAAAGAATTATTCCCAGACATCCTGTGGTTCCAAATCCACATAATCTATTACTAGATATTTGTAAGGAAGGACAATATTTTTTAATAATAATAAAATCATGTAATGCCTGATTGAGTGTGTGTGTAAAACAAAAGGTCAGGAGTACCTCTGTGCTTTCACCTGGGAAGGGTACAAGTTCAGTTAGACAGTAATGCCCCAGGGATATACAGAGATTCTCACCTATTGTTTTATATACTAAAAGCCTAAAATTTGATTTGAAAAGTACTGAATTTTCCATACATTTTAATCTAATTTATACATATGATATTTGATGCTACAGGACAAGTTTTGATTCTCTACCTTTATAGAAATGCTTGGGATATTTTGCATTTAAAATGGATAACTAATTAACTGTGAAAACTCAGAGGAAGCCCATCTTTCAAACACAAAGCCATTTAAAGAATTTCTTGGTTGGATTGGATATTGTCTCAATTAGGTGCAAATTTTTATTACTAAAATCAAGCTTACATAAATAACATGGAGATCATCATAGACCTACAAAATGTTATAGTCAGCAACTTGATTTCAGTAGGAAAAGGGCTCTGACTCTGGAAAAGGGTTATCTCTACTACAGCCATGTAATGTAAACAGGCAAAAGAAATAGTTTTGGAATCTTTTCTTTATTATGTAGATACCCATTCAAGCATGATTCACACTACTCCAGCTACTAAGGAGAGGAGGCAGCTTGTCATGTTACTTCTCACTTCTTTGGGTGCATCTCTATTCTTGGCTGCTCTCAAGTAATTGAGACAGACAGTGGCCTTTTCTATACATCCAAGATATTACAAACAGCTTTACAAAACTGGGATATTAAAAATGTTCTTATAATCCTGCATTTAACATGCTCACTTAAAACCTTAACAAGGAAAGCAGGGATCAGAAGAAAAGACATATTCCACAAGAAAGATTCTATAAGGCATTTTTTACCCTTAATTCTTGAACATTTCTTCCTCTGGTCTTACTGCAGCTGAGAGGAATTTTATATCAGCCAAGAAATGGCCTAAGCTTCTCATGTTGTACTGGGGTATATTAGCTGACCCTGAGTGGCAGAATCCAATTAAATTACTAACTTGAGGTTGAGGTTATGTTCCAATTTTGTCATCAACAGAACCTCTTTGGCTAATAAGCAAGAAATAAGAAATGCAAAGCCTCATCATGAATTGGCATCAGCCACTAGACAGCAACCCAGTTCCAGATGTCCAGGAATTAATTGTGAATCCATCTCTGGAAATAAATCCATCTCTGTAAATTAAGTTGCCTATCTTGCTCCCAAGCTCACAGGGAGTGCCTGACATTGCCTGGGACAGTTCAAAACATCTAACCAGGCATGCTGAAAATTTTTACAAAATATAGAAATTCCTGTAGACTCCTCAAAACCTGTTTCTCTCTTTACATGCTCTTTGCCTGCTCTTTACCTTATCTGCACCTAGCCATCTACCTCTCTGTTGACCTTTACTAAAACAAAAATGTAGAGGTAAAAAATCGCCCATCTAACCTTGAAACCTCTATGACTTGGATTGGTGAACTTTAGTTAAAATATATGAGTGAATATCTCTTGGATGCAAACACCAAGAAACAGTGTGAATGGGTGACCTTTGTGTAAACACAAAGGAATGCATGTAAACGGGCTTTAGAAAATTGCCTAGAGTTCTAGGTAGCCCTTTCTTTGTGCTTGTTAACTATCAAGAGAATACAAATATACTGATCAAAATTATTCCTTTCTCCTTGTCAGCAAAAAAAGTCCATTAGTCATTCTTTCCCCTTACTCCTTGATCTTTCTCTCTTGTAATCCTGTTACCTTTGTTGGCTTTTGATCAATAAAATGTGAGAGAAAGAAATTCAGGAGGCCTTATTTGCCTCTCTTGTCAAGCCTCCCCTCCTCCTCTTGTATCAGTTTGTGTTTTGAGTAGGTTTTTCCACACAACACTGGTGATTCCCAGTGGGCTGGAGTACTACAGTAACCAGAAAAAGTTATTCACCAAGTGGATTGAAACTAAAAAAGAGATAAAGAACTCAGTACATAAACTAAAAAATGAGATAACAAGTTAGTCTGATAGAACAGGCCAGATAGAAGAGAGAACCAGTCATGTCAAACACTGAAAACTAGAAATAATGCAGAGAGAAGATGAGAGAGACTTAGAAGTTAAAAAAAGAACTCTACAAGAACTGTTGGACTCCATCAGAAAATGCAAAGGCAGAATAATGAGGTATATCAGAAGAAAAAGAGAGTGGACAAAGAAATGGAGATCCCATTTAAAAAAATAATTGATGAGAACTTCCCAAGCCTGCAAAAAGAGAGCCTCAAATGCAAGAATCAAACAAAACACCAACCTAACTAGGTGGTGGAGCAGTGGAGAGGGCATTGGACTGTCAAAAAACAAACAAACCACCAAGTAACCTCAATTTGAACATAACTACACCAAGGCACACCCTAATAAAATTGTCAAAAGTCAGTGTCAAAGACAGAAAAGAATCCACAGGGTATGTAGAAAAAAGAAGACTATAATATATAAGGGAGGGTCCTTTACATTATCATCAGATTTTTCAGAAGATTCTCAACAAGCCAGAAGGAAATGGACCCTTAACATTTATAAGACTGAAGAAGACAAATTTCCATCCGAGAATACTATATCCATTAGATGGGCACAGAGCCGTTCTCTGGTGGCCTTGCTGGATGCATCCTGGTCAGGAACATGGGAGAGTCTGTCTGGCTGCCTCCCTGCTTCTCACTTCAGAAAAATACAGAAAAAAATCTAATATTCTTTTTTAAAGAATTAGAATTAAATAACAGAAAACAGGTTTGCATGGAACCATAGAAAACATCATAGTCACAACAATCTTGAGGGGAACAAATTAAGCTGGAGGTATCACACCAGCAAACTTTATATTATACTTCTGAGCACCAACAATCAAAACAGCATGGTAATGGCAGAAAAAGAGACATACAGAACAATGAACCAGAGTCTAAATCCCAGTAACTAAATTTGTCCATCAATATGGACAAATTATCTTTGACAAAGCAGCTGAAAACACAGTGGAGAAAAGAAAACCTCTCCAATAACTGGTGCTGGGAAAATTGAAAGGCCACATGCAGAAGAATGAAACATCTATGGTTTGTCTGTTTGCACAAGAATTAATCACAAATGAATAACATATGTGATCTGAAACAATAAATTACATAGAAAAGAATAGATAGTAAACCCATGATCCTTGGCTGTAGGACAGTTTATGAACTTGACCTGCAAGGCAAGGGAAGTAAAGGTAAAAATAAATGAATGGGACTATGTTGTTCTAAAAAGCTTTTGCACAGCAAGAGAAATGTTCAACAAAACAAAGTAGCAGCAAAATAAATAAAAGATGATATTTGCAAACAATAGCTCTGGTAAGGGCTTAATATGCCAAATATATAAAGACCTCACAAAACGCAGTGACAAACAAGCAAATAGTCAGGTGAAGAATGGGGAGAGGACCTGAACAGACACTTCTTCCAAAAGAACATGCAGGCCCCGGCCAGTTGGCTCAGTGTTGGAGCGTTGGCCTGGCGTGCAGGAGTCTTGGGTTTGATTCCCGGGCAGGGCACATAAGAGAGGCGCCCATCTGCTTCTCCACCCCTCCCCCTCTCCTTCCTCTCTGTCTCTCTCTTCCCCTCCCACAGCCAAGGCTCCATTGCAGCAAAAGATGGCCCGGGCGCTGAGGATGGCTCTGTGGCCTCTGCCTCAGGTGCTAGAATGGCTCTGGTTGCAGCAGAGCAGCACCCCAGATGGGCGGAGCATCGCCCCCTGGTGGGCATGCCAGGTGGATCCCAGTCGAGTGCATGCGGGAGTCTGTCTGACTGCCTCCCCGTTTCCAGCTTCAGAAAAATACAAACAAAAACAAACAAACAAAAAAAAGAAACAAAAAAAAAACCCAAAACAAAACAAAGAACATGCAAATGGCCAACAGGTATATGAAAAGTTGCTCATCATCACTAGCGAATCAAAAACTGCTAATTAAAACTGCAATAAGATGAACACTCACACCTGTTAGATTGGTATTATCCACAAGACCTGTAATAGCAAATGTTGGAGAGGCTGTGGAATAAAATTACCCTAATTCACTGCTGGGGGGAATGGAAATTGGTACAACCATTATGGAAAAAGCATGCTGGTTCACCCAAATGCAAGACTAGACTTCTTATATGACTCAGCAATCCCTGTATTAGGCATCTATGAATAAACCTTGAAAACATTGGTATAGAAAGACACATCGATACACCCCAGTTTATCAAGGTATTATTCACAGTGGACAAGACATTGAAACAACTAAAGTGTTCCCTGATAAAGCATTGGATGGAGAAGAGGTGATACACTGCTGACTCTCTGTGGCCACTCTATCCCCAGAGAGATGGAAGTGCTCTGCATCTGATCACCTGGTTTGCAGAGAGATGAGAATAAAGTTCCAAAATTCTGAAATGACTGCTGCTAAAGCTAAATAGCTTCACAGCTGTAAACTGAGACTTTATGTTTTCTTTATACAGCTTTATAACTCTCACAACATACCCCACTCACCAATGCAACTGTGTCCCTGTGTATATCACACAGAAGCAACATCTCAGCTCGGTTCTACCCAATAATTTCACAGAGCCAAAGCATGTGGTACAGTGATAGTTAGTGGATGAAAAAAATTGTAGCAGCTTGTTGACCTCAGCATGTAGGTTGGCTCACATGTGGACCAGAGCAGGAAAGTAGGACCCCATTGTGGGATCTGAGAGTGTGAGGGGACTGGAGTCCAGAACAAAGGGTTTACTATATATAATTTCAAAGGGGCTTAAGTTTAAGTAAGCCCGAATTCTCATGAGGGCTAAGGGAAGAAGCTAAGGCCAAGGTAGGTGTATTTCTAGAATGAGTTTTGTGAGATGATTTTTGAGGACCTGGTTTCCTTGTTCGATCTTCCCTGAGGATTGAGGATGGTATGGAATGTGTAACTACCATTTGAGTTTTAGGTAAGATGAGAGGGTTTGGGTAATGTGAGAAATGAAGGCAGGGTCATTGTCAGATTGAGTACAGAAGGGAGACCAAATCAGGGAGTAATGTGCTTGGTTAAAATGGTGGCAATGGTACTAGCATCTTCCCGTTCAGTGAAGAATGCCTCAATCCATCCTGAAAAGGTTATCTACTATGGTGAGGAGGTATTTAAATCTCTTATATTTAGGCATATGTGTAAAGTCTATTTGCCAATTTTGGGCTGGTAGTTGTCCCAAAGCCTGGTGGGTGGGGAAAGATTTGGGATGTATTCCTCCCTGTGAGGTGCAAAGAGAACAGATATGGCAGGATGAGGTTATGCGTTTAAGACTTGCAGAAATACTGTTGCCCGTGAGGAAGGAGGAGATATAGATTAGAAGAGGTTGGTAGCCTATGTGGGAAGACTTGTGTATGGACTGTAAGATGGTCTCAGTCTGGGATTGCGGAAGGAGAAGCTTACTTCTTGAGAAACCATTCCTCCTTTTGTGGGAGAGAGGAGTGGATAGTTTTCTCCTTAGGGGAATATAGTGGAGTAAGTGAGGTGAAGAAGTAAATTTGAGAATCAGGAGGCTGGGTTGCAACTTTCTTGGCTACTTGATCGGCTAAGTTATTTCCAATGGATATAGGAGAGGTGCTTCTTTGATGTCCCTTACAATGAGCAATGGCTGCTTGTTTGGGAAGTAGAGCTGCATTGAAAGGATTTTGTATGTACGTGTGGTTTTGGAGGGGATTGCCTTTGGTAGTAAGGAATTCATGCTCCCTCCAGATAGCTGCAGCTGAGTGAAGAATATGATAGCAATATTTTGAGTCTGTGTAAATATCAGCCATTTTGCCAGAGCTGAGAGAGAGTGCTCTTGTAAGAGCCATAAGTTCAGCCTGTTGTGAGGTAGTACCCTGTGGTAGGGGCTGAGCTTTGAGGATGAGGTGCTGGTCAGTGATGATTGCATAGTCTGCCGGAGTGGACTGTTGTCTGGTCTTAAGTGCACTCCTGTCAATGAAGAGGGTGAGGTCTGGAGTGGAAAGAGGTGTAGGAGTGAGGTCAGAAAAGGGGGTAGCAAAATGTGTGAGAGTTTCAATGCAGCAAAGTGCTGGAGGTAAGGAGGATGGAGGGAGGAGTGAGGCTGTATTTAAACTAGTACAGGGTTGAAAAGAGAATTCAGGATTTTCAAGAAAGATGATATGAACTTGTTGTAATTGAGAGGGTGATAAATGGGCTAAGGTCTTATGAATAACAAGGTCCTGTAGATTATGAGGAGATTTGATGATGACTTTTTGTCCTAATGAGAGCTTTTTGCTCTCAAGGGCTAACAGGGCAGTGGCTGCCAGAGCTCTGAGACAGGGTGCCCATCCCTTGCAAGTGGGGTCAAGCTGTTTAGAGAGATAAGTGACTGGTGTGAGGAAGGGTCCCTTTTGATGTCCAAGGACTTCAAGGGCAGGCCCTTGTTTTCCTGTAACATAGAAAATAAATTCTGAGTTTAAGTCTGGAAGATGTAGGGCAGGTGCTTGAAGGAGAGCCTGTTGGAGTTTGGTGAAGGGTGTTTGTATTGGGAATATAGGATCTAGGGGTGAGGTGAGGTCTCCTTTAGTGGCCTCATAGAGAGGTTTTGCTAAAAGACTGTTGTTAGGGATCCATGATCTAAGGAATCCTGCAATTCCCAGGAAGGAGAGAAGCTCCTCTTTGGTAGAGGGTGTTGGTATGGAGGATATTAGATGTTTTCTATCAGTGGTGATGGCCTTCTGTCCTGGGGTCAAATGTAGTCCTAAATATGTGACCTGTGATAAGGAGAGCTATAACTTAGCAGGAGCTACCCAGTAGCCTAGGTGAGCTAAGAAATTGAATAGTTGAATGGTGTCTAATTTAGAAGTTTCCAAGGATGGACTGCAAAGAAGGAGATCATCCACATACTGTAAGATTGTGCTCTGGCACAAAGTTAGTGATTTGAGGTCATTAGCTAATGCCTGTCCAAAAAAGTGGTGGCTATCCTGGAAGCCGTGAGGTAGGACGGTCCAGGTTAGCTGTTGTGAATGTAAAGTGTCAGGATCAGTCCAAGTAAATGCAAAGAGGTGTTGACAGCCAGGATGTACGGGAATAGTAAAAAAAAGCCTCCTTAAGATCTAACACTGTAGAGTGTGTAGTATTGGCAGGTATGGTAGAAAGGATAGTGTAGGGGTTAGGAACTATGGGAGTGATGGGAAGAAATGCTGAAGGAAAGGCTCACAGGTCCTGCTAACCTATAAGTGCTGTTGGGTTTGACTACTGGAAGGATAGGAGTGTTGTATGGCAAACTGGTCGGGATAAGAAGTCCTGCATTAAGGAATTTAATGATGAGTGGTTTTAGTCCTAGGAGGTGTTTGTGGGAAATGGAATATTGGGGTATGTTAGGAAAGTGGGAGGGTTCCTTAAGGGAGATTTGGACAGGAGTATGATGTCTAGCTATGGATGGGTGTTGAATATCCCAAAACAATGGGTCTACTAGAGAGGAAAGAAGGGGAGGGGAAAGAAGTTGGGAGTCAGCATGTTGGGGTGATGAACCACTGGCCAACAAAAAAAGAGTATTGGAAGTTTCTTGTTGTGATATTTGAGTAGAGCTAAATGGAAATAGTTGGAGTGTAGAATTGAATTTAGTTAGGATGTCCCATCCTAGTAATGGAGTGGGTCATTGTGGAATAACTAGAAATTGATGTGTGAATAATGACTGGCCTAGTATGCAAGTAAGTGGTGGAGTTAAAAGAGGGATAGTGTGTAGACCTGGGACCCCAACTATAAAGGTATTAGAGGGACTCAGAGGTCCTCTGAATTCAGGGAGGGTGGAGTAGGTGGCCCCAGTGTCAATGAGGAAGGAGATTCTTCACCTGCTACACAAAGTTTTACCCTAGGTTCACTTTTGGTGATCTGTACCGAGGCTGGTGTCCCAGGGCCTCCTCAGGCCTCCATTGCCAGGCCTAGAAATCAGTCGCTGACTGGGTATTAGTGGGGAGGTTTGACCTGATCCCTCTCTGATGACTGGAGCAACTGATTCCCCAATGGTCCTCCTCGTGACAATGCAGGCAAGGTCCTGGTGGTGGATGGGGATTAGAGCATTGTTTACCCCAGTGTCCAGGTTGGTGGCACTTAAAGCAGGGAACCAGCAGCTTGGATTTGGAGGATTGATCTCAGCAGGTTTTTGAGCCCACAGCAGGGTTCCCTTTTAGGACCTTCGCTAGCATTATGTAATTCTCCTGATTCCTTTTTTGTTGTTTCTCCTTCTCCATGTCTTACGATTATTGAAGACCTTAAAGGCTAGATTTAAGAGGTCTCTCTGAGACATCGCAGGCCCATTCTCAAGATTCTTAAACTTGCACCTGATGTCTGGAGCAGATTGTGAGATAAGAGGGTGGTCCCTGCTGGAGTTGTTGGGTCTAGGTGAGTGTACCTTTGAAAGGCCTGTGAAAGGCATTCTAGAAATTCTCCAGGGTTCTCTTGGGGCCTCTGAATTATTTCTTTAATTTTGTCATAATTTATGTCCTTATTGGCAAGTTTGCTGAGGGCCTGTTGTAGGTAATCAATCATTTGATCTCTGAGTTTTTGATTGGTATGATTAAGCTGATAATTCCAATTGGGATCATCTGAGGGAACAGCTAGATGACCCATGGGGAGTTTGTTGTTCCTACTGTTTGCCTCATCTGCAGTTTGTTGGGCAGTGGTCCATATTTGGTCCTTGTCACTGGCTGATAGAGAGGAGGTGAGAATAATACTTAAATTGTGCCAGATTAGGTCATAGGAGTGGGTAAGGTATTTGAATTCCTCTGTGTAGGTCAGAGGAAAATGACCCTAGGCGGCACTCAATTTGGGCAAGGTCAGAGAGAGAGAAAGGGATAGTGTCCCTAACAATCCCCTCAGCTCCCATAACTTCCTGGAGAGGGTACATACCTGGCTGGGTGGCTTACACAGGCATAAAGGAGGGGGAGAAATTGGAGGAGATGAGTTAGGAGAAGGAGGAAATGGAGTGTTTTCAGATGATTGTGTTTTATAGGGAGGTGGAGCAGTAGGAGAAGGAGATGGAGGAATAGCAGCGGAAGGGACAGCAGAGTGGTCTGAGGGTCAAAGACATCAGATGGAGGGTCAGAGAGAGGGGAGTGGGTAGAATGTGAGTTAGAAGTTCTGGCCAGCAGAACTTGAGAGGTGGAGCATGAAGAGCAAAGAGAAGGTCGAGACCGGAGATAGAAGAAGGCCTGCACATAAGGGATTTCTGTTGCCTTCCCCGTCCAATGGCAAAAAATTGTCAAGATCTCTTAGGATATTGTAATCAAGGGTTCCATTCTCTGGCCAGTGGGAATCATTGTCTAATTTATATTGAGGCCAGGCTGTATTACAGAGGAAGATGAGTTTTTTTGGTTTGAGGAAAGACAGGTCAAGTTTGGTGAGATTTTTGAGGACACAGCCGAAGGGAGTCTGGCTGGACAGTTTGGACTGAGAGGAGGAGACTGGTGAGAGAAGGGGGCGTCCCTTCAGTCATAGTCCTGGGAGGAGAAAATCTCTGTAGAAAGAGAGTCTCAGACCGAAGGTCGTCACACCAAGGCCGAGATCTCAGGACATAGGACATAGGAAAGTGGTCTGGCTAGGCACACCTACACTTTCGTAGAAATCCAGTAGAGGAGTAGAGGCAGACCACTCGTAGATTTGGGCATTGAAGTCAAAACTGTCTGACCAGGAAGGGGTGTTTTTATGGAGAAAAAATTGGAGACCAACCGGGAAAGGGGAGGGAGAAACTCCTTACCTTCCTGGCCCAGCAGGGTTCAGGACAAGGTTGGACTGCTGGTTGCTCAGCCACGCTCACACAGCCGAACAGAATCAGGGAGTTAGCCCGGACAAGCTGCCACTGTCCACTGCTTCCCTGATTGTAAGTTTGGCCGGCAAGGGGATCATCCAGGCAGTCGGTACCCTGTCCCAGGTTTCAGCACCAGATGTAAGAATGAGACGGCATTCAAATACCAGATGTGCAGGCTTTATTAGAGGAGAAAGACCTGCTGGGCAATTCTCCAAAAGAAGGACACCAGTACATGCTAGGGGGATGAATTTTATAGGGTAAGGGAGAATCTCGAGCAAGTGGGTGTTGAATCCAAAGTCCTGATATGTCTGGAATGCTCCTCCTTGGGGCAGCTTGCCAGCTTCTTGGAATTCCTCTGCCTCTGGGGCAAGGTCTGACAGATAAGTGGAACATCAAGACAGCAGTTTGGAATCCTGGTAAATTCACATATCTATTACCTCTCACTTCATTCTTTATTTTTAAGATTGCTGAGGCTATTCCTGTTGTTTTTTGGTTCCATATGAACTTTTGAATAATTTTTCTATATCTTTGAAGTATACCATTGGTATTTTAATAGGAATTGCATTGAATCTATAGATTATTTTGGGTAGTATAGACATTTTAATAGTGTTTATTCTTCCTAGCCATGAAGATGGCATATGCTCTCACTTCTTTGTATCTTCTTGATTTCTTTTTATAGTGTTTTATAATTTTTCCAGTACAAGTCTTTTACTTTCTTGGTTCAATTTACTTCTTGGTACTATATTTATTTTTGTTGCAATAGTAAAGGAGATTGTTTCCTTATTTTCCCTTTTGACCACTTATTACTAATGTACAAAAATGCCACTCATTTCTGAGTATTAATTTTATATCCTGCCTCTTGCTGAATTTATTTATCAGGTCTAGTACTTTTTCTTTTAACTAAGACTTTAGGGTTTTCTACCTACAGTATTATGTCATCAGCATTAATGATTATTTTACTTTTTTTTTTTTCCTATTTGGATGCCCTTTTTTTTTTTTTTTTTTACTTCTTATTTGATTGTTCTAGCTAGAACTTTCAGTAATATGTTGAATAAGAGTGGTGAAAGGGATCACTTCTGCATTGTTCTTGGTCCAAAGAGATTGCTTTTAATATTTGCCCATTGAGGATTAGATTGACTGTGGGTTTGTCATAGATGGCCTTTATCATGTTTAGGTATATCCCCTGTATTCCCACTTTCCTGAGAGTTTGAATCTTAAATGGGTGCTGAATTTTGTTCAATATGTTTTCTGCATCTATTGATAGAATCATGTGATTTTTACCTCTCCTTATTTTATGGGATGAGTCACATTTATTGATTTGCAAATATTTACCAGCCTTGCTTCCGTGTAATAAATCTCACTTGGTCATAATGTATAATATTTTTTATATATTTCTGGAAATGTTTAGCTAATATTTTGTTGAGAATTTTAGCATCTATGTTTATTAGAGATATTTGCCTATACTTTTCTTTTGTAGTGTCTTTACCTGGTTATGTAACGAGGATAATGCTTGCCTCATAATAGGAGCTGGAAGTCTCTCTCCTCCTGAAATTTTTTTTTTTTTTGTATTTTTCTGAAGCTGGAAACGGGGAGGCAGTCAGACTCCCGTATGCGCCCGACCGGGATCCACCCAGCACGCCCACCAGAGGACGTCACTCTGTCGCGACCAGAGCCACTCTAGCACCTGGGGCAAAGGCCAAGGAGCCATCCCCAGCGCCTGGGCCATCTTTTGCTCCAATGAAGCCTCGGCTGCAGGAGGGGAAGAGAGAGACAGAGAGGAAGGAGAAGGGGAGGGGTGGAGAAGCAGATGGGCGCCTCTCCTGTGTGCCCTGGCCTGGAATCAAACCCGGGACTTTCGCATGCCAGGCCGACGCTCTACCACTGAGCCAACCGGCCAGGGCCTCCTCCTGAAATTTTTGAAATAGCTTGGGAAGGATAGGCATTAATTCTTTTTTGAATATTTGGTAAAATTTGCTTGTGAAGCCATCTTATCCGTGGATTTTTTTCGCTGGGAGCTTTTTGATAACTGTTTCAATTTCATTTGTTGTCATCATTCTGTTTAGGTTTTCTGATTATACCTGATTTTGTTTTGGAAGATTGTGTGGTGTGTTTCTAGAAATTTATCCATTTCACCTAAATTGTTCAATTTTTTGGCATAGGAATCTTTATATTCTTTGTATTTCTGTGGTGTCACTTGTTCGTTCTCCATTTTTATTTCTAATTATATTTATTTGATTCTTCTTTTTTTAAACAAGTCTATTTAAAGTTTTCTCAGTATAATTTACCATTTCAAAGAAGTAGCCATTGGTTTTATTAATTTTTTGTATTATTTCCTTACCCTCTAATCTTCTCTGATCTTTATTATTTCTTTCCATCTACTTCCTCTGGGCTTCATTTATTTTTCTTTTCTAGTTACTTTAGAAGCAAAGTTAAGTTGTTTATTTCAGCTTTTGCTTGCTTCATAAGGTATACCTATAATGCTATGAACTTTCCTCTCATTTATGCTTTTACTATGTCCCATATATTTTGAACTGTTTTATGTTCATTTTCATTTGTTTCAAGATTTTTTATTTCTTTTTTATTTCATTTTAACCTATTTATTATTTAATAATATGCTATTTAGCCTCCTAGTGTTTGAATGTTTTTCAGTTTTTCTAGTGTAGTTAACTTCTAGTTTCATGTCTTTTTAATCAGAGGGGATGCTTGATTTGATTTCAAGCTTCTTAACTTTATTGAGCCTTGTTTTGTGTCCTAACCTATGATCTCTCCTAGAGAATGCACCGCAGGCAGTTGAAAATAGTATATATTCTGCTGCTTTGGGTTGAATGGTTCTGAAGATGTCAATTAAATCCAGTTGATCTAGTGTGTCATTTAAGGCTGCTGTTTCTTTGTTAATTTTCTGTCTGCAGGATCTCTCCATTGATGGTAGTGGGGTATTCAAATCTCCTACTTTTCTAGTATTGCTGCCATCTCACATTTTATGTCTATCAAAGTCTGCTTTATATATTTAGGTATTCCTGTATCAGGTGCATGAATATTTACAATGGTTTTACTCTCTGCTTGGACTGCTCCCTTCAGCATTGTGTAGTGACCTTCTTTATCCCTTACTATATATAACCTTTGTTTTAAAGTCTATTTTGTCAGATATAAGTATTGATACCCCAGACTTTTTTCATTTGCATTTGCATGAAGTATTTTTTTCCATCCCTTCAATTTCAATTATTGTGTATCTTTTGTTCTGAGATGAGTCTCCTGTAGAGAGCTTATGTACCTGCCCTGCTTTCTTATCCACACAGCTACCCTATGTCTTTTGATAAGAACATTTAATCCATTTACATCTAAGGTTATTATCATTATGTACCTATTGCATTTGTTATTTAAATTTACAATTCTTTTTTCATTTTATTTTATTTTTTCCTTTTTTTATACCCAGCCCCCTTACATTTCTTGCAGTACTGATTGGGTTGTAAGGAGTTCCTTTAGTCTTATTTTGTCTGGAAAGCTTCTTATTTCTCCTTTTATTTTAAATGATAGCCCTGCTGAATAAAGTAGTCTTGGTTGTAGGTTTTTCTTTTGCATCTCTTTGACTATTTCTTGCAAATCCCTTCTGGCCTCAAATGTTTCTGTTGAGAAGTCAGATGTCATCTTTATGGGGCCTCTTCTATCGGTAACTAAGTACTTTATTCTGGCAGCTTTTAGTAGTAGTATTTCTTTGTCTATTAACTTTGAAACTTTAATTATGATCTATCTTGGCATAGGATTCCTTAGATTTCTCTTTAATTGGACTCTCTGTACTTCTTGAACTTGTGTGACTATTTCTCCATTAATTTTGGAAGTCTTCTGTATGATTTCTTCAAACAAGTTCTCTCAACTTTGGTTGTTCTCTTCTCCTTCAGGAAACCCTTTGATGCAGATGTTGTTGCTCTTCATGATGTCAAAGAGGTCTCTTAGTGTTTCCTTAGTCTTTTAGGACCTCTGTTCATTTTTCTGCTCTGCTTCTGTGCATTTGTTATCTTGTCCTCTAAATTGCTGATTTGACCCTCCACATCTTTTAGCCTGTAATTGATTCCTTCTAGTGCAACCTTCATTTCTGATATTGTATTTGTCATTTCTGACTGGTTCTTTTTTATAATATCAATGTCCTTTTTTATGGTTGCTGTGTCTTTATTTAGGTGCTCATTATGTCCATCTATTGTTGTTCTAAGATTCTGGAACATCCATTAAAATCATTATGTTAAACACTGCATCTGTTAATTTGGTTACTTCCATCTCATTCAGTTATTTTTCTGAGGATTACTCTTGTTGATTCATTTGGGTCTATTTCTCTTTCTGCTCATTTTGTTGGTGTATTAGATATTGCTGTCTGACTTGGAAATTTTTTTGAATGTGTTTTATTTTTTCTTCTTGTCTTATTGTTGTGGCTAGGAATTACAAAACGTTGTTAAATAAGAGTGATAAAAGGGGCACACCTGTCTTGTTCTTGAACTTAAGGGTACTGCTTTTAATTTTTATCAGTTGAATATATGGTTGGCTGTTGATTTGTCATTGATGTCCTTTGTTGTGTTGAAAAATATTTTCTGTATTCCTAGTTTGCTAAGAATTTTTATCATAAATGAGTGCTGGATTTTATTAATGCTTTTTCTGAACTTATTGATATAATCATGTGATTTTTGTTTTTTCTTTGGTTATTTAATGAATCACATATGTTAATTTGCAAATATTGATCCAGTCTTGACTTTCTGGAATAAATCTCACTTGATCATGATGTATGACTATTTTAATGTATTAATGGATCTGGCTTGCTAATATATTGTAGAAAATATTAGCATCTATGTACATTAGAGTTATTGGTCTATAGTTTTCTTTCTCTATAGTTTCTTTACCTGATTTTGGAATGAGGATAATGTTTGCCTCATAAAAGGAGCTTGGAAGTCTTCTATCCTCTTGAATTTTTGGAATAACTTGAGAAGGATAGGAGTTAATTTTTCTTTGAATATTTGGTAAAATTTGTCTGTGAAGCTATCCAGCCCACGTCTTTTATATTTTGGGAGATTTTTGAGAACTCTTTCAATTTTATTTGTTGTAATTGGTTGGTTTAGGTTTTTAGATTATTCCAGATTATTCCAGATTGAGTCTTGGTAAATTGTATATTTCTAGGAATTTTATCCATTTCACCTAGGTTGTCCTATTTTTTGGCATATACACCTTCATATTATTTTTATATAATTCTTTGTATATCTGCAGTGTCAGTTGTTACTTCTCCAGTTTTATTTCTAATTTTGTTGAATTCCCTTTATTTATTTTTTGATTCTAGTTAAGCAATTGTCCATATTCTTTACCTTTTTAAAGAACAAGCTGTTGTTTTTATTGAACTTTTGTATTGTTTTTTAAGTCTATTTTATTTATTTACCCTTTGATCTTTATTATTTTCTTCCTTCTACTTCCTCTGGGCTATATTTATTGTTCTTTTTCTAGTTCTTTTAGATGCAGGGTTAAGTTGTTTATTTGAGCTTTCACTTGGTTTTTAAAGTATGTCTGGAATGCCATGAACTTCCCTCTCAAGGCTGCTTTTGCTGTGCCCCATAAATTTTCAGATGTTGTATGTTCATTTTTATTAGTTTAAAGAAAATATTGATTTATTTTGTTCTCAATGTTAACCCTTCATTATTTAATAACATGCTGTTTGATATCCAAGTGTTTGAATGTTTTTCAATTTTTCCATTTAGTTTATTTGTCAGTTTCAAGCCATTGTGATCAGAAAAGATGCTTGATATGATTTTATCTTAAATTTATTATGACTTGTTTTGTTTCTTCATATGTAATCTTTCCTAGAGAATGTACCATGAGTTCTTAAAAAGAATGTATATTTGGCTGCTTGGTATGTGATGTCCTAAAGATATCTATCTAATCAATGCAGTTGATCTAGTGTGTCATTAAAAGCCACCGTTTCTTTATTAACTTTCTATCTGGAGAATCTATCCATTGATGTTAGTGGGGTATTAAAATCCCCTAGTGTTATATCAATAGTATAGCAGTCGCTCTCACCCTTTATGCTCATCAAAATCTGCTTTATATATTTAGGTGCTTCTGTAATAGGTGCATAAATATTTACAGTGGTTATATCCCCCTTCTGGATTGCTCCCTGTATCACTATGTAGAAAACTTTTTTTTTTTTTTTTGTATTTTTCTGAAGCTGGAAACGGGGAGAGACAGTCAGACAGACTCCCGCATGCGCCCGACCGGGATGCACCCGGCACGCCAACCAGGGGCGATGCTCTGCCCACCAGGGGCCGATCGATGCTCTGCCCCTCCGGGGCGTCGCTCTGCCATGACCAGAGCCACTCTAGCACCTGGGGCAGAGGCCAAGGAGCCATCCCCAGCGCCCGGGCCATCTTTGCTCCAATGGAGCCTTGGCTGCGGGAGGAGAAGAGAGAGACAGAGAGGAAGGAGGGGGTGTGGGGGTGGAGAAGCAAATGGGCGCTTCTCCTATGTGCCCTGGCTGGGAATCGAACCCGGGTCCCCCGCACGCCAGGCCGACGCTCTACTGCTGAGCCAACCAGCCAGGGCCTATGTAGAAAACTTTTATTTGTTACAACAGCATTTCTTTTAATGTCTATTTTGTCAGATATAAGTATTGCTACCCCAGCTCGTTTTTCATTTCCATTTCCATGAAATACTTTTTCCATCCCTTCATTTTTAGTCTATGTGTGTTTTTTGTACTGAGGTGTATCTATTTTAGAGAACAGATGTATGTGTCCTGTCACTTTATACATTCAGCTAAAGTATGTCTTTTGATTAGAGCACTTAATCCATTTACATTTAAGGTTATTATTGATATATATTTATTTATTGCCCTTTTATTCTTTAAATCTACAATGCCTTTATTGTAGATTCTTTTTTTTTTTTTTTTTTTGCTCTATTACAGTAGGCCCTTTAATATTTCCTGCAGTACTAATTTTGTTGTCATGAATTTTTGAGATTTTTTTTTTGGTCTGGAAGCTTTTTATTTCTCTTTCAATTTTAAATTGGTGCTTCTTCTTCAAGCACCCCTATAAATTTTGGTTGTAGGTTCTTGTTTTGGACCAATTTAAATATTTCTTGCCAATTCTTTCTGGCCTCAAGTGTTTCTGTTGATAATTCAGATATCATCAGCTCCCTTATGGGGGCTCCACTGTAGGCAATTAACTTATTTTCTCTTGCAGCTTTAAGTGTTTTTCTTTGTCTCTTAACTTGGGCACTTTAATTATGATATATCTTGGTTTAGGCCTTCCTGGCTTTCTCTTTAATGGGACTTTCTGTGCTTCTTGTACTGTGTGACTTTTTTCTTCATCAGTTTAGGGAAGTTTTCATCTCTGATCTCGTCAAACAGGTTTTGTATTTCTTATTTGTTTTCTTCTCCTTCAAGCACCCCTATAATGTGGATGTTGTTTCTCTTCATGTTTCCACAGAACTCTCTTAGTTTTTGACCCTCTGTTCTTTTTGCTGCTCTGCTTCTATGCTTTTGTTTATCTTGTCCTCTAAATCACTGATTTAATCCTTTCCTTCCTCCAGTCTGCTGTTTATTCCTTCTGGTGCAGTCTTCATTTCTGATATTGTACTTGCCATTTGTTACTGTTATTTTTTTTATTATTTCAATATCCTTTTTGAAGCTTGGTATCTCTTTATTTAGGTGTTCATCATATCCATCCATTGTTGCTCTAATATCCTTGAGCATCCAAAAAAATAATTATTTTAAACTCTGAATTTTTGTTTGGTTACTTCCATAACCTTCAGTCCTTTCTCTAGGAATTTTTTGTGTTGATTTATTTGAGTCACATTTCTTTGTCTGCCTATTTTGTCTCTGTACTGGGTAATGCTATCTGACTTTAAATTTCTGTGTTGTTTTTATGAAGTAGATGGGCTTATTGCTACTAAGCTACAGGCCAACGGGTCCGTGTTGTAGGAATTCTTTTTGAAGGTGTTAATTTTCCTCTTGTTGTATGTGAGTATTAGATAAGTTGGTGCTTTTGTGTGGGATACCTTCAGGCTAGCTGGCAGTAAGGGTGAACATTGATAATGTGTATTGCACATAGTGCAATGTCTGTAGTGTTTATCATATTTATTCGCAACACTGTCTGGTGCCTGCTAGACTCCAGGATCAGGTGTGTTGTCTGAGTAGGTAGCTGAGTCTAGAGTTGATGCTCTCTGCTACCCACTTCCAGTGGTGTTGGCTCTTTATGGGTTGGCATCAGCTGTGCTTTATAGCCCCTGTGTGCTACCTCTCTGCAGCTACTGCACTATTCATTGTTTGTGTCTCTGTATTCTGAACCTAGTTAGTGTGAAAGGGGCCAACCTTTCTATAAGAGTCAACTTCCTCCTGCTTATAGATGACAGCAGTTCCATAAAATCCCCAAGCTCTGTAAGATTTGTCTCCACTTTCAGCTGCTCCTCCTCCTCTTGTAGCTGCCGGGTCTTCCTAGAGTCTTTTGTGGTAAGACTGTAGTGTTGGCTGTGATTCCCACCACTTAACGATCCCTTCTACAGGTTACATGCTTAGTGGGATAGGGCAGCTGTGGGATAGGTGTGAATAAAACAAAGTTGGCACCCCCTACCTACTTCAGGAGTCTCTTGGTCAGGAGCACAGTATGGGGAATGTGGCCTTTACTCCAGAGCTTAATCCCTCAGCCACTGCTGGATACTCAAATTTTACTTCTCCCCAACAAAGTGAGCAGCAGGTTCAGACTGAGTGTGGCCGACAGTCCTCTCTGCAGAATATTTATCAGCTGGTGAGACTCTGTTCTAAGGGAAGAAGACTGAGAGTGTTCTATTCTGGGGCTGACTGTGTACCGTCCAAAGGTGGCTAAGTCCCTCGACCGGATACAACAACACACTCACAAATACATACACAATAAATATCTATGCTCCAAGCCTCTCTCTTACACCTGTGGGATCTAGCCAAGCATAGCAGGATAATCAGCACCCAGGCCAGCTGACTGTGAAGCTGCACCCTGGCCAATGTGCATGAGCCCCTGTGTCAGTACTGATTACAGAGAGTGGAAATTGCCTCAGCTAGGCCAGGTGTGAGGAGCTTTCCCATAGAATACCACTCTAGGAAGGGTTGTTAGGTCCTGAACCAATGCTTTCTGCAGCTGACTCCTGGATGTGCCAATCCTGGGCCTTCCTGGCAGGAACCTGATGCCAGTGAGTGGGAGACACTGCCTATGACTCACCCTCAGCAACCTTCTTGGAGCTACAGGCAATCCAGAATTTTTGGCTGCCAGTGCTGAGCCTAGGTGCACATGGAAACAGTAAGCTACACACCTGACCTGGGTTTTACCCACACTGGGCCTGGGGAAGTTTTGCTTCCAAAGTTCCCTGAATCCGTCCTTCTGCAGCCTCTGTCTGCTGCCTGCTTGTTGTGCTCAGCTGCTGGACAAAGCTCTGCTAGAGTGTAGCACCTGCATCAACTCAGGGATTAGAAAACATGGGGTGTTTAGTTCTGCGCCTTGTCTCCAGGTGACTTTTTTCACAGACTTCAGTAGGATGAGGCCTCTGAGACTCATAGGTTTGGTCTGCCTGCAATTTGGGCAGTTTCCACTGAGGCATAAGCTCCAGTCAGAGTCAGAAGAGGTTGGGGAAGGTGCTCTTGTTTCAACACCAGAAAACTGAGTCCCGGACATACCTTCTGATTCCTGATCTCTCAGAATGTCCCATCACCAAAGCTGGGGTAGGAGAGACTCTGAATGTGGAGCAGTTGCGTTTTTCCTGGCTGATGAGTCACAGAGGAGACACTGTGCCAAAGAAAGATGGCAACTGCAGTCCTGAAGAATGAATCACTACAGGTGATGTGGTGCTGATCCCTCACAGTGTCTCTCTCTGGGCCTCTAGGTTTACATTCTCCTCGTGCAACTTTAGTCCTCTCAGCTCTCCCACACCAGAGACCCAGGTAAGTGGCTGTGAATGCTATTTTCTGTGCGGGCCCTTTTAGACTGAGCCTGTGTCTCTGAGAGTTCCATCATTTTCACAGACAGAATCCCAGCTCTTTTCACCTCCAAATGCTGTGTAGGTGCTTCTCCTCATTTTAGGGCTCCAGGATCGGCCCTGAGCCTGGGATTGAGCACCCACACCTCTTGGGGTGACCCTCTCTGCAGTGAGAGGCCCCCAGATCCCTCAGCCACTGCTTGCTTCTAGGACCAGGCAGTACTTTTTGTGTCTCTGCCCTTCCTACCAGTCCCGGTGTGGCTTCCTCTTTGACCCTTGGTTAGAGACTCCTCTTCCTCTAGTCCAAAGTTGGTTTGGTTTGGGGTTTTTTTGTATTTTTCTGAAGTTGGAAACGGGGAGGCGGTCAGACAGACTCCCGCATGTGCCCGACCGGGATCCACCCAGCATGCCCACCAGGGGGCAATGCTCCGCCCATCTGGGGCGCCACTATGTTGCAACCAGAGCCATTCTAGCGCCTGAGGCAGAGGCCATGGGGCCATCCTCAGCGCCCGGAACAACTTTTTGCTCCAGTGAAGCCTTGGCTGCAGGAGGGGAAGAGAGATACAGAGAGGTAGGAGAGGTGGAGGGGTGAAGAAAGAGATGGGTGCTTCTCCTGTGTGCCCTGGCCGGGAATCAAACCCGGAACTCCTGCATGCCAGGCTGACGCTCTACCACTGAGCCAATCGGCCAGGGCCCAAAGTTGGTTTTTGAAGGTAATATTTTTAAATTAAGTGTAATTGAATTTATTCCTGGAAGGTGAAGTTGGAATATCTGCATAGTCCCCGTCATCATAGGAACCTCTCGAAATTCTTTTTTAATGATGTCCTTCTGGAGTTCCTTTGGGGTGCCAGCCAGGAGTGTTCCATTTTCAATGAATTCCAGGTGATGGCTGCTCAGCTGTGACTATTTGGTGTCACTGGAATACCCACGGCACAGAATGGTCGAGGTTCTGCACAGGAAGTGAGCCCTACAGGGTCCTTTTGTTTTTAGATAAACAAAGCAAAGTGTCAGGGTCTTGTGTGCACGTGTGTGGAGTCAGACTGCAGAATTGGAAAGAACTGCCAGCCTGGGTGGGTGCGTTTTAGCAAATGGTGTGGCAGGCATGACCATTCAGGAACTACTTCTCATACAGAAGGCTGGAGGGATCATCCAGGGAAACCAGTGGGTAACTTTTGTAAGGAGGAAAGAAGTGAATCAGTGATACATCGGCCTGGAAACATAACGTGATTTCTTATTCCTACTTTTCTGTTGGTGGCTTGTCATGTGTTTGTGTGTGTGTGTGAGAGAGAGAGTATATGTGTTTGTGTGTGTATGTGTGTGAGTGTATGTAAGAGAGAGAGTGTGTGTGAGAGAGGGAAAGAGAGAAAGATATTCTTTTCCAGGTTGATTTGTCAGTAACAACCTCTCAGCTTTCACCATCCTTCCATGGTTCCTACTATCAGCAGGTCCCCAGGTCTAGCGCCTTGAGCCCCACAGCCCCACAAAGAAAATTGGTGGAATTCCTGGTGGAGGAAGCGTGAGGACCCAGGGAAGAGAGATGAGTCCACAGGGACAAGAACGTGCCTGGCATGTCTGCACTGGCAGAGACAGAAGGAAGTTCTGCATGCCCACGGTGGGACTTTTCAAGTGACTCAGTTCTCACATGCCTCCTCTGCAGCCACTGAGCTGGCTTGGGGGGGGGGTAGCTGGAGACCGTCTGGCATCCATCCATCACAGAGCCCCACGGCCACTTCCTTCATTGGTCCTGCCCCGTGTGGCTTTCGAGGGCCTCAAACCCATATTTTGAACATCGGACCACAGACATGAATGTGTACATCTCATTATTCTCCAGTGGGGGACAGCCATACCAAGTAACTCACCCTTGCTTGGGGTTCATGAAAGAGGAGCCCCAAGTTCCTCTTCCTCCCTCAGGTTCCTGGTCCTTGCATGGTGCATGGTATTTGCCTTGTGTTGTCCCTGCAAGGGGGATGCGGCCCCTCCTCTCAGGAATTATAAGTGATCAATTCTTCTTTCAGGAGCATGAAGCTCATGTCATCGGTTGGACACCTCCATAAATTAAAATCCAGTGGGTTTGCTGGAGACAGTGAGGTCCTTCTCTGCTCTGCATAGAATGTTCGAATTGAATGGGATCTTGGGAACCATATGGGGCAATCCTGGTCCTCCGGACACTCTGTGAGGCGTGCTCTCTGTCTGCAGGAGGGACCCAACCCGCCTCCCCCATCCTGGCCTTTGACGACGTTGATCCCTAATGTGGCTCTCTCTCTGTGAGTGGCATCAGTACATACGCTCCCCTCTGCCTGCCTGCTTAGTGTGGGAAGGGTCCCAGCTCATGTTTGTACTGTCAGCCTTGCTTGAATCTTATTTCCTGCTGAAGGACATCAGGGGTATTACTGAGAAATGATTCTCACCTTTCTGTTTAAGGGTAGGCATCTGCATCACCTGGATATTCCTGAACCAGTTTCAGTGTGTGGGTTTAAGAGCATAGACTTAGGGGAGGGGAGGAATCACGGAACCCTGTGACTCAGTTTCCCCATGTGGAACATGGATTTATTGAGTTGGACTCATAGGGGGTTGCCACCTCTGTGAGGTGATGGAAAGGGCTGGTGCATGTCACTTGCACCAAATATCACCTTTGTTTTGTAACTGTTATTCCTGTTTAATATGGTGATTTATTTAGGTTTCTACAGGGTGGGGCAAAAGCAGGTGCACAGTAATTCATCTAGATAATTATGCAATTATTAATAAGTGATAATAGGAGAATTACTCTGTGTTTTACATGCTCGTGACTGCAAACTTAGTTGTCCTTTTTCAGTATTTATGGGCCAAAAGCTTCCCTAGGTTGAGATTGTTGCCTGTGTAGCTGTGATCTCTGCCTGGAAACAGCGTTCCTGCTGTGAGGATGTTGTGCCTAAACCTTAATTCTGTCCTTGCCCTCAGTCTTTTTTGGGAAAGCCGTGGGGACCTGGTTTGATTCTGGATCTCACTACCTGTGGTTTCTGTCAGCCTCGCCAATGTTTCTGGTCTGTTTGTCCATCTTTCCATCCACCAGCTGTGCTGCTCTTTAGGTGCTGTACTGAGGGTGATAACAAATGATTCGAAGTGGGCCTCCTGCTTTTTACGAGCTTGTGTCATCCCAGAGGGTGGGGAGGAGCTACTGTTTCTGATTAGGAAGCAGGGATGCATCAGGGGAGGCATGGGGAATCTGAAGCAGGGCTGTCAGCCTCGCACTGTTGGGTCATCAGACAGGGTCACCCTTCATCATACGAGGTTGTCCTGGGTGTTGTAGGATGTTTAGCACAGGTGTAATATGTCTCCCCATACGATGCTGGTGGTGCAGGCTAAGCACACACATGCACGCACACACACACGCCACTGTAACAGCCAGACAGGTTTTCAGATATTGTTGAATGTCCTCCTCTCAGGCACCAAATCTCCCAAACCCAAGAATAACAAAGCACTGTTCTAGACCAGAGAGCAGGATAAACAGAGACATCTATGGCAGTGGGGGTGTCCACCTCTAGCAAAGCCGGCTGGGTTTGGGAGTCGGGACGAGAGGGTTTGAGGGTTGTGCTCGGGCGAAGGCGGGTGCCCAGGCTCTCCACCAATTTTGAGAAGAGAGCAGGAGGCTCCTGAGGGAAAATTGGGACTGAGCTAGCTTTGTGCTACACAGACTGGCACTGGGAGGCTTGTATCTGCTGCCTGGCGCGGAGGAAACAATAAGAGTCTGCTGCTGTGGCCATAACATTGTTACCAGACCTGGTACAAGAAGAGCTTTCTCAGTGCCTTTTGCTGCTATAACAAAGGACCACACACCACATGGTCAGAAGCAGCTGGCATTTATTTCTTACAGTTCCAGAGGCTGAGAAGTTTGAGATCAAGGTGTCAGCTAGTCCATGGCTGGTGTGGGCTTGCCACCTGGTTTGCTGCTGGCCAACTTTTAGTGTAACTTCCTGTGGTGTAAGGGGGCAGCAGGGGAGCTCCCTGGGGCCTCTGATACAAGCACTGCCCCGGACTAGCGCAGCTCATAATAACAGTGCGGAATTGAGGAAACACACTTTGTCAGAACAAAACCAATGGGACCAGGAGAACTCTTCAAACTTCCTGGCAGTATCTGAGTGCCTCACAGCCCCAGTTCGCTTTATTATATAGACCTATGAAAATCAAGGGCACTGATACAAAGTTGCACATCAAAGGCTAAGACAAGAACTCTTCCAAGGCAAAAACAGGATACATTAGTGAAATTTACAAACATCTGAAACAAACAAAGAGTCAGAGGTAGGGCATGTATATTGCTTCCTGCAACCCTAGGAAGCAAGTGGAGTGGGTACAAATACTCAGCATCATAGCCAAATATGGAGATGGAGGGGGGAGAACTTAGCCCCCTGCCAAGCCTCGGATCTATAATGGCTTTTTGCCATTAACGGTCCCCAACAAATCACACTAATCCCGTTCCTGAAGACTGCCTGCAGGACCCCATCTCCTCCCCAAAGGCCCCACCTGCTGAGACCATCACTCTAGGCGTGGGCTCCCACATGAAGGGATCTGGGAGGCCATGACATTGACCTTGAATGTGTATGCAAATATTTTATAGCTAGAGAGAGAGAGAAAGTCAATTTGGCACCATTTTCCTAGAGAGGAGCAAATACAACAGTAAAAATCTTCGGACATGTGGGCCATACAGTCCCTGTTGCAGCCACTCAACTGCGGTTTGTAGCAGAAGAGCAGTGACAGGCAATGTGTCAGCTCAGGCATCTGTCAATCAAACTTTCTTTCCAAACACAGGACATGTGCTCAATATAACCCAAGGGGCTCTGGTTTTGGATCCCGATCTGGGATACTAAGAAACAAACATAGTTTGCCCACTGGCTTTGGATAGCGGTCAGTTTTCCAAGTATGCAGGTCCACTAAATTACTTAATAAAGATATTTCTTGTAATGCCTCGAATGGGGGCACTGGGAGTTTGTTTCAGCCAAAGAGGCTCAGCCCACAGCCCAGCGGCCAGGGCATCACGCAGAGGGCAGAGGGCTCCTGCCATGGCACAGACCTGTGTTCTCTCCCTGAGGTGGTATTTCAGAGGGCTGGTAGCTGATCATCTAGCAGGTTTTGCTGATGCATTGGACCTCTGGTTTTTGGGTGACGTAGTTCGTGGGTCCGCTCAAATGGTGCGTGAAGCCCATTACTGAAGAGGCATGGGGTAGCCATGTTGTGATTTCAGAAAACACAAAGCCTGTCCTTGGTTTGGTGTTGAGTCTATTTTATCTCTTGGCTGGGTGAGGCTGAGTTGTGTCTATGCTGCTTTCTCGCCCAAAGGGAAGACCCTGTGCTTGAACTTGCTGTGCTGTATATAAATTAAATACAGGGCTTACTTCACACCTTCCCCAGGCTGTCTGATCCCAGGTCTTCCCTGGGATCAGAAGTGTCTTATCCTCTGGTCACACCTGAGCCTTCCATTAGCGCTTTGAGTGACCTGACCTTCATGTTGAGGGAAGGGCAATGGAGGCCCAGCCAAGAGGTGAGGAGACCTCTCAGGAGCTCAGTTCCTTTGCATAGAGAGGGGACAGAACCCAGGGATTCCCATGGCTCCTGCCGTTTTCTCTGGCCAGAAATCAAGGAGAAAGTCTTAACAACAAATGGACTAAGAAAAACATTTTTTGGATTTGTTTTGTTTTGTTTTAGAGGCCAAGGGTAGATCCACCCACAGAAATGCAACTAATGCCTGTTTAAGCAAATAGGACTTCTTTTCACACATAAGAATGTTGATTTTTGATCAAGGATTGATGAAAATATTTATATCTTGTCTCCAGAACAGCTTTTTGGCTGAGATGTTCAAGGTCATGGTGCCCCGAATAGCTCAACCTGCTTACTCATTGCTTTGGGGCCGTGAGTGGGGGGATTCTTCTAGCAGAGTGGTTTTAGCACCCACCTCTTCTCGCCACACCCCTGAACTGAATATTGTGATCAGCTCATTGGGAGAAGCAGAACTGACTTTGAAGGACATTATCACGTAGAGATGAGGAAGTTATGCCATCAACTATAGATGCAACATTTTAAAATCAAGATAGACTAAGGACATGGTCCAGCATTCAGTTAGAAGTGGGTTTGCATCCTGCTGTTTGTTTGTTCTGCAAATTGCGTGAGCTGCATTCTTGGCTTCTGCAGGTCAGGGCTGGGGTTGGGCAGCTGGGAATGGAGTTAGCATCTTCCCAGGGAATTGAGCATTTCCGCCCCTGCACCATGGGTCTCAGAGTGTCGGCTGAAAAAACGGGTCTCATGCAGTCCAGAGTTGAAGGTCCCGTTCTGCCTGTCATCACAGTGTGAACCTTGGACAGATCATCTCACTTCCCTGCTGTCTGCCCTGCTCATGTATAAAGCAGGAACTGCACGGACTCTGAGAAATTGCTGTCTGGAGGGAGATCGTGGGTGCGGGGTGCCCGGGCGTGGTTAAGGGCGGTCGTGCAGTCAGAATCGCTCCATCTTGTGCGGGTAAGTGAATGTGTGGATGAATGAAATGTATTGCTACAGACCGAATGTGGACACCCCGTCTGCCCTCACCTTGATGTTGGCCTTCCAGCCTCCGGAAGTGTGAGAAAGAAAGGTTCACCGATCACGCCCCCTGGACTATGGTATTTTGTTTGAGGAGAGCCGGCAGGAACCCACACCTGTGTGGCATCTAAGCTATGCAGCTTGACTTGACTTCCTTCCAGAGGTGCCCGTGAGTCACTGAGACTTCTTTGTCCAGAGCCCTGTGAGCCTTGTTCCTGGGCCTGGTTGGGGAACTCGATAGATGTGCCCAGGTGGCCTGGTGCCCGCTGCCCTAGTGAGGGCTCAGTCCCAGCCCCACAAGCTGGGTGACTGAGGCCCGTCGGTTACACGGGAAGCTCTCAGGACCTGACCTGTGGGAGGGACACAAGGCAATGGGGAAGGGGTGACCGGGAGCTTGAATGGATTCGTGGAAGCTCCTCAGCAATTCCTGACCAAGAGTAGGCACCGCGCAGGGCTGGCCCTTGCGATCACTAACTGCGGTGGGCGTAGCCCTGCACTGGATCTTTTAAAAATACCGGGAGGGTGAGACATGGCCCTGTCCTCCTGTGTTCTGCCCTGTCAGCGGGAAAGACATGCTCGGAGGACAAGGCTGGAGCCACTGAGTGGGGTCATCCTAAATAAATTATTAGTGTTCAAGAGAGGAATCACCGTGGCCCAGAACCCAGGAAGTGGGAGCCACAGCAGGGACCAAGGTATGGAGTCTGTGCTTAGCACCGGCCGGCAGAGAGAGAGAAAACAGGAGAAGGCACAGCCAGCTGGTCACAAAGGGCCTTTGCTTATGTCCTTGGAGAGAAGAGGCAGAGGAGCCACGGGGCGGGGCCTCAGACAGGGTCCCTGTGCAACCAGCGTCACAGGAACAGCGGATGCCTTGCTCTCTGCGAAATAAACAAACAAGTTTTATATATTCTTGGTAATCTGGCAGTGGGAACGGAAAAGGGAGGACTGGGGAGGAGGAGGGGGGAAGGCTAGGCCGGCGGGGAGAGGTCCGCTCCCTCCCATCGTCGGGGAACATCCCCACCTGGTGTGCGTTCTGGGAACTGCAGTCTGCCTGTGTTTGGATCAGAGAGGCAGGGTGCCTGCAGGGTTGGGTGGTGGAATCTGCCCGTTTGGCTGGTGAAGCCGGTGCTCTGGGCATGTGCAGGTGGGAGGCAGCGTGCAGATGCCCTGAGGACCCCATGCGACCCACCGGCAGCAGGTCGGATGAGCCAGGGGCAATGAGAACATGCCCACAGGAAAGACAGCTTACGAGTGGGGTTCCCAGGACCCCACAGGGGAGGGGCTGGCAAAGAGGGCGTGGAAGCACACCCCGCTGGTAATGCTGACAGAGGCTGAGAGGGTCCGGCCTTGTGGGAGAAGCGTATTTCGCGCCTGCAGGCCGGGGCTTAGAAGGGGCACCCATTGTGTCCCGCAGGAGCCCTGGTCCCTCAGTGCGACTGCCTGGGCCCCAGCCCACGTGAGGCCAGGGAGCTGGGCACAGGGGTTCCATGATACTCACACGGCCCCCAGACCCCTGTCAGGCCCCCCCCACAATGGGTTACAGGGATTGCAAGCTCCCATGCACCTGTGGCTGCCCTAGGACCAATGCGGGTACTAAGCTGCACCGGGCTGGGTTGCCTGTTTGCAGAGGGCTCCAGCCATGGCCTAGACCTCCAGCTGTGGGAGGCCCCTAGCTCTCTCCATGAGGAAGGTCGTTACAGGTTCCGAATCGCCCGCGCTCCCTGATGGGCCCCCAGCAGCTCCTGCTTCCCTGCCTGGCCAGTTGCTCCTTTCTAGACACAGGCATTGTGTGCACTTGCCGTAGCCGTCCCCTTTCTCCTGCCAGGACTGTACTATTGTGCACCCGGTGACTGGCTGGGCATGGCCCTTACCAGTAGCTAGCTGTGGAGGCCATCGGTGACTGTGAGGGACAGAAAAGGGAGAGCCAGCATCTCCCAGCCAAGGGAGAACTCCCAGGCAAAATGAAGCTCGGCCACAATGACCAGCCCAGAATACTGTATAGCCTCTTTTTTCTTAGGATTCCTGGCTGTGTCAGACACTCAGCGGGCACCTGCCAGCCCCTGTTCTCAGCTGAGGCCCTGTGTGCACCGCAGCCAGACCAGGGGGCCTAGAGATTTCAGTGCCTAGCTTCTGGATGCAGTGGGGGTGGGGGGACCCAGGAGAAAGCCAGCCATTGGCTTGTGGTTGCAGGAAAGGGAGCAGGCTCCGTGCTGTTTAGCTACGAATAGTGCTGAGCCGGCTCTACCCTCCAAGGCGCTTTTCCATCCTGTGCACGCCCCCGTTCCCACTCACGTCACCCCTGCCCTGTCTGCAGCTGGGCATCCTTGTTGGCTGAGATGAGCGATGCCACCACCACCACTCGGGCCCCGTGGGCATGGCGTCCACCTTCAGCATCCCGCCTGTCCTCCCTGTCTCACCGCAGGCTTTTCCCACTCGGCCTTCACATTCGGCATCGAGAGCCACATCAGCCAGTCGAACATCAACGGGACGCTGGTGCCGCCTGCCGCGCTCATCTCCATCCTGCAGAAGGGGCTGCAGTATGTGGAGGCCGAGATCAGCATCAATGAGGTACGTGCACCCCTCCCCCAGGCAGAGCAGAGACTCAGCCTCTCACTCCCCCCCATGTCCCAGGGACCTGCAGGGCCAGGCAGACGGGTTCAGTCCTGCACGCCAGGCCTGGAGTCTTCTACAGGGTCAGTAATTTACCAGATGAGGGGTGGGGGTCCTCTGGATTCATAAGGGGCGAGCTCTGAGTGTTTTACACACAAAGTATTTTGCACATACATGGCTGGCCAGCTGCGGACCGATCATCACAGCATCTCACGTGTCCCCACCTCTGAAAACATACCTGCTTGTTAGCTTCAGCGCGGGTGGTCGCTGTGCACGTGCACACTGACAGGAGAGGGCTCCTCTCTGCTTTCTGCACTGGCCAGTGACACAGGGACCCCGAGAAACCCTGAGACGTGTCCCAGGGAAAGCTGTCTTGTGCATCGGGGGAGGAGAGGGAATAACTGTTGTGCTCGAGAGCATTCCAAGTGACAGGCTGATTTTCATGCTCGTTGTAGAAAAAGTAAGACAATAGGACCAGAGTTACAAATTAGAAATGGGGTCAATTTGCCTGTGTCCCCTCTCCGACTGTAGGTTGGGGCTCCGTGCATTGTTGAGCCAGTTTTACATCAGTGGGTTCTTTTTTAAGTTCTGGTTTTATAACAGCTCCTGTCACCACTCCCAGTCCACCCCTCCACCCATGCTCTCAGCTTTGCTCTTTGGATCCTCCCGGAAAGGTGCCCAGGACCTCCAGTGACCTTCATGCCACCCTCGGCATCTTCGTCCGAGTCCCTGTTACGTATTCCATGCTTTCTCTCTCTGTGACTCCGCATATGTCTGTACCCTGGGCTTTCCCTGTATCCGATCATGACTCTTTCCACATGGCTGATGCCCTGCATGCTCAGGGCACCACATGTCCGAGTGTCCTGCACTTGAGTGACCCCTTCCACGGGTCTCACCTGCCTGGAGCCCATCTCCTCCCTCTCAGACTTTCCTCTCGTCCTGTCTCCTGCCTCCCATTTCCCTCCACTTTCTCTTCAGCTTTAGAGTCACATGAGCAATGGGTCTGTGCTCTGTCACGTGCGTTCCCGTGACATCTCCCAGAAACCTGCATCTTTATAAGGCACCTGACTTTCTGCCGATTTCTTCCCTGACCACGGCAACCTCCTCTTTTCTTACCTTCATGTCCGGGATTCTTCCACAAAACAAACAAGCGATACAAGGACAGGAGCCACCTCCTCCCAGACTCCCGCCAGCACTCGCGTGTGAGGCCGCGACTCAGTTTCCCCGCCCCTCTGGTTTCTGTCCCTGCGTGTTGCACACCCTTCGTACCTTTCCTGTCTGTGCAGAGGACAGTGAGAGACATGTCAGCTAGGTTTGCTGCTGTTACGAGTGAGATGTGCTTTTAGAGTTTAAACTAGGATGCATTTTGATGGCTGTGGACAGTCCCTGCTCTTTGCAAAGGAGTCACCTTTTGGGGCGTGAATATGTGATGAAGGCAGGTGACCTGGAGACAGGCATGCTCACCAGTTGGTCAGCATTGGCCGGAACCAGGGATGAGGGTGGCTCAGCTGACCTGCTCCTTTTTTACACATTTTGTGTTACTGTAAGATTGCCTCTCCTTACTCCACATAATTGTGACCAGCTGCCAGTCGGGGTGATGGTTCATTTACTTCCTCTTTAGCTGGGACTTGTGTCTTTTCCTCATTCCTGATTTCTCAAGTAAGGCAGCCAGGATGCATTTTATCCAGTGAGACAGAGAGGTGTCCTTGCAGTCAGCTCTCCATGGTGCAGGTCTCTCTCTCTCTCTCTCTCTCTTTCTTCCTCTTCTGCCGGGGTCCAGCCCCGGGGGGGTTCCAGGGGTCCCACAGGAGGAGACGGCGTCGGCGAAAATCGAGTGAGAGAGCCGAATTCTTTTCTTTCTCTTTATTCTCTAGTTAGCATTTACTGCCAGGCATCTCTCTCAATGGCTGGTCTAACATTACTTTTTATGCACACACACTAAGTTACAATCACATGGTATTTTGAATACATCATTGTTTTAGTTTCACTATGGTTACATATTTTTAGATAACAGTTAATTCATATCTATAAGCTACAAGTCAGGTGGTAAGTTATTTAAAGTAAAGTTATACAATAGTAATAATAATATTGGTACAAACTTCTAAAAGATTAGTACTAATTAATAACTCTATTTTACTCTTGTTGTGAGTCAAGGGCACAGAAAGAGATAGCAGACGAAATCATCAAGGACTAGCAGAGGACCACCGCTTGCTCAGGGAAATAGCCTTGAGTTCATGTAGTGTCCTAATTCTTTTCTCACAAGACTACAAAAGGCTTGCTATTAAGAAACTGACATAGTATAAAGAGTAATTTTTACTTAAAGATACATAGAGTGCACCTGCAAGATAGCTAGTAGCAACATAATATCAGAAGGCATTAGTTGCTATTGCTGCTATGAATCCCACCACATACCTCTCCTATTCTTGGAAAATATAAAAATCTCATGAGAATGTTTTACTGAGAAAACCCAGTAACTGCCTTCAGTGACAAAACAAGTCTTTAACAAAACATTCTTTACTAGCCAGCTGCACTCCTATCCAAGGCCATGCAACAGGCTACTCCACTACACTTTACCTAAGATTCTAATGTCTAGTTAAACTTTATTTATTTACTATATTCATATACTAGCTAAGTTCTAACTATATTCTTTCTAACATGATTAATAAGAAATTCTCCTACAAACTTAACCCTTTACGAGGGATATTATAGCCAGCCTCTTATGTTTATGAGCCCAGTTCAAGGGGCTTACAGGCTTTTCTGTGGAACTTACACCTTCTGTCTCATTTCCAAAGAAATTACTACAAATCTACAGGGAAAGTACGGTACTATTATCCCTGTGCCACAAATAATAGCACACACCCAGAAAAAGGGGGGATATAAGGCCAGATTAATTCAAAAGATTAAAGGGGGAAGTGTCGTTGTGCCTTTCCTTGCGGTGACTTTGTCAACCCGCAGCTGTTGGTCTTACTGCGGTGACTCTATCTTCTTTTGCTGTGACTTTGTCAGCCAGCAGTTGTGGATCTTCTTCTGCTGTGACCTAGTTAGCCAGCATTAGTGGATCGGCTCCCGACACTCTTCCTCCTCCTCCTCCTCCTCCTCCTCCTCCTCCTCCTCCTCCTCCTCCTCCTCCTCCTCCTCCTCCTCCTCTTCTTCTTCTTCTTCTTCTTCTTCTTCTTCTCTCTCTCTCTCTCTCTCCCTCTGATACAGGTCTGTCTCTCTCTTTCTCTCTCTCTGATACAGGTCTCTCCCTTTCTCTCTCTCTCTGATACAGGTCTCTCTCTCTCTCTCTTCTTCTCTCTCTCTCTCTCTGATACAGGTCTCTCTCTCCCTTTCTCTCTCTGATACAGGTCTCTCTCTCCCTTTCTCTCTCTGATACAGGTCTCTCTCTCTCTCCCTCTGATACAGGTCTGTCTCTCTCTTTCTCTCTCTCTGATACAGGTCTCTCCCTTTCTCTCTCTCTGATACAGGTCTCTCTCTCTCTCTCTTCTTCTCTCTCTCTCTCTCTCTCTCTCTGATACAGGTCTCTCTCTCCCTTTCTCTCTCTGATACAGGTCTCTCTCTCCCTTTCTCTCTCTGATACAGGTCTCTCTCTCCCTTTCTCTCTCTCTGATACAGGTCTCTCTCTCTCTCTTCTTCTCTCTCTCTCTCTCTCTCTCCCCCCCCCCTCCTCCCTCACAGAGGGGTAATTACTCCCACATTTGTCCTGGCACCTGAGCAGTTTTTCCAGCCTTGTTACTCTTGACATTGGGGGTCAGAACATTCTGTGTGAGGGGTGGTGTCCTGTGCACACTAGGGTGTGAGCAGTGTCCCTGGTCTACACCCACCAGGTAGATGTCAGCAGCATCTCCTCTCCCAGTGGTGACAACCAGAGTGGTCTCCAGGCATTGCCCAAGCCCCCTGGCACGGCACAGTGCCCCTCACCAACCAAGGAGTCGTTGGGTCAGGGACAGCACCTTTTCCATGGAATAAGGTGACAGAGCTCTGATGTCTGGGATGCACCAAGTGTGGTGTGGGTCCCACGCTGAGCACAGCCATCACACACCTGTCCCGCAGCAGTGCTCACCCCCACCACTCCCGACCCCCCGGGCAGACGCCCTTGGCATGGCCGTGAGCTCCGTGCCGGCCTCCGCCCCTCTGCCCGGGGTGCAGACGTCCCCTGAGGGGCCGCAAGGCTGACGGTTGCCCTGTGGCTCTCTCCCCAGGACGGCATGGTGTTTGACGGCCGCCCCATAGAGTCCCTGTCCCTCATCAACGCTGTGATGCCCGACGTGGTGCAGACGCAGCAGCAGGCCTTCCAGGAGAAGCTCGCTCAGCAGCAGCCACGGCGACCTTGGCGGCTGTTCCCCAGCCCAACCCACCAAGAAAAGAGAGGCCACGGTGAACGGGGAGGAGAACGGAGCCCACGTGGTCAGTGAGCGCAGCCTCCCGGGCCTGGGAGGGCTTCTGGTGGTTTCTCACGGCGTCCCAGGGCCAAAGGCTCCACCGGGGTCTGCCTGCGGCACAGTCGTCTCTGGTTCCTTTGGAACATGTGTGTCTCTCCGCCCGAGAGGCTTCCCACCCCAGGCTTCCTCTGAAATCTGAGACACGGCGTTCTTTACTCACACAGCCTCAGGTTTAGGGAGCTGTGCCTCCCTGTGAGCTCGCAGGGACCCGCACTGCGTGGTCACCGTCCGGCATACAGTGTTCCCAGTGCAGGACACAGTCCCCACCCAGCCTTCCTGGTGGAGGGTTTGGGGAAAATCCTGGTGTAAGTGAGGAGCTCCCGGTTACCAAGCGGGCACCAGGACAGTGTGTGCCATCTGACTTGGTCTCAGCTAGTTCCCGGAAGGCAAGTCCTCCTTAGGTGACCACTGGACAGTGTTGGACAGATTGGTCAGAGGGCCAAGCTTTTACCCAGAGCACCTGCCTGCAGCTCCTCTGCTGCTCCTACATGCAGAGACTGCTAAGGGTTCTGAGTTCACAAAGTGCGTGTGCGTGCATATGTTTGCATGTGTGTCATGCACAGGAGTGTATGCAGGTGTAGGAGTGTGTGAACACTGTGCACATGTGTCCCAAGGAAACAAGGATGTGTGAATGTGGGGGTGGAGGGTGGAGGGACTTCTGAGAGCGTGGCTCCACCCTCGGGAGCCCTCAAGATCACCAGGTGACCCCTCAGAAGGCTGCATGGGATAAAATGCCTCATCTGCTCAGGTGAACAGGGACCTGGGGGCAGTGCTCAGGAGACACCTGGCTGTTGTCACCTTCGCCCCCTCTCATGCCGTGGCTGTCGGACGTCACCCTGCACCTACATATAAGGAGTAACTGTTGCTATCCCTCTATCAAATTTGAAATAAACATAACACACAGTGTGGTGGGGGCTGGCAAAGTAGTTCATACACAACAAATAATGTGACAATAAATAGTAATACAAGAGTAAACTTTCTCACTAGTAAACATCTTTGGCCCCACCCTGTTATTAAATAAATGAAACGTATTTTAAAAACCTGTTTGTAAGCCCGAGGAGCCCCAGTGATGACATTTCCCGCTTCCTGTGACAGATAACCACTCGAAACCGATGGAGATAGATGGCGACATGGAGATCCCACCCAGCAAGGCCACGGTCCTCCGAGGCCACGAGTCCAAGGTGTTCATTTGTGCCTGGAACCCCGCCAGCGACCTCCTGGCTTCCGGGTGAGGGCGTCAGGCGGGGGGCGCTCCGGGGAGTGGGGGTCCGTGCTCTTGCTCTTGTCTGAGTCCCACCTCGCCGAGCACGTGCTCCATGACCTGCCTGGGGCTTCCTCCCAGGTGTGCTGACCATGGTGTGGGGCACCCACGCACCGTGGCCCTCCCATGGGGCCTCCGATTGTGGTCAGATTGTCGAGAAGTCCTGGTGCCAAGCAGTTTCCTCCCTGGGGTGGGGACTAATGCCGATGTTTAAAATCACGGTGCAGCGGAGATGGGGAGGAGAAAACCCAGTGAGGATAAAACACGTAACATGCCTGGGTTTGGGTTTATGGCTGGCCTCTCCCCCCAGGTCACCTGGCGTCACACACCAGAACAGACTGAGCCCTGGGCCACTGTCTGGCCTCTGCCCTGTCGGCTGCAGCCTCGGGTTACAAAGAGGGGAAGGAGAAAGTAAAAACAGCGAGCGAAAGGAATGCTGAGTGCCGTGTGCTTCCCCCTGCAGGTCCGGAGACTCCACGGCTCGGATATGGAACCTCAGTGAGAACAGCAACTGGGCCTCCACCCAGCTCGTGCTGCGGCACTGTATCCGGGAAGGGGGACACGACGTCCCCAGTAACAAAGACGTGACCTCGCTGCACTGGAACGAACGTAAGCATGGCCCTCCTCCCCAACAGCCAACAGTGGAACGCAGGGACTGCCATGGGGGACCCTGGGGTGGCTCAGTCATGGAGGCTTTGTTTCTGAGTGCTCACGGAGTTGTGTCACAGGGTTATGTGTGCGCACATGTGGGACACACCCCTCTTTCTAACTTCTTTTGATTTCTCTCGCTCTTTGGAGTGTTTCTGCCTGTTCCATCATTTCCTCACAAACTCTATTCTCCACGTGGACACATTGTCCAAAGCTCAGAAAACTCTCTCCAGCCTCATTGTAACTTTTCCTGTGGTATTTCCTTTTTTTTTAAGTGAGAGGAGGAGAGTAGAGAGACAGACTTCCACACGTACCCCAACTTGAACCCATGCAGCAACCCCAGTCTGGGGCCGATGCTCAAATCAGCCAAGCTATTTTTAGTGCCTGAAGCTGACACTCAGACCAACCAAGCTATTCTCAGCACCTGAGGCCACACTTGAACCAGTCAAGCCACTGGCTGCAAGAGGGGGAGAAGGAAGGGAAGAGAAGCAGATGGTTACTTCTCCTGTGTGCCCTGATCAGGAATCGAACCCAGGACTTCCACATGCCAGGCTCACTCTCTTCCACTGATCCAGCTGGCCAGGGCTAGAGTTGATAAGTCTTAACAGGGCACTGATTCTTGGTGGAAGATTATTCTAGCCCTGGGATAAGAGGTCGTCTGCGGAGAGTCAGAGCTGCCCCTACTAAGCTGTGTCTCTTGGCCTGTCTCTTTGCTTCCCGCAGAGTGATGGGACTTTGTTGGCGACAGGTTCCTATGATGGTTTTGCAAGAATATGGACGGAAGATGGTAAGTCCAGCCTCCCTGGTGTTGGGGTCCGACGAGCGGGGCTCTGGTGCAAGAACGTGGAGTGGGCCAACCGTGGCTTTGAAGTTCACGTGTTTATTATTGTCGTTTGACTAACCACCAGGTAACCTGGCCAGCACCTTGGGCCAGCACAAAGGTCCCATCTTTGCCTTGAAGTGGAACAAAAAGGGGAACTACATTTTGAGTGCCGGCGTAGACAAAGTGATTGTTGGCTTAAATGGCACCTTGAATCTCTAGACAACAGGGGTTTTTTGAAATCTAAGGCTTCCTGTTTCCCCGTCATCACCCAGCAGAACCGTGTTGTGCTTGTCGGTTCTCCTGGCTGTGACGTGACCTTACCGTTTGTTGATAGCACGTCATCTCTTGAGTGTGTCACACTGCTCTACGGACCCGTGTGCAAAACTCCCACTGTTTTCTTGGGAGAGCTCTTTCTGTCCTCACCTCCTGTTGTCTCAGGCTGCTTTTATATTCACTTCTCATTTTCTTTTTTTTTAATTTTAATTTTTATTTTTTGTAATTTTCTGAAGCTGGAAACAGGGAGGCAGTCAGACAGACTCCCACATGTGCCTGACCAGGATCCACCCGGCATGCCCACCAGAGGGCGATGCTCTGCCCATCCGGGGCGTCACTCTGTTGTGACCAGAGCCACTCTAGTGCCTGAGGCAGAGGCCATGGAGCCATCCTCAGCGCCTGGGCCAACTTTGCTCCAATGGAGCCTTGGCTGTGGGAGGGGAAGAGAGAGACAGAGAGGAAGGAGAGAGAGGGAGGTGGAGAAGCAGATGGGCTCTTCTCCTGTGTGCCCTGGCCGGGAATCGAACCTGGGACTTCCGCATGCCAGGCCGACGCTCTACCACTGAGCCAACCAGCCAGGGCCTCACTTCTCATTTTCTACCTGACCCCACTTTGTCTACTACTGAGCTGTGTGGTCAGGGAACGTGCATGTTTTAAGTTGTGCACTGTCTGCCTTCATTGGTCAACCACAAAAGAAATAATAATAATGTTCTAGAAAAGAATACTTAGGCAGAAATTGTAGTTTATGGCTACGTTGGCATTGATCTTCTTCAGTGGGGGCTTGACCCCAAGGGGTGAAAGTATATTTCAGAGTCTTACCAGCTTTTCTGCTTCTTAAAGTTTTCCGTTGTCTGGGCTATATAATTCAACGTAAACATCAATAAAATTATACAATTACTGATGCAGAACGTGAAATTGCACCAGAATTGTGAATTTGTATATTTTTTCTAGTGCCAGATGTGTCCCAGTAAGTAAATTGAAAAGTGTTTGATCCAGACCCTGGCCAGTTGCCTCAGTGGTAGAGCGTCAGCCCGGCATGTGGAAGTCCCAAGTTCGATTTACAGCCAGGGCACACAGGAGAAGCACCCATCTGCTTCTCTTCCCTTCCTTCTCCCCCTTCTCGCTCTTCCCCTCCCACAGCCAGGCCTCCATTGGAGCAAAGTTGGCCCAGGCGTTGAGGACGGCTCCATGGCCCCTGCCTAAGGCGCTAGAATGGCTCTGGTTGAACGGAGCAACGCCCCAGATGGGCAGAGCATCGCCCCCTGGTGGGCATGCCGGGTGGATCCAGGTTGGGCGCATGTGGGAGTCTGTCTGCCTCCCTGCTTCTCATTTAAGAAAAATACAAAAAAAAAAAGTGTTCGATCCACCAAACAAATGAATTAAAGATTTTGGTTGGTATGAAGCTAAGCCAGAATGCAGAGAACTAGGTTTCATAGATATGGCCCCCATACTTTCCTCAGAAAATTTCTACGGTCAACACAGCTCATAACCGGTTCTTCTTTAAATGAGAGCATTAATTGACATTGACCAGGGGGTATACAGGTTCCCAGAATGTGGAAAGTTCTGGTTCATTGAGATGTTAGGTCCAGGGGTGTCCTGAGCTGTCTCTGGGCACTTCCCTGTCTCCCCAACATCGTAGGTTCAGAAGATCTCAAGATTTGCTTTGTCTTCCATGGGGGAAAGGCCATTTTCTCCTTATTTGTGGACCAGTCTGGGGGGCCTCACCCCAGAGTAACATGTCTGCTGTCCCCAGTTGGGGCAGCGACTGTCAGGGAAGTTTGCAGAAATGGCCATTTCTCCCTCAACTCTTCATTTGCAGAGTGCCAGGAAGACACTTGGATGAGTTCCATTATGGGTTTTTCAGCTTGTAATGGGGTGGTGGGGTGGGGGGTTCCACAGATCAGACAACAAAGAGTACCAGGTATCTCATTGACAGACACATGTTGGTTACATGTTGAAACGATAATATTTCAGCCATACTGCAGTGAAACTGTTTGTTCTTTTTTGTTTTTAGAGGGCTTACTAGAACATAAAATTCCCTGTGTGGCTCACATGGTATTTTCCGTGCACAGTGTTAGTTTGAAAGACATAGGGGTTCGCTGCTTTTCCTTATTTAAATTTAACTGTTGATTCATTTGAGAGAGAAGCCATTGATTTGTTGTTTCACTTATTTATAAATTCCTTGTTGATTTCTGTATGTGCCCTGACTGGGGATTGAACTCATGACCTTGTGTATTAGGACAATCCTCTAACCTACTGAGCTACTCGGCCAGGACCTGACTACCTTTTCTTGCACGATAAACGTGTCTACAGAAAGCTTGGCGAGGAGAGTAGTTACTGACGATTTCTTTTTGATTTGCGGAGTGCAGACAACCATAATTTGGGATGCCCACACAGGGGAGGCCAAGCAGCAGTTCCCGTTTCATTCTGGTGAGTCGGGTTCTAGTTTTGTAATTTGGAAACAGTAATTCAGAGTCTGTTATGAAATGTCCTGTTGAGTCATTGTGAATGCTCGGAGGACCATGACCGTGGACTCTCGCTCGGCGGGTGGAAACCCATTCACTGTGAGCGGTGCTCCAAGGTTTGCAAGGTCCAGTGTCCCCAGCACCTGAACGTTGAAAACACAGCAGGGAAGGAGTCACAGGGCCGGTGTGGCCTTCTCTTTTTTTCCTGCCATTTCATGGCAGCTGTGTTGGGGGTCCCTGAGACCCCACCCAGGCTCAGCTGGTCACTGAAGCCAGCCAAGATGAGGACAGGCACACAGGACAAAATCCAGCATGTCCAGGGGTCTCCACTGCGGCACTGCCCAGGACAGGCCAATGTGGAGGGTCGGCCGACAGGGAAGCTCATTAGAGAGCTGGTGTCCAGACTGTGATGGGGGTTGGTCCCCTCGGCGCTCCCTGCCTGGCTTGTACCCCAATTCCAGGCTCCTAGCCAGAAAGCAGATTACAGTATGTTGTTTGCACAGCTTCAGTTCGGAAGCCGTTCTTACCAGCTAAGGAATGGTGGGAACCTTCTGGCAATCCGAATTCCCAGACGCAGCCCAAGAGAGCCAGATCAGTGCACAGATGCATA
Source organism: Saccopteryx leptura (assembly GCF_036850995.1). NCBI lineage: Eukaryota > Metazoa > Chordata > Mammalia > Chiroptera > Emballonuridae > Saccopteryx > Saccopteryx leptura. Next base: position 141,723 of record NW_027095700.1, read on the forward strand.
ACAGCTAACCACGGCCCTTTGTGTACTGAGGTCGCTCCTGCCCCCGTGGGGTTGCAGTGGTCTAGGGACTCTGGTTTTGCAAACTCCCACTGGACACCCCACACTCTGTGTGACACACGCTGTCATTAGGTGCAGCCTCTTCCCCTAGAGACAGCCGGCCACCCCCACAGTAAGGACTGTCAGAAGTAACAGAGAGGCCACAGGCCGTGTCTTCCATGCAGAGAGACGCACAAAATGTGTGGGGTGAGTGTGCACTGTTAGATCACGTGTCCCTGATGTGCATTTGCAAGGGGACAGAGTCGTTGCTGATGGGTAGTTTGGGGTGCCTGAGGGAGGGCAGACCCCAAGGACTTCCCGACATAGCACAGCCCTGTCTCAGTGTCACATGACGGCTCCAAGCAGGGGCCATGAGTCCTCGGGGGACAGACAGACTATGGGCAAGGTCCCAATTCGAGGGACAGAACATTTTCTGTCGCGCTGTAATGAGAGCCCCCCACCTGTTAAGAAGTCCCTCCCGTTGACACTTTCCAGAGCCCCTGCCGAACCAGTCTACAGATTTGGACTTCTGTCTGTCATCTCTGTGACAGACGTCTCTGCCCGTCACAGCTGGTAGCCGGTCAGTCTAGTGGGTTTCCCTCACATTTGACGTGAGAGTCGAAACCGTTCCTGCCTTTCTGTTCACAGAGTTTGAGTGACACGTTCTGAGCACGTTACACCAGGCGTGACGACTCGTGACACGGGAATGTGTGTCACGAGGAGAACTCTGGATTCGGGGGCTTTATTTTTCTTTTTAAGAGAGTCACCTGTCCAAGATGAACATCAATAAGGTGCTGCCAAAACTTTTCACCTTAAGCGTTCATTTATAACATCTCTCAGCGGAATACGCTGTTTCCCTGAGCATTGCAAGGCTGCAGGGAAGGGCTTACCATCCACTGGCCCTGGGAGACCACAGATCGCGTGTTTCTTCCGCGTGGAGAAAGCATGTCACCTGTAGTTTAGCTGTCTGATACTTGGATCCCTGTCCTCTCCCTGGGTCAGAAAGGTCCAGGTTTTATTTTATTTTTCACGTTGTTCAGGAAAAGAGGCTGTTTCCCACTGGGAACAGTTGTCCTCCTCGTGTTACTAGATAAGGCTTCTCAACTGTGCTCTGATTTGTTCTAAAGCAGCCAAGCTCTGTGCACAGCTAGCACATGTAGCCGCCCTCCCTCTGTCCCTGCCTCACAGCGCCCGCTCTGGACGTGGACTGGCAGAACAACACCACCTTCGCCTCCTGTAGCACAGACATGTGTATTCACGTCTGCAGACTCAGCTGTGACCGCCCTGTCAAAACCTTCCAAGGACACACAGTAAGTGCAAGTCTCCGTTGTGGGCCTCAAGTTCGTAACAATGCGCTGGGAGGCCGGAGCCGTCTCCTCTGTGTCTAGGATGAAAAGTGGCGAGGACTACGGACCAGTTCTTTTACAGCCCTTTGCTGCTGCTTGGGAGAAAACACAGACTCAGAGATGTGCCAGATGTTGGGTTTTGGAGAAAAGACTTAATGTAGTTATTAGACAAACATATGAGGACATAAAGGAAAAGATCCTTGTAATGAGTGAGCAGATGGGAAATGTCTGTAGAAAAAGGAAAACTATATTCTTTTTTTATTAATTTTTTTAATCTATTGTTTTGAGTGGGATTCACGTGTCCCATTCAATATAACACCCCCCCCCCCAACAACATGTCCCCATTTCACCCCCACTGCCTTCCTCTCCCTGACTCCCTCCTCTACTTCCCTCTGGGATTTGCTGTTCTGTTATCTCTATATCTGTGTTATGTATATATAATTTTACTAATTCCCTCTCTGATGGAAAACGATATTCTTTAAAAACAACAACAACAGTCAAATGGAAATTTGAGAACTGAGAGGTATAATGTCTGAAATGAAAATCTTAATAAAAAAACAAAGAAGAAAATCTTAATGGATTGGTTTAACAGCAGATTGCAAAAGAGGGAGAATAGAAATAGCCAGTTTTCCTAAATTTGGTGGAAAACATCACCATTCAGTCCAGGAGGCTCAGGCGCCAGTTGACATCTCATCACATTCCTTGGGGAGGCACCTGAGGCTCTTTGTAGCCTTCCTGGAGCAGGTCCCTGCAGTGTGCAAGAGCCCTTAGGACTTTTATATGATGGCCGTGCCATAGTATCAGTGGAAAAGGCAGAGTAAGAAGAGGAGGGAGAGGGATGTGTTTGGGGTGGTGCCCCTCTCTACCCTGTAACTGCAAGTTCACGCTGCTGAGATGACGGGGCGCTGTTGCCCCCTGCTGGACCACTGAGGTACCTACTCTAGGGGCCTATATATTTCTTTCCAAAATCTTTTGCTCTCTCTTTCAGAACGAGGTCAACGCCATCAAGTGGATCCTTCCGGGATGTTGCTAGCATCCTGCTCCGATGACATGACACTAAAGGTAGTGAGGTCTGGAAGCGTGGGCTGCTTGATCCTGGACAACCTCTGTAGTCCTGCATTCACACAGCTGTGACTGAGAATTTTGTCACAGACGCTCTTCCTGACACTATGAATTCTCCCCATTGCTATTCTGTGGCTCGCTGTCACCAGTTAACTCCTGTTGATCATTAGAGGATCATGCTGAGACCTTCCCCTTCCCCGTGGCCTTCCCACTGGTGCCCCCAGGATTTTGCCCACCCCTCTACCTGGGCAGTGACCCGCAGGTCGGTCAACTTTCCGAGGGCCGCAGACCTGACGGACACGCACAGAATGACTGCTGTAGAGTGGTTCCCGGCTGCGGAAACAGCGTTGGCTTACGTTGTCCCCCGTGTGTTCTCTAGATCTGGAGTATGAAGCAGGACACGTGTGTCCATGACCTCCAGGCTCACAGCAAAGAGATATACACCATCAAGTGGGGTCCGACCGGCCCGGCCACCAGCAACCCAAACTCCAACATCATGCTAGCGAGGTAAACCGGAGACGGCCCTGTCTCCCTGGGCTCCTCAAGCAGCCTTGCTCACCGTGGCTGTAAAAGTTACTTGACTGAGTAACTTTTTCTGTTCCTTTTTGTAAATGTTACGGCCAGTAAACATTCCTTGCATCCAAGAGAACAGAAATGTCACCAGTAAGCATTCTTTGTATCAAAGGGAACAGAAAATTTTGCTAAAGTGTGTGTCGTGATTGTCAGCTCCCTTCCAAACGATACAAACAGGAGCTCACCTTGAAAGGGCACCATGAGATAGAGCTATCGAGTGACACCCACTCAAGGTAAGGACCCTGTTAACCCCCAAGCCGGTCGGGGGCTGGGCGGTGTGCCCAGGCGCCTGGCACGTTGCTCTGTGAAGGGTTTTACTATGACGCAAAAAGGAAACATTTCAGTGTAGGCTTTGGGCTTGGTTTACTTTATTCAACGCAGTGGGGCAGGTGGTGAGAATTCTGAGGGGCAGTAGCGGGTGCCCCAGCCTTAGCTAGTTATGTCCGAACCATTTGTATAGTGACCCTCTGAGGCACCAGTCTGGGGCAGCATGGTTATATGTGGTCACAGGGGCCTCCCCAAAACTGCATCACGTTAGGCTGCAGTCAACAGAACTATTTTGTCCCAGTGCTTAAAGGACCCCCATTCAGGATCCAACATTCCACTCTCCTGTGAATCCATAAGAACGTTTACAAGAACAAGCTGATGTGAGTCAGAGGGTGTGTGGGCTACTTAGGGGCCTGGAATCCATGATGAGAACGAGTGTGGGGGTGTGTTTAGTGGAGAAGGCAGAACTGGAGGGAAGGGGAATTCCTTACTATCAGGAAGCAGAAGTAGGTTTATCCTGTGTCACTGAAGAGAAGGACTAGTGGGAGAGGTGACAGGTGGCACAGTTCTGTCAGCAAGAGGGACCCTGCCCTCGTCTCTGAAATGGCAGTGGCCGGACAGTCAGCCCAGCAGCAAGGACCCTTGTTGCTGAAAGCGCCTGACCCAAGGCCATTCCTTAGCCAGCACTGGGAGGGAGGAACTCCTGCATCAGCTGAGAGGCTGAATCCTGAGACCACAAAAGACCCACGCGAATGACGATGATAATGAACACATCAGAATCGCATTTTGATGGCTTGCAAGGTTGGTTTTGTCTCACCTGGTACCCAGTGTGAACATTCATTGTCCTTTTAGTCGGAAAGGGGTGTAGCAGTGCCTCAGGGGTCCCCGTAGAGGGAAAGACTGCCCAATAGCAGCAGCTTTGTAGTGTGTACTGTTCTTTCTTTCAAAATTGAGAAGAACTGAAACTTGCAGATCTCAGCAGTATGAGTGCATATTTGCGTATGATTGTATTTTCATTGCCCTTGTGTTAAAACTTTTATTCCCTTCACTTGCCATTATTCCCAGTTGTGCAGTTGGTAACGATCAGTTCTTGTGTTTTGAATTGTGGGACCATTTTAGGGAATGCAGTAAATGTCCTACAGGAGCATTGACCGTCCATAGGTATAGAAAAGGCAGGAATGGATGAACCTGGCCTAGGCCTATTTTTCCAAGTAACCTCTTTCTCACAGGGTCACTGCTGTAGACCTCCTTTTGCCCAGCCCTGTGTGCTACCCATCTTGGGGAACTGGAAGGAAGCATGGTGCTTCCATGGTGATGTCTCCTCATGTCCTTTCTAGCGCTTCATTCGATTCCACAGTCCGGCTGTGGGACGTGGAGCGCGGCGTGTGCACCCACACGCTCACCAAGCACCAGGAGCCCGTCTACAGCGTAGCTTTCAGCCCTGACGGGAAGTACCTGGCCAGCGGTTCCTTTGACAAGTGCGTACATATCTGGAACACCCAGGTTATCCCCCCCAGTCCTTTCTGAATGTCAGCCCTGTGGGTCTCTCTGCCCATGCCTGAAGATGACAGAATTCTTTTATTTTTAAGGAGAAGGGAGGGAGAGAGAGAGAGAATGAGAAGCCTCAACTCATTGTTGCTTCACTCTAGTTGTACATTGATTGCTTCTCATATGTGACTTGACAGGGGTGGGGGATGGGGTGAATCAAGCCAGAGGTCTTGGGGTTTTGAACCGGGGACCTCAGTGGCCCAGGCTGACACTCTTATCTGCTGCACCACCACCAGTCAGGCTAGAGAATTCTGACTCTCAAGAGTGGATTCTGTGCGAAGCAGGAGAGTGGAGAGTTGTACGCTGGGCAGCCAGGTCTCGGGTGTCCAGCTGATGGAAGAGAGAAGTGGCTGGAGCCGCTGCAGGTGGCCAGCGACCTGTTTTGTGGGTCTTGGGATGGAGTCAAGGCCTCTTCTTTGTCCGTTCAATGCAGTCCACCTTCCGCATTCCCTGTGGCTGGGATGACGCATTTGTGTTGAGCCCGTGACCCTTGTGGCAGGGCTTGGTATTGCATGAGCCAGGTTAACTGCCAAGGTCCACTGAGACCTCAGGCTTCCCAGGGACGGCTTCGCAGAAATACCATCCTCTTGGAGAGGGAAAAGTCATGGTCGGTCCTGCGTGGACTCTTGTAGTCCAGACAAGGCCACCCGCTAAGTCACACGTCCCAGGAATAACATGCAAGAGTCTCTGTGCTGAGTTGCTCCCTAGAAACAGTGATCGGTGCTTTGTAAAGCGACAGCTTAGACAAGTGTCATTAGGTACCGCCTGTTGTCAAAAACCCATCAAATGATTTTTGATAAAGGGGCCAACAACACACAGTGGAGAAAAGAAAGCCTCTTCAATAAATGGTGCTGGGAAAACTGGAAAGCCACATGCAAAAGAATGAAACTGGACTACAGTCTCTCCCCCTGTACAAAAATTAACTCAAAATGGATCAAAGATCTAAACATAAGACCTGAAACAATTAAGTACATAGAAGAAGACATAGGTACTCAACTCATGGACCTGGGTTTTAAAGAGCATTTTATGAATTTGACTCCACAGGCAAGAGAAGTGAAGGCAAAAATTAATGAGTGGGACTACATCAGACTAAGAAGTTTTTGCTCAGCAAGAGAAACTGATAACAAAATAAACAGAAAGCCAACTAAATGGGAAATGATAATTTCAAACAACAGCTCAGATAAGGGCCTAATATCCAAAATATACAAAGAACTCATAAAACTCAACAGCAAACAAACAAACAATCCAATAAAAAAATGGGAAGAGGACATGAACAGACACTTCTCCCAGGAAGAAATACAAATGGCCAACAGATATATGAAAAGGTGCTCATCTTCTTTAGCTATTAGAGAAATGCAAATCAAAACGGCAATGAGATACCACCTCACACCTGTTCGATTAGCTATTATTAGCAAGACAGGTAATAACAAATGTTGGAGAGGCTGTGGAGAAAAAGGAACCCTCATACACTGTTGGTGGGAATGTAAAGTAGTACAACCATTATGGAAGAAAGTATGGTGGTTCCTCAAAAAACTGAAAATAGAACTACCTTATGACCCAGCAATCCCTCTACTGGGTATATACCCCAAAAACTCAGAATCATTGATACGTAAAGACATATGCATTCCCATGTTTATTGCAGCATTGTTCACAGTGGCCAGGACATGGAAACAACCAAAAATCCCATCAATAGATGACTGGATAAAGAAGATGTGGCACATATACACTATGGAATACTACTCAGCCATAAGAAATGATGACATCGGAACATTTACAGCAAAATGGTGGGATCTTGATAACATGATACGAAGCGAAATAAGTAAATCAGAAAAAACCAGGAACTGCATTATTCCATACGTAGGTGGGACATAAAAGTGAAACTAAGAGACATTGATAAGAGTGTGGTGGTTACGGGGGGGAGGGGGGAATGGGAGAGGGATAGGGGGTGGGGAGGGGCACAAAGAAAACAAGATAGAAGGTGACAGAGGACAATCTGACTTTGGGTGATGGGTATGCAACATAATTGAATGACAAGATAACCTGGACTTGTTATCTTTGAATATATGTATCCTGATTTATTGATGTCACCCCATTAAAAAAATAAAATTATTATTAAAAAAAAGGAAAACAAAACAAAAAAAAACCAAAAAAAAAACGATCAAATGACTTTCACTTTTTTCTTGTAAATCACAAATCTTTTCGAGATATTTAAAAGCACACTTGAATCCACTTGAGGTGGATGCCTTCTTTATATACATAAACATGTATAATATTGTTGACTGGCTCCATCCCAGTCCCCCGCCACCTTAGTGTCCTCACCGCCATCAGACATGGTCTGAGAACGGCTGTGGAAGGTGTGTCCTCAGCCAAAGGGGGGAGGCGGGTTCTGTGGGCAGTCAGTCAGATGTCAGCTACACTCGTGTAGCGGGAAGTCTGACAGACACGTCTCTACAGCCACCAGAGTGTGTGCCGAACATGCTTTAGCTCCTGGGTGTTTGAGACTTTCCGTGCTAGCACATGGGGGGGTGGAGTGCACATGCACTGCTGTGGGGTTCTGAGCCCCAGTCATGTCATGTGTGATGTTCCTTTCATTACAGAGTGGAAGTCTCGTCCACAGCTACCGAGGCACTGGCGGCATCTTCGAGGTTTGCTAGAACGCCCGAGGGGACAAAGTGGGCGCCAGTGCGTCCAACGGCTCTGTAAGCAGCACCCGGGATTTTCTAGGGATGGAGGGCGTGGGGCGGAATGGAGGAAAGCCGGGCAGGTGAGACCCAAGGACTGAGGTTGAGAAATTTGCTCCTGTCTGAGCCCCAAGTTTCTGCCCCTAACCTGGACGTCCTGCTGATAAAGGCACGACCTTGCCTTCCACAGGTCTCTTGGGTCCCATGAGATGTCTAGCCTTTGAGATTTTCTTCAGCATAAGGCAGGGGGCCCTGGGAGGTCTGGCTGGTTGTTGTTTCCCCCAACATTCTCAAAGCTCAGGTGCTGAGACTTCATTGTCACCTGCCTTTCTACTGGAGTCCACTGGTCTGTGACAGCTGCTGAGACACTACCAATGTGCTAGTTCCTGGCTTTGCCCTTGACCTGGCTCTTCTCCTCCCTGCTGTTAATCTTAACTTGGGGTGGGTTGGTCGGCTGCTCAGCAACTGGTCACTGTTGTTAGAGCTGCTCCAACCATTCATAACTGTGTACCAATAAAACTTTATTTATAAAACACAATTGGTGGGCCATGTGATTAGCCAAGCTCAGCTCAGAAGGCATCTTTGCATGTGTCAGAAGATAACAGGGTCTCTCTCTCTCTCTCTCTCTCTGTCTGTCTCTCTGTCTCCCCCCTTGCAGTTGTGTGTTCTAGATCTGCGGAAGTAAACATGCAGCGTGTGAAAGATAGGCAAGAATTCTAACGGACCAGCAGTTAGCGCGGGTGGGGTTGTGACACCCTCCAGACTCCACCCTGTCCGCTGCAGAACTGCGCGGGCGTGACGCATTGGTGTGGACTTTGCAATCCACTCATCCCTGGCCCCGGAAGCCTATACTTTTTCGTAGTCCTCATCAAGAAGTTTGAAACAGACACACACACACACACACACACACACACAGTCATACCGGAGGTGGAGTGTACGGTTCCCACATGGGGCGTGCAGCCCGGAAAGCACGAAGCCACCCCCTGGACAGTGTGAGGTCTGGGTCCCATTCAGAAGGTCTCTGATGGCTGAGACGGGAGGGAAGAAGATACCTGTGCCAAACCCAGAAGAAAAGCAAACTGCTCTGATAGATGGAGGGAGAGGAGAAAGCTCCCTTCCCCTCCCCCCATACGTCAGACACTACCGATGCTCTGGCAAAGGATGTTCGGAGACGGTCGGTACCGATGAGCTGCGCGGTTCTGAAATCCGGACACTGTTTCCCGGAGCCGTGTCTGTGCGGCAGCTGTCCCGTCGGATGAAGTCCTGTCATGTGGGCCCTCCGTCCACGATGGGGCGGGGGTTTCTCTCTTCTCTGAGGTTGCCTGTCTCTCCACCTTTCCCTCCATTCGGTGTGGTCCTGATTTGCAGGAGCTGCAGCCCAGGGGAGGGGATGTCGGAACCTTAGATGGACAGCTTCCTCGTGCCCTCCCCTGCCCCTGCCCCCACCCTCCATCCCGGTATCACATTAGGTCTCTCAAGGGCACTTTCAGCACAGAATAAGTGCTTTATGCAAGAAGGCAGGGCAGGGGAGACTTTTTACAGGAGGAAAAAAAAATGACTTATAAAAGAAAGAGACCGGAGTATTATTGGAAAAAGAAAATTATTTTTATGTTAAAATGATTTTAAAATCCTAAAATGGCCATCAGACAGAGCTTTGTGTGGTTTTCATAGTTAAAAAAAAATATTGTAAAAAAAAAAAAAAAAAAAATATATATATATATATTGTAGGAAGGGTCCAAGGGAGCGACCGCCGTGGCCCCTGGCCGCGGAACAGGCGCGGAGGACACTGGGCGGCGGAGGGCAGACCCCACGGACGGCAGCGGAATGCTTTTAGGGTGGAGGGAGAAGTACCCGCTCCTTTGGCTGGAGGCCAGTGTGGCATCTCTGGGTGAGTCTACCTTTGTCGCTACAGGAGGGAAATGAGGAAGGATTTGCTCTGATCCCGAGCCAACCAGGATGCAAGCCATTAAAACAGTGTGGCCCTGTGTCACCTTGTAGTGACACCTCCTTCACAGGGACGGTCATTGCCCCACCCCAGGGGCCTGCGGACTCTGGGTCTCCCCTGGCCACACAGGGACAGGCATGAATGAGGAAGGATGTTGTCCTTCTGTCCCGAAGGTGAGTTGCAGGTAGACTGTCACCGATCACTTCCGTCTGTGTCACTTCTTTCTCTGCCGACAGACTGGGAGATTTTTTTTAACAATGAATCTTTTTACTGTTTTTTTTTTTTTGTTTTTTTTTTAATTAAACATGGCTTTGTGGTCCTACAGGAGTTTCCTTTCATTGGATCGGTTTGTACTGTCGTAATCCGACACTGATCTGTTTTGAGTCATTGGGAGAAGGACCATCATTCTCCTGTGGGCTCAGCAAGGGACGGCCTGTGGCCAGTGGGCAGGGTCCAGCCACCTGCGTTTGGGCTACGAGATGGGATGCTGTTCAGAGGGAGGCGTCCGTGCGTGCAGCCAAACATCTCCCCAGCAGGGCAGGCAGGCGCACCAGACCGGAACTGTCCTGGGACAGCAGTGCCCCCATCCTGTCCAGGCACCCCTGGTCTATGTGCACTCCTCACGTCCCAGCTAGAGAAGGCCAAAAACTGCTGTGTTCGCGTGTCGGGTATTGTATTCGGCTTCCGTTAGCAGGCACTCGCTCATTAAGGTCAAAGTTCTATGCGGTCAGCAGTCCCATCTCTGAAGGCCACCAGCACCCTGGATACAGTGATAATCCCCTGCCCCTAGAAACTGTTAGGTTCGTGACGTCTTCGTGAAGGTGCAGACGCACACCCTCTTGCCTTCTCCCCAGATAGAGATGAACACGTCATGAGCGCTGGCCCGTGGTCAGGACAGGTCAGGGGCAACTGGGATACAGGACTGGGGCTTCTCTGGGCGATCATCACAGGAAGGTTGGTAGCCAGGTTCTCCCGGATGTGTGGCCTCTTGATACATCTGAGCCTCGGCAGTTGAGAGGTCGAAGTGGAGGGTTGTGAGACCCTGGACCCACGGACCCGATCCCCTGCACGGTGGGGACCGACTGATGAAGGCAGACTGTCCGTGTCCTTGGCTTCCCTGACCAGCGGGCCTCTGGAGAAGAGCTTCCTGTGGCCGCAAGGGGGACCAATGTGAGAATGCATCCACACAGCTCAGATCCATCCCCACCCTGGGCACATGACAGCCTCCGTCACTCACGCCAGGTTCACGTCCCTGGAAAGGCAGGAGGTCACCACTGGCCCACGTGGCCCGTGGTACTGACCGTCCGCCCTGTCCGCACCTCTCAAACCTTGTGAGCGATGCTTATGCGTTAGTGACCTAATGCAACCGTGATTGTGAGTGCAGCCTCCCCGGGGTCTTCGGTGTGGTTTGAAGTGACCAAGGGCACCAAATGCCAGGGACAGGGCACTGACCCCACACGACCCCTAGGACTTGACTTTCCTCTGTCCTCTGAAGTGTCGGTCACAGAGCCCGCTAGAGTGCACTTTGTCAAACGTAAGGCTCTGCTTTCTTCTGGTTCCTTTTCTCTCTTTAAACCTGTTTTATCTTTTTTTAAAAAACCATGTTCCTCGTCAGATGCTGAAATGTTCCTTCCACCAGTCCCCGGGGTTTTGAATTCTGGCTTCCGTGGTTTTTATTGTCTGTGTCAGACGTCCCTGCCAGATACTCTTGTTAGCACCTCCCGGCCCGGCCTGGCCCACCGCATCCATGCAGGCCCACCCTGCTGACCCTCATGCTCTCCGAATGAAAGAACCGCCGTGTGTGTGTCGTAGCTCGTGTTCTGAGAGAGAATCAACAGATCATATTCCATGTCTTGAATAAATTGCTCTATTTTGATATTAGAGAACGTGGCAGGTGTGGTTTCTTTGTGCCCCTCAGTCGCCGTGGGGCCTGGTGAGACCCCGAGGCGTGAGACAAGGGCATCTTCTCAAGGGAAAGGAGAGTTGTGTGTGTCTTCCCGGGACTGCTGTCCAAACAGGGTGCTGGAACTCACAGGCACGGTTGTGGGAGCAGTGGCCCCGGGTGTTATAAAAACTTGTTTACTAAGGGAGCTGTTTTCCTGTGTTTCTCTTTGTGGCATTGTTTCGGGTGAGCTGTGGGAAAGGGTCAACAGGAGTGAGTTTTCTCTTGTCCACCGGCGGCTGTTTGGGAGTTTGGTTTCAGGATGAACTGAGAGTAAGATGCAGACCTGAAGTCCCAGGCCACGGGACCGTGCCCGCTGATGGCGGCACCACCATGCAGACCCCCATTCAGCAAGCATTCCCTGCCACCCGCTCTGTCCCCCGACTGACTGTTGTCATTGATGCCACCTGAATCATTACTTCATTTTGTTAAAGGGCCCCCATGTCCCCATGACTCGGAGGGGGCAGCTGTGTTGGGGAGATAGGCTGCATTTTGCTTCATGAGTGAGTCACAAAGTGGGTCACGGTGTCATTTCCCAGGAGACCCAGCTTGATTCTGCACAGGAGCAGACAGGGCTGGACAGTCCCTGTCCCTGTGGTTCCAGAGTTGCATGCCACCTGCTTACCTTTTCTCTTTATTTAACCCCTGCCCCATTGACCAAGCTCATCCCCCCCAGGTGGACTGGGGGTGAAGTTCTGAGTGACATGGCCCTGCTACAAAAGCCACAGGAATGTCCTGGGGGAGTTGTTGGAAGACCCTGGGCAGGAGCAGCACACAGCCACTCCCGGATAGAGGCATGTGTGGCGGTGGTTCCCGTGGCTTCAGTGACAATGCTGGTAACACGTGGACAGCTTTACATGGGGTTGTTGGCACCGCAGGGTAAGGTGGCCCCGGACACGTAGATGATCCCATGTCTCCCTCACTCTAATGTTAGCACAGCACAGTGATTCTAACAAGTTTTCCTCTGTCGGCGGAGCTCGGCTCTATGTGTCTGGGGAGTGTGAGTGTCCACGCACAGACCAGAACTCCATTGTTCATCACGCACATCTGGGTGCTGTTCCTAATGCAGACGGAGGGTGTTCCTGTGTCCATGGGAAGTTCACATCTGCAGGGCTGGCTGTTGGTTACTGGTGATGGGACCCTGGGGGTCACTGAGCTGCATGGGGTGGGTGGGGGCAGGAGGGCTTGGGGAACAGGTGGGTGCCTCTACAGAAGACCCAGAATGGGGCCAAATGGAATTTTTCCCAGTATGGCTCCTTGGAAGTACCATCCACGTGCAAGGTAAGCAAGGTGAGAGTTCGGGGTTGAACCTGCAGGAGGACTGGGGGCCATACACAGGGGCCGGCCAGGGTTGTGCTCTGAATCCTGATCTCGCTCTGGGACCCGGCAGCTCTGAGCAGGAGCCGTTGTCCTCGCACCTGAGGTACTGTGGGAGGAAACGGCCCTACCGTAGCTGCACAGAATTGACCAGGAGGCTATCTGTGGAGGAGGGGACGTGAGCAGACTTATTCAAAAGCCTTTTGTGGTGCGAGCCAACTGGTCAGTTGACAGGAAGGGACGTGAGCTGATAGGAGCATCCTTCTGTCCAAACTGCACCTGGCTAGACCTCTGTCCACACAGCCAGAACAGACTCCTGTGTGGGTCCCGGTGCCCAGAGCACTGAGAACTGCCCTCCATTGGGACTCCCATGTGCCACCATCGTCATCAGTTTCCCCGCCCTCGGCATCTCAGCCTGTTCCAGTTTCTGCCATCTGAACAGTGACAGAACGCCCCCTGCAGAGACAGCCTTACGGGGAAATTGCTTAAAACCAGGCGTGCTGGTCTGTGCATCTGTCTGCTCAGTCCCTGTCACTCTTGCTACCCAGATGGAATTGACACACCTCACCCGTCATGCTGTCTGTGTCCCCAGGGCACAGGACATAGCTCGGGGCGCAGTAAGCCGTGATGAGGTGGTCACACCCTCTCACCCCAGTCACAACCACCGAGCCAGCTGGGAGCTGACACCTGATGTAGCAGGAGATCCTTTAGCTGATAAATCAGATGGGTGAGTGTTCTTACTTACAAGCTTCCACCCCTGACTCTACTGGTGTCAGCATGAACACGGGGACCAGGCAGCTATGTGGAATTTCCAAAGAACTGGGTGGGGAGGCCACGCAGACAGGAACGGCCAGAGTCAGGCTACAGGGTCGGTGCCCTGCAGATTACACAGGGCACAGTCTGCACGGGGCACTGCTCACACTGTGATAGGAGACACTGGACGGGACCCTAAAGCACACGCATTTGCCTTCCATGCTCAGTGGCCAAGCTCTCTCCATGGGGGCTGTCTCTGCAGCCCATTCCCTTGGGCACTAGCTTCTAACCTCAAGGTTTCGGACAGTCCTGATTGGCTCTGAGGGATCCAATGCCATCCTCGGAATGCAAAGGAGGCTGGGAAGGTGAGCATCTGGTGTCTGTGCCTTCAGAATGGGGGGGTTGGGGGCTGTGCCTCCTCCAGCAGGGAAAGCCTCACATAGGAGGGGCTTTCAGTGGCGGGTTCAGACAGACTGTCCACACAGACACTCAGCGCAGACACCACCAGCAAAGCTGGCACTAAACACGCACCCGTCACTTTGGGACCAGCTCCCTGCGTAGGAATGTGCTGGTCTGGGCACCACAACTGCAGTGCCCTGGACGCGTTGGCAGCTGTGCAACCCCAAAAGTGCCAACAAGAAAAGCCTTCTGCAGACCTTGGCGAAAGAAAGTGCCAAGCTCGATGGGATAGCTGAGCTCTTCACAGTGTCCACAGAAAATAGCCTCCCACTTCCTTGCAGATAGCTGCCTGGCCTGCAACTGCAATGCCTTTGACGCCCTCCGGTGCTAAAATCTGAACACTGCAATGCCACCAGGAGACGAAAGGCAGAATTCTTTTAAAGCTGTCTTATGGCTCCCTCTGGTGGTGGAATAGGAACATTGCAACGCTGCATGTAGACCAAAAGCTGATTCCTCATAAAAGCTGTCCATTAGCAACCTACTGTGGTGCAATAGAAACGTTACAACACCTCGTGAAGACCAAATGCTTCCTGACTTCCTGATCAAAGTGACACGTTGGCACCCTGGAGCGGTGCACAAAGATGATTAAAGTGCATCTGCTCCATATGCCCTGCTCACCTGCTGCTTCTTCAAATTGGCTACCTTCTGGCATCATCAGTCACTTTACTGGGGAGCATTTTCTATAAAAGCTGTAAAACCTCACAACTGTCTGCAATGTCTTCACAACATAATATTCTGCTTTGAGCAAGCACCTGGCTGGCCTGCAACTCCAGTATACATTACTGTAGTATTTCTGCCTACACGCTTGACCGCACGCGGGCACACACTCAGACACACACACACACACACACACACACACACACACACACACAATTTTATTTTAACAACTGCAGGTAAGGTGGAGACCTAGACAGTGATGTGAAGGTAAATCAGTTGCAGGGGTTCCTGAGACTGTCACAGCTCAAAACAGCGTGGGGACAAAGGATGGATTTCAGTTAAAGCTGCCCTTCTGCGCCCTCCTGCGCTGCAATAGGAACAGTGCAGCACCGTGTGTGGAACCATGGCTGAATGCCTAACGGAAGCAGCTCTTTGGCGCCCTCTCGTGGTGCACCGTGGACATTGCAGCACTGCCGCTCCGTGTGCTCTGCTCACCTGCCCCCCAGCTTTGCTGCCTTCAGGTATCATCGGTAACTCTACCCAAGAGCATTTCCTCTAAAATCTGTCACATGGCACAGCTGTCAGCAGTGTCTTCAGAAAATAACATCCTGCTGGCCTGGCTGGACGGCTTAATTGGTTAGAGTTCCATTTCACGGCACAGATGTTGCTGGTTCTATCCCTGGTCAAGGCACATACAAGAACAGATTGATCTTCCAGTATCACTTTCTCTTTTTCCCTTCCTGTCTTTATAAAATAAATTTTTAATCTTTTTTTAAAAACAATGCAATCCTTTTTTTCCGCTGACACCAGGCTGGCCTGAATCAGCAGGTATTTTTACAGTATTTCTGCCTAAAGATAAACGCACATATACTCTCTCTCTCTCTCTCTCTCTCTGTCTCTCTCTCTCTCTCTCTATCACACACACACAAACACACACCCACACCCACACACACACACACACACACACACACACACATTATTTTTCTCTTGCCAACTGACTGGAAGGTGGAGACCTAGGCAGTGATGTGAGCATGAATCTGTTGCCAAAATTGCTGAGACTGCCGCTGCTGAACACAGCGTGGGGACTAAAGGCTGAATTCTAACAAAGCTGCTCCTCTGTGCCCTCTTCTCACTATTTCTTGTGGGCTAAAGACTGAATTTTGATAGGATCAAAGCTGCCCTTCTACGCCCTCCTGTGCTGCAATGAGAACGTTGCAGTGCCGCATCAGGACCAAAGGCTGATTTCTTACTAACGGGTGCTGCTTTGTGCGCCTCGTCGTGGTGACTTAACAACATTGCAGAACACCAGCTCCGCGTGCCCTGCTAGCCTGCTATTTGCCCATTATGCAGTCTTCTGGCATCATTAGTAAGTTTCCTGTGGAGCATATGCTGTGAAAGCTGTCATATGGAAGAACCCTCTGCAGGTCCACAGTTAATATTATCCTGTTTTGCTACAGACACCTGGCTAGCCTGCAACTCCAGTGCATAGTACAGTATATCTGCCTAAATATATATATATATTTATTTATTTATTTACTTTTTACCCCGCAAGTGATGTGAAGGTGGAAAGCTAGGCAGTGATGTGAGCATGAATGCATTCCATGGATTCCTGAGACTGTCTCTGCAGAACACAACATGTGGGGAGAAACGCTGAATTAATTCCTATCAACTCTGCTCTTTGGCGCCCTCTTGTGGTGTAATGGGAACATTGCAGCGCGCCAGCAGGACCAAAGACTCCATTCTTCCAAATGGTAGCTGCTAGCTGCGCCATCTCGTGGTGAATGAGCAACATTGCACCACAGCTGCTCCCTGTGTCCTGCCCGCCTGCCGCTTCTCCACTTGGCTGCCTTCTGGCATCAATAAGTTTACCCGAGAGCAAAAATGTGCAGAAAGTGTTGTTCAGACAGAATCCAAGCAAGACTGGGATATCGGTAACAACAACATTATTAACTTTACGAAGGATTTGGACCAGGCATTACGTTGCAGCATCAACAGAAGTTGCTGACCATTTGGTCTAGAACAGCGATTTTGAACCTTTTGACACTGATGGCACACAATCTATTAATATTCTGCAGGACACTGATCTGACCCCCCCAAAAAAGTAGGTATAATTTTGATTTATTCTCACCAGATGGCGATTGTTGTGTTGGCTGTTGTCTTCGTTTTTTATTGGACGATGTAAGGATACAGAGTTCAGCGCCCCTGACTATATACTGTGGTATTGCATACTTTAAAGATTGCTGTGGCATACTGTTGGAAAATCCCTGATCTAGAAGGAATACGTACTTGCATTCCCAAGAGCACGCTCATGGGCCATTTCTCTAAGCACCGAAAGGAACCTAAGCGAGACGCTGTGCCATGATGATGACAGCGAGCCTGTAGGACGCTCTCTCCTGACACCATGGAGATGGGAAGGCAAGAACGCGATTCTAAAGCATGAGAAATGTAGTCAGAGCATATGGGCTAAGGGCCATGCCACAGCCCTCTCAAAGCTCTCCCTGGATTTTCGAAATAGATTCCATCTCCTTCAAGCTACAAGACCCAGTTTCAATATGGATTTCGATTGTGCCAGCAACGGAACCGGGAGTGGAACAGAGAAAGGGTTGTGATGGTGTCAGAGTCCTGGCAGGTGTCTCAGACGCTTCAGAGAGGTTGCATTTAGGAAAGATATCAACGTGCATTTTTGCGGTTGCATGGCCACCTGCCCTCAACTCCGTTAGGTCACCAAAGACAGGGAAACCACCCCCTTTTCAAACTAAGACAGCTCCAAGTTGTATTTTCACAGATGATGCCACTGGTTCCCAGAGGGTGGAGGGAGTCGGTTATCAGTAGAAGAAATGCAAACGTTTTCCTGCTCAGACCCATCCTAAAGGGCTGCATAATCATTCCAAGAACACACTTTCCAAGACCCGGTGCGAGTCCTTTGGTAAAGGTGTCTGAATCTTTCCTTCATTTGCAAACACCCTGGTGGCTGACGGGTTCTAGGCTGCGTGTGAAGAATGCAGAGTTGGAAGTCACAAGGCACGATGCTCTTTAAATACGTTTGTGGGGCAAGTGACTACCCTCTGTGCAAATAGCCAGCACACCTACAACCTCCACAAAGGGGCCTGGCTGATAACTGCAGCCTCCGCCCATGTCCCCCAGCTAGCCCGGCCTCTTGCTCTTTTACACCTCAAGTTCACCACGCCAATCGCCATTGTACCTCTCTTTTCGTCCTGATTAGTCTCATGGTTTGGTGCTACACCTCCTCCAAGTCTGAATTCTAATGTATCTCATCCCCAAAGAGGCATCGGGGCCACATACCTTAAACGTCCTGCGCCCTCCTGACTGTTTTCCTTCATAGGCTTCATAGTACGTGGAATAGAACGTAATCACTTGTGGTTTTTCTCAGTCTTTCAGCAGAATGGAGAGTGTCAGTGTGTGTAGTGCCTCACGGGACTCCAGGACACACGGAACCAACTGAAGGACAGGTGCTATGTGGGTAAGTCCAGCCCGGTGCATGGCTTCACAGCACTGGACAAAGCCTAAATTCATGAGCGAGGGCCACGGAGACTGGTGAGTAGGAAGAAAGGCAGAAACGGCCCTGGCCGGTTAGCTCAGTTAGAGTGTCGTCAGGAAACTCCAAGGTGGTGTGTTCAATCCCAGGCCGCGGCACAGAGGGTATGGGTAAAGGTAATTGTGGAAAAAACAAAGCATTGTGGGAAAGATAAAGATTACAGCTGCTCCGGGAAATTGTGGATATATAGTGTATTGTGGGAATGAGAGAAGTGTGATGGAGTCAGGTGGTCATGGGCGTGAATAGAGAACTGTCGGCCACTGGAAGCATATGGTCGTTGGAGAGAGGGAATTCTGGTCAGAACAGGGAACTGTGGGATAAACAGCGAATTGGGGGAGACAGGAGACACTGTTGTAGAGACAGAGGCAGGTTGCCCACTCCCGTCACTATGTTCTTTATAGGACATGACACTCAAATCAGTGTCCACGACAGCTTCAGTCCCCCAAATGCCCGTGCGTCCTACGTACAATTCCTAGTGAGCCGAAACGCAAAATTGTTTACAGCCGAGCCCCATATCCATGGCCAGCCCTTCCCCTTGGCCAACGCAGGGAAGGACTGCCGTCTTCAACGCCTCTTTCACCCTTTGTGGCTCTGCCCACCACTCTGCCTGTATTGGCCCTCCTTTCCCAATGCACACTGTTAAAGCTGCCCTTCTGCGCACTCCTGTAGTGCAATAGGAGCATGAGTCCATTCCATGGATTCCTGAGACTGTCCCTGCAGAACACAACATGTGGGGATAAAACTAAACTGACAATTAGAGGCTTTTGGCAAGGTAGCCTGTATCATATCTAACTGGATACTAGATACGGCTCTGATCAGTTTATTTGCCTCTGTCCATTCTTTTTCTCCATCAGACCAGGTGTGGGTCAAGGACTGGAATTCAACTCTCCTGTGACCCAGGTGGAAAAGACCCTACAACATAATCCTGACAACTTTCACTCCAAGGTGGAAGGCATACCTGCCTGGATTCACAACAGCCAGCTGAAGCTTGTGGCCCCTGTGGAGATGCTGTTATGGACAGCAGAGACAGACCCCATCAACCCTTGTAAGTGGACATTGAGAAAGGCAACATGCCCTGCTCCAGCCACAAACCAGAAGCTGGGTGGTCCATGCATGGTCAAAGCCTAAGGAACTTATTTTGGGAATTCTTATTTTTGGACCTTGGTGGGGGACAGGAATTCAGGCAGAGGACTGTGAGCTATATATATTCATATCACCAAGGGAGATTAAAAGGTCTTCACCACCTTGCTTTTTTATAGCTTCTGTGAATGTAAGGGAACTCAGAAAGGGACCTGTACCTAAGACTCAATACTCAGTTTTTGACTCAGGGAATAATCAGCTCTATGTCTGTTATAATCCTACAGATCCTCCTACCACAATAGTATTTGAAGTAAAAATAGTAGCAGGAAAATGGAGAAAATGGATAGGACTAGCAATATCCCAAACCAAAGTTAAAGGATACCCCAAGTCAAGTTACACTGAGATTTGATATATGTGCAGCCATAAGCCAGGCACCATGGGTAGACAAAAGGACCAGCAGTCCTCTCAGCTGAAAGAGAAGCTACAAGGTAAAAAATAAAAGTATATATGCTCACAAATGTTTCACATTGTAAACAATGGTCATGTGTCTTATGGGCAGCCTGGGAAAAACATAGCTCCAAGAAAAGGGAAGTATACCTGAGAAAAAGAACAGCTCTGTCAAATTGCACCCATGAGTACAATCCCTTAGAGCTAGTTATAACCAATCCTCTGTACCCCTGCTGGAAGAATGATGAGATTTAACACTTGGCTTAATGGAGCTGGCCTAGACACTGATGCTTAGCTCATCATCCAAAGCCAGGTGCAGAACCACTCAGTCCGAGCCTTCCAAGTATAAGTAAGCAACTTAGTTGAGGAAGCAACTAAGCCCCTATCCCCATCACCCCAGTCTCTAAAAACTTATTCCTCAGGCTATCAGAAGGGATAGCTCATTCCCTAAATATCATCTCCTGCTATGTGTGGGGAGATACCTTAGTAGGGAATTGGTGGCCATGGAAAGCCAAGGAACTGGTCCCCACCAAGGCTTTACCTAATGCCACAGCCACCCAGATCTCTGAAGATAGTCAGTGGACTTTGAAACATACTACCGTATGGTAGTACTGCTTAGCCAGAGGAGGAGGAAATCTGACTGAATCAGTGGGGAACTGACTTGCCTTGGGCAATGGTATTATAATGCCACCTCCAAGAAAAGCATGTGGTAGGAAAACCAGATGGAGAGAAATTCATTGGCCAGATTCCCAGAGCTAACTGGAGTTTGGCAGGACCTAGGCAAGATCCAAGACTAGATAGCACCATGTGAGCTTTACGGGACCTGTGAAAACAGGGCCTTTATTTGCCTCCCCAGGAATTGGGAAGAGAGCTATATAATTGGTGTGATAAACCGATTCATCTTCCTCCTGCCTCTGAAAACAGGGGAACTGCTTGGCTACCAGGCTCTGTAGCCCTTAGAAAGGGTAAAGAGATAACTCCAGACAGGGGACTGGAAAGATGATGAGTGTCCCCCAGGATGGATAATCCAGTATTATGGGCCTGCCACCTGGGCAGAGAATGAATCTTGGAGATACCTTATTCCAATTTCCATGCTAAACAGGATTATCCAATGGCAGACAGTTCTTGAAATTATTATCAATGAGAATGAGAGAACCTAACCCTTATTGCACATCAACAAACCCAGATGAGAAATGCCAGGTTGGCACTAAACTACCTATTGGCAGCAGAAGGAGTGTGTGGAAAATTTAATCTTAATAATTGTTTCCTGCAGATAGAAGACTATGGCCAGGCATTTGAGGACCTTGTCAGACAAAACGACAAAACTGGCACCTGTGCCTGTGCAAGTCGAGCACAAATGGAATCATGATAGCCTTTTTGGGGGATAGTTCTCAGCCTTTGAAGGGTTTAAAACTTTAATAGATGCACTTTTACTGCTCCTAGGGTCTGCTTGATAGGTTTGTGTGTGTTTCCACTGTTAATGAACAGCATAAGGAACATGATAGAGGCCACAGCACAGCAACAAACATGGTCCATGTATACTTTACTCACCATAATTAGGCATATGCCCAGGGCTTAGACGAAGAACGTGAGACTCCAGTATAAAAGGAATTTCTAGAGTCTCAAAGGGGGAAGTGAGGAGGGAGAAAACCTCCCTTCTGATTTGAGAGGAAAGAAACCAAACGAATACAAGGAAAAGGAGCCAGCAGAGAAACCAAATCAGACAGTTACAAATTAACTACGGCAGGGATAATTGAGCCATCCAGTTATAAATTAACTACATCCCATAATACTCTAAATGGTTGCCTAGGTCCACTGTAGCACAAAGCAAGAAAAGTAGCATCTGTTTGTAGCTATGACCAGTGATCCACAAACCCCTTCCCACTTGCCGACCCCAGCAAAATCCCCCCTTCCAATATCCTTGAGTCCTGGGAAACCTTAAACAAAGGAATCACATGGTTATTCCTTGGATGCTGTAAAGGTATATAACCTGTAAGAAAATCTAATTCAGGGAGCTCGTGCTTTGGTGCTACTAGAGCCACATGCTACACTGGCTACTAATAAATTCTCCTTCCTCTATTAATCAAGTTGTCTGAGTGTTGCCTCCATTGATGTCACTTCCTGCAACAATACAATTAGGAATATGTGTTGGGTAGATTCTGTCAATTAAGGAGATCTTTCACATATGTTGATTATGTATTCCAAGTAAAGATGTATATCAAAACCAAGAGTAATTTCTTGGTGTTCTGTGAGATGATCTTTTAAATATGGAATATTTCATGATAAAAACTGAAGTTAGCCCCAGGCTTTGAGAACATTCCGTCATTATTAAATGTAGACATTTGTATGTTCAAGTTCTTGTAAATCTCACTTTTTTTTTCTAATGGAAAGCTATCCTTGGAGATTTTTCTGTGAAACTAATAGCTCTAACAGTTCAAGGTCTTTCATTTTTACATTCTCTTTCCAAGACCATGCAATGGATCTCTTTATCATCTATATGGTAAGCCTGAAATGCCAAGGAACTAAAATTCTCTGACATTAACTAATGTGCATTTCTTAAATACTTATCTATTTGAACCAAAAAAATTGAGTAATAAATGCTTAACTAGAAGTGAAGTTGGTGCTCAAAAAAGATAAAAAATAAACTCTAAAGTTTTATGCAGAAAGCAACCTCAGGAAGCAGCTATTAGGGCTGCTTTTCTAAGGATAGAAAACAAAGCTAAGATTATCCATAGCATACAGACCACCTGCATTAATTAAAGAAACTAACAAAAATTTTGGCAAAGAAGGAAAAGCTCATTGCCTGAGCTACTACATTATTAAATTTAAATGTTTAGTTTTCAACAACTCCAAACTGGTGGCATATGGGAAAATAGAAAAATTTGAACCATTCATTGGAGAAAAAAATAAAATAAAATAAACCAATGGCCTTGGCCAATTGGCTCGGTGTTTAGACATCCCAGGTTCAATTCCTGGTCAGTGCACACAAGAGAAGTGACCATTTGCTTGTCTCTCCTTCCCTCTCCCCCTTCTCTCTCTCTTTCCTTCTTGCAGCCAATGGCTTAATTGGTTGAAGTGCATGGGCAACAGGTGCTAAAAATAGCTTGGTTGATTAGAACATTGGCCTCAGATGAGTTCTTTTTTTTATTGTATTTATTTTTAATGGGGTGACATCAGTAAATCAAGATACATATATTCAAAGATAACACATCCAGGTTATCTTATCATTCAATTATGTTGCATACCCATCACCCAAAGTCAGATTGTCCTGTCACCCTCTATCTAGTTCTCTTTGTGCCCCTCTTCCTCCCCCTTCCCTCTCCCTCTCCCCCCTCCCCCCGTAACCACCACACTCTTATCAATGTCTCTTGGTCTCACTTTTATGTCCCATCTACGTATGGAATAATGCAGTTCCTGGTTTTTTCTGATTTACTTATTTCACTCCGTATAATGTTGTCAAGATCCCACCATTTTGCTATAAATGATCCGATGTCATCATTTCTTATGGCTGAGTAGTATTCCATAGTGTATATGTGCCACATCTTCTTTATCCAGTCATCTATTGATGGGCATTTTGGTTGTTTCCATGTCCTGGCCACTGTGACAATGCTGCAATGAACATGGGGCTGCATGTGTCTTTACGAGTCAATGTTTTGAAGTTTTTGGGGTATATACCCAGTAGAGGGATTGCTGGGTCATAAGGTAGTTCTATTTTCAGTTTTTTGAGGAACCACCATACTTTTTTCCATAATGGTTGTACTACTTTACATTCCCACCAACAGTGGATGAGGGTTCCTTTTTCTCCACAACCTCTCCAACATTTGCTATTACCTGTCTTGTTAATAATAGCTAGTCTAACAGGTGTGAGGTGGTATCTCATTGTAGTTTTGATTTGCATTTCTCTAATAACTAAAGAAGATGAGCATCTTTTCATATATCTGTTGGCCATTTGTATTTCTTCCTGGGAGAAGTGTCTGTTCATATCCTCTTCCCATTTTTTTTATTGGATTGTTTGTTTGTTTGTCGTTGAGTTTTATGAGTTCTTTGTATATTTTGGATATTAGGCCCTTATCTGAGCAGGTGTTTAAAAATATCATTTCCCATTTAGTTGGCTGTCTGTTTATCTTGTTATCAATTTCTCTTGCTGAGCAAAAACTTCTTAGTCTGATGTAGTCCCATTCATTAATTTTTGCTTTCACTTCTCTTGCCTGTGGAGTCAAATTCATAAAATGCTCTTTAAAGCCCAGGTCCATGAGTTTGGTACCTATGTCTTCTTCTATGTACTTTATTGTTTCAGGTCTTATGTTTAGATCTTTGATCCATTTTGAGTTAATTTTAGTACAGGGGGACAAACTGTAGTCCAGTTTCATTCTTTTGCATGTGGCTTTCCAGTTTTCCCAGCACCATTTGTTGAAGAGGCTTTCTTTTCTCCATTGTGTGTTGTTGGCCCCTTTATCAAAAATTATTTGACTATATATATGTGGTTTTATTTCTGGGCTTTCTATTCTGTTCCATTGGTCTGAGTGTCTATTTTTCTGCCAATACCATGTTGTTTTGATTGTCGTGGCCCTATAATAGAGTTTGAAGTCAGGTATTGTAATGCCCCCAGCTTCATTCCTTTTCAGATGAGTTCTTGTTGGGGCATATGTAGAAGTCTGTCTCACTAATATCCCCTCCTCTTACTTAAAAAAAAAAATCTAAAAAAATAAATTAACAAATAGCTTCAAAGAAAAATCAGATGTCAGATCAGTTTTAAAAAATCACTTTAAAAAGACTTTTTAAAAGATGCTCGCCCTGCCCGGTTGGCTCAGCGGTAGAGCGTCGGCCTAGCGTGCGGAGGACCCGGGTTCGATTCCCGGCCAGGGCACACAGGAGAAGCGCCCATTTGCTTCTCCACCCCTCCGCCGCGCTTTCCTCTCTGTCTCTCTCTTCCCCTCCCACAGCCAAGGCTCCATTGGAGCAAAGATGGCCCGGGAGCTGGGGATGGCTCTGTGGCCTCTGCCTCAGGCGCTAGAGTGGCTCTGGTCACAACATGGCGACGCCCAGGATGGGCAGAGCATCGCCCCCTGGTGGGCAGAGCGTCGCCCCCTGGTGGGCGTGCTGGGTGGATCCT
The DNA here is from genome assembly GCF_036850995.1 of Saccopteryx leptura. Lineage (NCBI taxonomy): Eukaryota > Metazoa > Chordata > Mammalia > Chiroptera > Emballonuridae > Saccopteryx > Saccopteryx leptura. Next base: position 166,505 of record NW_027095700.1, read on the forward strand.
GGTTGGCGCATGAGGGAGTCTGTCTGACTGTCTCTCCCTGTTTCCAGCTTCAGAAACATGAAAAAAAAAAAAAGATGCTCAAGCCCTGGCCGGTTGGCTCAGTGGTAGAGCGTTGGCCTGGTGTGCAGGAGTGCTAGGTTCAATTTCCAGCCAGAACACACAGGAGAAGCACCCATCTGCTTCCCCACCCCTCCCCCTCTCCTTCCTCTCTGTCTCTCTCTTCCCCTCCCACAGCCAAGGCTCCATTGGAGCAAAGTTGGCCCAAGTGCTGAGAATGGCTCTGTGGTCTCTGCCTTGGGCGCTAGAATGGCTCTGGTTGCAACAGAGCAATGCCCCAGATGGGCAGAGCATCGCCCCCTGGTGGGCGTGCCGGGTGGATCCTGGTCAGGCGCATGCGGGAGTCTGTCTGCCTCTGTGTTTCCAACTTCAGAAAAAAACAAAACAAAACAAAACAAAAAAGGATGTTCAAAAAACTAGAAGAGATAGAGATATTTTTTTAAATGTATGAATAGAAGAGAAATATCAATACAGACAAAACTTAAAATTCTGAAGCTAAAAATTACAATCAAAATAAAAAATTTAGCCCCTGCCCGGTTGGCTCAGCGGTAGAGCGTCGGCCTAGTGTGTGGAGGACCCGGATTCGATTCCCGGCCAGGGCACACAGGAGAAGCGCCCATTTGCTTCTCCACCCCTCCGACACGCTTTCCTCTCTGTCTCTCTCTTCCCCTCCCGCAGCCGAGGCTCCATTGGAGCAAAGATGGCCCGGGCGCTGGGGATGTCTCTGTGGCCTCTGCCTCAGGCGCTAGAGTGGCTCTGGTCGCAACATGGCGACGCCCAGGATGGGCAGAGCATCGCCCCTGGTGGGCGTGTCGGGTGGATCCCGGTTGGGCGCATGAGGGAGTCTGTCTGACTGTCTCTCCCTGTTTCCAGCTTCAGAAAAATGAAAATAAATAAATAAATAAATAAAAATAAAATAAAAAATTTACTGAGGAGTTTCACAGGCAATTTTGAGCTGGCAGAAAAAATAACCATTAAACTTTACAGTAGAACAATTAAAGTTTCTGCATCAGGGAAGAAAGAAAAAATATAAAGTGAAGAGAACCAAAGGGATTTATGGAATACTTATCAAGTAAATCAACATAAAGTATATGGGAGTTCAGAGAAAAAGAAGTAAAAACATTATTTATAAAAATATATAGGGGTCAAAGTGTTCCAGAATTGAGGAAAAACATGAACCTTTTCCAACTCTAAGTTGGACAAACTCAAAAAGACTTACATGAAAGCACATTATAGCTAAACTATTGCAAGCCAAAGAGAAACAGAAATTTTAGAGCAGCAAAGTTTTTGACGCATCACATGAAAGAAAAACTGTTCTTCAAAAGTGTGAGGGAAGTTAAAGTAAAAAATGTCCAAATATGTAAAAGCTGAGACTGACCTGTGGTGGCACAGTAGATAAATTGTCCACCTGGAATGCTGAGGTTGATGGTTTGAAACCTTGGGCTTGCCTGGTCAAGGCATGTATGAGATGCTTCCTGCTCCTCCCCTCTTTCTCTCTCTGGTTCTCCCTTTAAAATGGATAAATGAAAATCTAAAAAAAATCAAAACACACAGAAAAACAGCTGAGAGACTTTTTTTTTTTTAATCACTATATGATCCCTGCAAAAAATGCTAAAGGGAGTCCTGCAGGTTAAAATGAAATTACTTAAAACTGTAATTTTAATTCTTATGAAAACATAAAAATCAGAGTAAGGTAAATTCATGGGCAGTTATAGAATCTAATTTTAATATTAGTGGCTTGTAACTACTTCTGATTTTTACATAATTTAAGAGATTTAATATACACATGCACACGCACAAATTATTGAGTTGACATGGTTTCAAGTGTCCCACTATATATAATGCCTTCTGTACAACACTTCATGCCACCCTATGTTCCATTCAAAGCCTCTTTCTTTCCACCCTCTTTTTTCTCTTTCTACCCCCCCCTTTTCTTACCTCTAACCCACATATCTGGCTATTGTTATGTTACCCTGTAATATATATATATATATATATATATATATATATATATATATATATATATATATATATATATATATTCTTTAACTTTGTTGTTCCTATTTCCTTTCCCCCTTTCCTCTGACAAACAATTCATCTGTTCCCTGTGACCCTGCCTCAGTTTCTGTTGTTCTTCAGTTTATTGTGTTCATTGGATTCCACATATAAGTGAGATCAAATGGTACTTGTCTTTCTCTGTCTAGCTTATTCCACTTAACCTAAGCTCCAGGTTAATCCATGCTGTTTCAAAAGGTAAGATTTTCCTTTTTTTTCAGCCATATAGTATTCCATTGTGTATGTGTACCACACCTTTTTTATTCACCCATCCACTGATGGACACTTTAGCTGCTTCTAGATCTTGGATATTGCAAACAACACTGCAGCAAACATGGAGGGGCATATTTTATTTTAAATTAGTGTTTTGGGATGTTTAGGATATATTCCTAGAATTCAGATTGAATGGTAATAAGGAACTTCCATTTTTAATTTTTTTGAGAAAATGTCATACCATTTTCCACAGTGGCTGCATAAGTCTGCATTCCCACCAGCAGTACAGGAGAGTTCCCTGTTCTTTACACCCTCACTAGCACTTCTTTGTTGATTTGTAAATAAAGGCCATTATGGCAGGTGAGAAGTGATATCTCGTTGTGGTTGTAATTTTGAATTTTTCTCACAGGTTAGTGATGTTCAGCATTTTCCCACATGCCTATTAGCCATTTGTATATTCTATTTGGAGAAATATCTATTCAGGTTCTTTGCCCATTGTTAAATTAGATTGTTTACCTTCCTGGTATTGAGTTTTAGAATTTCTTTATACATTTTTGTTATTAACCCTTTGTCAGACATTTTCACAAATTCATTGTTCTAGTGAATGAGTTGTCTTTTTTTTTGTTAATGGTGTCTTTCGCTGTGCCAACTTTTAATTATTTATTTATTTTGTATTTTTCTAAAGCTGGAAACGGGGAGGCAGTCAGACAGACTCCTGCATGTGCCCGACTGGGATCTACCTGGCATGCCCACCAGGGGGCGATGCTCTGCCCATCTGGGGCGTCGCTCTGTTGCAACCAGACTCATTCTAGTGCCTGAGGCAGAGGCCATGGAGCCATCCTCAGCGCCCGGGCCATCCTTGCTCCAATGGAGCCTTGGCTTCGGGAGGGGAAGAGAGAGACAGAGAGGGAGGAGAGGGGGAGGGGTGGAGAAGCAGATGGGCGCTTCTCCTGTGTGCCCTGGCCAGGAATCAAACCCGGGACTCCTGCATGCTAGGCCAATGCTCTACCACTGAGCCATCCGGCCAGGGCCTTGCTGTGCCAACTTTTTAGTTTGATATTGTTCCCTTTATTTGTTCTTTATTTCACTTGCTTGATGAGATATGTTGAAAAGTATATTGCTACAAGAGAAGTCTGAAAGTCTACTGCCTATGTTTCTTTTAGGATTTTTATGGTTTCACCACTAGCATTTAAATATTTTATCTATTTTGAGTTTATTTTTGTGAATGACGTATGTTGTTGGTCTTTTAAATTTTTTGCAAGTACTTGTCCAATTTTCCTAACAACATTTATTAAAGAAACTGTCTTTACTCCATTGAATACTCTTGACCTTAAAGGCATGGGTTTATTTCTGGGTTCTCTGTTCTATTCCATTGATATGTATGCGTATTCTTTTGCTAGTACTGGGCTATTGTTAGTACAATGGCCTTGTAGTATAACTTGATATCAGAAAGTGTGATACCTCCCACTTTGTTCTTTATTTTCAAGCTTGCTGAGGCTATTCAGGTTCTTTTTTTGGTTTTATATATAGTTTTGAAATATTTGTTCTAGATGTCATTGGTATATTAAAAGGCACTAAAATGAATCCATTAATTGGCTTTGGGTAATACAGTGATACCTCATTTATCATTGGAGTTAGGTTCCAGAGCCCCATAGATTTTGTGATAGGCAAAAATCTATGAAGTAGCAACCTTATATTTATTTTATTATTTAAATATTTTAAGGCTTTATAAACCTTTCCCATACTCTTATAAACCTTTTCCACACTGTTTGTTATTAACCTTTCCCAAACTTTTATACACACTTCCTATGCTCTTAAACATTTTCTAACTCTTAAACCTATGTAATTTTAACAACATATAAAATTCTGTATGGGTACTCACAAGTGAATATACTACAAGTTGAATGATGAAATGAGGGTGAGGATAAGATGAATGTACTGCACAGCTATTCTGAAGGAGTCACTTTAACCGATGCTTCATCAGGTGGTACAGTATCCATAGGTGCAAGTCTTTGTCTATTCATCTGCTATATGTTACATATTTTATTTCAATTTAATATTCTTTGTGTATGTTGTAATTAATATTTTTATACTTTTTAATATTGTTTTCAACTTTTTAGGCTAGAAATTGCTTATTTTACCACAAAAGTAATTAAAATAATTAATATTAAAAAATACCTGTATACTGTAAAATCCTATGATATAGCAAAAAATCCGTAATACAAAAATAGATATATACAAATTAAAAATTTTCAATACAGTGAGATTGTGAAAGCTGAACTGCGATATGGTGAAGAATGACCGTATAGACATTTTAATTAATGAATTAATTAAGAGGAAGATATGCAAAGACAGACTCCTGCATATTCCCTGACTGGGATTCATTTAGCAAATCCATTAGGGGGGTGATGCTTTGGAGCCCTTGCTTTGTTGCAACCAGGTCCATTTTTTAGTGCTTGAAGTAGAGGCCAGGCCATGGAGCCATCCTCAGTACCCAGGACCAACTTGCTCCAATAGAGCCAAGGCTGCAGGAGGGGAGAAGGAGACAGAAAGAGAGAGAGGGAGAGAAGTGAAAGGGGGAGGGGTGGAGAAGCAGATGAGTGCTTTTCCTGTGTGCCCTGACTGGGAATTGCTTCTGGAACATTCACATGCTAGCTGACACTGTACTGCTGAGCCCACTGGCCAGGGATGGTATAGACATTTTAATGATGTTAAGTCATCTTATCCTTGAACACAATATATGATTCCATGTGTTTGTATGATCCTCTATTTCTTTTCTCAATGTCTTATAATTTTCTGATTACAATTCTTTGACCTCATTGGTTAAATTTATTCCTAGATACTTTACTTATTTGGTTGGAATAGTGAATGGGATTATTTCTTTAATTTCTCTTTCTGAAACTTTATTGGTGTATAAAAATGTCACTGACCCTGAACTGGATGGCTTCACAGACAAATTTTACCAAACATTCAAAAAACTAACACATATCTTTCTTAAGCTACCATATTTTTTACTCCATAAGATGCACCTGACCATAAGACACACCTAAGGTTTTAAGGAGGAAAATAAGAAAAACAATATTCTGAACCAAATGTTGTATTAAAACATTTAATAAAATATACCACAATAATATTTCAACAATGTAAACTCAACAGCAGTATTAACAACCATTAGCACTGTTATTAACAAATGAGAAGACACTTTAATATTCAAATACTCTTCTAGTTGTCCGGGAACCCCAGGAACTCATCATGGCTAGTGTCAGAATTTAAGAAGCTCAGTTGCTCACAATCACTGGTATCACCTTCTTTGCTATTTTCATAGATGATACCATCTCCCGTGCCATCTAAGGCATTGCTAATGCCACATTTTTTGAATGACATACCATGGTTTCATTCTTCACTGACTGCCATGATGTTTCTACCCACTCACAAACTTGAGTGATAGTGGGTCTCTTCATTTGTCCAGCTGGTGTCAGATCATGATTATCAGTGGCCATCCATTTGTTCCACTCTTCTCTCATGAAGACTTTGAATGGTTTGTTGATGGAAATGTCAAGAAACTGCAACTGGCTGGTAAAACCCCAGGAATTACAGCTAGATGAGTCTTCACTTCTTCAAGGTTTATTTTTGTGTGTGGTTTTCACTAATATGTGCTCTAAACTGGTAAGCACTAATAGGGCAGATTATTTTTTTCAGAAGCCCTCTAAGACATTTAAATCAAACATTTTCAATCCACACTCTCATTTAATTTTCATCCACCCATCCTTTCTCATGAACCCCCTGCTGCTGCACCAGGGAAAGTCCAGTTATTTATGACTCTAATGTCCCTACATAGGTAAACTACCTGGATTACAGCTGGAATGAACTGATGGAGATGATCAGGATAGCCTGTTCATCTGCCACTGCTTTGCCTGTGCTCACACTGGCTTCCCAGCTCACTGCTCTTGCCTCGCACCCTTGGACCCTCCCCTATCTGCCAGCCAGCCAACGAGATGCTATTAGGCTGGCAACAAGTGACACCAGCACTTCACACAGAGCTCCAGCGGCTGCAGCACAGCCCTCCACCACTGCAGCATATCTCTCATGTCTGCCCTCCATGACACCAGATAAATGCGCCCACACGATGTCGCTTGCCTTTCCTCCTGTGCTGCATGCAACTGTGGAAACCGGAACCAGCAGATCACTCAGTAGAGGCCGGGGCTCCACATGCTGCCATGATGGGTATGATTATGCTCCCAATGGTGCTCCTTCTATATATGTTTATCGGCATAGCACCACACAGCAGCTAAAAAAAATGAACATTTGCTCCATAAGATGCACGGGCATTTTCCCCTCCACTTTTTTTGGGGAAAAAGTGTGTCTTATAGAGAAAAAAATACTGTATTTCAAAAAATTCAAGGGATGTTATGACTTCCAAGCTCATTTTATGAGGCAAGCATTATCTTCATTCCAAAAGCAAATAAAGGCACTACAAAAAAAGAATACTATAGGCCAATAGTCCTGATGAGCATAGGTACTAAAATTCTCAACAAAATATTAGCAAACTGGAGCCAGCAACACATTAAAAAGATTATACATCATGATTAAGTGGGATTTACTGTATTCTATGGAGGCAAGGCTGTTACAATATTAACAGATCAATAAATGTGCTTTGTCACATAAACAAGAGGAAGGATAAAATACATAATTATATCAAATTTAGAAACAGCAATTGATAAAATCTAGTACCCATTTATGACCAAAACTAAGAGTGAAATTGGTATAAAGGGAACACACCTCAACATAATAAAGGCCATATATGACAAACTGACAGCCAGCACCACACTCAATGGGCAAAAATTAAAATCAGTTTCCTTAAGATTAGGAACAAGACTGGGGTGTTCCCTTTCACCACTCTTACTCAGCATAGTTCTGGGAGTTTTAGCCACAGAAATCAGACAAGGGAAGAAATAAAAGGCATTCAAAATGCAAAATGGAAAAGAAGTAAAACTGTCATTATTTGCTGATGACATGATATATATGATACCATCTATATATATATATGACTATATATATATATGACTCTAAAGTCTATAAAAAAAACTAGGCCTGATAAATTTGGCAAGGTGGCAGGATATAAAATTAATATTCACAAATCAGTGGTATTTTTATACCACCGAATACATTGTCAGAAAAAGAAGTAAACAAATTCCTTCACTATTGCAAGAAAGAAAACCCACATAGGAATAATTTTAACCAAAGAAGCAAGAGACTTGTACTCAGCAACTTATAAAACATTGAAAAAAATTAAGAAAGATAAAAACGAGTGGAATCATATATTGTGTTCATCAATAGGAAGAGTTAAAATCATTAAAATGTTCCTATTACCCAAAGCAATCTATAAATTTAATGTAATTCCTATTAAAATACCAATGGCATACTTCAAATATATAAAATAAATATTCCAAAAATGATATGGAACAAAAAAAAAGAACCCGAATAGCCTCAGGAATCTTAAAAATAAAGAATTAGAGGTATCACACTTTTTGATATCAAGTTATACTTCAAGGTCATGTATTCAAAACAGCTTGGTATTGGAATATGAAGAGGTATACAGATCAATGGAACAGGACAGAGAACACAGAAATAAACCCATGCCTTTATGATCAATGTGTATTTGACAAAAGAAGCAAGAGTATACAATGAAGTAAAGACAGTCTGTTTAATAAATGGTGTTGGGAAAATTGGACAGGCACATTAAAGAAAAATAAAACCAGACCACTAACTTATACCATTCAGAAAAATAAACTCAAAATGGATAAAAGACTTAAATGTAAGTCATGAAACCATAAAGATCTTTAAAGAAAACAGGCACTAACTCTCTGATATCTCTTGTAGCAATATTTTTGCCAATTTTTCCATAGGCAAGTGAAATAAAAAATAAATGAAATTATATCAAACCAAAAAGCTTTGGCACAGTAAAAGACACCATTAACAAAATAAAAAGACAACCCATACAGTGGGCAGACATATTCACTGATATATCTGATAAGGGTTTAGTAACAAAAATTTATAAGGAACTTCTAAAACTCAGCACTAGGAAGGTAAATAATACAATTAAAAATAGGATAAGATACTGAATAGACATTTCTCCAAAGACAAAATACAAATGGCCAGTAGGCATATGAAAAAATGCTAAATATTACTAATCTCTTAGGGAAATACAAATTAAAATCACAATGAGATACCACCTCACACCTGTCAGAATGATGCTCATTAAAAAATCAATAAACAACAAGTGCTGATGACTGTGTGGAGTAAAGGGAACCCTCCTGCACCGCTGCTGGGAATTCATACTTGTGTAGCCACTGTGAAAAACAGTATGGTGTTTCCTCAAAAAAATAAAAAAATAGAACTGCCTTATGACCCAGCAATCTCAATTCTAGGAATATATCCTAAAAATCCCAAAACAATAATTCAAAAGAAGATATGCCCCTTCATGTTTGCTGCAGTGTTGTTTGCAATAGCCAAGATCTGGAAACAGCCTAAGTGTTCATCAGTGGATGAGTGGATAAAAATGTTGTGCTACATGTACACAATGGAATAATATGCAGCTGTGAAAAAAAAGGAAATCTTACCTTTTGCAATGGCACAGATGGACCTGGAGATTATTATGCTAAGTGAAATAAGTCAGAGAAAGAAAGATAAATATATGATCTCATTTATATATAGAATCTAATAAACACAGTGAACTAAGAAATGAAATAGAGGTGGGGTCACAGGGAGCAAAGGGAGAGCTATCAGAGAGAAGAGGGATGAGGGGATGGAATTAAAAAAGGTGAAGAAATTAGCAAAATTATGTATATACTAGCTGTACCTGGCCATGTGTTGCTGTGGCTCAGTCTGGTTAAATGGAAAAGAAAGACAAGAGAAAGCACCCATTTCTAATATGTTTAATTTCACAATGCTTGTGGGTATACACTATTTTTTGTTGTTCCATTTTCTGTGCAGATACAGAGATTGTCTGGTTTGCCGAGTCTAGAACACAAAACATATAATTGTCCATGTGAGAAGCAATCCATGTCTAGATCTAAACCACACAATTCTAAAGATTGGCCCTGAGCTTTGTTGATGGTGATTGCAAATGCCAGTCGAATTGAGAATTACAATCTCTTAAATTAAAATGGCATATCCGTTGGAATCGTAGGAATGCGAGGAATGAGGACTTTACCTTTGAAAGGTCCTGTCAAGATTGTTGCTTCTACAATGTTGCTCATTAATTTTTTATAGCACACAGACCCAAACACTTCATGTTTTACCATGAAATCCATCAGTGATTTCAGCTTCTGTCTGAAAACATGTGCTGTGATGTCATGCCTATCCACCCGCTATTGCCCGGGAAGTAAGGGCTGTTGTATATCGTCCCAAGCTGGGTTGTATGTGAATGTAATGAATAGGTCTGCATGCCCATAGTGACGAACATACACAATTGCATCTTGAGCATACTCATGCATATGACATGGACTGCCTGTATATGAAGATGGCAAAATCATTAGTCTTCCAACATTAGTTGTATTACTGTCATTTACAACTGCATCTCACAAAAGAATGTATTCTTCAGAGCGAAGGTTGATCTGATTCAAACAGATGAATATCAAACGTTCTGTTTCGATTTTTGCATACATATCTACGATGTATTCGTGAAACAATTGACGGCATTTCAAAATGTGATTGTCTTCATTCTCTCCAATCATTAATCAGTATGAATAATAGTTTTTTGTGCCGCATTTCATACTTGTTTCTTTGCCACTGACTGGATTTATCATCTTAACATTGAAGTGATACCCATTGGCACCATCCCAAAAAATATGATTGGATATTGCAGGGCATTGTAGCATTGATGAGTTTCTGCAACTTTTGTCAATTGATTGTTTCTCTGATGAAGAACAATATCTCTAGGTTGGAACTGATCTCCAAGTATAACAATTGCCATTTCTTCTATAGTTGGAGCATTGAATCTTCGCACACGTTCTCCAGCAGCCGTTTTGTCAGAATGAATAATTATCTTGTGTGTATCAGATGGCATCATGTCAATTGCTGTTTTAAACAAATGCACTAAATTGTTTTTTCTGTGAAGAAGCTCTTGCAGTTCGGAAATGATGGACAATTTTGTGCCAGTAGAAATTCTGCAGCATGCATTCAATTCATCATTGCCATCATTGATGAAATACATTTGTAGGAATTTATGTTGACCATCTGGGAATGGAAGTAGGGAGCCGGCTTTATGATAAATTTGTTCTTTCACTTTGAAAGTTGGCATGAATTGAGCTGTTACAATTTCTGTCCTAAATGATGTCATTTGGAAGCATGAGTTCTATTTCCTGATGTTAGTTAGATAGGAAATGCTTTGATTTGGCGGTATATCAGCACTCAAAGTTTTTAATGGCTCTGGCAGTTCTCCAAGTTGAGGCAGTTAAAATTTTCTGGCAGCACAACACATTTCCTTTTGTTTCTTCATTAAATTTCAGAGCCTTGCAATAAGGACACAGTTCAGTCATAGTGCCGATGAGAACATGCCGGCTCAATCTATAATCATCAGCTGGGTTGTACCAGAATGCAAGGCGATTGTAATCATGTGATTGCTGAGCACAGAGTCATGTTTGACGCTGATCTGCTGTTTCTTGTTGATGTCTTTCAGCCACTCTCAGCCTGTCACGTTTATTCTGTTGAGAATGAAGCAGATCTGAAGCTGCAGAACACGATCGCCATACTCGCAACTATGCATCCTCAAGTCTGGCTGCACGTAAATGGATTGTAAATTGGAAACATTGAAATGGAATTGTAAAATATTTAGTATAGCGTGTGTTGCTTTTATGTCTATTAGATGGTGCTGTGTTTTTAAAAAAGCATGTTTTTAGCTATCACAGGTGTGACATCTATAGCTATATAATTAAAAGTATATAGCTTTTAATATATAAAAAAGAGCTCATTGGAATGCAACGTTTTGTCAAAATTTCAAAGCAATCAGTGAAGAACTTTCAGAGATTTAAGTTTTGAACAAACATTTACTTTTTTTTATATATATATATAGAAGATAACACATAGATACAGATAACAGGACAGTACATTCCAGATGGTAGGAAGAGAGCAAGTCAGGGGAAGGCGTCAATGGTGGCGTCATGGGGGACACATTGTTGTGGGTGAAAACAGAGATGGATTAAGGTCAGTTGAGGCACTCAGGGCAGAAGAAAATATTGGGTCCCTCACATTAGAAAAAAGTGTAAAGTTTTGTGGGGTCCTTCAGAAGTCAAGGCCCAGGGCGTATGCCCAGTGCATCCACCATTAACTTTGCCTCTGGGTGAGGGTGTTATATTGAGTGGGACACTTGAATTTATGTTAACAAAAACAATTTAAAAGTAAAAAAAAAAGTTAATGCCACTGATTTCAAATGCCATTGATCATAAATGGGTGCTGGATATTACTGAATGCTTTTTTCTGCATCTATTAATATAATTATGTAATTTTTATCTTTCATTTTGTTTATGTGATGAATCACACTTTTTGAAATGTGAATATTGTTCCAGTCTTGCCTCTCTGGAATCAACTCCACTTAATCATAATGTATAGTCTTTTTAATGAATTGCTGTATCTAGTTTGCTAATATTTGCTGAGAAATTTAGCATCTATATTTATTAAAAATATTGGCCTATAGTTCTCTTGCTTTTTAGTGTTTTTATCTAGTTTGGGAATTAGGATAATGCTTGTTTCATAAAAGGAGCTTTAAAATCTTCCCTTTTTGAAGATTTTGGAATAGCTTAAAAAGGATAGATACTAATTTTTCTTTGAATGTTTGGTAAAATTTGCCTGTGAAGCCATCCATTTCAGAAATTCTGTTTTTAAAATTATTTTTAAGAGTTGTTTTAAGTCCATTTATTGTAATCAGTCTGTTTAGGTTTTCTGATTCAATTTTTGAGCACTGTATGTTTTTCAGAACTTACCCATTTCACCCAGTTTGTTCAATTTTTTAGGCATTTGGTTCTTCATAGTGTATTTCTCCAATCCTTTGAATTTCTGTAATGTCAGTTGTTACTTCTCTTTTATTTCTAATTTTATTTATTGGATCCTCTTTTTATTCATGAGTTTGGTGAAAGTTTTTTCAACCTTTTTTTTTTTTTTACCTTATCAAAGAATCTGCTCTTGGTTTCATTGATTTTTTTGTACTTCTTTTTAGTCTTTATGTCAATTATTTCTGCTCTAAATTTTTTTCTTCTTTCTATTTACTTTGGGATTTGTTTGGTGTTCTTTTTCTAGTTATTTTAGGTTCAGGCATAGATTGTTTATTTTAGGGGTTTTTTCTTTGCTCTTTAAGATATGTCTGTAATGCTATATAGTTCTCTCTCAGGACTGCTTTTGCTCTCTCATACATTTTTTTTTTTGTATTTTTCTGAAGTTGGAAATGGGGAGGCAGTCAGACTGATTCCCACATGTGCCTGAGTGGGACCCACCCGGCATACCCACCAGGGGGCAATGCTCTGCCCATCTGGGGTATTGCTTTGTTGCATCCAGAGCCATTCTAGCACCTGAGGCAGAGGCCATAGAACCATCCCCAGCACCCGGGCCAACTTTACTCCAATGGAGCCTTCACTGTGGGAGGGGAAGAGAGAAACAGAGAGAAAGGAGAAGGGGAGGGGTGGAGAAGCAGATGGGAACTTCTCCTGTGTGCCCTGGCAAGGAATCGAACCTGGGACTTCTGCAGGCTAGGCCGACGCTCTACCACTGAGCCAACTGGCCAGGGCTCTGTCTCATACATTTTTATTGGTTGTATGTTTATTTGTATTTGTTTCAGGAAATATTTTATTTCTTTTTTGATCTCTTTATTAACTCATTTGTTATTTAATAACATGCTATTTAGACTCCAATTATTTGAATGGTTTTCAGTTTTTTTATTGTAGTTAATTTCTAGTTTCATGCCATTGTGGTCAAAGTGGATGATTGATATTTCAATCTTCTTAAATTTATTAGACATTTTGTGTCTTTGCATGTAATCTATCCTAGAAAATAATCCATATGCACTTGAACAGATGTATATTCTGCTGCTTTGGGGTGAGATGTTCTAAAGATGTCAATTAAATTTAATTAATCTAGGGTTTTTGATATTATTAAGTGAGAAGTGGGGAGGCATAGAGACAGTCTCCTGCATGTGCTCCAATTGGATCCCACCTAGCAAGCCCACTAGGGGTGATGCTCTGCCCATCTGCAGCCCTTGCTCCATTGCAACCTGAGCCATTTTAGCACCTAAGGCAGAGGACATGGAGTCAATCTCAGCACCTGGGCCAACTGGCTTTAATTGAGCAATAGCTGCAGAATGTGAAGAGAAAAGAAAATGGAGGGGGGGAGAGAGAGACAAGGAGGAAGGGATAAGAAGCAGAAGTGCACTTCTTCTGTGTCTCCTGACCAGGAATTGAACCCAGGACATTCACAAACTGGGCCACCACTATTTCACTGAGCCAACCAGCCAGTACCTAGTTTATTTTTTCAGACTGCTGCTTTTTTGTTAGTTTTCTTTGTGGAGGATCTATCCATTAATATTAATGGGTGTTAAAATCTTCTACTATTATTTTATTGCTGGCAATCTCTCCAGCAATATGTCTTATGTCTATCAAAATCTGCTTTATAAACATATTTAGGATCTCCTATATTGGGTGCATAAACATTTATAATTATATTCTCTTGTTGGGTTGCTTTCTTTATCATTACGTAGTGACCTTCTTTGTTTATTCCTATAGCCTTTGTATTAAAAGGTTATTTTGTCAGATATAAGGATTGTTACTCCAGCTATTTTTCCATTTTCATTTGTATTAAATATCTTCTTACATCTCTCCACCTTTAGTCTATGTGTATCTTTTGTTCTGAGGAGGGTCTCCTGTAGACAGCATATATACAAGTCTTGCTTTCTTATCCATGCAGCAACCCTATGACTTGATGAGAGCATTTAACCATTTACATTTAAGGTTTTATTGATATGTACATATTTACTGCCATTTTACCCTTTAATCTTATAATTCTCTTTCTCTGAATTTCTTCTTTCCTTTTTTTTTTTTATAGCAGGTCTTTTAACATTTCTTGCAGTACTGGTTTGATAGTAGTAAACTCTTTGAGTCTTTTTTATTTTATACTTTGTCTGTTAAGCTCTTTATTTCTCCTTTAATTTTAAATAAAAATTTTGCTGTATATAGCAGTCTTGGTTGTAGGTTCTTGTTTTGAATTCCTTGGAATATATCTTGCCTATTCCTTCTGGCCTGAAGTGTTTCTGTTGAAACATCAAATGTCAACCTTATGAAAGCTGCTTTGTAGGTAATTATTTGCTTTTCTCTTACAGCTTTTAGCATATTTGTAGGGCTCTTAACTTGGCATTTTAATTTTATGTGTTTTCCCCCTGATAACCACTTCACTTTTTTTTATGTCCAAGAGTCTCAGTTTTATATCCCACCTATGTGTCAATTATACAGTTCTTAGCTTTTTCTGTTTTACTTATTTCACTCATAATGTCCTTAATGTTCATTCACATTGTTGTATATGGCACTATGTCATCATTTTCTGTGGCTAAGTAGTATATAAAGAGGGCAATTATAAAGTGATAGAACATAGTTTGACTTTGGTTGATGTGTATACATAATAAAATGCTATAGAAATGTTTGCTTAAACCTATTTACTCTTATTGATCAATGTCACCCTGTTAAATTTAATTTTCTAAATAAAAAATAAATTTATATGTCTTGATGTGGGCCTTTTGGGGCTCATATTTAATGGGACTCTGTGCTCCTTGAACTTGGGAGACTTTTTCCTTTGTCAACTTATGAAAGTTTTTCACTATGATTTCTTTAAATGTGTTTTCTATCACTTGTTTGCTCTCTTCTTCGGGAACCCCTATGATGTAGATGTTATTTTACTACACATTATCACAGAGCTCTCTTAGAGTTTCTTCTGCCTCTTCAGCCTCTCTTCTTTCTGCTGCTCTGCTTCTGTTTTAATGTTTACTTTGTTCTCCAAATTTCTGATTTGATCTTCGCTTTATTCAACCTACTGTTGAATTCTCTAGTGCAGTCTTTATTTCAGATATAGCATTTGCCATTTTTGACTGAGACTTTTTTATGGTTTTAATATCCTTTTAATACTTCTTATCTCTTTAAGTTCTCACTGAGATCATCTATTTTTGCTCTAAAAACCTTGAGCATCCTAATAACTATTATTTTAAACTCTGCTTCTGTTAGTTTGGTTACTTTCAACTTATTATATTTATGAAGATTTCTCTTGATTCATTTAGGCCATATTTGTTTGTTGATTTTACCTCTGTGTTAGGTAATTCTGCACTGACTTTTAAATTTGTTTTGGTGTAGTTATGAGGAAGATGAGCTCAGTGGTACTATCCTCCAGACTGCTTGAGTTCCTTGTGCTAAGAATGCTTTTTGAGGGCTATACTTACACTCTGGTTGTATTTGAATCTTGAATACAGTTGGCTTTTATTTAGGTGAGGTTATCTCTTCAGGCCGGCTTGCTCTAAACATTAACCTTGGTCATGTGTATTAGTTGCTGTGTAGTGTTTATCCATGGGGCATGTTCATTCTCCACAATGCCTGGTGCCTGTTGGACTCCTCCTTTTGGAATGCTACTTGTGTAGCTACCTGACTCTAGCATTGGTTCAGTCTGCCACCCACTACTGGTTCTGTTGGTCTGGGTCCTTTTGGGTAGGGTTCAGGTATTAGTTGGTGTCAGCTATTATTTGGAACTTGCTATGAACTATCTGTCAGGAGCTACTGTTCTATTGACTGTTTGTGTCTGCATTTTGTTTGCCTGGGTGGTATGGGAGGAATCAACTTGTGTACAAGAATCAGCTTTCTCATGCTTATAGCTGAAGGCAGCTTGGTCAAATGGCCCAAGTTACTTAAGGTTTGCCTTTACTTTTCAGGTGCTTCACCTCCTTTTGCAGCTGCCAGTTTCCCCCACAAGGTCTTCTGAAGAAAGTGTGAATTTAGACTGACCTTATCCTATCAATCCCTCTACAGGTTGAAAAGTTGCTGGGTTAAGGAAGCTGATTGTGAGATGACTACATTAGTGGGACCTCCGACATCAGAGGTCTCTTGATCAGGAGCTCAGTACAGGGAAAGTGACCTCTAATCCAGAGTTGATCACTCAGACCCTGCTGAATGTTCCACTTCTATTTCTTTCCAGTGAGTTGGGCAGCAGGTTCATATTGGGAGGGGCTAACAGTCCCTTCTTCAGAAGTTCTTCCAGCTGGGTAGCCCCTGACTCAGAGAAAAAGATCTGAGAGAGTCTAGGCCCCCCCAAAAATGGGTAAGCCCCTTGACCAGCCCCAATAATTGGCTCTACGAAACCCACACCTTGAATGTCTGTGCTCCAGGCCTCTCCCCTTGCTCCCTGTGTAACCTATTTCAGTGGAGCAAGATATCTGGGACCCAGACCAAAGGTGGTAGGTATAGTTCCTGCTTTCAGGGTTCCATGTATCTATTTGTTTTAAATAACTTTATAGAACTCAGTGGGTGTGAGCTGCAGTAGTCCAGTGGGTATGGTTTCTAAAATCCAGTGATTTGGTCTTCCCACAGTCTAGGCAGCTTCTACAGATTCTCCATGAGGCAAAAACATGTTCATATTCTCAGAAAAGTGAGGATAACAGCACTACCTTAACACTAAATGACTCAGTCACTGTCATTGCCTGAGTCTTTTCAGCCCCCTGCTTTCTTCTGGTCAAGGTTGCTTACATCTCAGTTCTGGTGACTCTCCCCCACTATGTTACTCACCAGAGACTTTCCTCATGTAACTCTAGTAATCTCAGCCTTCCATTTGCTGGAACTCAGTGTAAGTGGCCATAAGTGAGATTATTTTGTGTTGGCCATTTAAGAGGGTGCCTGAATCAAAGATACTAATACATTTAAAAAAACAATTATTAGTCTAAAATTAGTATTATTGTAATTTAAGTTTGTAACTCAACAGTTTGTTTTCTACATAAGACACGGATGTAATTTTAAAAACTTATTGATTGAAGGTTTTCAATATTATGTAATCTTGTAAGATCAAAAACTGGAAAACATAAGGAAAAAAGTGTAAAGAAGTAGATATCCTTGTATGTTATTTAACTTAACTTGGTAAATTCAAATTATAATGTTAAATGTGATCTGTATGGTAAACACAAAAACTAGCAATAAAAATACACAAAATAAATAATAACAGAATTTAAAAACTTTACTATTAAAAAAAAAGAAAGTAGACTCCTGGAGACAAGATGGCCACAGAGTAAGTGGACACTCCATCTCCCACTTACCAGAGCCAAGGTGGATTATAACAATTCTGAGAACACTCATCTTTTTTTTTTTTTTTAAATAAATTTTTATTAATGTTAATGGGATGACATTAATAATTCAGGGTACATATATTCAAAGAAAACATGTCTAGGTTATCTTCTCATTAAATTATGTTGCATACCCCTCGCCCAGAGTCAGATTGTCCTCTGTCACCCTCTATCTAGTTTTCTCTGTGCCCCTCCCCCTCCCCCTAAATCTCTCCCTCCCTCCCTCCTGGAGAACACTCATCTTGAAAGACAAACTTTGGACTAAACTAAGAGTATTCTACAGCCACAGACCACCAAAGAACCCACACTCAGCCTGGTAGGAAAGGTAGAGATGTGGAAAGGGCTGCCCCGCTCCCAGGAGTGAGTGGTGGCCGGGAGGGACTCTCACAACAGGGGGGGTTCCCAGAGAGTTGTGGATCGTCAGCCCCCAGACCGGAATTGCAGCCTAGAGCCCTGGAGCCTGGAAGGGGCTTACAGACTGTATTTGGCTGAGAAAAGAACCTAGATACTGTTTCAGAGATGGAGGCAGAACTCTCAGACCCAGGCTCCATATTAAAGGGACTGCATGGAGAGCCTCACTCACAGCCACTTTCCTAGAGCTCCAGGATTGGGGAGTACTGGGAGGACTGGAGTTGCCAGGGGAGAGAGTGGTCTCAGAGGCACAGGGGGAGACACTTTGAGGGATGGACACCCTAACCCCTGGGCTGAATCACTTCCCAAATTTAAAGTGAACCTTTTTCCTTGGAGCAGCAACACCACCAAAGGAAAGAAATTATCCAATCCACTGAAGCAGGGGGCAGGAACCTATGGCTCGTGAGCCAGATGTGGCTCTTTTGATGGCTGCCTCTGGTTCACAGACAAATCTTTAATAAAAAAATAATAACGTTAAAAATATAAAACATTCTCCTGTATTACATACAATCCATTCATTTCCTACCGCTCATGTTGATGGTTGCGAGTCGCTGGAGCCAATCACAGCTATCCTCCAGGACAACACCAAATTTTTATTGGATAATGCATAATGTACATGGGTCATTGTGAAGTCAGGAACTAAACTTTCCTCCTTTTAATCAAGTAGCTAATTGCAGAAACCCTTTTAATGAAGAAGGTAGCTAAAAAACAAAGATGAAAAGTAGCATACTTTTCAGCAGGAATGGACAGAGGAATTCAGCTTTGTGGAGAAAGCAGGTTCTGCAGTGTGTCTAATATGCAATGATAAAATTGCATCATTGAAATGGTCAAATATAAAGCGGCACTTCGACACACGCCATACTACATTTGCATCAAAATATCCAGTGGGGGTCCTGGCCAGTTGGCTCAGTGGTAGAGCATCGGCCTGGCGTGCAGAAGTCCTGGGTTCGATTCCCAGCCAGGCCACACAGGAGAAGCGCCCATCTGCTTCTCCACCCCTCCCCCTCTCCTTCCTCACTGTCTCTCTCTTCCCCTCCTGCAGCAAGGCTCCATTGGATAAAGATGGCCGGGGCGCTGGGGATGGCTCCTTGGCCTCTGCCCCAGGCGCTAGAATGGCTCTGGTCGCAACAGAGCGAGACCCTGGAGGGGCAGAGCATCGCCCCCTGGTGGGCAGAGCATCACCCCCTGGTGGGCATGCTGGGTGGATCTTGGTCGGGCGCATGTGGGAGTCTGTCTGACTGTCTCTCCCTGTTTCCAGCTTCAGAAAAATACAAAAAAAAAATATCCAGTGGGGGACAGCAGGAAGAAAGCATGTCAAGAGTTACTGTGCAGAGTGCAAGCTGGTCAGCAGCAACTCCATGTTTGGACCCAACAAGGTGACAGAAATTCAGCTATCTTTGCTGGTGCTTTAGCAATTGTGAGAAATGGAAAGCCATTCACAGATGGGTTTCACCAAAACATTCATGCTTGGTGATGTCAATGAACTTTTTGATGACTTTTTGGATAAAGACAAGATAATCAAACAAATAAAAGACATGCCTCTGTCAGCAAGAACTGTTTATGATCGTACCATCTTGATGGCAAATCAAATTGAGGCTACACAAGTGAAGGACATAAATGCAGCACCATTCTTTTCTCTCACTTTGGATGAATCAACAGACATAAGCTATTTATCCCAGTTCAGCATGACTGCAAGGTATGCTGTTGGTGACACACTACATGAGGAAAGTCTTGCTGTTTTGCCTATGAAAGAAACAACAAGAGGGGAGGATTTATTCAAGTCTTTTTACTGAGTTTGCCAAAAAAAAAAATCTACCGATGGATAAACTTATTTTGGTGTGTGATGGTGCTCCATGCATGGTGGGGAAAAACAGAGGATTCGTAGTGCTTCTTCATGAACATGAAAAGAGACCCATCCTAAGTTTTCACTGCATCCTACATCAGGAGGCACTTTGTGCTCAGATGTGTGTCAAGAAGCTTGGTGAGGTGATGTTGCTGTTCATTCGGGTGGTAAATTTTCTTGTTGCCTGAGCTTTAAATAATCGCCAGTTTAAAACACTGCTAGATTAAGTTGGGAATAATTATCCCGGTCTGCTTCTGCACAGCAATGTGCATGGTTGTCAAGAGGGAAGGTGCTCTGCCATTTTGCAGCTTGTGTGAGCAAAATTCAGACTTTTCTTGAAATGAAAAACATTGAGCACCCTGAGTAGCTAACTCTGAGTGGCTCCTGAAGTTCTACTATCTCATGGACATGACTGAACATTAAAACCAGCTCAATGTGAAAATGCAAGGCATTGGAAATACAATCTTATCCCTTCAACAAGCAGTGTTTTCATTTGAAAACAAGCTGGAGCTCTTCATTGCAGACATTGAAACAGGTCATTTACTACACTTTGAAAAACTGGGAGAGTTTAAAGATGCATGCACAGCAAGTGACTCTGCTCAACATCTGATCTCCAGCCACTAGCGGGCTTCACATATAATCTCCTGCAGTCATTCTAGCATGCTTTGGAAAATTTCGTGAGCGCACTCATCTTTTTAAGTTCATCACCCATCCACACAAGTGTGCAGTGGACAGTGCAACCTGAGTTACATCCCTGGGGTCTCCGTCAGAGATTTTGAGCTACAAGCTGCTGACCTGAAGGCCTCAGACATGTGGGTGAATAAGTTCAAGTCATTGAATGAAGATTTGGAAAGACTTGCATGACAGCAAGCAGAGTTTGCGAGCAAACACAAGAAATGAAAAAAATTCAACCCACGGAGCAGCTGATTGTCAAAACTTAGAAAGCGCTTCCCATCACATACCACACACTGCAGCGTGTGAGTATTGCTGTACTGACAATGTTTGGCTCTACATATGCATGTGAGCAGTCTTTCTCACATCTAAAGAATGCTAAGACAAACCTACAATCACATTTAACGGATGGAAGTCTCAACGGATGCATGAAGCTTAATCTCACCACGTATCAACCAGACTACAAAGCCATCAACAAAACCATACAGCACCAGAAGTCACATTAATAAGAAGTACTTTATTCATCATTGGTTAACAACAGCATAACAATGTTATTAAAAAGCAATCAGAGACTTATTGTACTTTAAAAGTGTTGGTCTTACATAAAATGCACAAATTCACTTGTATTTGGTGTTAAACATATTGTATGGCTCTCATGGAATTACATTTTTTTTTTCATTTTTCCGAAGCTGGAAACGGGGAGGCAGTCAGACTCCCACATGCACCTGACCGGGATCCACCCGGCATGCCCACCAGGGGGAGATGCTCTGCCCCTCTGGGTCATCACTCTGTTGCATCCAGAGCCATTCTAGCGCCTGAGGCAGAGGCCACAGAGCCATCCCCAGCACCCGGGCCATCTTTGCTCCAATGGAGCCTTGCTGCGGGAGGGGAAGAGAGAGACAGAGAGGAAGGAGAGGGGGAGGGGGGAGAAGCAGGTGGGCGCTTCTCCTGTGTGCCCTGGCTGGGAATCGAACCCAGGACTCCTGCATGCCAGGCCGACGCTCTACCGCTAAGCCAACCGGCCAGGGCTGGAATTACATTTTAAAATATGTGGCCTTCATGGCTCTCTCAGCCAAAAAGATTCCCAACCCCTGCACTGGAGGCTCACCTGCCCCAGTTAGAACAAAGAGGTGTTTAGGGCCAGGCAGTACGTTAGGGACATAAATATGAAATGCAGAGGTTTAGCCTACACCACCTCCTGTACTGCTGAGTGCTCAATGGGGGGGGCGAGTGGGCCAGAGGTGGCAGGGAACAGCTGCAAAAGCCAGTATGTAGCTGAAGAGACCAGGATGATTTGAGTCAGCATGTGTGAGCAGGTCCTGGAGTTGATAACTGTGGCTGCCACTGCAGAGTTCTGGGTTCACACACAGACCTGCTTGTAGCATGGACCTGCCCTCTTTGGGGGTGGAGACACAGGTGACAGTGGAGGGCATGCATGAGCCAGTCAGCAAGGGCAGAAGTCGTGAGGACCTCTGTGGAGGTCCCAGCCAGAGCACAAAACTGCCGGTGGTGTGGGTGCGCCCTCAGTGGCAGTGGAAGCTGGGCGAGCTCGGAAGGTCCATGCAGTGTGTGCAGGTTTGCCAGCACAGGTGGAAGCCATGGCAATGGCTGAAGAGGTCTGAGCCCACATGCAACCCCTCACCCACAATGTGGACCAGCCCTCAGCAGCAGCAGAGTCCAAGGCAGCCCTGGAAGTAGAATAAGTGGCATGTGTGGGCCCACCCATGGGTGTGGAAGCCACTGCAGATGCTGCAGAGGCCCAAGTCCTTATAGGCCCACAGTGCAGGCCAACCCTCAGCAGCAATAGAGGCCGCAGCAGCTGTGGGACAGGCTGGTAGAAGCAGCACCTGAGTCCAAATGCCCCAGGCAGCAACAGTGGTGGCAGCCCAGTGGACAGACCACACAACAGGAGTACAGGGGCCACACCCACTGGACCCCTGTGACTATACCCTACTGAGAGCTGAAAAAGAAAAACAAAACAAAATAAAATAAAGTTTGAATAGAATGACACTTAAGCTTAAGGAGCAGGCCACATCCAATAGCATGCCTAATCACTGAATTACAATACTGAGATCAACAAGTATCCAGCAATAAAAGGCAACAGAAAGAGGATCTCAAGGGAACTTGAACTTTTAAAGAAACTTTCCGCAGGCCAAGAGTAGACAAAAGCAAACCGAGGAGTGCAGCTGATATCTACAACAACACCTCAGCCCAGCAGAGGCAGCCACAAGATCTGGATTGCCTCTAGTTCCAAAAAGGTTGATAAGACCCAGTCATAGACAGTGACCCCCACTGATCTGCGCCAGGTCCCGGCCAGGGAGGACAAGAGCAGGCACATTCAGCAGCCAGATATAGAAAGCACCAGTTCAGGACCTAACAACCCTTGTTAGAGTGGAAGCTTAAGAAAAAGCTACTCACACCTGACCCAGCTAAGACACAAAAAACGCTGACACAAAAAGCAAAAGACCAGTGATAGCAGATAAGTAGCCCACAGAGGATTACAAAAAGCTGATGGCAAACTAAGAAGACCTAGAAATAACACAACAGAAAATTGGAGGCAGACAATATCAACCCTAGACTTAGCTAGCTTCACAAACCCAAGTAAGGAGTGTATACATAGGCAAAATGGGAAGACAGAGAAATGCAATCCAAATGAATCAAGAAGAGAAACCCCCAGAAAAATAACTGAGTGAGATGGAAATAACCAAACTACTGAAGACAGAGTTTAAATAGTGATTATTAGAATGCTCAACATTATACAGAGTGAAATAAGTAAATCAGAAAAAAACTAAGAACTATATGAACCAATGCATAGATGGGACATAAAATGAGACTCAGAGACATGGACAAGAATGTGATGGTAACAGGGAGTGGGGTGGAGAGTGGGGAGGGGCAAGGAAGGAGGGGGAGGGAGTGGGAAGAGGGTAGGGGCACAAAGAAAACCAGATAGAAGGTGATGGAGGATAATTTGACTTTGAGCGAGGGGTATGCAGCATAATCAAAGGTCAAAATAATCTGGAGATGTTTTCTTGGAACATATGTACCCTGATTTATCAATGTCACTGCATTAAAATGAATAAAAATAAGATATAAAAAAGATCTTAGAGCAATAATGGATGAACACAATAAGCAGCTAAAAAAGGATATAACAAGCATCAAAAAGGACATTGAAATAATAAAGAAGAACCAGTCAGAAATGACAAATATAATATCAAAAATAAAGACTACAATAGAAACAATTAAAAGAAGTTGGATGAAGTAGAGGATTAAAACAGCAATTTAGAAGACAAGATAAATGAAAGCACAAAAGCAAAGCAGAAAAAAAAAAGGCTCAATAAATCTGAAGAAACTTTCTAAGAGAGCTCTGTGACAACCTAAACAGAAACAACATCCACATCATAGGCATTCCTGTAAAAGAAGAAAAAGAACAAGAGATAGAGATTCTGTTTGAAAAAATCATAGCTGAAAACTTCCCTAAGTTGATGCAGGAAAAAGTCACACAAGTTCAAGAAGCACAGAGAATTCCATTACAGAGAAACCCAGAGAAATCTACACCAAGACACATTATAATTAAAATACCAAAGCAAAGAGATAAAGAAAAATTACTAAAAGCTGCAAGAGAAAAAAAGTCAATCACCTACAAAGGAGCCCACATAAGGGAAACATCCGACTTCTCAACAGAAACACTTGAGGCCAGAAGAGAATGGCAAGAAATATTCAAATGCAGAAAAAGAGCCTACAACCAAGACTTCTTTATCCAACAAGGCTATCATTTAAAATTGAAGGAGAAATAAGCTTCCCTGACAAAATAAAACCAAAAACAAAAACAAAAAAACACCTAAAAAACTCAAGGAATTCATTATAACCAAACCAATGCTGCAAGACATGTTAAGGGGCCTGTAAACAGAATAAGGGTGGAAAATAATATATACTAAAAGAGAAATGTAGCTTTAAAGTATAAAATGGCAATAAACAACTACATATGAATAATAACCTTAAATGTAAATGGATTAAATAATCTAACCAAAAGACATAGGGTAGCTGCATGGATAAGAAAACAGGACCCCATATATGATATATGCTGTCTACAAGAGACACATCTTAAACAAGAGACACACAGATTAGAAGTGAAGGAATGTAAAAAAATATTTCACACAAATAAAACCAATTACAACAAATGAGATCGAAACAGTTATCAAAAAACTCCCACCAAACAAAAGTCCTGGGACAGATGCCTTCACAGTTGAATTCTACCAAATATTCAAAAAAACCCTAACTCCTATTCTTCTCAAGCTATTTCAAAAAATTCAAGAGGAGGAAAGACTTCCAAGCTCCTTTTATGAGGTGAGCATAATTCTGATTCCAAAACCAGGCAAAGACAACACACACACACAAAATTATACTCCAAAATTTCTGATGAGTTTAGATGCTAAAATCCTCAACAAAATATTAGCAAAGTGGATCCAACAATACTTGAAAAAAACAATACATCATTATCAAGTGGGATTTATTCTGGGGAGGCAAGGCTGGTACAATATTTGCAAATCAATCAACATAATTCATCACATAAACAAAAGAAAGAAGAAAAACCATATGATAATATCAATAGATGCAGAAAAAACATTTGATAAAATCCAGCACCCAATATGATCAAAACTCTCAGCAAAGTGGGAATACAGGCAACATATCTCAACATGATAAAGGCCATTATGTCAAACCCACAGCCAACATCATACTCAATGGATAAAAATTTTAAAAATCCCCTTAAAATCAGGAACAAGGTAGGGGTGCCCCTTGCACCACTCTTATTCAACAAAGTTCTGGAAGTCCTAGCCATAGCAATCAGATAAGAAGAAGAAATAAAAGGCATTCAAATTGTAAAAGAAGAAGTAAAGCTATCATTATTTGCATATAATAAGATACTGTACATAGAAAACCCTAAAGTCTCAGTCAAGAAACTACTGGACCTGATAAATGAACTCTGTAAGGTGTCAGGATATAAAATTAATACACAGAAATCAGTGGCATTTTTATACACCAAGAATAAACTCTCTGGAAGAAAAATAATAAAACAATCTCGTTCACTATTGCAAGAACAACAACAACAAAAATAAAATACCTAGGAGCAAATTTAATCAAGGAAGTAAAGTACTTGTACTCAAAAAATTATAAAACATTGATTTAAGAAATCAAGGAAGATACAAACAAGTGGAAGCATATACCATGTTAATGGATAGGAAGAATAAACATCATTAAAATGTCTATATTACCCAAAGCAATTTATAACTTTAATGCAATACTAATTGAAATACCAATGTCATACTTCAAAGATATAAAACACATATTCCAAAAATTTATAAGGAACCAAAAAAGAACACAAATAACCTCAGCAATCTTGAAAAAGAAGAATAAAGTGGGTGGTATCACACTTCCTGAAATCAAGTTATACTACAAGGCCATTGTACTCAAAACAGCCTGGTACTGGCATAAGAACAGGCATATAGATCAATGGAACACAACAGAGAACCCAGAAATAAATGCATACCTATGGACAATTGATATTTGACAAATGAGTTAAGAGCATACAATGGAGTAAAGACAGCCTCTTCAACAAATGGTGTTCGGAATATTGGACGGCTACCTGCAAAAAAATGAAACTAGACCACCAACTTACACCATTCAACAAAAATACACTTAAAATGAATAAAAGACTTAAATGTAAGTCGTGAAACCATAAGCATCTTAGAAGAAATAATAGGCAGTAAGCTCTCCGACATCTCTCGCAGCAATATATTTGCTGATTTATTTCCACAGGCAAGTGAAATAAAAGACAGGATAAACAAATAGGGCTGTATCAAACTAAAAAGCTTTTGCACAGCTAAAGACAATATGAACAGAAAAAAAATACAAACCACACAATGGGAAAACATATTCGACAATACATCCTAGAAGGAATTAATAATCAAAATTTATAAAAAACTTGTAAAACTCAACACAAGGAAGATAAACAATCCAATCAAAAATGGGCAAAATAAATGAATAGACACTTCTCCAAAGAGGACATACAGATGGCCAATAGGTGAAAAATTGTTTAACATCACTAATTATTAGAGGAATGCAAATGAAAACCACAATAAGATACCACCTCACACCAGTCAGAAATTCACTCATTAACAAAACAACACAGAATAAGTGCTGGTGAGGATGTGGAGAAAAGGGAACCCTCCTGCACTGCTGGTGGGAATGCAGACTGGTGCAGCCACTGTGGAAAACAGTCTGGAGATTCCTCAAAAAATTAAAAATGAAACTGCCTTTGACCCAGCCATCCCACTGTTAGAAATATGTCCCAAGAACACCATATCACTGATTCAAAAGAAGAATCCCCCATGTTTATGGCAGCATTGTTTACAATAGCCAAGATCTGGAAACAATCCCACATGCCAGTCAGTGGATGAGTGGATTTAAAAAGCAGTGGTACATATACACAATGGAATACTATGGGGCCATGAAAAAGAAGAAAATATTACTTTTTGTGACAACACGGATGGACCTGGAAACTATTATGTTGAGTGAAATAAGCCAGGCACAGAAAGAAAAATATCATATGACCTCACTCATTTGAGAAATCCAATGAACAATGTAAACTGAGGAACAGAATAGAGACAGAGGAGGGATTAAAGGAACCAGAGGAAACGAGGACAGAGAGAAAGGGGACGAGAGGATGATATAATCCTGAGGGGAATGGGGGAGTGCACTGTGGGGATGGAGGCAAGCGTGATGTTGAGTGTAATATGGGGGGGGGGAGGATGCATTTGGGGTGACACTCAAATCTATGTAAATACAATAAATTAAAATCAATAAGAAAAATAAAAAGGAAAGTTAATACAAAATACAGTAATGCAGATGAAGGGAGAAAAGAACCATATAGAAAATAATAAATAAATAAATAACAAAAATAATCTCAGCCCCTTGAAATTACTTCAGTGTAAAATGATAAAGTATTCTAATAAAAAAACAGATAGAATAATTAAACCACTATAAAAGGTATGGAGATGAATGAAAATAAAAGTTAAAATAACACATACCAAAACATGTGAAAAAATCAAAAGCAGTGCTAAAAGGAAACTTTATAGCTATAAAAACACTTAAAATAAAGAGATCTCAAATCAACAACCTAACTTTGCAATTTGAAGCAGGAATTAAAAACAAATTAGAACCAATGTTTACAAAAGAAGAGGAATAACATTTGAGCAGAGAGAAATTAAAGATGAAAAACAATAGGCAGCCTGACCAGGCGGTGGCGCAATGGATAGAGCGTCGGACTGGAATGCGGAAGGACCCAGGTTCCAGACCCCAAGGTCAGCAGCTTGAGCACAGGCTCATCTGGTTTGAGCAAAGCTCACCAGCTTGGACCCAAGGTCATTGGCTCAAGCAAGGGGTTACTTGGTCTGCTGAAGGCCTGTGGTCAAGGCACATATGAGAAATCAATCAATGAACAACTAAGGTGTCATAACGGCAACGAAAAACTGATGATTGATGCTTCTCATCTCTCTCCATTCCTATCTATCTGTCCCTATCTATCCCTCTCTCTGACTCTCTCTCTGTCCCTGAAAAAAAAAAACCCCAAAAACAATAGGCAATATCAACAAACTCAAAAGTTTAATTTTATAAAAAAGATAAAAAAAATTGAGCCTGACCTGTGCTGGCGCAGTGGATAAAACATTGATCTGGAATGCTGAGGTCACAGATTTAAAACCCCAGGCCTACCCAGTCAAGGCACATAAGGGAGTTATTGTTTCTTGCTTCTCTCCCCTTTCTCTTTCTCTCTCTTTCAAACGAATAAAGTCTTTAAAAGAAAAAAAACTTGACAAAATTTTAAATAGATTTATTAAAAGAGAGAGAATTTAAATTACTAAAATTAGAAATGAACATGTAAACATTATGACTGCTTCTTTAGGAATAAAATGGATTATAAAAGAGTACTTCAAACTGATTCTGAGAGTACTTGAAAAATGCCAACACTTATATAGAAGGTACGTAAAATGGACAAGTTCCTAGAAACAGAAATTCTGCTTAGATTAAGTCATGAAGAAATAGAGAATCAGCCTAAACCTACAAATAGTAAAGGGATTGAGTTAGTAATCAAATACAAAGAAAAGCCTTGAGCCAGAAGAAATTACTGGTAAATTCTACAAACAAAATAGAAACACCAGCTTGACCAGGCGGTTGCACAGTGGATAGTGTCGGACTGGGATGAGGAGGACCCAGGTTTGAGACCCCGAGGTGGCCAGCTTGAGCGCAGGCTTATCTGGTTTGAGCAAAGCTCACCAGCTTGGACCCAAGGTTGCTGGCTTGAGCAAGGGGTTACTCGGTCTGCTGTAGCCCCATGGTCAAGGCACATAGAAGAAAGCAATCAATGAACAACTAAAGTGTTGCAATGAAAAACTAATGATTGATGCTTCTCATCTCTCTCCATTCCTGTCTGTCCCTATCTATCCCTCTCTCTGACTCTTTGTCTCTGTAATACAAACAAACAAAAAAACCCACCAATCTTTCACTTTTTTTTGTAAGAGAGAGAGAGAGAGAGACAGAAGAAAGAGAGAGGAGAAGCATCAACTCATAAGTGCAGTACTTTAGTTATTCAGTGATTGCTTTCTCATATGTGCCTTGACTGGGGAGCTCCAGATGAGCCAGTGAACCCTTGCTCAAGCCAGCAAACTTGGGCTTTAAGCCAGTGACCTCTAGACCCAAGCCAGACACTATGGGGTCATGTTTATGACCTCATATTCAAGCTGGCTAACACATGCTCAAGCTGGATGAACCTGCACTCAAGCCAGTGACCTCGGGGTTTGCACCTGGGTTCTCAACACATTAGGTTGATACTCTACACCAGTGGTCCCCAACCCCTGGGCCGCGGACCCGGTTTCGGTCTGTTGGGGCTATTGGTACCGGTCTGCAGAGAAAGAATAAATAACTTACATTATTTCCATTTTATTTATATTTAAGTCTGAACGATTTTTTATTTTAAAAAATGACAGATTCCCTCTTGTTCCATCTATCTAAGACTCACTCTTGATGCTTATCTCGGTCCCATTGATACATTTATCTGTCCAACCCTAAAGCTGAGCCGATGAAAATATTTTCTGACATTAAACCAGTCTGTGGCCCAAAAAAAGGTTGGGGACTACTGCTCTACGTTACTGCGCCACCACCTGGGCAGGCTCACATTTTTTCTTATTAAAAAAAAAAGTTGAGTGCCCTGGCTGGTTGGCTCAGTGGTAGAGCGTCTGGGCCTGGTGTGCGGGAGTCCCAGTTTGGATTCCCAGCCAGGGCACACAGGAGAAGCGCCCATCTGCTTTTCCACCCCTTCCTCCTCTCCTTCCTCTCTGTCTCTCTCTTCCCCTCCTATAGCCAGGGCTCCATTGGAGCAAAGTTGGCCCTGGGCGCTGAGGATGGCTCCATGGCCTCTGCCTCAGGGGCTAGAATGGCTCTGGATGCAACAGAGCAACGCCCCAAATGGGCAGAGCATCGCCCCCTGGTGGGCATGCTGGGTGGATCCCGGTCGGGTGCATGCAGGAGTCTGTCTGACTGTCTCCCATTTCCAGCTTTGGAAAAATACAAAAAAAATGAATAAAAAAAAAATAAAGTTGAGGTAACATTTTTTGAATTATTTTATAAGGACATCACTACCCTGACACAAATGGTGTAAGAAAGTGGTTCAGTTTTACTCTTGCATATAGCTGTCCAACTTTTCCAACGGCATTTATTTATTTATTTATTTTCATTTTTCTGAAGCTGGAAACAGGGAGGCAGTCAGACAGACTCCCGCATGCACCCGATCTAGATCCACCCGGCATGCCCACCAGGGGCAATGCTCTGCCCCTCTGGGGCGTCGCTCTGTTGCATCCAGAGCCATCCCAGTTCCTGAGGCAGAGGCCACAGAGCCATCCCCAGTGCCTGGGCCATCTTTGCTCCAATGGAGCCTCGGCTGCAGGAGGGGAAGAGAGAGACAGAGAGGAAGGAGAGGGGGAGGGGTGGAGAAGCAGATGGGTGCCTCTCCTGTGTGCCCTGGCCGGGAATCAAACCTGGGACTCCTGCATGCCAGGCAGACGCTCTACCACTGAGCCAACCGGCCAGGGCCCCAACTGCATTTATTATAGAGACTGTCTTTTCTTCACAATATATTCTTGGCTTCTTTGCTATGAATTAATTAACTTTATGTTTATATAGTATATATATTTCTGAACTTATTATTCTGTTCTTTTGATATATGAATCTGTTTGTCTTCCCAATCAATAATGTTTTAATTACTGTACTCTTGTAATATAGTTTGAGGTTGGAAAGTGAGATGCTTCCTGTTTTGTTCTTTTTCAAGATTGTTGTGGTTTTTTGGAGTCTTTTGTAGAACACAAATTTAGACTGTTTTTAACTAAACATTTTGTGTATGGAATATGCAATTGATATTTAAAGATATTTGGTGTCCTTCAACTTCTTACACCAATGATTTCATACTTTTCAATGTAGTTTGTTAAATAAATATTTAGGATATTTTAAATTGGAAATTTTCTTCTTTCTCTTTCTGACATTTTATTGTAAATTTTAAATAGAAATTTTCTTCTTTCTCTTCTGACCATTTTATTAGTATAGAAAAATGGAAACTGATTGACTTTTTTTTACTTATTGATTGTCAATAGTTTTAAAAAAATCTTCATATTTGTGAATTTTCCATTTCTTTCTAGTAATTGATTTCTAGTTTAATATAATTTGGTTGAATGTGCTTCATATTGTTTCAAAGTTTACTTTATTAAGATTTACTCTATGGTCTAACATAATTATTCCTAAGGAATATACCATGAGGATCAATGTGTGAATATTTGCTTTAGATGAAGTTTAGTGCATGTCTGTTTAGTCCATTGTTCTAATGTTTATTTTTAACCCTATCTTTTACTTATAGTCTTTTTTGTCTTGTGGTCTGAAAAATATTTGCTTTATATATTAGGTGCTCAAATAATGGATACATAAATATTTATAAAAACTATATTTTCATGTTGGATTTCACCCCTTTTCATTATGTAATACCTTCTTTGTTTCTATATTAGGTTATTTATTTTAAAGTCTATTTTGTCTGATATTGTATAGCTCCTAGATTCTTTTTGGTTTTTACTTACATTAAATAATTTTTTCTATTTCTTCAGCATTTAATACTGTGTGTGATTTTTTTTTTTTTTTTTTGTGGCAGGGATAGAGAGTGAGAGAAGAGGAACAGACAGACAGGAGGAGAGAGATGAGAAACAATTTCTTTACTGTGGTTCCTTAGTTGTTCATTGATTTTTCATAGGTGCCTTGCCCGGGGAGTTACAGCAGATCCGAGTGAACCACTTGCTCAAGGCAGTGACCTTGGGCTCAAGCTGGTGAGCCTTGCTCAAACCAGATAAGCCCATGCTCAAACTGGTGACCTCGGGGTCTCGAACCTGGGTCCTCTGCATTCCAGTCCGATGCTCTATCCACTGTGCCACCACCTGGTCAGGCTAATCTGTGTGTGATCTTAAAGTGGAAGTGAGTCTCTTTTAGATAGCCTATATATTTTTAAATCAATTTATTTACTGAATGATTATTATAGAATTTAGTCAATTTAAAAACCTGTTAATAGGCGACATTTTAAAATGTTTTTGGCTATTTTTTAGCTTCTCTTTTTCTTCCTTTTTTGTTGCTCTACTTCTTTAGTATTGATGAGTTGCTTTTAGTGCTTGCTGTTTCCTTCATCTTTCTATATTATGTATTTACTTTAGATTTTGCTTTGTGATTCTCACAAGGCTTTCATATAATAATTTATATTTATAAATATTTTCACTTGCTAACATCTTAACCTTTAACATAATCATTTTACTGTTTTCAGTTTTCTGATTATTTACTTATTTTTAATAGAATTTATTGGGGTACATTTTTAGGTTGAAACTCAATAAAACATAATTTGTATAATAAACCATGTGTCCATTACCTCAAGAAAAGTCTTTCACATTTGCCCATCTACATCAACTCCAGCCCCCAACCCTTTTCATTTATCTGGCTATCACCTCATTCCTTTCTATGTCTATATGTTACGTATTACATATGTGTATATATATATAGGTAACTATACAACCCAACAACAAAAAATATTTTGCTTAATCCCTTCACATTCAGTATTCTAGTCCCTCAAGCCTTCTCCCAGTCAAAACTATAAGTCTGTTCTATGTGTCCATGTCTCTATTTTGTTTGTCACTTTAACTTGTTCATTAGATTTCACATATAAGTGAGAGAGCAGATAGCATTTATCTTTCTCTGACTGGCCTACTTCACTTAGCATAATAATCTCCACATCCACCCACGTTGTCACTAAAGGTCCATAGTGTAAATGGTAGCATTCCATTGTGTATATGTACTAATAGCTTTTTATATACTCATCCTCTGATGGACATTTGGGCTATTTTTAGCTCTTGGCTATTATAAATAATGCCACAATGAACATAGAGGTGTATAAATTCTTTCAAATAAGTGTTTCAAGATTGTTTGGCTACATTCCCAAAAGTGAAATTGTTAGGTCAAAAGGCAGTTCCAGAGTGACGTCACAGAAATGGCACCATGAGCAGCGCGTCCGACAGATCTCCCCAAAATCACAACAAATTTATCAACTAGAAACAGAAAAATTTATCCTCGGAGCATTCCGGAGTTCCACACAAACTGAAAGCGAAAGGACTGTTATCACTTGAATCTGAGAGAAGAGGGTGTGGAGGAAGCTAAATACTGCAGGGACGTTCATTCAAGCCGCGGAGGAAGTGCGCCTGTGGTGAGTCGGCGAGCAGCCGCCAGCGCGCGCCTGGTCCGGTTGCAGAGCGAGCACCGCTAATGTTCCCAGCGGCCCGCGCACTGCGAGTGAGAGTCCCCAGCCACCGGTGCCTGGAGCACCCCATTTGCGCGCGTGCCCTACTGGCCCGCACACCCAGGGTGCCCCATTATCCTGCGCACGGTGCGCCCCAGCCGCCAGCGGCGGGGCGAGCGGGAGAGGCGCCAGGGCAGTCTTCCCTACTTGGGAGATTCTCTCCGCGGGCGGGGCACCTCACCCAGCCATTCAAGCTAACAATCAAGCATTGGGGGAGGGGCGCACAGGCAGCCGGAAATACCTTCGGGAGCACAGCTGTGGACCCAATCACTGAAATTAGCTTAACCCATGAAATCTGCGCACCCACGGGCTCTAATTGATAAGATCTCTCTCAGTTCAGTGATCCAAGACAAGAGGCGTAATATTTCTTAGTACCTCTCGCTAAAGGGGCGGGGGCAACTTCTGATTGATAGAGCCTCCATATTCAGGGATAAACGCTAACAAGAGGGACTTGGCAGATAATAAGATCTTTACTACACTAGTCGCAAGCAGAGACTAGTGCCTCTTCTTCCCAGCCAAAACAGGCTACAAAGTGTGGAAAGCCTGGGTTGAGTGGTCCAACTGAATGTTAGGCGCTGAACAGTCACCTTGACAGCAATTGACTCCCACCCCCGCCTGATTACACTGGAGGCTTTGACTGCCAGAGCCTTTCCCAAAGCCTTGCGCTGAGTGGGGATTTCCTAGCTCTTTGAGTCTCTTACTCCCCAGGCTGAAGCAGTAGCAGCCTTATAGCTGGATCACCAGGCTGCTAATTCAGGAAGGGGGGAATAGGAGAGAGACTCCAGGAAAGCAAACTCTCTCATCGTTGGACCCTGCAAACGCCAACAAGCCTTGACTACCAGCAAGACTAAAGCCAATTATATGACATTGCCATAGAATCCCATCAACTGCAAATCCCTACCTAAGTGTGGACACAGGGGCAGAGCCTGGGGTACAGAGTCACCGACCAGGAAGAGGGAGAGAAAAGAAAAAGGAAGAAGTTAACCTCTCAAAATCAAGAAAAATCCACAGACTTTACAACTTGTTCCACTAATTTTTTTTTGCTGTTGTTTGTTTCTTCTATCTTATTGCCTTTATTATTATTATTTCTATTTCCTCCACCTCGGTCCTTCTATTCTCTGCCCATCTTATGCTTCCCTTTTCTTGAACTACACTACCCATGAGTGTTACATTTTATTTATTATCTTCATCCTCACCCTCCTTTAAGGTTATATTCCAAAACACTTAACTCTCACTCTCTCCTCTTTTGTTTTTTTTGTTTTGTTTTGCTTTATTTTGTTTTTTTCTCTTCCTTTTTTTTTCTTCCTTCGTTTTTCTCTTTTTCTTATTTTTTCCTTTCTCTTCGTTTGTTCTTTTGTCGTTTTATTTTTCCACCCATTTAATCCTCAATCACGAACAAATTAGTTAATTTGGGACTCAAGGGTTTTTTTGGTTTTATTTTTCTTTTTCGCTTTTGTTTTTGTTTTTGTTTGTTTGTTTGTTTATTTTTGTGGCATTTTGGATACTTTTTACGTTGCTTTTTAACTCACTAGCATTCCTCCCAACCCAAGGTCTCCATTGTATTTAGTCTTCGCTCCACTTAATACAACAGATTTTTACTTATTATTTTTATTTTTTTCTTTATTATTCTTTTTTTTCTTCTTTTTTCTGGTTCCCTCTTATCCCTCTCATTATATCTCTTAGTCGACCATCATTTACAAGCAAATCATCTTATGCTTGTCTAAGATTTTCTTCCTTTTTTTTTTTTTTTTTTGCATTTAGTAGGATCCTACTCCCTTTTTTTGCCCCTTGAACTCTTCACCCCAAATCAGGCCCTCCATTATAGGCAGTTTTTGTTCCATTTAGCATAATATAATTCACAGGTCATCACGATATTTCCCTGAGGAGGGGAGAGGAGGGAAAGAGAAGAAAGAAAAAAGGGGGAAATAATAAATTATTACTGTTTTTTTTTTGTGGGGTGTTTTACCTTTTCTTTTTCTTTTTCTTTTTACTCTTTATTAATTCTAATTAGTGCTATCAACAAGATCACCCTCAGATGCCAATAAGAAAGAGGAAATAAAATATTATGAATACAAAAGAAAGAGAGGTAACACAAATAGATGTGGAAAAATCTATGGAGAAAAGACTTAACATATTGGAAGCCTTGGAGCTAAATGACAGAGAATTTAAAATAGAAATCTTAAAAATACTCAGAGATATACAAGAAAACACAGAAAGGCAATTTAGGGAGATCAGAAAACAACTCAATGAGCACAAAGAATATATTACCAAGGAAATTGAAACTATAAAAACAAATCAAACAGAAATGAAAAACTCAATTCACGAGCTGAAAAAATGAGGTAACAAGCTTAGCTAACAGAACAGCCCAGATAGAAGATAGGATTAGTGAAATAGAAGACAAACAACTTGAGGCACAACAGAGAGAAGAAGAAAGAGACTCAAAAATAATAAAAAATGAGAAAGCCCTACAGCAATTGTCTGACTCCATCAGAAAGAATAACATAAGAATAATAGGTATATCAGAGGGAGAAGAGAAAGAAAATGGAATGGAGAATATACTCAAACAAATAATAGACGAGAACTTCCCAAGCCTGTGGAAAGAACTAAGCCTCAAATTCAAGAAGCAAACAGAACACCAAGTTTTCTTAATCCCAACAAACCCACTCCAAGGCACATCATAATAAAGATGACACAAACCAATGACAAAGAAAAAATTCTCAAGGCAGCCAGGGAAAAGAAGAGTACAACATATAAAGGAAGGCCTATTAGATTATCATCAGATTTCTCAGCAGAAACTCTACAAGCTAGAAGAGAGTGGACCCCAATATTTAAAGCCCTGAAAGAGAGGAACTTTCAGCCAAGAATACTATACCCATCAAAGCTATCCTTCAAGTACGAAGGAGATATAAAAACATTCACAAATACAGAAAAGATGAGAGAATTTATCAGCAGAAAGCCCCCACTCCAGGAAATACTAAAGGGGGTTTTCCAACCAGATTCAAAGAACAAAAGAAAACAACACCACAAGTAACAGCTCCACCAAGAACACAATAAAACCAAACTTAAACTGTGACAACAAAGGAAAAAAAGGGGAGAGAGGATGGAGATTAACAGTAGCAAAGGACGATGAAGTGCAGAAATACTCATAAGATAGGGTACTACAATGAATATGGTAGGTACCCTTTTCATTACTTAATGGTAACCACCCTTGAAAAAACCACCACAAAAACACTTGACTTAAAAAAGGTAGCAACAGAGGAAAGAAGTATGGAACACAAACAAACAAAAACAAATGATAGAAAAACAAAGAGAAGAATCAACAAGATACAAAACTAACAGAAAGCAATTATAAAATGGCAGTAGGGAACCCACAAGTGTCAATAATTACACTAAATGTAAATGGATTAAACTTACCAATAAAAAGACACAGAGTAGCAGAATGGATTAAAAAAGAAAATCCAACTGTATACTGCCTACAAGAAACACATCTAAGCAACAAGAATAAAAACAAATTCAAAGTGAAAGGCTGGAAAACAATACTCCAAGCAAACAACACCCCAAAAAAAAGCAGGTGTAGCAATACTCATATCTAATAATGCTGACTACAAGACAGAAAAAGTACTCAGAGACAAAAACGGTCATTTCATAATGATTAAGGGGAAGTTGAATTAAGAAGACATAACAATCCTTAATATATATGCACCAAACCAAGGAGCACCAAAATATATAAGACAGCTACTTATTGACCTTAAACAAAAACTGACAAAAATACAATCATACTTGGAGACCTCAATACACCGCTGATGGCTCTAGATCGGTCATCCAAACAGAGAATCAATAAAGATATAGTGGCCTTAAACAAAATACTAGAACACCTGGATATGATAGACATCTACAGGAAACTTCATCCCAAAGCGACAAAGTATACATTTTTCTCTAGTGTACATGGAACATTCTCAAGAATTGACCATATGTTGGGCCACAAAGACAATATCAGCAAATTTAGAAAAATTGAAATTGTACCAAGCATATTCTCTGATCATAAAGCCTTGAAACTAGAATTCAACTGTAAAAAAGAGGGGGAAAACCCCACAAAATTGTGGAAACTAAACAACATACTTCTAAAAAAATGAATGGGTCAAAGAAGAAATAAGCACAGAGATCAAAAGATATATACAGACAAATGAAAATGAAAATACGACATATCAGAATCTCTGGGATGCAGCAAAAGCAGTAATAAGAGGAAAGTTCATATCACTTCAGGCCTATATGAACAAACAAGAGAGAGCCAAAGTAAACACTTAACTTCACACCTTAAGGAACTAGAAAAAGAAGAACAAAGACAACCCACAACCAGCCGAAGAAAGGAGATAATAAAAATCAGAGCAGAAATAAATGAAATAGAGAATAGAAAAACTATAGAAAAAAATCAATAAAACAAGGAGCTGGTTCTTTGAAAAGATCAACAAAATTGACAAACCCTTGGCAAGACTCACCAAGGAAAAAAGGCACAGGACTCAAATAAATAAAATCCAAAATGAAAGAGGAGAGATCACCACAGACATCATAGATATACAAAGAATTATTGTAGAATACTATGAAAAATTATAAGCCACCAAATACAACAATCTAGAAGAAATGGATAAATTCCTAG
Organism: Saccopteryx leptura; assembly: GCF_036850995.1. Lineage (NCBI taxonomy): Eukaryota > Metazoa > Chordata > Mammalia > Chiroptera > Emballonuridae > Saccopteryx > Saccopteryx leptura. Next base: position 204,675 of record NW_027095700.1, read on the forward strand.
AACAATACAACCTTCCTAGACTGAGTCATGAAGAAGCGGAAAGCCTAAACAGATCAATCAGCAGGGAGGAAATAGAAAAAACTATTAAAAACCTCCCCAAAAATAAAAGTCCAGGCCCAGACGGTTTGTACTAGTGAATTCTATCAAACATTCAAAGAAGACTTGGTTCCTATTCTACTCAAAGTCTTCCAAAAAATTGAAGAAGAAGCAATACTTCCAAACACATTTTATGAGGCCAACATAACCCTCATACCAAAACCTGGCAAGGATGGCACAAAGAAAGAAAACTACAGACCAATATCTCTAATGAATACAGATGCTAAAATACTAAACAAAATACTGGCAAATCGAATACAACAACATATTAAAAAAATAATACATCATGATCAAGTGGGATTCATCCCAGAATCTCAAGGATGGTTCAACATATGCAAAACGGTTAACGTAATACACCATATCAACAAAACAAAGAACAAAAACCACATGATCTTATCATAAGATGCAGAAAAGGCTTTTGATAAAATACAACACAATTTTATGTTTAAGACTCTCAACAAAATGGGTATAGAAGGAAAATATCTCAACATGATAAAGGCCATATATGATAAACCATCAGCCAACATCATATTAAACAGCATAAAACTGAGGACTTTCCCCCTTAAATCAGGAACAAGACAGGGTTGTCCACTCTCTCCACTCTTATTTAACGTGGTGCTAGCAGTCCTGGCCAGAGCAATCAGACAAGACAAAGAAATAAAAGGCATCCATATTGGAAAAGAAGAAATAAAGGTATCACTTTTTGCTGATGATATGATCCTATACATCGAAAACCCAAAGGACTCCACAAAAAGATTATTACAAACAATAAACCAATACAGTAAGGTCGCAGGATACAAAATTAACATACAAAAGTCAATAGCCTTTCTATATACCAACAATGAAATATTAGAAAACAAACTCAAACAAATAATCCCCTTCACGATTGCAACAAAAAAAATAAAATACCTAGGAATAAACATAACAAAGAATGTAAAGGACCTATATAACAAAAACTACAAGGCATTATTAAGAGAAATAGAAAAAGACACAATGAGATGGAAAAATATTCCTTGTTCTTGGATAGGAAGAATAAATATAATTAAAATGGCCATATTACCCAAAGCATATATAAATTTAATGCAATTCCCATCAAAATTCCTATGAGATTTTTTAAAGAAATGGAACAAAAAATCATCAGATTTATATGGAACTATTAAAAAACCCCGAATAGCCAAAACAATCCTAAGGAAAAAGAATGAAGCTGGGGGCATTACAATACCTGACTTTAAACTATAATTATAGGGCCACGATAATCAAAACAGCATGGTATTGGCAGAAAAATAGACACTCAGACCAATGGAACAGAATAGAAAGCCCAGAAATAAAACCACATATATATGGTCAAATAATCTTTGATAAAGGGGCCAACAACACACAATGGAGAAAAGAAAGCCTCTTCAACAAATGGTGTTGGGAAAACTGGAAAGCCACATGCAAAAGAATGAAACTCGACTACAGCCTGTCCCCGTGTACGAAAATTAATTCAAAATGGATCAAAGACCTAAATATAAGACCTGAAACAATAAAGTACATAGAAGAAGACATAGGTACTAAAATCATGGACCTGGGTTTTAAAGAACATTTTATGAACTTGACTCCAATGGCAAGAGAAGTGAAGGCAAAGATAAATGAATGGGACTACATCAGAATAAAAAGTTTTTGCTCAGCAAGAGAAACTGATATCAAAATAAACAGACAGCCAACTAAGTGGGAAATGATATTTTCAAACAACAGCTCAGATAAGGGCCTAATATCCAAAATTTACAAAGAACTCATAAAACTCAACAACAAACAAACAAACAATCCAATAAAAAAATGGGAAGAGGACATGAACAGACACTTCTCCCAGGAAGAAATACAAATGGCCAACAGATATATGAAAAGATGCTCAGCTTCATTAGTTATTAGAGAAATGCAAATCAAAACTGCAATGAGATACCACCTCACCCCTGTTAGATTAGCTATTATCAACAAGACGGGTAATAGCAAATGTTGGAGAGGCTGCGGAGAAAAGGAAACTCTCATCCACTGTTGGTGGGACTGTAAAGTAGTACAACCATTATGGAGGAAAGTATGGTGGTCCTCAAAAAACTGCAAATAGAACTACCTTATGACCCAGCAATCCCTCTACTGGGTATATACCCCAAAACCTCAGAAACATTGATACGTAAAGACACATGTAGCCCCATGTTCATTGCAGCACTGTTCACAGTGGCCAAGACATGGAAACAACCAAAAAGCCCTTCAATAGAAGACTGGATAAAGAAGATGTGGCACATATACACTATGGAATACTACTCAGCCATAAGAAATGATGACATCAGATCATTTACAGCAAAATGGTGGGATCTTGATAACATTATACGGAGTGAAATAAGTAAATCAGAAAAAACCAAGAACTACATGATTCCATACATTGGTGGAACATAAAAACGAGACTAAGAGACATGGACAAGAGTGTGGTGGTTACCAGGGTGGGGGGAGGGAGGACATGGGGAGGGAGGAGGGAGGGAGAGAGTTAGGGGGAGGGGGAGGGGGCACAGAGAACTAGATAGAGGGAGGCGGAGGACAATCTGACTTTGGGCGAGGGGTATGCAACATAATTTAATGACAAAATAACCTAGACATGTTTTCTTTGAATATATGTACCCTGATTTATTAATGTCATCCCATTATCATTAATAAAAATTTATTAAAAAAAAAAGGCAGTTCCATTTAAAATTTTAAAGAAAACTCCATTCTGTTTTCCACAGTGGAGGCACAAATCTGCATTCTCACCAACAGTGTATAACATTTTGTTTCTGCACACCCCTGTCAACACTTTTTTGTTGATTTACTAATAAAAGTAATTCTGGCAGGTGTAAGGTATGTTCTTATTATATTTTTAATTTTTACCTCTCTAATTAGTGACATTAAGCATGTTTTGTATGTCTATTGGCCATAAATATCCCCCTTTTGGAGAAGTGTGTATTTTGCTCATTTTTTTATTATTTATTTGAAGACTATTCATTTTTAGAGAGGGAAGAGAGATAAAAGGGGAAGAACACAAAGCATTAATTTCCATATGGACAAAACCAGGGTTTCAAACTGGCCACCTCATCTTTCCGGGTTGATGCTTTATCGACTGCACCACCACAGGTCAGACTGGGTTCCCTGCTCATTTTAAATTGGATTGTTTTTCTTCCTGAAGTTGAGGTGTATAGTTCCTTATGTGTTTTGGAAATTAACATCATATTAGATATATCACTGTCAAATATTTTCTCATTCTGTTAGTTTCCTCTTTATTTTGTTGATAATTACTTTTGCTGTATAAATGCTTTTTAGTTTGATATAATTCCTCTTGTTTATTTATTTTTGAATGAGGAGGTATATTTGCAATAATATTGCTGCAAGAGTTATCAGATATTTTACTGCCTATATTTTCTTCTAGGATTTTTATCGTATCATGACCTACATTATTTTTTTTTAAGTGAGAGACAGGCAAGGGGAGACAGGAAGGGAGAAAAGTGAGAAACATCGACTCATAGGTAGGTCATTTTAGTTATTAATTGCTTCTCATATGTGCCTTGAGACTAGAGGTGCCTCCAGTTGAGCCAGTGATGTGTTGCTCAAGCCAGTGACCTTGGGATTCAATTCAAGCTGGTGAGCCTGTAATCAACCTGGTGATCTTGGGATTTAAAGCCTGGGACCTCAGCATCCAAGGTTGATGTTCTCCACTCTACTTTGACTGGGGAGCTCCAGCTGAGCCAGTGACCTCTTGTTCAAGATAGTGACCTTGGGCTTCAAGCTATCAACTTTTGAGCTCAAGCCAGCAACCAATCTCAGAGAGCCTTGGACTTTATAATCAGTCCTGGGGTCAGTACTGGTGGAAGCTGGCCCTGGTGCATAGTTTGATTCTTCCGAGTCAAATTCAGGCCCAGCAGAGTAGCCACAAACTGTAACTACAAACTAGTTGCCCAAAGTCAGTCAGACACTACCTGACATTGACCTGCAACAGTTCCTCCTAAGAGGCCCCAGAACAGACACATCCAGAAGCCAGCTTCAGCGAACATCACAGAAGGATCCATTTAGTTTCATAAGTAGCATATCCAAAAAGAGATCTTGGCAGGCACTTGACCCTGGTGAGGCAAAATCCACTTACTGTGGTCTGAACATGCACAGAAGTTCACATATTGTTGGTTAGAATTGATTCTCAGTCAGGAAGCCCGAGGGTCCTCTGCACACTAGTAATTGTATGAAGATTTATTCTGCTTTATATGTTACATATATTATTATTATTATTATTAAAACCAGGTAAAGGTGTATTCCTATTACATTAATTTTCTCTGCTGAAAAAAATCACTCAGGGTGGGGAGTGATGTTTCAAAAAAAGGAAAGACAACTATAATTTCCTATTAAAGTTGTATAATATTTAACTGTGGCTAGTGTTTAGCTCTTCTCTTAATTTCATCTTACTACAGTTCATAACTTTCAAAACAGAAAAATAGTTTAAAAAAAAGTTATAATGTAAATTCCTAGTAAAATATACACCAAAAGGATAGTTCACACAATAAAATACACCAGTGCAAAGTAAGGCCAAAATACTCAAAGAACATTTTATTACCTTTCTTAGCCATGGTTCCATCCATTTCCTTACACCAGAAAAAGTTTTTCATTTTATGTAATTTAATTGTTCATTAAACCCAAAACTATAGATTACAAATGCATGAGTTTTGACAATAAATGACATATTTTAACACAATTTTTTTATGTAGTACAAACTATTCTCCATATTTTGCCATTACAATAGCCTCATTCAAGAAATTGTTTTATACATTAAATAAAAAATAGTCGACTAGTATATCTGTACTTCCAATGTTTAGTTAACTGGGTACTACCCAGAATTAAATTTTTGCAATTATTTACCCTATAAATTCAAACCCATGTTCTAAAATCTGCAGTTTGTAAATGCTCTCTATGATGTTGACAACATAGCATGATGAAAAGAATTTTATCAAATACAATATAAAAATATAGTTACAGAAATATGAAAATAGCCCCTTTTCTTGACTTCAAATTAGTTGAAACTAGTACTTATCATTGATCTTAATGATAAGGCAATTTATTCAAAACATCCGCTAACTGGAAACAATTCTTTTCTTTACTCTCTCCCTCTTCTTCTTTCTATTGTTTTAACAGTAGATATTGTGGTCTTTTACCACTTAGTTCCATTACATCAAAAGAATAGAGCATTAACATTTTTTTCTTAAGATTTATTTTTAGATTTTATTTATTCATTTTTCAAAGAAGAGAGAGAGGAAGAGAGAGAGAGATTGGGGGGGGGTGCGCAGGAAGAATCAATTCCCATATGTGCCTTGACCAGGGTTTTGAACCAGCAACCTCAAGGTTCCAGGTCAACACTTTACCCACTGAGCCACCACAGGTCAGGAAGAGACATTAACATTTCAATTAAAGAAATATAACAAATATTTTAAGCAATGAAATAAATTGGTTAATAAACTACATTCATGCTGAAGTTTAAGTCTTCTTAACAGATGATGGTCAAAATCCAAACTGTAGAATATTCTGAAACTTAAGGTCAACTTAGATCTGTAAGTGAAAAAAAATTAGATCCATAGAAAAATAATTCTTATAATAGTCTGAATAAGAATCCCCTTAGACTACCTAGAAAATAGATCCTTTTATTTTTATTTTATTTATTTATTTTTTATAGAGATAGAGAGAGAGTCAGAGAGTAGAGGATAGATAGGGACAGACAGACCAGGAATGGAGAGAGATGAGAAGCATCATCATCAGTTTTTTCGTTGCGACAATGAACACCTAGTTGTTCATTAATTCCTTTCTCATATGTGCCTTGACCATGGGCCTTCAGCAGACTGAATGACCCCTTGCTCAAGCCAGTGACTTGGGTCCAAGCTGGTGAGCTTTGCTCAAACCAGATAAGCCCATGCTCAAGCTGGCAACCTCAGGGTCTTGAACCTGGGTCCTCCGCATCCCAGTCCGACGCTATATCCACTGTGCCACACCGCCTGGTCAGGCAAAAATAGATCCTTTTAAACAGAAAATATGACCACCTAATTTTTCTTAATTCCCATTTGCTTCTTTGAGATTGCATTGACAGTGTTGTATACTGCTCACAAAAATTGAAGGGTATTTCAAAATGAATATGAAGCTATAAAATATCTCCTAATTTTTATGAACAGTGATTATTACGCAGATTATTCTTAATGAAATTTAGTATCTCCTTCCTTTAATGAAGTGGTTATAGACCTATGTGTTGAGAGTTGGAACAAACTTGAGGCACTATAATTTTCCTAAGAATGGGATGGAAGTATGGCTTACATTTCAATCAGGCTTACACTCTTTTTTTCAATAAAACTATAGTTTAAAAACTGCTATCTAAATATAATGCATGTTTGGATACTAAGAAGAAATTTTAGAAAATGTAGAACATTTGTTTCTGACAAAGGTTGTGCAGCAAAATTAATAGAGCTTTTAAAAACTACAAGGCCTTTGGAAAGTCTAAGTTGAGAACCACAAGTGATTGAGAATCAGTGATATAGGACAGGGATCTCCAAATTTTTCAATTACCAACATCTTTATTTATAAAAGCAGTTTGAGACATTCAGAGGAGTTGAAAGAACTGTAAATTCAAGAGAACACAATATAATCACCACCACAATTCTTTTCATCTACTCATGTTTTTTATTATTGATTTTTAGAAAGAGAGGAAGGGATAGAGAAAAAAACCACTTATTTGTTGTTCCACTTATTCACACCATCACTGTTTGATTTCTGTATGTGCCCTGACCAAGGGGGATCAAACACACAACCTCAGCATGTCAGAAAGACACTCTAACCAACTGAGCTACCCAGTCAGGGCCTCTTACGAACATTTTAAAGCATACCCAGAAATAGAAAATGGGAAGGATACGAAATTTTTCACATGTAAACATATACGTACTCCAAACAAAAAACCTGGCTAACAATGAGACCTAACAAATAAAACAATGTAATCTCAGTATATAACTTGACAACAGGCCTCCATTTCAATAAGGCTTTTTTTTTTTTTTTTTGTATTTTTCCGAAGCTGGAAATGGGGAGACAGTCAGACAGACTCCTGCATGCGCCCGACCGGGATCCACCCGGCACGCCCACCAGGGGCTATGCTCTGCCCATCCGAGGCATCGCTCTGTTGTGACCAGAGCCACTCTAGCACCTGAGGCAGAGGCCATGGAGCCATCCTCTGTGCCCGGGCCAACTTTGCTCCAATGAAGCCTTGGCTGCGGGAGGGGAAGAGAGAGACAGAGAGGAAGGCGAGGGGGAGGGGTGGAGAAGCAGATGGGCGCTTCTCCTGTGTGCCCTGGCCGGGAATCGAACCGGGACTTCTGCATGCCAGGCCGATGCTCTAACACTGAGCCAACCGGCCAGGGCTCAATAAGGCTTTTAAAGTATTTTACAGTTTCAATGCTTCAGCAAGCTGGTTCAAACAAGATTCTTCTTGTAACATACCAGCATTTCATTTCACAGGAGACACATTCTCAGAATTGTCAGCTTACACTTATGAATAGCTATCTCTGTAGACACTCATAAAAAAATTACCATTAGGGAGTATCCACTGTCAGAGCTAGTGCTGATTTTTTTTAATACTTATCTTTTCAGAGAGAAATGTTTCAAAAGATTGTAAGATTTTCCAAAGTATAAAAAGTTAGACTAGCTGGTGTCTGAATATTCATGAATATTCAGTTTCACGAATAATCCTCCAAATGTACTAAATTTTAGTATTCAGCATTCTTAAAGTTAAGGGAAGATCTGTTTTCCTTGTAGATGAATAAAACAACCTAAAAACTCCAAAGGTTAGCTATTACTACTCACATCATCAATGTCTTCATCATCATCTCCAATGTCATCAAACTGAATTTCATCATCATCTCCAGGACCAAATGTATCCGTTTCATTTATTTTAGCTAAAGACATAATAGTAAATATATTCATATATAATCAAGATGTTATGAGACGAATTACTTATTAAAACAATAGGCTTAATACAAAATATTAAACTATAAAAGATTCTCATTGTAAGAGCTGCTCCAATTCAAGTATTTCATTATAAGAAAAATCTTCCTATCATCTAAGAACTCATTATGGAACAAATTCACAATAAAATTCCCAGAAGTTCACTGCTAAGTAATTATAATGAAGAGTATATATTTTAATTTTGTTCAGAAAGGTATTATAAGGCAGGCAAAGTATAATTATGCTCTTAAACGCTTTCCAAATATACTTCACAAAGACTTTGAAGACATGCTAATAACTTCCTCAGCACATCCAAAGTTTTCCTAAGTTCATCAACTGGTAGGAAGACTTACGAAATCAGACAAAAAGACTTAGTCAAATCATGCTCATCCCTTTAACAAGTGATTTGCAAAATTTTTCATCTCATTGCACAAATAAACTAAATATTAAAATTCTGCAGCACACCATAAAATATACTATATTTTTTGCTGATCTGACAAAAAGAAAGTATAATTTTTATTCATTCACACAAGATGGCTACTGACAATCTAAGGAAAAAGAAGTCTGTGCTACTGACTAAATACTCAGTTATGAAATATCTTTAAAAAAATTCTTGTAGCACACTGGCTAAAACCTGCTGTCCTAAGCAATAGAAGTAAAAGAGGAAGTACTGGTCTAATTCCCACATACTTTTTAAATACCTTAATCAAAATTTTTATGCTTACATAAAAATCTTAAAGTTTCATTATAAAATGAAATAAAACAACTATGGTAGCTTCCAAGTAAAAAAATGTGAGCTAAAAAATAACTTAAATGTTATAGTGAAGTTATTTTATGTTTTGCAGTATATTTCAGTGAGAATGCAATACTTTAGTCATTAAAAATGGAAAGAAACATCTCTTTAAAAAATTCACTAAAATGAAATACAGTATATTATGCTAAGATAAACTGACCATTCTTTTGTATAAAAATCAACACCAGTATCATAACTGCTGTACTGATATAGATGAAATTGGCAAATCTCTTGAGAATTGTTCAAAACACTAAACAAATGCACTCCCTTGAGATTATATACAAGTGCAGAATTTAAAACCTTTAAACTCTCCACTAGAATAACATTAGAAAATGAATTCTATTACTAAATAAATGATAAAGTATAGATAGGCATACTTGCAACTAGTTTTTGTTGATTACATACATACAAATAGAAAAGACAATTCTATAAAAATTGGTTCATGGAAACTTCAACAAATAATGCCATAAGACAGGAAAAAATAACTTAGATATTACCATGTTCTGGAAGCTCGCCATATGCCTTCAGACTTCTAGCTTCATCTGCATTGTACTTTAAAATTACATCAGCTTTGTTATCCTTAGAGATAAAAAATAACTTTTTAAGTGGCTATGCCAAAATACCAACAATTGTTTCATAAATTACTGATATTTTAAAATTAAACACACTAAGGAAAAGATCACTTAACTATTCTCATACAAACTCTCAACATTCCTAAAATGTCTTAGAATTAAAGGAGTATAAATCATATTGTGTGACTGACTAGTGGTTAATAGCATAAAAAAATTGCTAACATGGAATTCACTTTAATAAATGAAATAGTAAAAAGGGATAGAAAAGAAAAAGTAGAAAAAAAATATGGGACCTACCCTTTCAGAACTTTTTTTGGAGTTTTAAAAAAAGAAAATTATGTGTGTTGAAGAGGGACAGACCTGTGATGAAGTCCAAAAATCTGTACTTAAAAAGCTTTTTGGTGTTTCTGAAGAAAATGCCCCTGAGAACTGTCCTAAAATGTTCACATTTGGCTGCTTTTTAAAATGAGTCATTTAAAAGACAAAAGAAATATTTGAAGAATAGTTACAATTAACTCCCCAAAGAAAGGAAACTAAAATAATCATGGAGGTACAATTACAAAACAATATAAAACAAGAGTTCTCAAACTGTAATGTGTATAAAAAATAAAGAGGGATTTTGGTAAAATTCAGATTCTGGATCAGGATATACAAAACTGAGCTAACAACTTGCATGTCTAAGTTTCTAACATCCACCAGGTGATAGTGGTGCTGCTAAAATAATCTTTGGGTCATTTTGAGCAACTGTATAAATATTGGATCACTCTTTGGAACTAGGGTATAGAATCTTTGGAGCAAGAATATAAATTATTCCCAAATGATTAAGAATCACTTTAATGTTTGAATATTAATCATTTTTAATTTAGAAAGTTAAATTTAATGGGGTGACATTGATCAATTAGAGTACCTAGGTTTCAGGTAAACATTTCTATAGCATTTGAACTGTTCATTTTGTTGTGACCATCCCCCAAAGTCAAGTTATTTTCTGTCACCATATATTTGTCCATCTTTACTCCCTTTGCCCTCCCATCACCGTTTCACCTCAACCTCCCACCCCTCATAATCACTTTACTTTTTATCTATGTCCATGAGTCTCAGTTTTTATATCCCACCTATGTGTGAAATCATATAGTTCTTAGCTTTTCCTGATTCACTTATTTCACTCAGTATAATGTTCTGAAGGTCAACCCATGTTGTCATAAATGGCAATGTCATCATCTCTTATGGCTGAGTAGTATTCCACTGTATATATATATGTACCACATCTTCTTTATCCAGTCATCTATCGAGGGACACTTTGGTGGTTTCTGTGTCTTGGCCACTGTGAATAAGGCTGCAATGAACATGGGGGTGCATGTTTCTTTAAATAACATTTTTAAGTTTTGGGGGTAGTTACCTAGAAGAGGGATTGCTGGGTCACAGTAATTCTATTCTTAGTTTTCTGAGGAACCACCATACTTTCTTCTATAAAGGTTGTATTAATTTGCATTCCCACCAGCAGTGAACGAGGATTCCTTTTTCTCTACAGCCTATTCAACACTTATTACCTGTCTTGTTGATAATAGCCAATCTAACAGGCATGAGGTGGTATCTTATTATAGTTTAGATTTGCATTTTTTGAAAAGCTAGCAAAGATGAGCATCTTTTTATATATCTGATTGCCATATATATGTCTTAAGATTTGTGATTTCATTACCCCCCAAAACAAGACTTACTTACTAATCTCAACTTTTGGGGTTTATGTGAAGTTAGGACCAGATTATGGACACAGAAATGACACATATTTTAAAGACAGACCACAGGTCTTATTGCAGAATTTTAAAAAAACATATAGGAAAAATCTATAGATACAAAGAAATGAATTCAGGAAAGTTTCAAAACAGAAAACCAACAAAAACTATGTCAAGTAGAGAAAAACAAATATCATATGATCTTAATTATTTGTTTATCTAAAGAACAAAATAGTCAGGGGGGAAAGGGGTTGACAGTAGGTGGAGGTAGGCAAAATGGAAGTAAAATAGGTAAAATAGGGATGGAAAGAGATTTTACTTAGAGCAGTAAGTACAAGAGGCAGTGTGCAGATGCACACTTGACACATGTATCCCAATAAGTTCAACATAAAAAATAAAAATAAAGAACGAAATAAACAAAATTGAAAAAGACTCATAGATACAGAACAAATGGTGGTTGCTGAATGGGTTTGGGGATGGGGTGAAGGGATTAGGGCTGTGATGGCAAACCTTTTTATAAAAACTGCCCACTTTTGCAGTGCTGGTCAACCTGGTCCCTCCCGCCCACTAGTGGGCATCCATCCCAGCTTTCATGGTGGGCCAATTGCGGTGCTGCCCACTAGTGGGTGGGAGGGACCAAGTTGACCGGCACTGCAAAAGTGGGTGGTTTTTATAAAAAGATTTGCCATCATGGGATTAGGAAGTACTAACTGGAGACTCAAAACCAGAAATTCATAGAATATAGGCAGTAAAATCTCAGACATCTCTGATAGCAATATTTTTTTTATATATCTCCTCAGGCAAGGGAAACGAGAAAAAAATGAACAAACAAGACTACACCAAACTGAAAAAGTTTTGTGCAGCAAAGGAAGCCATCAACAAGGTAAAAAGAAAACAAATTTGGCAAGACACCTGAAAAAAGCTTAATACCCATAACTTATAAAGAACTTCTAAAACTCAACACCAAAAAAAACCAACCCAATTAAAAATGGAGCAAAGGACATGAATAGAGACTTCTCCAAAGGCGATATAGTGATGGCCTACAAATACGTGAAAAGATGTTCAATGTCACTAATCATCAGAAAAATGCTAATTAAATCCACAAGGAGATATCACTTCATACCTATCACAATGGCTATCATCAATAAACCAATCAAGAAGTGTAAAGAGAAAGGGAACCCTGACGCCCTTTTGGTAGGATATCACATTGGTGCAGTCACTGAGGAAACAGTAAGAAATTACCACAAGCCTGACCAGGCGGTGGTGCAGGGATAGAGTGTCCGACTGGGATGCAGAGGACCCAGGTTTGAGACCCTGAGGTCACCAGCTTGAGCGCTGGCTCATCTGATTTGAGCAAAAGCTCACCAGCTTGGACTCAAGTTCGCTGGCTCAAGCAAGGGGTTACTAGGTCTGCTGAAGCCCGTGGTCAAGATACATATAAGAAAGCAATCAATGAACAACTAAGGTGTCACAACAAAAAACTGATGATTGATGCTTCTCATCTCTCTCTGTTCCTGTCTGTCCCTATCTATCTCTCTCTGTTCCTGTCTGTCCCTATCTATCCCTCTCTCTGACTCTCTCTCCCTGTCCCTGTAAAAAAAAAAAAAAAAGAAGAAGAAATTACCTCAAAAATGAAAATGTGCCTTATAACCTAGTGTTCCACTTGTGGTAATTTATTTGAAAAAACCCAAATAATAGTTACAAAGATTATATGCATTCCTATGTTCATTGCAATGTTATTTATAATAGCCAAGATTAGGAAACAACCCCTGTATGGCTGTGCTATGGCCTGACCTGCAGTGGGACAGTTGATAAAGTGTCAACCTGGAATGCTGAGGTTTCTGGTTGAAGACCGTTGGCTTGCCTGAGAAAGACACATATGAGGAGCAAGTTGATGCTTCTCAATCCTCTCCCTCTCTCACCTCTCTCTGAAATCTATAAAATTCTTTAATAAAAGATTTTCATAATATAATACTACTTGGTCATAAAAAATATTAAATAAAAGGAAGTCTTACCTTTTGTGACAGTATGGATACACCTGGAGAGTATCATGCTGAGTGATATAAGCCAGCCAGAGAAAGACAAGTACCATATAATTTGACTTATATGTGGAATCTAATGAACAAAATGAACTAACCAGCAAAATAGAGACAAAATCATAGAGAGCAGGCTAAGAGGAAGGGAGAAGGGGGAGGCAGGGGCTGGGTGAGGGAGATATTGGAATTGAAAAAAAAGGACAAAACAAAGAAAAAAATTCATGAACACCATCAGAGGTAGATTTAATGGTGGGTGCACCTGGGCCCTAACTTCTGAAGGACCCTGGAAAACCCCAACTTTATACTTTTTTCTAATGATACCAAGTTTGGTTTCAAACGTGCAATTTTAACATTAACAGTACATAATATTTTTTATTTATTTGAAAATATGATTAACATGTATTTTCATTTCCCCTGTCTTTCTCTTTTTAAAGGGTCCAATGTTTTCTTCTGTGTCCAGGGCCTCAACTGACCTTAATCCACCTCTGGAAACCACACTTGTGATGACTGGTGGGAATATGAGGCTGAGGAAGTACATGATTGTCTAACCACTATGTTGTATTCCTGAAACTAATATATAATAAAATTGAAAGAAAAGGAACCAAAAAAAAAAAAAAAAAAAAAGGAAACCAGTTGTGTCACTATACACTAGCAATGAAGTAACTGAAGAAGAAATCAAGGATACAAGAGCATATATAATAGCATTGAAACGAAATTCTCAGGAAAAAATTTAACCAAGAAGGTAGAAGATCTGCACACTGTTAACTGTAATGTACTGATAAATAAAACTGAAGACATATGGAAAATACCCAGTGTTCTTGACCTGGAATTAAGACTGTTTTCACCCTGGCTTGTTGGCTTAGTGGTAGAGTGCTAACCTGGTATACAGATAGATGTCCTGGGTTCGATTTACTGGTCACACAGGAGAAGCAACCATCTGCTTCTCCTCCCCCCATTCTTCTCTTTTTTTCTCTCTCTCTCTTTCTTCCCCTCCAGCAGCCATGGCTTGACTGACTCAAGCACGTAGGCCCCAGGAGCTGAGGATGGCTCCCTCCAGCCTCTGCACCAGGCAGCAAAAATAGGTTGCAAGAGGTCCCAAATGGGCAAAGAATCAGTCAGATGGATATTGGTGGGGTCACATGTGGAATCTCTATATCTTCCCTACTCTCACTAAAAAACATTAAAAGACTGTAAGTTTTCAAAGCAAACTACAGTAACTTTTTCATCACAACAGAAAACGCTAACATTCATACAGAATCACAGACTCCATATAGCCAAAGCAATCTTGAAAAAGAAGAAAGCTGCAAGTATCCCATTTACCTATGTCAAACTACACTACAAAACTATAGTAATAAACACAGTATAATACTGATATTAAGAGACACATAGACTTATGAAACAAAATCAAGAGCCCACAAATTTTTACATATATGGTCAATTAATAATTGACAAGGTAACCAAGAATAATCAATTAGAAAAGAACCGTCTCTTCACAAATGGTGCTGAGGAAACTGGATAAACAAAGGCAGAAAAGTGAAACTGAACCCATATTTTATACTACTCACAAAAATTACCTTGAATAGACGAAAGACTTAAACACAAGAACTGAAACCATAAAACTACTAGAAGAAAACACAGGGAAAAAACTCCTTGAGACTGGGTTTGTTCATTGGGATCATGAACAGCATAAGCAACAATCACATGTAACATCAAACTAAAAAAATTCTAGTGCCCTGGCAGGTTAGCTCAGTTGGTTGAGTGTTGTCCCAAAACAACAGACTAAGGGTTTGATCCCTGGTCAGAGCACACCTAGGAAGCAGCCAATGAATGCACAACTCAGTGGAACAACATATGAATTCTTTCGTTCCCCCTTCCCTCTCTCTGTCTCTCTGAAAATAAAAAAGAAATTAAGCCCTGGCTGGATAGCTCAGTTGGTTGGGGCATCATCCTGGAGCACAGAGTTGCCAGTTCGATCTCCTGATCAGGGTACATACTGGAGTAGCTCAATGTTCCTGCCTCTCTCTCAAAAATTATAATAAAATAATAAAAATAAAATAAAATATTACAAAATAAAAAGTTCCTATATAGTGAAATAAACAACAAATTAAAAGGGAATCTACAAAATGAAAAATACTTGCCTATCATGTATTTGACACTGAGTTAATATCCAAAATACATAAGAAACTCACACAATAATAGCAAATATTCAGATAATTCAATTAAAAAGTGAGCAAAAGAGCTAACACATATTTTATTCCAAAAACATCCAGAGGCCAAGAATTACATGAAAACATGTTCAACTTCATTAATCAGTAGGGAAGTGCAAATGCAACCATAAGGAGATACTACCTCACACACTTTCAGGATAACTATTATAAAAAAAGACAAGAGAGAATAAGTTCTGGCCAAAATGTGGTGGGATGTAATCTAGCAAACCTAGCATCAAAAACAGCAGAAAAGTTCCTCAAAAGGTTAAAAATAGAACTATCATATGATCCAGCAATAACCTAAAGGGAATAAAAAACAGTATGAAAAAGATACCTGCACCTCATGTTCACCATAGCCACAACATGGAAATAACCTAACTGTCCATCAATAAATGAATAGATATAGATGTCTTTTGTACAAGCACACACAAACTCCCACATATATTATTAACCATGAGAAAGAAATCCTAACGTTTGTGACAATATCAATAAAACTGAAGGGCATCATGCCAAGTTAAATAAGAAGGAAAATAAAAATACTATATGATCTCACATATGTAAAATCTAAAAAAGTCAAACATAGAAACAGACAGTAGAGAGATGACTGCCAAGGGTTGGGTGAAGGGGGAAAGAAGATGTTGGTTAGAGAGTACAAACTTAGTTATAAAATATAAGTAAGTTCTGGAAATTTAATGTAGAGCATTAAATTTAGTTACTGCACAAGCAAAAATTTCTTAAATGTTCTCTACACACATAGAGACATACACAAGTAATTATATGAAAGAACAGAGGTATTAACTAATGCTAGGGTGAGAATATTTTGCAATATAGAGGTGTATCAAATTATCACACTGTACCACCTTAAATACTACTATGCCAATTATATCTCAATAAAGGTAGGAAAAAAACCCAGATACAAACAGAATAGTGGCTGAAATGGTGGATTAAGGATTTTTTTAAATCCACTCCTTTTCAGAAAAACAAGAGACACTGCAAAATGTAAAATCAATTTTATCAGAACTCTAGAAATTAGTCAAATGCCTGCAATACTCCAAGAGTTTATTTCAAAAATGGTGAAATATCAGTGATACTAAGTTTTTCAGTGTCTTACCTTGCTTGAACCCCACACCTTCAGCCTAATTCCAGGTAGCCAATAACACCAGCATCCTAGTAGTCACTAGATGAGCAAAACTGTTTGGAATCCTTCAAAAACACAAGTTTTAGAGAACTGTGTTGCACTTCCTAAAAATTCCCACTTGTAGAACTTCTTGTTTCCTTTTTTTTTTGTGTGTGTATTTTTCTGAAGCTGGAAATGGTGAGGCAGTCAGACTCCCGCATGCGCCCGACCGGGATCCACCCGGCATGTGCACCAGGGGGTGATGCTCTGCCCATCCGGGGCATCACTCTGTTGTGACCAGAGCCACTCTAGCACCTGAGGCAGAGGCCATGGAGCCATCCTCTGTGCCCGGGCCAACTTAGCTCCAATGGAGCCTTGGCTGCAGGAGGGGAAGAGAGAGAGACAGAGAGGAAGGAGAGGGGGAGGAGTGGAGAAGCATATGGGCACTTCTCCTGTGTGCCCTGGCCAGGAATCGAACCCGGGACTCCTGCACGCCAGGCCGACGCTCTACCACTGAGCCAAACGGCCAGAGCCAGAACTTTTTTTTACCTTATAAATAGCTTATTCTTTTCCCCCAAGGCTTTTATTAAAGAATAATTAAGACAATTTTTTTTTAACACTGCAATGGCTTTACATTATAGCTGATGCAAACAAGTACCTGATTTAAAAACTTTTAAGGAAAACCTCTGTAATGAGATGTCTACAGATTTTAAAAGTCCAGCATACTCATGTCATAGTCTTCTATTTATTTTTCTCCATTTTCCAACTGAAAGGAGAAGAGATAGAGAGATTCCCACATGTGCACCAACTGGGATCCACCCAGATCACAACTGAGCTATTTTTAGTGCCTGAGACAGAGGCTTTACAGAGTCATCCTCAGCACCCGCACTCTAACTAATCAAGCCATAACTATGGGAAGGGAAGAAAAAGGAACAGAGAAAAGGGGAGAGGGAAGAAGTAGTAGAAGGCGTGGAAAAGCAGATGGTCATTTCTCCTATGTGCCCTGGTATCAATCTTGGGACGTCCACATAATGGGGATACGCTCTACCACTGAGCCAATCAGCCAGGGCCTCTTGTCATATTCTTGACAAGTGTATTGTGGTCCTGGCCATGTGTCTCAGTGCATAGAGCATCCAACTGACATATGAACATCCCAGTCAGGGCAATTAACAGAAGCAATCATCTGTTTCTCTCCCCCTCCCTCTTCCCTTTTATTAAAACATAATTGAGGAGGGGAGAGAGAAGATGGCAATAGAGTAGGCAGACATTCCAACTCCCACCTCCCAGAACCAAACTGGAATACAACTTAAGAACAATCACCTTGAAAAACCAACTTTGGACTAAACTAAGACGAATCTATAACCAAGGACCCCCGAAAAAGCCACACTGAGACTGGTAGGAAGGGCAGAGACATAGAAAGGGCTGCCTCGCTCCCAGCAGCAAGCGGTGGCCCAGAGAGACTCTCACGGTGTGGTGGGTTGCACTGAGAGTTGGGGGTCCTCATCCCCAGGACCGGAGCCCCAGCCTAGAGCCCCAGAGACTAGAAGAATCGCAGGGTCAGTATTTAGCTGAGAAAAGAGCCAGGTTACTGTTTGCGAGAAAGAGACAGAACCCTCAGACCAGGCTCCATCTTAAAAGGACTGAGCAGAAAACCTTGTTCACAGTCACTTACCCAGGGCTCTGCTGGTGGGGAGAGCTAGAGGACTGAAGTTGTGAGAGGAAAGTGTAAACCAGGGAGAGACACAGTAAGGGAAGGCCACCGGGTGCTGAGTCATTCCCCAACACTAAAGTGGCCATTTTTCCTGGGAGAAGTAACACCAGCAAAGGGAAGCAATTACCCCACCCACCGGAGAATCTCCCACTCCAGTCAGACCAAAGAGTCACTCAGAAGCAGGGGGTGCGTCAGTGACACAGGTTTTGAGTGCTGAGGTCTGAACTACACTGCACCCCCATACTGCTGAGTACTCACCAGAGGATATTGAAATATTAAAAAAGAATCAGTCGGAGATGACAAACACAATATCAGAAATGGAGACCACAATGGAAGGAATTAAAAACAGGATGGATAGAGCTGAGGATTGAATCAGCAGTTGGAGGATAACTTGAATGAAGGCAAGAAAGCAGAGAAGAAAAAAGAAAAGAGACTCAAAAAGTCTGAGGAAACTCTTAGAGAGCTCTGTAACAACATGAAGAGAAATAACATCCTCATCATAGGGATTCCTGAAGAAGAAGAGAAAGAACAAGGGATAGAGACTTTGTTCAATCATATCATAGCTGAAAACTTCCCTAAATTAATGCAGGAGAAACTCTCACAAGTTCAAGAAGCACAGAGAACTCCATTAAAGAGAAACCCAAAGAAACCTACACCAAGACACATCATAATTAAAATACCAAAGCTAAGTGATAAAGATAAAATATTGAAAGCTGCAAGAGGAAAAAAACCTATCACCTAAAAATACAATGGAGTAAAGATAGTCTCTTTAATAAATGATGTTGAGAAAACTGGATAGCTACCTGCAAAAAAATGAAACTAGACCACCAACTTACACCATTCACAAAAATAAACTCAAAATGGATAAAAGACTTAAATGTAAGCCATGAAACCATAAGCATCTTAGAATAAATAATAGGCAGTAAACTCTCCGACATCTCTCTGAGCAATATATTTGCTGATTTATCTCCACGGGCAAGTGAAATAAAAGACAGGATAAACAAATGGGACTATATCAAACTAAAAAGATTTTGCACAGCTAAAGACAATAAGAACAGAATAGAAAGACAAACTACACAATGGGAGAACATATTTGACAGTATGTCTGATAAGGGGTTAATAACCAAAATTTATAAAGAACTTGTAAATCTCAACACCAGGAAGACAAACAATCTAATCAAAAATTGAGAAAAGGAAATGAAGACACTTCTCCAAAGAGGACATACAGATGGCCAATAGGCATATGAAAAAATGATCAACATCATTAATCATTAGAGAAATGCAAATTAAAACCACAATGAGATATCACCTCACACCAGTCAGAATGGCGCTCATCAACAAAACAACACAGAATAAGTGCTGACGAGGATGTGGAGAAAAGGGAACCCTCCTGCACTGCTGGTGGGAATGCAGACTGGTGCAGCCACTGTGGAAAACAGTATGAAGATTCCTCAAAAAATTGAAAATCAAACTGCCTTTTGACCCAGCCATCCCACTTTTAGGAATATTCCCCAAGAACACCATAGACCTGCTCCAAAAGGAGAAATGCATCCCCATGTTTGTGCAGCATTGTTCACAGCAGCGAAGATCTGGAAACAGCCCAAGTGTCTGTCAGAGGATGAGTGGATTAAAAAGCTTTGGTACATATATACTATGGAATACTACTCAGCCATAAGAAATGATGACATTGGATCATTTACAATAACATGGATGGACCTTGATAACATTATACGGAGTGAAATAAGTAAATCAGAAAAAACTAAGAACTATATGAATCTATACATATATGGGACATAAAAATGAGACTCAGAGACATGGACAAGAATATAATAGTAACAGTGGGGTGGGGAGGGATGGAATGGGAAGGAGAGAGGGGTAGGGGAGGGGAGGGGCACAAAGTAAACCAGATAGAAGGTTACGGAAGACAATTTGACTTTGAGTGAGGGGTATACAGCATAATCAAATGTCAAAATATTCTGGACATGTTTTCCCTCATCATATATACCCTGATGTATCAATGTCACTGCATTAAATTTAATAATAATAAAAAAATATTTATCAATTTTATTTACCTTTTCAAAGAACCAGCTCTTGGTTTCATTAACCTTCTGTATTGGTTTTGTTTGTTTGTTATTGCCTCTATGTCATTAATTTCCACTCTGATTTTTATTATTTCCTTCTACTTCCTCTAGGCTTTACTTGCTGTTCTTTTTCTAGGTCTTTTAGATGCAGGGGTAAGTTGTTTGAACTTTTTCTTGCTTCTTAAGGTATGCCTGTAATGCTATGAACTTCCCTGTTAGGACTGCTTTAGCTGTGCCCCATAAATTTGAGTTGTTTTATGTTCATTTTTGTTTGTTTCAAGAAATATTTTATTTCTTCTTTGATCTCATTGTTAACCCATTTATTATTTAATAGCATGCTATTTAGTCTCCAAGTGTTTAAATTTTTTTTAGTTTTTCTATTGTAGTTGATTTCTAGTTTTATGCCATTGTAGTTAGAGAGGTGCTTGATATGATTTCAGTCTTCTTAAATTTATTAAGACTTGTTTTGTGTCCTAACATGTGGTCTAGCCTAGAGAATGTACCGTGAGCACTTGAAAAGAATGTATATTCTTCTGGTTTGGGGTGAAAGGTTCTAAAAATATCTATTAATTCCAGTTGATCTAGTGTGTCATTTAAGGCCACTGTTTCCTTGTTAACTTTCTAACTAGAGGTTCTATCCATTGATGTTAGTGGGGTATTAAAATCCCCTACTATTATAATATTACTGTTGATTTTGTTCTTTTTGTCAATCAAAATCTGATTTATATATTTAAATGCTCCTATATTAGGTACATATATATTTATAATAGTTATAGCTTCCTACTGTAATGCTTCTTTTATCATTATGTAATGACCTTCTTTATCTTTTACTATATATAGCCTTTGTTTAAAAGTTTATTTTGTCAAATATTAGTATTGCTACCCAGCTTTTTTTTTCTTTCCATTTGCATGAAATATTTTTTTCCATCCCTTTACTCTCTGTCTATGTATATCTCTACCAGAGACAGCATATGTATGAGTCCTGTTTGCTTATTCATGCAGCTACCCTATGTCTTTTGATTGGACCATTTAATCCATTTACACTTAAGGTTATTATTGATATATAGTTGTTTATTGCCATTTTATTCTTTATATCTATAATCCTCTTTTTCTTAATTTCTTTTTTCCTTTGATTTTTCTACAGGAAGCCCCTTGACATTTCCTGCAGTACTGGTTTGGTTGTAATGAATTCCTCAAGGATTTTTTTTTAATCTGGGAAGCTTTTTATTTCTCCTTTTTAAAATGATAATCTTGCTGGATAAGGTAGTCTTGGTTGTAGGCTCTTGCTTTGCATTACTTTAATTATTGCTTGCCATTCTCTTCTGGCCTCAAGTGTTTCTGTTGAGAAGTCAGATGTCATCCTTGTGGGGGCTCCTCTATAAGTAATTGACTTCCTTTCTTTTGTTGCATTTAGTATTTTTTTTTTTATATCTTAACTTTGGTATTTTAATTATGGTCTGTCTTGGTGTAGGCCTCATTGGGTTTCTTTTTATCAGGACTCTCTGTGCTTCTTGAACTTGTGTGACTTTTCCCTTCATCAATTTACAGAAGTCTTCAGCTATGATTTCTTCAAACAGTTTTTCTGTCCCTTGTTCTTTCTCTTCTTCTTCTGGAACCTCTATGATGCAGATGTTATTTCTCGTCATATTGTCACAGAGCTTCCTCAGACTTTTTGAGCCTCTTTTCTTGTTTCTGCTCTGTTTCTGTGTTTTTATTTATCTTGTCCACTAATTCACTGATTCAGTCCTCTGCTTCATCCAGGCTATTGTTGATTCCTTCTAGTGCAGTCTTCATTTCTGATATTGTAATTGACATTTCTGATCGATTCTTTTTAATGATTTGTGTCCTTTTTGATGCTTGCAATTTCTCTATTTAGGTGCTCATTCAGTCCATTCATTGTAGCTTTGAGATCATTAAGCATCTTAACAATCATTATTTTAAACTTTTTATCCAATAATTGATTACTTCCATCTCATTTATTTTTCTTAGGATCTTTCTTGTTGATTCATATGGTTTACATTCCTCTGTCTTTCCATTCTTTCTGTGTGTGGTTTGCAAGTTTGTTAGAGTTGTGGGTCTGAAGTTGGTTTATGAATCCCACCATTGATTGTGATATAATTACCACTTGAGGAATAGACTTAACAGATCAAATGAATTCACTATAGTCAAGCACTTCCATCACTAAAATAAAAGTTGTTTGAGCCATAAGAAATTATTCTATTTTCATTTTAACTATTCTGGGAGCTTAAGCTTTTGAACCTTCCATGTTTGCATCAATGCCTGGCTAGACACCAAACCTCCACCAAATCCATTTATTACTCACTGAACTGATAAGATAGTCAGATCACCTGATTTTCATCAGTCATCTAAAGCAATGGTTTTCCATCTTTTTACATTTGAGGGACCAGTGTAAATAAGAGAATTATTTCATTGACCACTAAGACAGAAGTCACCCTGAGCATAAGCAAGTTCAAGTAAGATCAGTGGTTCTGTGATGTTCATACATCAGGGTGTTTAACTGTTTCTCAGAGCTGCATAAAATTTCTGGCAGACTGGTCTATTGACCAAGTGGTTGAAAAACACTGATCTACAGGATTACCATCACTGATCCATCCAAACACTAATAATGCAAGATTTGTTCTCAGTAATGCTCAGTAATATAATTTTTTTTATATAAGAATCCTTAGCTTTTTTTTCTTCTCTGGATATTGCCTACTTGTATTTCCAGTTACAAACACTGAGACCCTAAAATTAATTTTATCTTCTCCAGACATTTTTGGACTTCTGTGGATATACATGGCATCAGCACTATTATATCTAAAGAATTCTGTTTGCCTGACCTATGGATTGAGCATTGGCCCAGGATGCTGAGTGCCCCATTTCAAAACCCAAAGGTCACTGGCTTGAGCACAGGACCACTGACATTGAAATTACTTGTATAACTTGTTTGGTCCTTACATTGATGTATAGTGTATTAGGAACTGGAAGAGGCTCATAGGGTGAGATTAGGTTGATATTTAGGGTGAGATAGATTAGGGTACAGGTTTTTGTCTAATTAGTATGGAGACACAGATAGGTGTTGGTCCCACACGAGTAGAAATTTCCTGATTTGGTGAGGTAGGTTGAAAGGTGAATAGAGAATAGAAGGACAAGGGGTCGGTTTTGTTTCTGTTTCTGAGCTCCAGATGGTCAGGGTGGAGGAAAGAGTCATCCTAATAAGTGGGAAAGGTAGAGGATTGTTAGCTAGGGTGACTGATTAAACATTCTTTGAAAACCAGTTTTCTGACTGTACAAATTCTTTTTTCTTGGTACAAATCTCCTACAACCTACACAAACCTTCTACAACTTACATAAACCTTCAACTTTCATGCACTTTCTTATCCAGAAATAACTGGCCTTCATAACAACTTGCTTTTCCTTTTTCTTTCAAAAGTATTTCCATACCTTATACCTTCTATTATCAAAACCATACAATTCCTTTCTAGTCAGAACTCTTGATTTAAAAAATTTTAACCTCTAGTGACAATCAAGTTGACTTTCTTTTTATCCTAGTTTCCCTTTTCCCAAAGCCTGATTAAAAGAGTTCTTAGTTTTTTCATATATTTGCCATACATAGACCAACCAGCTTCAGGTTTGTGATTGGAGTAAGGCATGCCATTTTTCTATTTTAGCAGCAGTGGGAGTTGTCAGGATCACAGTGTGTGGACCTGTCCATGTGAAAGTCAATCCTTGGGTGATGTAATGCTGGAAGTGCCTCTTGGACAGTCTTTGAACAATTTGCTGAGTAACCTATAAAACCTGCAAGTACTTAGGGAAAGGGTGTTACATTTCTACACTTTGCAGTTAGAGTTTAAGTCCTAGTGACTACTGCTTCTAGCTGGAATTAGCAGCAGGTCCCAGCCTATAATAGGCATGGGGCATTGAGATAAGAGGAACAAAGGAGATACTAAACATTAAATAAAGCAATAAAATCAGACTGTCAATACCCACAGTAGAGATCTTTGAGGGATAAATAAAACTTAAATATTCAAGCAAGGCATAGTAGATGGCCCTTGTGTTTACAAGAAATGAGATTAGCTTATCTGCTACTTGGAAGAAATACCTTAGGCTCATGAACGATGTCCTTGGGCCTTCAGTGGCAATTCCCAGCATGCTGGGCAAGGTCAGGTCACAGGTAGCTGGAGCAGGGCTAGAAGAGACTGAACCCTCCCCCCATGGAGCAAGGGGGCAGCTTACCTTCTCATGTCCCTTTTTCCACAGCACAGGTGTGTCACTGGTGGGGCCAGGAAGCCTGGCAGGCTTCAGTTCAATGACCTTTCTTTCCACTCTGGAGCAGGGCCTTGATAGAATGCTATGAAACCCCTTAGGGTGCTGGAGCCAAAAGTTGGTATTTCCTGACTTCTTTTGGGCCTTATTTGCCTTTTCTGTTACTTCTTTGGTCATTATAGACTTTAAAAGCCATGCTCCGAAGATCTCACTGAGGGGCTTGACTAAGAGAAAAATTGGAAATTCAGTGTTTAAAGAAGCCTATTAGACTGAGGAAAGAAAATATTTGATCTGTGGTGGTAGGTAGTTGGAGACTGTGGAGGGTCTGAGTTTGATCTAGAGTGAGACTTCAGGTGGTGGGGGTTAAAGTAATGCCTAGGTAGACTAGGGACTGAGAATAAAGTTGAGCCTTAGCAGAGAAGACAGGATAACACTTCATAGCGAGGAAGTTTAAGAAGGGTGGTGGTGAGTCTTTTTTTTTTTGAGGCAGGCAGGGAGGGGCTGCAGAGGAGTAGGTTATCTACATATTGTAAGAGAGTACTAGTTTTGAGATTGCGTGCTGCTAAATCCTGAGCTAGTGCCTGCCGAAACAGGTGTGGGCTGTTTTTGATCCCCTGGGGTAAAATAGTTCATTTAAGTTGCTGGGCTGCATTAGTGTCTGGGTAAAGGCAAACAGAAAGTAAGAGTCAGGGTGTAGAGCAGGGATCTCAAACTCAACTCAGCATGTGGGCCGCAGAGCAAGATCACAGCCATTCGGTGGGCTGCACTAGGTCTACAAAAGGCAACTGTTACGCAACACTTTTCTCACTGCAGTTGAAAACAAAAAAAAATTAGTACAACAAGCACAATCATACATGCAGTTTACTCAGTGTCACTGTTGGGCAGATAAAATGTATTATGCTCACTTTGTTAAAGATTACACCGCCCACGTGGAGGCCGTCACCCAGGTGATATTAATTGTGTTGAGAATCCTTGTAGCCTGGGGCTTGGTTTTGGGATTAAGCCTTTCCCACCCTTTTTGATGTAGGGTGGTACAATCCAATCATGCCTCAGAGAAGTGACTTTGTATTAGAGACTTCCCTATTTTGTATATTGGATTAAAGGTTGTGAAGCTACACTATAAAAATGGGGGCAGAACAGGACCTTGCCGCTTGGTTCCTGACATTAGAGGAGAGAGCAGAGCAGAGAGCATAAGGAGGCCACATGGAGGAGGCCAGGAGAAGCAGCCAAGATGGCGGAGTGTTGAGTGAGATGCCAGTTTGTGTAGAGTTTGTATCTGGGATAAGGAAGGAGATGGGGAACTGAGGAGAATAAGTCTGGTGAGCTGGAAACCTTTGATTCTAGGAAACTCGGATAAGTCAGTGGCTTTGTGAACACTGAATGTGACTGGGTTTTGGAGCCCAGTGTGTATTTTTACTTGCCCGCCGGGTGCAAGCTAGAATTAAAGATGACAGCCCATCTGCTTTTGGCTCCGTTGTTTCTTTACCGACTGTCCGAATCCAATGCGAACCTGCATAGGCCGGGCTGCTGTGATGGTGGCCCTGGCTGTGGCTTCTGGCTTTACAGTCACAAAACAACCAGAAACTGTAGTTCGCATCACAACTTCTGTTAACTAAGCTAATATCTAGCTAGGATGCTAGAGAAATGAAAAATACAAGGAAGCCCCTAGGCTTACTTAATTTTATCCAAAATATTTTGAACTTCGTGGATTAGTTTGCAGGCCACACAAAATTGTTTGGTGGGCCGCATGCGGCCCACGGGCTGCGAGTTTGAGACCCCTGGTGTAGAGGAATGGTAAAGAAGGCATTCTTGAGGGCTAGGATTGTGAATGAGTAGTGTTTGAGAAAATGTGTGACAGTAATTTACAGAGATTAGGGACTACTGGATGGAGGGGAATTACTGCCTCATTAATTAGGTATAAGGCTTGTACGAGGTGATAAGCTCCTGAAGGTTTTCGAACGGGAAAGATGGGGGTATTGCAGGGAGATTCCATGGAGATGAGTAAACCTGGTTGTTGGGCAGATAAAATATATTATGCTCACTTTGTTAAAGATGACGCTGCCCACGTGAGGCCGTCGCCCAGGTGATATTAATGTGTGTTGGGGGCAGGCAGGATCATTGTAGCCTGAGGCTTGGTTTTGGGATTAAGCCTTTCCCACCCTTTTTGATGTGGGGTGGTACAATCCAATCATGCCTCAGAGAAGTGACTTTGTATTAGACTTCCCTATTTTGTATATTGGATTAAGGGTTTGGATTTCTACACTATAAAATGGGGTTGGAGTGGGAGCTTGCTCTCTTGGTTCCTGGGATGACTAGCATGAGAGAGCGGAGGGAGCAGAGCAGAGAGCAGAAAGAGGCCATGTGGCCAGGAGAAGCAGCCAAGATGGCGGAGTGCTGAGTGAGATGCCAGTTTGTGCAGTTTGACGCTGGAGAAGGAAGGAGATGGGGAACTGAGGAGAATAAGTCTGGTGAGCTAGAAACCTTTGATTCTAGCAAACTCGGATAAATCAGTAGCTTTGTGAGCACTGAATGTGATTGGGTTTTGGAGCCCAGTATGTATTTTTACTTGCCCGCTGGGTGCAAGCTAGAATTAAAGATGAAGGCCCATCAGTTCTTGGCTCCATTGTTTCTTTACCGACTGTCCGAATCCAATGCAAACCTGCATGGGCCGGGCTGCTCTGATGGTGGCCCTGGCCTTGGCTGCTGGCTTTACACTGGTTTATGAGGTGGGTAATTACTGGTTTAAGACCTTAGAAATAGACACAGTTAAACATTAAACAAAGACTTCACATATTATGAATAAAGGAATTTAAATGAGCGCGCTTTACTTATTTCAATTCACTAGAAATATTTTCTGACAAACAATGAGACAAGACAGATTACTTACATAGCTTAATATACAATTCTGTTTTTTAAGTTTT
This sequence comes from Saccopteryx leptura, assembly GCF_036850995.1. NCBI lineage: Eukaryota > Metazoa > Chordata > Mammalia > Chiroptera > Emballonuridae > Saccopteryx > Saccopteryx leptura. Next base: position 232,224 of record NW_027095700.1, read on the forward strand.
TCGAGATGGCAGGGAGTCGCCAGCAAAGAGGGGAGGAAGAGAGAAAGCAGACGGATGGACAGTGTGAGCAGCTAGATGGAAAGAAGGAAAGTCAGAATCTGCAGGAGGAGAGAAGGAGGTTAAAGTATTGGTGTGGCGCCACATGGTCAGAGGAGTCAAAAGGATTTAGAGCTCTGAGGAGAGGAGAGGGCAAGGAGGAAAGAGGCATAGTCACAGTTTGTAAGGAAGGAGGAGAGGTCGGAGAGGAGACAGAACTGCAGTTTGTAAGGAGGGAAGAGAGGTCAGAGATGGGACAGGCACTGCAGCCAGAGCCACAGCTTCTGAGGAGGGGGGAGAAGATGAAGAACACAGTGGAGAAGGGAGAGGCCCCTGGCCAGCAGGGGAGGAGAAAGAGAGACTGGTGAATGAGAAAACAGGATTTAGTGAAGGGAAGGGCTTTCTGGAGGGAAGGGACTCCAGCAAAAAAGATTTGCTGAGAGACTAGAGAGGGGTCCCGAGAGAGGGGTACCCTGGGGGTCAGGCAGGAAGAGAGAGTTTGGGAGTCCATGGAGAAGGAAAGATTAGGAGCAGAGGTTTTAGGTGAGGTTTCTTTGGCCAAAAACATCCTGCATGTGGAACAGAAGGTACAGAAATTAAGGACAGGAGAGACGGGAGAAGAAAGCCTGCACGTAAGGAATTTCTGATGCCCTCCCCATCCGGTGGCAGAAATTGTCAAGATGTCTTAGGATATTGTAATTGAATGTCCCATTTTCAGGCCAATGGGAGTCATTGTCTAGTCTGTACTGAGGCCATGCCATGTTAGAGAAGAACATTAATTTCTTCAGTTTGAGGTCTGAGAGACCGAGTTTGGTGAGGATTTTTATGAGACATCCTAGAGGTGTCTGGTTGGAAGGCTTAGACTCTGAAGAGCCCATAATGGAGACAGGTGAGCAAGAGGGGGCATCCCCGCCTTTTGTCACTGTCCCAAGAGGAGAGAATCTCCGTGTGGGGGAGTCATCCCTGATAGAGGTCGTAACCACCTGTCAGGGAGCTCCGAGGACGAGAAGTCCGAGAGAGTGGAGAGGTTTGGCTAGGTGTCTAGTCTTCCATGCAGTCCACTGAGACTGAGTCAAACCCCTCAAAACGTGAGGCATATCAGAGAAAACCATCCAACCAGAAAGGGGTATTTTTAGAGAGAAATTTCGAGGCCAACTGGGGAAGGGGAAGGGAGAAACTCCTTACCTTTCTGGTCCAGCAGGGGTTCAGGACAGGGTTAGACTGCCGGCCAATCAACCCACAATTACACGTCCAAACAGAATCAGGGAGTAAGCCCGGACGAGCTGCCGCTGCCCATTGCTTCCCTGGTTGTAAGTTTGAACGGCAAAGAGGGATGATCGTCCCGGCAGTTAGTACCCTGTCCCGGGTTTCGGCACCAAATGTTGGAATCCATGGGAGTCTGAAAGACCAGAGTAACAGGCTTTATTGAAAGGAAGAAAGGAACCCTGCCGGGCACTTCTCCCGGGGGGGAAGAGCACCGGTTACAGACTAGGGGCAAGTTATATAGTGTTTGGGAGAGCCTGAGGGGGATACTGAAGCAAAAGTCCTGGTATGTCCAGAATGCTCCTCCTTGGGGGCTTGGAGCATGTGGGTGTTGAATCAAAAGTCCTTGTGTGTCCAGAGCCCCTCCTTGGGGCAGCTTCTCAGCTTTTTGGAATTCCTCTGTCTCAGGGTCAATAGTCCAGTAAGGGTGAGGTCTGACAGATAAGCAGAACATCAAGAGGGCAGTTTGGAATTCACATATCTATCAGTTATAGCCTAAGGTTTTCCCCACACCCTTGCATGATGTGGGGTGGTGCACTCTCATGAGGAATCCCATTATGCCTCAGATCAGTGGCTTTGTATCAGAGACTTCCTTGTTTATATATTGGATTAAAGGTTTTGATTTCTACACTATAAAGTGGGGCAGACTGGGAGCTTGCTCTCTCTCAGTTCCTGAGATTAGCATTAGAGAAGAGAGCAGAGAAAGAAGAGCAGAGAAAGACCACGTGGAGGAGAGGAGAGGCAGCCAAGATGGAGGAATGGAGGAGAATCCAGAGTTTTGTAGATAGGAGGAGATGGGGAACAGGTGAATAAGGCCAGTGAGCTAGAAACCTTTGGTTCTAGGAAACTCGGATAAGCCAGTGGCTTTGGGAGCCCTGAATGGAAAGGGAAGTGTTTTCCTCACTGTGTGTATTTCTTGCCTGCCAGGTGCAAGCTAGGATTAAAGCTAATGGCCCACCAGTTCTTGGCTCCATTGTTTCATTACTATTTGTCTGAATCTAATGCAAACCTGCACAGGCCAGGCATCTATGATGGTGGCTGTGCCTACTGGCTTTATGGGGGGTAAGGAGGGACTCATGATCCCTTTGTCTAGAGGTATAGTTCATGCTTTAGTGTGAGTCTAAGTATATGAATTCTTGATTAAGGTACATAAACATTTTTTCTAAGGTTTTCAGATAAATTCTATCTTCTTTGCTCTGTGTGGCAAATGGCCCCAGGCACCCTTTAAGAGAATTCTAGGAATTAGCTAAACTATGACTAGATGACCTAGTTGTCCTTGTAAGCCAGAAAGCTCCTACATTCTTCTCATTCCATTCTCTACAGAATGGAGGGGGAAAGAAGCCTGACTTTTCCTCTTTAAAATGGCATTACTAATACTAAGTTTTACAGTTCCTTTGCACCTTATCACAACAGGAAGCATAAACTCCAATATATTTTTTGGTTTTAGCCTCATCATCCCTCTGACAGAGAGCAAGTATATCTTAATGCTGAAAGAAAACTCTGCCCCTCTCCAGCAGGATGCAGTTACAGAAGAACCTGTACTCCCCTTCCCCTTAAAGAATTCAAAGCCAAGAATCCTTGAGGGGGAAATGCCATACAAGTCAGACAGATAAGAGCAAGTAGGAATAATAGGCCAGGTACAGAAGGCTAGCATGACAGAAAGTCCTAGGTGCCTAGCAATGATCAAACCTAGGAAAATTAGTATTATAGGGTGGGACTGTATCCCTGGGTGTCCCTTCCACCTCTAGTTTATGGCTTATCATGCAGTTTAGACCCCCTGATTTTTTATATCACTAGTCATGCAGTTCAAAGCCTCCCCTAGGCTTTCTTCCCCTGGCATGTTACTAGTCATGTGGTAGACACCCACCCCTTGTGGCTGGAACAAGAATACTGTAAAATGGTGTCATATGACTCCCATAAAAGCCCTACACAATCACTCCCTCAAGCATTTAGATCGGACAATGAGGTTCTGGCCTGAATCAAAACTAGGAACAAAGCCTATGTAGTCTGTTGACCATAGAAACAAAGTTCTGATCAAACAAAGAGATATAACAGCTACCTGACCTGTGATGGTTGAAGTGGATAAAGCATCAGCCTGAACTACTGCAGTTTTTGGTTCAAAACCCTGAGCTTGCTGAGTCAAGACAAATACAAGAAGCAACTGTAAGTTAATGCTTCCCACTCATCCCTCTCTCCCGCCTGTCTCCCTCTAAATATCAATAAATAAAATCTTTTCTAAAAAATAAGAGATAATATCTAAGCCTTTGTTCTGTTTCCTCCCCAGACCCAGAACAGCAGCAAAACCCAATGAGGTGACACCACAATTGACATCAGCACCAGATAAAATGAATAATGACCCCTACCCTAGTGGAGAGCATGACCCTGAGAAGACACACACATGTCTGAAAATCTTTAAGATGAAGAACCCAGTGCACTTCCTATCTTACACTTGGTTCTTTTGCTACCCTTTCTTTCCCCTCAGGTGTTCATTTCTCCCCCCTTTCCCCTCAAGGTGCATCCCTTTCTTCATTCTCCTAATTTCCAAGAGCCCTTCTTTTGCCTCTGTAACTCATTTTCTGAGTTCATATAGCCTACTTGGCTCATTTCCTCTACCTGTGACTTTCTAAATAAACCTTTTCTGTAGAGACCCTGAATAGAAACATAGAAGAGAGATAAAGTTCAGTACCCTCAGGCAAAGGCCATAGTAACTTTACTAACAAAAGTACTGAATGCAGTACTGTGCTGAACTAAACACAATAGGGATAGAACTAGCAATTCTGATTAATCAGTAGATGGAGATACTTGAGCTACTTGGCTTGCCTTTTAATCTTCTCTAAAGAGATTCCGCTTCCTGACTTCCTCATTCTCTTCTCATTTTCTTCTCTGCTTCCTGATTTCCTTATTCTTTTCCCTGTTTATATTTTGTGTGTATAAATAAATACCCATAAGAACTGGGGGTCAGTGCTGTATCATGAAACCTATATAGAAGATTGTGAGTCAGTCTCCCCTAGGTCCATCAGTGCACTCCATGGGCTCATTATCTCTGTAACAAGTGGTGTTCTGTGTAAGGAATGGAAACCAAACAGTGAAACAACCTCCCAAAGCCTGGCAAAGGAAAAGAATATCTAACATATCCTGGTAAGTGGGACACAGATGATGGAGGAGTACCCTCTGAACATCTACAGTGAAGTCAAATAGGTTTCAGACCAGGAGATTTCCTTGCCTTTTCTCATTTATTTTCTCTGACCATCATGGGAAGTTCCCTGACTCCAGAACAGTGCAAACAAATGCTCCAGGTTTATGGCCTTCTCCACAGTGCTAGTATAAGTTCAGCAATAAGCAACTCACAAAGTTGGTTATTGTAGTTCATCAACAGTGTCCTTGGTATCCAAAAGAAGGGAGCCTAGACATTGAAGACTGAGAGCAAATGGGGCACTGGCTTCACAACTCATTAGGGTTAGTGATTGTGTTGTGGGAAGCAACAACCAAAGGAGGATGATACACTCAGTCTACTTAATTAATAAAGGAAGAAAAATTTGTTAGTAACTAGTGAAGCACATGGAGCTAGTAGCATGTAAAGCCAGTAGCCACAGCCACCATCAGAGCCACCTGGCCTGTGCAGGTTTGCATTTGGTTTGGACAGATGGTAATGAAACAATGGAGCCAAGAACTGGTGGGCTATTAGCTTTAATCTTAGCTCACACCCAGCAGGCAAGAAATACACACACTGAGAAAACACTTCCCTTTCCATTCAGGGATCCCAAAGCCACTGACTCATCTGAGTTTCCTAGATTTAAAGATTTCTACCTCACCAGTCTTATTCACCTCTGTTCCCAATCTCCTTCTCTCTGCACAAACTGGTTTCTTCCTCAACACACCACCATCTTGGCTGCCTCTCCTCTCCTCCACATGATCTTTCTCTGCTCTTCTCTAGCATGGGATTCTCCTAGAACATAATCACTCTTTTTAGAACAGTATAATCTCTCTTCCTTTTAAAACCTTTTGGCGCAGGGAGACCTGAAGATGATAGTGGAGTAGACAGATGCACAGACTCCCAGCTCACACCACGAAACTGGATTACAAATTAATTTAGGAACAATCAGAGTGAAAACCAACTCTGCACTACAAGAACAGCTCTCAAAAACCAAGGAGCAGGTAAGACAAGATGGTGCTGGAGTAGGCAGATATACCAACATCCACCTCCCAGAACCAAAGTGGATTACAAAATAATCTTAAGAACTATCATCTGGAAAAACCAACTTTGGACTAAACTAAGAGGACTCGTCAACCAAGGAACACTGAAGAAGCCACACCGAGACTGGTAGGAAAAGTGGAAACACGGAGAGGGCTTCCCAGCTCCCTGGAGTGAACGGCAGCCAGGAGAGACTCGGTGGTGGGAAGTGAGTTTAGCAGAGAGGGGAGGGTCCTGAGTCTCAGGAACTAAGCCCCAGCCTGCAGCCCCAGAGCCCAGAAGAGGTGTAAGGACAGTATTTAGTTGGAAACAAGTCAGGATACTGTTTGTGAGAAAGAGTCTGATTTCTCAGACCCAGGATTCTTCTTAAAGGGACCACACAGAACACCTCTCTCACAACCACTCACCCAGAAATCCAGGGGGATGGGGAGAGAGGACTGGAGTAGCAAGAAGAGAGTGTAATCTAGGAGGCACAGGAACATTTCTAGGAAATCTAGAAACATTTTGGGAGACAGTCACCCTAACCCCTGGGACAAGTCACTCCCCAAATCTGAAGTGAATATTTCCCCAGGAAACAGCAATACCAGCAAAGGGAAGCAGGACACCAGCCAAACAAGCTCTCCCACAGCACTCATAGCAGAGTTGCTTAGAAGGAGGGAGCTTTTGGGTCTACAGTAGTGAGTGTTAGGATCTGAGCTGCAGCACCCGCACCCCACATGACTGAGGGCTTGCCGGAGGGTGGGTGGTGGTGGGACACAGAGGCATGGTTCTGTCAGCAGGGACGGAAGCCTGCTGGCTGACACTGGGCTCATGTGTGAACTCAGTCTTGCCCAGCTAGGGAGAAGTAGGCGTGCAAAAGTGGTCAAGCCCAGCTGCCTGCAGCCTGTAATCCAGCCTGCAGGAGAAGAGTGGGAACCCCAGAAGGGGTGGAGACCAGCCCTTGAGCAAGGGTGCAGGAGCACAGCCTTGCTCCGCCCGTGGAACCAAGGCTTGTGGCCTGACTTGGGAGACAGCTCCTCCCACGGGGGTGGAGCCAAAAGCCCAGAAAAGGCGCAGTTCTGCCCGGCCAGTAGAGCCAAGGCTAGCAGCCATTCCACGAGTGGGCTCCTCCTGCAAGGGTGGGGTGAAAGCCTGGAAACAGGCAGAGACCCGCAGCTGAGCAAAGGTGCTCGCCACTACCCTCAGGGCCAACCATAACGCCACCCATGGGGGTTGGGCAAAGGGCAAGGCCACCAAGGCTTGTGCACCTGAGCACATGATCACAGCCACTCCCGTGAAGGAGAGGTGGAAATCACAGCAACAGCCCAGGTGGGCAGGCACCGGCAACACTCACACCCAAAAGCCCTAGGCAGCAACAAAAGAGGGGTTGGCGGGCCTGCAGACAGACCATACCTAGGAAACAGAGGCCATACTCAGTGGACTCCAGTGGCCAAAACCTTTCTTTACACAAAGAAAATGTGAAGGCAAAGAAATGCAACACATGAACCAAGAGAAATCCCCAGAAAATGAATCAGATATAACCAAATTACCTGATGCAGAGTTTAAAGTAATGATTGTTAGGATGCTCAAAGATATTAGAACAACAATAGATGGTCATTACGAACATCTAAATAAAGAGGTAGCAAATATAAAAAAGGACATTGAAATAAAAAGAATCAGTCAGAAATGACAAATACAGTATCTGAAATAAAGAATACAATGGAAGGAATTAAAAGCAGGATGTATGAAGCAGAGAATTGAATCAGCAAGTTAGAGGACATGATAAATAAAGGCATGGAAGCAGAGCAGAAAAAAGAAAAAAGACTCAAAACATCTGAGGAAACTCTAAGAGAGCTCTGTGACAACATGAAGAGAAACAACATCCACATCATAGGGGTTCCTGAAGAAGAAGAGAACAAGGGATAGAGACTTTGTTCAAGCATATCATAGCTAAAAACTTCCCTCAATTAAGGCAGGAAAACATCTCACATGTTCAGGAAGCACAGAGAACTCCATTAAGGAGAAACACAAAGAAATCAACACCAAGACACATCATAATTAAAATACCAAAGCTAAGTGATAAAGAGAAAAATATTAAAAGCTGCTAGAGAAAAAAAGACTATCACCTACAAAGGAGCCCCCATTAGGATGACTTCTGACTTCTCAACAGAAACACTTGAGGCCAGAAGGGAATGGCAAGAAATATTCAAAGTAATGCAGAACAAGAGCCTACAACCAAGACTACTTTATCCAGCAAGGCTATCATTTAAAATTGAAGGAGAAATAAAAAGCTTTAAAGACAAAAACAAAAACTCAAGGAATTCACTACAACCAAACCAAGGCTGCGAGAAATGCTAAGGGACCTGTTGTAAGCAGATCAAAGGAGAAAAAGAATATAACAAAAGAGGAATATAGTTTTAAAGAATAAAATGGCAATAAACGACCCTGGCTGGTTGACTCAGTGGTAGAGCATCAGCCTGGCGTACAGACGTCCCGGGTTCGATTCCCGGCCAGGGCACACAGGAGAGGCACCCATCTGCTTATCCACCCCTCCCTCTCTCCTTCTTCTCTGTCTCTCTCTTCCCCTCCCACAGTGAGTCTCCATTGGAGCAAAGATGGCCCAGGCACTGGGGATGGCTCCTTGGCCTCTGCCCCAGGCGCTAGAGTGGCTCTGGTTGCAACAGAGCGATGTTCCGAAGGGGCAGAGCATCGCCCCCTGGTGGGCAGAACATCAACCTCTGGTGGGCGTGCTGGGTGGATCCCAGTCGGGTGCATGCTGGAGTCTGTCTGACTGTCTCTCCCCATTTCCAGCTTCAGGAAAAAAAAATGGCAATAAACAATTACATATCAATAATAACCTTAAGTGTAAATTGATTAAATGATCTGATCAAAAGACATAGGATATAGGGTAGCTGCATGGATAAGAAAACAGGACCAATACATATGCTGTCTACAAGAGACACACCTTAAATCAAAAGATGCACATAGACTGAAGATAAAAGGATGGAAAAAATATTTTACGCAAATGGAAATGAAAAAAAAGCTGGGGTAGCAATACTTATATCAGACAAAATGGACTTTAAAACAAAGACTATAGTTAGAGATAAAGAAGGTCACATAATGATAAAGGGAGCAATCCAAAAGGAAGATATACGTGCGGAGGACCCGGGTTCGATTCCCGGCCAGGGCACACAGGAGAAGCGCCCATTTGCTTCTCCACCCCTCCGCCGCGCTTTCCTCTCTGTCTCTCTCTTCCCCTCCCACAGCCAAGGCTCCAATGGAGCAAACATGGCCCGGGCGCTGGGGATGGCTCTGTGGCCGCTGCCTCAGGCGCTAGAGTGGCTCTGGTCGCAACATGGCGACCCCAGGATGGGCAGAGCATCACCCCCTGGTGGGCAGAGCATCGCCCCATGGTGGGCGTGCCAGGTGGATCCCGGTCGGGCGCATGCGGGATTCTGTCTGACTGTCTCTCCCTGTTTCCAGCTTCAGAAAAATGAAAAAAAAAATAACAAAAAAAAAAAAAAGGAAGATATAACCGTTATAAATATCTACGCACCTAATATAGGAGCACCTAATTATATAAAGCAGACTTAGATGGATTTAAAGGGCAAGATCAACAGCAATACTATAATAGTAGGGGATTTCAATACCCCATTAACATCATTAGATAGATCCTCAAGAAAAAATTAACAAAGAAACAGCAGACTTAAAGGACATATTAGATCAACTCGATTTAATAGATATCTTTAGAAACTGTCACCCTAAAACAGCAGAATATACATGCTTTTCAAGGGCTCATGGTAGATTCTCTAGAATAGACCACATGTTAGGGCACAAAAGCAGTCTCCACAAATTTAAAAAGATTGAAATATCGAGCACTTTCTCTGATCACAATATCATTAAACTAGAAATCAACCACAACAGGAAAACTGAAAAATACTCAAACACTTGGAAACTAAATAGCATGTTATTAAATAATGAATGGGTAAACAATGAGATCAAAGAAGAAACTAAAAAATTTCTAGAAACAAACGATAATGAACATACATCAACTCAAAATTTATGGGACACAGCAAAAGCAGTCCTGAGAAGGAAGTATATAGTATTACAGGCATACCTCAGGAAGCTAGAAAAAGCTCAAATAAACAACTTGACCTTACATCTAAGAGAACTAGAAAAACAACAGCAAGTAAAGCCCAGAGCTAATAGATGGAAGAAAATAATAAAGATCAGAGCAGAAATAAATGACATAGAGGCTAAAGAAACAATACAGAGGATCAATGAAACCAGGAGCTAGTTCTTTGTAAAGGTAAATAAGATCAATGAACCTTTAAACAGAATCACCAAAAAAAAGAGAGAGAGGACTCAAATAAATAAAATTAGAAATGACAGTGGAAAAATAACAACTGACACAACAGAAATACAAAATATTGTAAGAAAATACTATGAAGAACTATATGCCAAAAACTAGACAACCTAAATGAAATGGACAAATTCCTTGAAACATACAATCTTCCAAAAATTAATCTGGAAGAATCAGAAAACCTAAACAGACCAATTACAACAAATGAGATTAAAACAGTTATCAAAAAACTCCCCCCCCAAAAAAAAAAAAAGTCCTGGGCCTGATGGCTTCACAAGTGAATTCTACCAAATATTCAAAGAAGAACTAACTCCTATCCTTCTCAAGCTATTTCAAAAAATTCAAGAGGAAGGAAGACTTCAAAGCTCCTTTTATGAGGCAAGCATAATTCTGATTCCAAAACCAGGCAAAGACAACACAAAAAAAGAAAAGTATAAGCCAATATCCCTGATGAATTTAGATGCAAAGATCCTCAACAAAATATTAGCAAACCGGATCCAGCAATATATGAAAAAAATCATACACTATGATCAAACGGGATTTATTCTTGGGAGGCAAGGCTGGTACAATATTCACAAATCAATCAATATGATTCATCACATAAACAAAAGGAAGGAGAAAAACCACATGATAATTTCAATAGATGCAGAAAAAGCATTTGAGAAAATCCAGCACCTATTCATTATCAAAACTCTCAGCAAAGTGGAAATACAGGGAACATACCTCAACATGATAAAGGCCATCTATGACAAAACCACAGCTAATATCATACTCAATGGGCAAAAATTAAAAGCAATCCCCTTAAGTTCAGGAACAAGGCAGGGGTGCCCCCTTTCACCACTCTTATTCAACATAGTTCTGAGAGTCCTAGCCACAGTAATCAGACAAGAAAAAGAAATAAAAGGCATCCAAATTGGAAGAGAAGAAGTAAAACTATCATTTGCAGATGATATGATACTGTATATAGAAAATCCTAAAGTCGCAGTCAAAAAACTACCAGACCTGATAAATAAATTCAGCAAGATGGCAGGATATAAAATCAATACTCAGAAATCAGAGGCATTTTTATATCCTAACAATGAAATGTCAGAAAGAGAAATTAAGGAATCAATCCCCTTTACCATTGCAACCAAAAATATAAAGTACCTTGGAATCCATTTAACCAGGGAGATTAAAGACTTGTACTCGGAAAATTATAAAACATTGATAAAAGAAATCAGGGAAGATATAAACAAGTGGAAGCATATACCATGCTCATCGTTAGGAAGAATGAACATCATAAAAATGTCTATATTATCTAAAGCAATTTATAAATTCAATGCAATACCGATTAAAATACCAATGACTTACTTCAAAAATATAGAACACATATCCAAAAATTAATATAAAACCTAAAAAGAACACGAATAGCCTCAGCAATCTTGAAAAGGAAGAATAAAGCGAGAGGTATCACACTTCTGAATATCAAGTTATAAGGCCATTGTACTCAAAACAGCATGGTTCTGGCATAAGAACAGGCATATAGATCAATGTAACAGAACTGAAAACCCAGAAATAAACCCACACTTTTATGGACAACTGATATTTGACAAAGGAGGTAAGAGCATACATTGGAGTAAAGACAGCCTCTTTAATAAATGGTGTTGGGAAAATTGGACAGCTACCTGTAAAAAATTACTCTAGACCACCAACTTACACCATTCACAAAAATAAACTCAAAATGGATAAAAGAGTTAAATGTAAGCCATAAAACCATTAGCATCTTAGAAGAAAACAGAGGCAGTAAGCTCTCTGACATCTGTCACAGCAATATATTTGCTGATTTGTCTCCACAGGCAAGTGAAACAAAAGACAGGATAAGCAAATGAGACTTTATCAAACTAAAAAGCTTCTGCACAGCTAAAGACAGTAAGAAAAGAATAAAAAGACAAACTACACAATGGGAGAATATATTTGACATAGCGTCTGATAAGGGGTTAATAACCAAAATTTATAAAGAACTTGTAAAACTTAATACCAGGAAGACAAAAAATTCAATCCAAAAATGGGCAAAAGAAATGAATAGACACTTCTTCAAAAAGCACATACAGATGGCCAATAGACATATGAAAAAATGCTCAACATCACTAATCATTAGAGAAATGCAAATTAAAACCACAATGAGATATCATCTCACACCAGTCAGAATGGCGCTCATCAACAACACAACACAGAATAAGTGCTGGCAAGGATGTGGAGAAAAGGGAACCTTCCTGCACTGCTGGTGGGAATGCAGACTGGTGCAGCCACTGTGAAAAACAGTATGGAGATTTTTCAAAAAATTAAAACTCGATCTGCCTTTTGACCCAGCTATACCACTGTTATGAATATACCCCAAGAACACCATAACACTGTTTGAAAAGAAGAAATACACCCCCATGTTGATGGCAGCATTGTTCACAATAGTGAAGATCTGGAAACAGCCCAAGTGTCCATCCGTGGATGAGTGGATTACAAGGCTGTGGTACATATATACACAATGGAATACTATGGGGCCATGAAAAAGAAGGAAATCTTACCTTTTGCAACAACATGGATGAACCTTGATAGCATTATACTGAGCGAAATAATTAAATCAGAAAAAACTAAGAACTATATGATTCGATACATAGGTGGGACATAAAAATGAGACTCAGAGACATGGACAACAGTGTTGGGATTACAGGGTGGGGGTGGAGGAGAGAAAGGGGGTTGAAGGAGGGGAGGGACATAAAGAAAACCAGTTAGAAGGTGAGGGAAGACAATTTTATCAATGTCACCCCATTAAAATTAATGAAAAAAAAAAAAGAATTGGTCTCACGGCTAATTCAGGCAGCTAGAAGAATAGTATAAGGATGCTAATTCTGCTTCTCAGCATCTTGCAAAAGGGGCCCTAAGCAAATTGGTGATTTGGCTCCTCTGATTTTGCCAATTGGATTTAAAAAAAATAGGTCATGAACGCCTTGAAACGGAACTAACTATACATGAGCATAAATTTTTTCTGTTTTTTTTTTTTAATTTTATTAATTTTTTTTTAGAGAGGAGAGAGAATGAAAGAGAAAGAGAGAGAGAGAAGGGGGAGGGAGGAGCAGAAAGCATCAACTCCCATATGTGCCTTGACCAGGCAAGCTCAGAGTTTTGAACTAATGACCTCAGCGTTCCAGGTCAACGCTTTATCCACTGCGCCACAACTGGTCAGGCTCTCTATTTTTCTGAAGCCGGAAACGGGGAGAGACAGTCAGACAGACTCCCGCATGTGCCCGACCGGGATCCACCTGGCACGCCCACCAGGGGGCGATGCTCTTCCCACCAGGGGGCGATGCTCTGCCCCTCTGGGGCATCGCTCTGTTGCGACCAGAGCCACTCCAGTGCCTGGGGCAGAGGCCAAGGAGCCATCCCCAGCACCCGGGCCATCTTTGCTACAGTGGAGCCTTGGCTGCAGGAAGGGAAGAGAGAGACAGAGAGGAAGGAGAGGGGGGGGTGGAGAAGCAGATGGGCGCTTCTCCTGTGTGCCGTGGCTGGGAATCGAACGCGGGACTTCTGCACGCCAGGCCGATGCTCTACCACTGAGCCAACCAGCCAGGGCCATACATGAGCATAAATTTAAAGGACTTTTAGATACTGGAGCTGATGTATCTGCTATTGCTAAGCTACATTGGCCTCCTTTCTGTCCCACTCATGCAGCAGCCAAAGAATTTCAAGGTATAGGGCAGAGTAAATCCCCTCAACAAAGTTCTAGTTTTCTACATTGGGAAGATTAAGAAGGTCATTCTGGATTTTTTAAGCCTTATGTGCTCCCTGGATGGCCAGTTAATTTGTGGGATAGAGATGTTTTGAAAAATATGAGAGCATTGCTTGTCAGTCCTAATGGTTTAGTCAGTACTCAGTTGCTTTATCAGTGATTTTTGCCCACCAAGGTACTAGAGAAAGAACAGTGAGGAATTCCACCCCCATAGAAGTGGCACCCAATACCAGAAGGTATGGATTAGGATATCAAAATTTAGCATAGGGGCCTTAGTAGCTCCTGCTACCTCAATAATGCATTGTGCAGATCCAATTACTTGGAAATCAGATAATCCTGTTTGGGTAGACCAACAGTCCCTTTCTCAGGAGAAACTTAGGGCAGCTGCTCAATTGGTACAAGAGCAGCTACAGCTTGGGCACATTGAACCATCTAATAGCCCATGGAATACACTTCCATATTTTGATCTTGTTGTCTCCTGGATTATCAAGGGGCATAGGTGACCCTTACAGCTTATAGGTTTTGAGCCTCAAAGTTATTGTTGTTCCTTTTTTCAAAGGATCAACAACAATGGCTCTGGGAAACTTCCACTAAATGGCAAATCGCTCTTGCAAATCAATGGGCAACTTTATACTAAAACTGTCAACTTAAAATCAGTTCAAAGACTAGAATTATATGCCATTATCATGGCTTTTCAGCATTTGCCATATTCTCCCTTTAATCTATATACAGACAGCAAATATTTACTTATGGTGTTTCCACTATAAAGACTGTGGTCTTAGAAACAAATGCTGATGAACTATTTCAGCACGTCCTCCTTCTTCAAAGACTTGAATGTCAACATAGAGCTCCATGTTTTATAGGACATACTCGAGCTCACTCCATGCTCCCTGGAGCTTTAGCACAAGGGAATGCCCTTGTTGATCAAGCTACCCAAAAGAAAATTATTTGGAGCAACCATGACAGTTCGATCAACTCAGTCTCATACTATTCATCATCAGAACACTGCAGCCCTGTGTAAACAGTTTCAACTTTCTCAGTAAGCAGCATGGCAGATTGGGAAATCCTGTCCAAGGGGCCCTATACTACAATCTGTCCCTTCATTTGGAGTTAACCCTCAAGGACTCTTACCAGGACAACTTTGGCAAATGGATGTTACTCGTATACCTTCATTTGGCAAACAGTCCTATGTTAAGTGGATACATATTACAGTGGATACATATTCTGGATTTATAGTAACCTCTGTCAGAACAGGAGAGGCTGCTAAGCATGTTATAGCTCATTGTCTGTTTGCATTGTTCTATTATTGGATTTCCTAAACTGGTTAAATTGACAATGCTCCTGCATATGGAGCAAAAGCATTTACTGTATTTTGTCATTCTTACAATCTTTAAAGTCAAGGTATTATTAAAGTGTACCCAGCAAATATTTTAAGGTCAATTTAAAAAAATTTTAAAGGGGGGAGTCATATCCTGGAACTCCTATGGGTCTACCATACCATGCCTTTTACTTAAAAAATTAAAAAAAATTTTTGAATGCTGATTAACAGGAGATGCCAAATCTTTTTCTCCTGCATACTACTACCTTCTTTATTTGATCCAGCTAATAACACTGTTTTGTCTTTTTCCAAATAACTCCAGATATATGAAAAAGATTTATATAGGCAGATGGGGATCCTCAAACCCCTCAGTGAGATCTTCTGAGCATGGCTTTTAAGATACCAAGAGGCAGAAAAATCCCAATAGAGATCAGGGGAACTACCAGTTTTAGAATACACCCTTAAAGCTTCCAACACCCCAAAGGGGTCTCATAGGATGTCATCTGGGTCCTGCTTCAATAGTGGAAAAGAAGGTCATTGAGCTAAAACCTGCCAGACTTACGTGTCTCTGCTGTAAGAAAACAGGGACACTGGAAGGTAGGCTTCCCCCTCACTCCTCTAAGGGAGTGTTCAGTCTCTTCCAGCCCTGCTTCAACCACTATGACCTAACCTTGCCCAGAATGCTGGGGTTCTGAAGGTGCCCAGGGCCGTCGGGCCCATCTATGACACTGTGGATGAGCCTAGGGTATTTCTTCCAAGAAGTAGGTAAACTGATCTCATTTGCACAAGGGCCACTTAACTATGTCTTGCCTGAATAATCAGGTTTTTAAATTTTTTCCTCGAAGATCTCTGTTGTGGGTGTTGATAGTCCTATTTTCTGCTGCTTTGTTTAATATATAGTGTTTTCTTTATTCCTCCTACCTCAATGCCCCACTCATATTTCAGGCAGGGACCTACTCCTAATTTAGAGCTCTCTTTCCCCCTTTTTCCAACTGCTATTATGAATCTACCTTTGCCATTCAGCTTAGTGTATCCCAAGTTTCTCTTTAGCAAGACACAGTTGCAGAGCTCCAGGGAAAAGCAACCTGGTCTCATCTCTCCAGGCAGAGGAAAATAGAAGCTCCATCTCCATACATGCTGCAGATGGCTTTTCTAGTCTACCTCAATCATTACCAGCTAGAAGCAGCAGTCATTGGGACTTGGACATGAGCTGCAAAGTATAGAATTGTGACAACAATTCAAGTGCCATGTGGAATTTTCCTGGATGTGGACTTTTCCTGGACTCCTGCTCCTTAGGACAGCTCCTAACAGACTGAACTGGGGTTGGATTGCATTTATCAGAGATTTGGCATGGTGTTGAGGCCAACTTGGGCTTGGTGAACATGTTAAGGACACTACTCTTTTATGGATTCTTGCTGTATTGGCCAAGAGTTTGCTTAAAGGCTTTAATCACTGTAAAAAAAAAAAAAAGAAGACTGGATAAGAAAGATGTGGCACATATGCACCATGGTATACTATTCAACCATAAGAAATGATGACATCAGATCACTTACAACAAAATGGTGAAGTCTTGATAACATTATACAGAGTGAAATAAGTAAATTAGAAAAAAAAAACAAGAACTGCAGGATTCCACACATTGGTGGGACATAAAAATGAGACTAAGAGACATGGACAAGAGTGTGGTGGTTTCGGGGTGGGGGGGAGAAAAGAAGGGAGGGGAGGAAGGGCACAAAAAACTAGATAGAAGGTGATGGAGGACAATCTGACTTTGGGTGATGGGTATGCATCATAATTGAATGACAAGATAACCTGGACATGTTTTCTTTGAATATATGTACCCTGACTTATTGATGTCATCCCATTAAAATTAATAAAAATTTATTTATTAAAAAACAACAACCAAGGAGCAAAGAAGAAGCCACACCAACTTGGTAGGGAGTGCTGAGGAGTGGTGAGTCTTCCCTGCTTACAGGAACAAAGGGTGTGTGAGGCTGAGAGCCCAGAAGGCTCTCATTCCAAGAAAAAGAATGGTAAATATCACTCACAGCCACTTGCCTGGGGACCTGGGTATGAAGTGTGTTGAAGGGGCTGGCTTATCTTCCAAAAGAAAAAGGGGGAGAGAGAGACAGATGGTGACTGGCAGAGGAATGCATGGGAGGACCTGAGAAGCTGACTGATCCAGTGCAGGAGGTGGCCAGAGTTAGGGGAGGGGTTGATCCTTCCACATAATATTAGACAATTGGTTGCAGGTCAGCCATCTCAAGATTTCTCTCCAGCTCCAATCAGTGCAAGAAGACACAGCTGAAAACAAGTGAGGAGGAGGGGCAGTAACTCAGGTCTCCATGAAGATCTGAGATACACCTCCCCCTACTGAAGCAGAGAAAGCACCCCAGGCCCAGAGAGCGTAACTGGCAGATCAGGCCTTCAGAGTCTCAGGTTACACCCACCATATTCCTGGATACAGTTTCAAATAAACCCCCTGGTGAGATCAGTAAACAAGACTATCACCTGTTAACAAAACAAACAAATCAAGATTTCACAGCGGCTCTATTAGAAAAGCCAAACCTGACAGTGGATTACAAACAACAGCTGATGCCAATCCAAGAAGACCTAGAAATAACACAACTGAAAATTGGAGGAAGACAACACCAAATCTAGACTCAACCAGCCCTACAAACAACACACTGAAACACACAGACATACTGAGAAGACAGAAAAGTGCAATCCAAATGAAACTACAAGAGAAATCTCCAGAAAAGGTACTGAGTGACATGGAAATAACCAAACTGCCATATGCAGAGTTTAGAATAACTATTGTTAGATGCTTAGAGATCTTAGAACAACAATGGATGGTCATTACAAACACCTAAATAAAGAGATACCAAGTATATAAAAGGATATTGAAATACAAAAAAAGAATCAGTCAGAGGTGACAAATACAATATCAGAAACGAAGACCACAATGGAAGGAATTAAGAGCAGGATGGATGAAGCTGAGGAATGAATCAGTGAGTTGGATGAAAAAAGGCATGGAAGCAGAGCAGAAAAAAAGAAAACATACTCAAAACATCTGAGGAAACTCTTAGAGAGCTCTGTGACAACATGGAGAGAAATAACATCCACATAATAGGGGTTCCTGAAAAATAAGAGAAAGAACAAGGAATAGAAACTTTATACAATCAAATCATAGCAGAAAACTTCCCTAAATTGATGCAAGGAAGGGTCTCACAAGTTCAAGAAGCACAGAGAACTCTATTAAAGAGAAACCAAAATAGACCTACACCAAGACATATCATAATTAAAATATCAAAGCTAAGCAATAAAGAGAAAAGATTAAAAGCTTGCTGGAGAAAAGAAGGCTATCACCTATAAAGGAGCCCCAATAAAAATGACATCTAACTTCTCAACAGAAACACTTGAGGCCAGAAGGGAATGGCAAGGAATATTTAAAGTAATGCAGAATAAGAACCTACAACCAAGACTACTTTATCCAGCAAGGTTATCATTTAAAATTGAAGGAGAAATAAAAAGCTTCCCAGACAAAAAAGAAACAAAAACAAACAAAAAAACAACTCAAGGAATTCATTACAACAAACCAATGCTGCAGGAAATGTTAAGGGGCCTGTAGTAAACATATCAAAGTGGGAAAAGAATATAGCAAAAGAGGAATAGAGCTTTAAAGAATAAAATGGCAATAAACAACTACATATCAATAATAAACTTAAATGTAAATGTAATGGATTAAATGACCCAATCAAAAGACATAGGGTAGGTGCAGGACCCATACATATGCTGTCTACAAGAAACACACCTTAAAACAAAAGATGCACATAGACTGAAGATAAAAGGATGGAAAAAATATTTTACGCAAATGGAAATGAAAAAAAAGCTGGGGTAGCAATACTTATATCAGACAAAATGGACTTTAAAACAAAGACTACAGTAAGAGATAAAGAAGGTCACTACAAAATGATAAAGGGAGAAATTCAACAGGAAGATATAACTGTCATAAATATCTACACACAATAAAGGAGCACCTAAATATATAAAGAGAATTTGGTGGATATAAAGGACAAGATGAACAGCAATACTATAATAGTAGGACATTTTAATACCCCACTAACAATACTAGATAGACACTCAAGAAAGAAAATTAACAAAGAAACAGCAGACTTAAAGGACACACTAGATCAACTCGATTTAATAGATATCTTTAGGACCTTTCACCCTAAGGCAGCAGAATATACATTCTTTTCAAGTGCTCATGGTACATTCTCTAGGATAAACCACATGTTAGGGCACAAAAGTGGTCTCAACAAATTTAAGAAGATTAAAATCATATCAAGCATTTTCTCTGATCACAACGGCATGAAGCTAGAAATCAACCACAACAGAAAAACTCAAAAATTCTCAAACACATGGAAACTAAATAGCAGGTTGTTAAATAATGAATGGATTAAGATGAGATCAAAGAAGAAATAAAAAAAATTCCTAAAAACGAACGATAATGAGCATACAACAACTGAAAATTTATGAGACACAGCAAAAGCAGTCCTGAGAGCAAAGTTCATAGCATCATAGGCATTTTAAAAGAAGCTTTAAAAACCTCAAATAAACAACGTAACCCTTCATGTAAAAAAACTAGAAAAGGAAGAGCAAGTAAGGCCCAGAGGTAGTAGAAGGAAGGAAATAATAAAGATCAGAGCAGAAATAAATGACATAGAAGCTAAAGAAACAATACAGAGGAACAATGAAATGAAGAGCTGGTTCTTTGAAAGGGTAAACAAGATTGATGAACCTTTAACCAGACTCACCAGAAAAGAAGAGAGAGGACTCAAATAAATAAAATTAGAAATGAGAGTGGAGAAATAACAACCGACACAACAGAAATACAAAATATTGTAAGAAAATACTACAAAGAACTGTATGCCAAAAAGTTAAACAACCTAGGTGAAAAGGACAAGTTCCTTGAAACATATAATCTTCCAAAAATTAATCTGGAAATTAAAATATCTAAATAGACTGATTAAAACAAAAAAGATTGAATAAGTTATCAAACAGCTCCCAAAAAGACCTAAAGATGGCAGTGGAGTATGCAGACACACAGACTCCCAGCTCACACCACCGAACTGGATTACAAACTAATTTATAAACAATCAGCATGAAAAACCAACTCTGGACTACAAAAACAGCTCTCAAAAACCAAGGAGCAAAGAAGAAGCCACAACAAACCTGGTAGGAAGTGCCTGAATCTCCCCTGCTTACAGAAACGGGGGGGGGGGGGGGTGAAGCTGAGAGCCCAGAAGGGATTGCACTCCAAGAAAAAGAGCAGAAAATACTGCTCAGAGCCACTTACCTGGTGACCAGGCAACAAGGTGTGTTAAAAGGGCCAGCTTGTCTTCCAAAAAGAAGGGAGGAGAGAGAGAGAGAGACAGATGGTGAGGGGCAGAGGAATGCAGGAGATGACTCGAGAAATTGACTCATCCAGTGCTGGAGGGGGCCAAGCTGGGGAAGGGTCAGATCTTTCCACAAAACAAAAGACTAAAGTGCTTCCGAGTCACAGATCTGCAGACATCTCTACAGCTCTAATCAGTGCAACAAGACACAGCTTGAAACATATAATCTTCCAAAAATTAATCTGGAAAATTAAAATATCTAAACAGACTGATTACAACAAAAGAGATTGAATAAGTTATCAAACAGCTCCCAAAAAGACCTAAAGATGGCAGTGGATGACAGCTGAAAACAAGAAGTGGGGAGGAGGGGCAGTAACTCAGCTTTCCATGGAGATCTGAGATACACCTTCCCCTACTGAAGTGAAGAAAACACCCTGCCCCCAGAGAGAGTAACTAGCAGAAGAGGCCTTCAGAGTCTCAGGATACAGCCACCGCATTCCTGGATACAGTTTCAAATAAGCCCCCTGCTGAGATCAGCAAACAAGACTATCACCTGTTAAGAAAAAAACAAATCAACACTTCAAAGTGGCCCAAATCCAAAAGTGGATTACTAATAATAACTGATGCCAACCCATGAAGACCTAGAAATAACACAATTGAAATCTAAAGGCAGACAACACCAAGCCTAGACTCAAACAGCTCTACACACAAAACTCCCTAACACACAGAGATAATATGAAGACAGAGACGTGCAATCAAAATGAAACCACAAGAGAAACCTCCAGGAAATGAACTGAGTGGTATGGAAATAACCAAACTTCTGACTGCAGAGTTCAAAATAATGATTGTTAGATGCTTAGGGATTTTTTTTTTAATTTTTTTTATTTATTCATTTTTAGAGAGAGAGGAGAGACAGAAGGGGGAAGGAGCAGGAAGCATCAACTCCCATATGTGCCCTGACCAGGCAAGCCCGGGGTTTCGAACCAGTGACCTCAGCGTTCCAGGTCAACACTTTATCCACTGTGCCACCACAGGTCAGGCTAGATGCTTAGGGATCTTAGAACAATGGATGGTCATTATGAACACCATAATAAAGATATAGCAAGTATAAAAAAGGACATTGAAATATTAAAAAAGAATCAGTAGGAGATGACAAATACAATATCAGAATTGAAGACCACAATGGAAGGAATTAAAAATAAGATGGATGAAAAAACAAACAAACAGGATGGATGGATCTGAAGACAAATCAGTGAATTGGAGGACAAGTTGAATGAAAGCATGAAAGCAGAGAAGAAAAAACAAAAGAGACTCAAAAAGTCTGAGGAAACTCTGAGAGAGCTCTGTGACAACATAAAGAGAAATAACATCTGCATCATAGGGGTTCCTGAAGAAGAAGAGAAGGAACAAGGGATAGATACTTTGTTAAATCATATCATAGCTGAAAACTTCCCTAAATTGATGCAAGGAAGGGTCTCACAAGTTCAAGAAGCACAGAGAACTCCATTAAAGAGAAACCCAAAGAAACATGCACCAAGACACGTCATAATTAAAATACCAAACTAAGTAATAAAAAGAAAATGTTAAAAGCTGTTCAAGAAAAAGGGCTATCACCTACAAAGGAGCCCCAATAAAAATGACATCTAACTTCTCAACAGAAACACTTGAGGCCAGAAGGGAATGGCAAGGAATATTTAAAGTAATGCAGAATAAGAACCTACAACCAAGACTACTTTATCCAGCAAGGCTATCATTTAAAATTGAAGGAGAAATAAAAAGCTTTCCAGACAAAAAACAAACAAACAAAAAAAAACCCTCAAGGAATTCATTACAACAAACCAATGCTGCAGGAAATGTAAAGGGGCATGGCGTAAACATATTAAAGTGGGAAAAAAAATATATAGCAAAAGAGGAATACAGCCTTAAAGAATAAAATGGCAATAAAAAACTACATATCAATAATAACTGTAAATTGGACATCAGAGAAATGGTGCTGTAAGGAATGATACCGATAAATCTCCCCCAAAATTTAACAAGATCTCCAACCAGAGACAAAAAATCTATCCTTGGAGATCCAGAAGTTCCACGCTAAAGGCAAAGGTATGATTGAGCGAAAAATTGACTAAATATATAATCAACCCTGAAGGAAATAAGGAGAAAGAAACACTCCGCCTTCCTCACTAACCTAAATAAGGGCTGCTTTCATTGGGAACTGAGAGTATAGGAACTAAGGCGGGCATAGGGTGTGAATAGAACCAGACTAAGGCACAAATGTCCAAACCAGGCTGTGGCACGAACATCCAACAAGCCGAGGAAAAACTGTGCTTGTGGCAACCCATTCAACACAAGCTAACACTTGCACCAAACCCAGACAAAGAAAGGCACTTGGGACAGCCATTCACCCCAATCTCCTGTTCAGCGGGCGCAGATAGTCAGTGAGAGTTTCCTCCTAGAGCCCCGGGAGTGAGTGCCTGTGTTCCTGGACAGAGGGGCAGGGTCAGAGGCCTTTGTGTGGGTCAAGAGAAGAATCTCAGGGTCGCCCCTGTGCCCTGAAAAAGCGGTGCATGGGGAGGGAGCGGGAGCGAAATTCCCAATGCTCAAACTTCTCCATGCGGGCGGGGCACTTCACCCGGAGTGAGAGGCAGCTGGCCTGATCTCCTGGTCAGTGAGCACGGAGAGAGGGCGAAAAATTTCTCCTGGGAGTGGGCGCCCATGTTCCCGGACAAAGGGGCAGTCAGAGGCCTTTGTATGGGCCAAATCCGGAGTCTTGGGGCCACCCTTGTACCCTGAAAAGCAGCATGTGGTGGGGAGTGAAATTCCCTATGCTGGAACTTTTCCATGCAGGTGGGGCACCTGACTGGGAGTGAGAGTTGGCCAGCCTGATATCCTAGTCAGCGAGCTCGGAGAATGGGCGAGAGATTCCCCTGGGAGTGGGCACCCGTGTTCCCAGACAGAGGGGCAGAGTCAGAGGCCTTTCTGTGGGCCAAAACCGGAGTCTTGAGGTCACCCCTGTGTCCCAAAAAGCAGCGCACAGGGAGAGAGTGGGAGTGAAATTTTTTATGCTGGGACTTTTCATGGGGGCTGGGCACCTCACTGGGAGTGAGAGGTGGCTGGCTGGATAGCCTGGTCAGCGATCACAGATAGTGGGTGAGAGATTCCCCCGGGAGTGGGCACCCATGTTCCTGGACAGAGGGGCAGAGTCAGAGGTCTTTGTGTGGGCCAAAGTCCTGCCTGATTATACTAACGGCTCTCCTGATTGAGCCTTACCCAGAGCCCTGCACTGAGTGGGAATAGAGTGGGGATTTGCCAGCTCTTTCAGCCTCTTACTCTCCAGGCAGAGGCAGCAGCAACCCCATAGCTGGATCATCAGGCTACTAATTCATGAAGGAAAGACTAGGAGAGAGGCTCTGGAAATACAGACTCTCTCATTGGTGGAGCCTGCAAATGCTAATGAGCTTTGACTGCCAACGAGACTGAAGCCCAATACATGACATTGCCATAGAGACTTATCAACTGCAAACCTCTACCTAAGTGTGCCACAGGGTCAGAACCCAGGGTACAGAGTCACTGACCAGGAAGAGGGAGAAAAAAAAAAGCAAGAAGATAACCTCTCAAAATCAAGAATAATCCAAAGACTTTATAACCTATCCCATTTTATTATATTTGTTCATTTGTTTCTCTTATCTTCTTGTCTTGATTATTTTCTTCCTCTTCCAATTTGGTTGTTTAATTCTCTGCTGGTCTTACTCTCTCCTCTCCTTGAACTACACTACCCATAAGTGTAACATCTCCCATTATCTTTTCTTTCTTCTTCCTTTCTCTTTATGAGGGTTGCACACCAAAACCCTTAATACACACACTCTCTCTCTCCTTTTATTCTCTTTTCTTCTTTTTGTGTTTTTCTCTTTCTTTTTTTTTCTTTTGCCCTCTATATTAGTTTCTTCTTTTCTCCTTTACTTTTCCTCTTATCCAATCCTCAATCACAAACATATTATTTTATCTGATACTCAAAATTTTCTTTGTGGTGCTTTAGGGTTTTTTTACTTCGCTTTTTTAACTCACTAACAGTGCTCCCAAACCTGGCTTTCCATTTTATCTAGTTCTTGCTCCACTAAGTACAATAGTAATTTTTTAAATTTTTTCTCCTTTTTCATGTTTCCCTCTTATTCTTCTCATCATATCTCTTAGTCAACTATCACCTAAAGCAAATCATTTTATTCTTGACCCAAATTTTTTTTCTTTTTTGTGCTTTGTGGGGCCATACACCCTTTTTGTCCCTTTATCACTTCTCCCCAACTCAGGTCCCCCATTATAGGTAGTTTCTGCTCTATTTAGCACAATATAATTCACAGTCCACCACAAGATTTTCTCAAAAAGGAGGGAAGAGGTGAGGAGTGGAAAAAAAGGGGGGAAGTAGAATAATAATTTCTTTTCATTTTTACTTATTCTTTTTTATTTTTAAAATTTTTTATTCTTTATTAATTCTCATTAATACTATCAATAAAACACCCTCAGATGCCATTAAGGAAAAAGAAATCGAATATCATGGATAAAAAAGACAGAGAGGTAGCACAGATAGATGAGGAAAAATCTACAGAGGAAAAAATTTAATATATTGGAAACCTTGGAGCTAAATGGCAGAGAATTTAAAATAGCAATCCCAAATATACTCAGAGATATACAAGAAAACACAGAAAGGCAATTTGGGGAGCTCAGAAAACAACTCAATGAATACAAAGAATATATTACCAAGGAAATTGAAACTATAAAAACAAATCAAACAGAGATGAAAAACTAAATTCACGAGCTGAAAAATGAAGTAACAAGCTTAGCTAATAGAACAGGCCAGATAGAAGGTAGGATTAGTGAAATAGAAGACAAGCAACTTGAGGCACAACAGAGAGAAGAAGAAAGAGACTCAAAAATTTAAAAAAAATAAGAAAGCCCTACAGGAATTGTCTGAGTCCATCAAAAAGAATAACATAAGAATAATAGGTATATCAGAGGGAGAAGAGAGAGAAAATAGAATGGAGAATATATTCAACCAAATAATAGATGAGAACTTCCCAAGCCTGTGGAAAGAACTAAAGCCTCAAATTCAAGAAGCAAACAGAACTCCGAGTTTTCTTAACCCCAACAAACCTACTCCAAGGCACATCATAATGAAATTCACAAAAACTAACGACAAAGAAAAAATTCTCAAGGCCCATTAGGAAAAAGAAGAATACAACATATAAAGGAAGGCCCATTAGATTATCCTCATATTTCTCAACAGAAACTCTACAAGCTAAAAGAGAGTGGACCACAATATTTAAAGTTCTGAAAGAGAGAAACTTTCAGCCACGAATACTATACCCATCAAAGCTATCCTTCAAATACGAAGGAGAAATAAAAACATTCACAGATACAGAAAAGATGAGGGAATTTATCATCAGAAAATGCCCACTCAAGGAATTACCAAAGGGGGTTTACCAACCAGATACAAAGAACAAAATGAAACAAAACCACAAGTATAAGCTGCACCAAGAACACAATAAAACCATATTTAAACTGTGACAACAACAACAAAAAAAGGAGGACAGGACGGAGATTAACATTAGCAAAAGATGATGGAGTGCAAAAGTACTCACAAGATAGTGCCTACAATGAACAGGGTAGGAACACTTTTCATTACTTAGTGGTAACCAACATTGAAAAAACCACCACAGAAGTACATGATTTTAAAAAGCTAGCAACAGAGGAAAGATGTATGGAATACAAACAAACAAAATCAAAAGATAGAAAAACGAAAGAGAAGAATCAAACAAGACACAAAACTAACAGAAAGCAATGTATAAAATGGCAATAGGGAACTCACAAGTGTCAATAATTACACTAAATGTAAACGGATTAAACTTACCAATAAAAAGGCACAGAGTAGCAGAATGGACTAAAAAAGAAAATCCAACTGTATACTGCTTACAAGAAACTCATCTAAGCAACAAGGATAAAAACAAATTCAAAGTGAAAGGCTGGAAAACAATACTTCAAGCAAATAACATCCAAAAAAAGCAGACGTAGCAATACTCATATCTGATAATGCTGACTACAAGGCAGCAAAAGTACTCAGAGATAAAAATGGTCATTTTATAATGACTAAGGGGACACTGAATCAAGTAGACATAACAATTCTTAATATATATGCACAAAACCAAGGAGCACCAAAATATATAAAACAGCTACTTATTGACCTTAAAACAAAAACTGAAAAATACAATTATACTTAGAGACCTCAGTACATGACTGATGGCTCTAGATCGGTCATCCAAACAGAGAATCAATAAAGATATATTGGCCTTAAACAAATCACTAGAGCACCTGGATATGATAGACATCTACAGGACACTTAATCCCAAAGTGACAGAGTATGCATTTTTCTCCAGTGTCCATGGATCATTCTCAAGAATTGACCATATGTTGGGCCACAAAACAACATCAGCAAATTCAGAAAAATTGAAGTTGTACCAAGCATATTTTCTGATCATAAAGCCTTGAAACTAGAATGCAACTGCAAAAAAGAGGAAAAAAAACACCACAAAAATGTGGAAACTAAGCAACATACTTTTAAAAAATGAATGGGTCAAAGAAGAAATAAGTGCAGAGGTCAAAAGATACATACAGACAAATGAAAATGACAATATGACATATCAGAATCTATGGGATGCAGCAAAAGCAGTGATAAGAGGGAAGTTCATATCACTTCAGGCATAAATGAACAAACAAGAGAGAGCCCAAGTGAACCACTTAACTTCACACCTTAAGGAACTAGAAAAAGAAGAACAAAGACAATCCAAAACCAGCTGAAGAAAGGAAATAATAAAAATCAGAGCAGAAATAAATGAAATAGAGAACAGAAAACTATAGAAAAAATTAATAGAACCAGGAGCTGGTTCTTTGAAAAGATCAACAAAATTGACAAGCCCTTGGCAAGACTTACCAAGGAAAAAAGAGAAATAACTCATATAAATAAAATCCAAAATGAAAGAAGAGAAATCATCACGGACATCCTAGATATACAAAGAATTAATGTAGAATACTATGAAAAACTTTATGCCACTAAATTCAACAATCTAGAAGAAATGGATAAATTCCTAGAACAATACAACCTTCCTAGACTGAGTCAAGAAGAAGCAGAAAGCCTAAACAGACCAATTAGTAGAGAAGAAATAGAAAAAAACTATTAAAAACCTCCCCAAAAATAAAAGTCCAGGCCTAGAAGGTTATACTAGTGAATTCTATCAAACATTCAAAGAAGACTTGGTTCCTATTCTACTCAAAGTCTTCCAAAAAATTGAAGAAGAAGCTATACTTCCAAACACATTTTATGAGGCCAACATAACCCTCACACCAAAACTGGGCAAGGACAGCACAAAAAAAGAAAACTAGAAACCAATATCTCTAATAAATACAGATGCTAAAATACTAAACAAAATACTGGCAAATCAAATACAACAACATATTAAAATAATAATACATCACGATGAAGTGGGATTCAACCCAGAATATCAAGGATGGTTCAACATACGTAAAAACAGTTAACGTAATACACCATATTAACATAACAAAGAACAAAAACCACATGATCTTATCAATAGATGCAGAAAAGGCATTCAATAAAATACAACACAATTTTATGTTTAAGACTCTCAACAAAATGGGTATAGAAGAAAAATATCTCAACACGATAAAGGCCATCTATGATAAACCATCAGCTAACATCATATTAAATGGCACAAAACTGAAGGCTTTCCCCTTAAATCAGGAAAAGACAGGGTTGTCCACTCTCTCCACTCATATTTAATGTGGTGCTAGAGGTTCTAGCCTGAGCAATCAGACAAGACAAAGAAATAAAAGGCATCCATATTGGAAAAGAAGAAGTTAAGGTTTCACTTTTTGCAGATGATATGATCCTATACATCGAAAACCCCAAAGAATCTACAAAAAAACTACTAGAAACAATAAGCCAATACATTAATTTAACAGGATTCAAAGTTAACATATAAAAGTCCATAGCCTTTCTATATTCCAACAATGAAACATTTGAGAACAAACTCAAAAAAATAATCCCCTTCATGATTGCAACAACAACAACAAAAAATACCTAGAAATAAACATAAGAAAGAATGTAAAGGTTTTATACAATGTAAAATACATATCATTGTTAAGGGAAATCAAAAAAGATACAATGAGATGGAAGAATATTTCTTGTTCTTGGATAGAAAGAATAAATATAATCAAGATGGCCATATTACCCGAAGCAATATACAAATTTAATGCAATTCCCATCAAAATTCCAATGACATTTTTTAAAGAAATGGAACAAAAAATCATCAGATTTATATGAAACTATAAAAAACCTCAAATAGCCAAAGCAATCCTAAAGAAAAAGAACGAAACTGGGGCATTACAATACCTGACTTCAAACTATATTATAGAGCCACGACAATCAAAACGGCATGGTATTGGCAGAAAAATAGACATTCAGACCAATGGAACAGAATAGAAAGTCCAGAAATAAAACCACATATATATGGTCAAATAATTTTTGATAAAGGGGCCAACAACACACAATGGAGGAAAGAAAGCCTCTTCAACAAATGGTGCTGGAAAAACTGGAAAGCCACATGCAATAGAATGAAACTCGACTACAGTTTGTCCCCTTGTACTAAAATTAATTCAAAATGGATCAAAGACCTAAATATAAGACCTGAAACAATAAAGTACATAGAAGAAGACATAGGTTCTAAACTCATGGACCTTGATTTTAAAGAGCATTTTATGAATTTGACTCCAAAGGCAAGGGAAGTGAAAGCAAAAATAAATGAATGGGACCACATCAAACTAAGAAGTTTTTGCTCAGCAAGAGAAACTGACAAAATAAACAGACAGCCAACAAAATGGGAAATAATATTTTCAAACAACAGCTCAGATAAGGGCCTAATATCCAAAATATACAAAGAACTCATAAAACTCAACAACAAACTAACAATTCAATTAAAAAAATGGGAAGAGGACATGAACAGACACTTCTCCAGGAACAAATACAAATGGCCAACAGATATATAAAAAGATGCTCATCTTCATTAGTTATTAGAGAAATGCAAATCAAAACTGCAATGAGATACCACCTCACACCTGTTAGATTAGCTATTTTAACAAGACAGGTAATAGCAAATGTTGGAGAGGTTGTGGAGAAAAAGGAACCCTCATTCACTGTTGGTGGGAATGTAAAGTAGTACAACCATTATAAAAGAAAGTATAGTGGTTCCTGAAAAAACTGAAAATAGAACTACCTTATGACCCAGCAAGCCCTCTACTGGGTATATACCCCCAAAACTCAGAAACATTGATACGTAAAGACACATGCAACCCCATGTTCATTGCAGCATTGTGCACAGTGGTCAAGACATGGAAACAACCAAAAAAACCTTCAATAGAAGACTGGATAAAGAAGATGTGGCACATATACACTATGGAATACTACTCAGCCATAAGAAATGATGACATTGGATCATTCACAACAAAATGGTGGGATCTTGATAACATTATACAAAGTAAAATAAGTAAATCAGAAAAAACCAAGAACTGCATTATTCTATATGCAGGTGGGACATAAAAACAAGACTAAGAGACATTGATAAGAGTGTGGTGTTTATGGGGGGGGAGGGAGAGGAAAAGGGGGAGGGGAAGAGACACCAAGAAAACTAGAGAGAAGGAGACGGAAAACAATCTGACTTTGGGTGATGGGTATGCAACATAATTGATTGACAAGATTTCCTGAAAACGTTTTCTTTGAACATATGTACCCTGACTTTTTAATGTCAACCTAGTAAAATTAAAAAAAATTGCTAATTAAAAAAAATAATAATAAACTTAAATGTAAATGGATTAAATGATCCAATCAAAAGACATAGTAGGCCCTGGCTGGTTGGCTCAGTGGTAGAGCGTCGGCCTGTTGTTCAGATGTCCCGGGTTCGATTCCCGGCCAGGGCACACAGGAGAAGCGCCCATCTGCTTCTCCACCCCTCCCCCTCTCCTTCCTCTCTGTCTCTCTCTTCCCCTCCTGCAGTGAGGCTCCATTGTAGCAGAGATGGCCCGGGCACTAGGGATGGCTCCTTGGCCTCTGCCCCAAGCGCTGGAGTGGCTCTGGTCATGGCAAGGCGACACCCCAGAGGGGCAGAGCATCACCCCCTGGTGGGCAGAGCATCACCCCCTGGCGGGCGTGCTGGGTGGACCCCGGTTGGGCGCATGAGGGAGTCTGTCTGTCTCTCCCAATTTCCAGCTTCAGAAAAATACAAAAAAAAAAAAAAAGACATAGTGAAGCTGCAAGGATAAAAAAAAAAGGACCCATACATATGCTGTCTACAAGAGACACACCTTAAAACAAAAGATGCACATAGATTGAAAGTAAAAAGATGGAAAAAAACATTTCATGCAAATGGAAATGAAAAAAAGCTGGGGTAGCAATACTTATATGAGACAAAATGGACTTTAAAACAAAGGATATAGTAACATATATAGAAGGCTACTACATAATGATAAAGGGAGCAATTCAACAGGAAGATATAACTATTATAAATATCTATGCACCTAATATAGGAGCACCTAAATATATAAAGCAGACTTTGATGGATATAAAGGGTGAGATCAACAGCAATATTAGAATAATACGGGATTTCAATACCCCACTAACATCACTAGATAAATCCTCAAGAAAGAAAATTAACAAAGAAACAGCAGACTTAAAGGACACACTAGATCAACTCGATTTAATAGATATCTTCAGAATCTTTCACCCTAAAGAAGCAAAATATACATTCTTTTCAAGTGCTCATGGTACATTCTTTAGGATAAACCACATGTTAGGGCACAAAAGTGGTCTCAACAAATTTAAGAAGATTAAAATCATATCAAGCATTTTCTCTGATCACAACGGCATGAAGCTAGAAATCAACCACAACAGAAAAACTCAAAAATTCTCAAACACATGGAAACTAAATAGCAGGTTGTTAAATAATGAATGGATTAAAATGAGATCAAAGAAGAAATTTTAAAAAATTCCTAAAAACGAATGATAATGAGCATACAACAACTGAAAATTTATGAGACACAGCAAAAGCAGTCCTGAGAGGAAAGTTCATAGCACTACAGGCACACTTTAAGAAGCTAGAAAAAGCTCAAATAAACAACTTAACCCTGCATCTGAAAGAACTAGATAAAAAACAGCAAGTAAAGCCCAAATATAGTATAAGGAAGGAAACAATAAAGATCAGAGAAGAAATAAATGACATAGAGGCTAAAGAAACAATACAGAGGATCAATAAAACCAGGAGCTGGTTCTTTGAAAAGATAAACAAGATCGATGAGCCTTTAACTACACTCACCAAAAAAGAGAGAGAGAGAGAGAGAGAGAGAACTCAAATAAATAAAATTGGAATTGAGAGTAGAGAAATAACAACTGACACAAAAGAAATACAAAATATTGTAAGAAAATACTATGAAGAACTGTATGCCAAAAATCTGGACAACCTAGATGAAATGGACAAATTCCTTGAAACATACAATCTTCCAAAAATCAATCTGGAAGAATCAGAAAACTTAAACAGACCAATTACACCAAATGAGATCAAAAGAGTTATAAAATACCCCTAACAAAAAAAAGTCCTAGGCCTGATGGCTTCACAAGTGAATTCTACCAAATATTCAAAGAAGAACTAATGCTATTCTTCTCAAGCTATTTCAGAATATTCAAGAGAAAGGAAGACTTCCAAGTTTCTTTTATGAGGCAAGCATAATTCTGATTCCAAAACCATGCAAAGACAACACAAAGAAAGAAAAGTATAGGCCAATATCCCTGATGAATATAGATGCTAAAATCCTCAACAAAATATTAACAAACTGGATCCAACAATATATGGAAAAAATCATACACCATGATCAAGTGGGATTTATTCTAAGGAGGCAAGGCTGGTACAATATTTGCAAATCAATCAATGTGATTCATCACATAAACAAAAGGAAGGAGAAAACCCACATGAAAATTTCAATAGATGCAGAAAAAGCATTTGATAAAATCCAGCACCCATTCATGATCAAAACTCTAAACAAAGTGGAAATACAGGAAACATCCTCAACGTAGTAAAAGCCATCTATGAGAAACCCACAGCCAACATCATACTCAATGGGCAAAAATTAAAAGCAATCCCCTTAAGATCAGGAACAAGGCAGGGGTGCCCCCTTTCACCACTCTTATTCAACATAGTCCTGGAAGTCCTAGCCACAGCAATTAGACAAAAAGAAGAATAAAAGGCATTCAAGTTAAAAAAGAAGAAGTAAAACTATCATTATTTGCAGATGATATGATATTGTATATAGTAAATTCTAAAGTCTCAGTCAAAAAACTACTGGACCTAGTAAATGAATTCAACAAAGTAGCAGGATATAAAATTAATACTCAGAAATTAGAGGCATTTTATACATCAACAATGAACAGTCAGAAAGAGAAATTAAGGAAACAATCACTTTCACTATTACAATAAAAAAATAAAGTACCTAGAAGTAAATTTAACCAAGGAGACTAAAGACTTGTACTCGGAAAATTATAAAACATTAATAAAAAAATCAAGGAAGTTACAAATAAATGGAAGCGTATACCGTGCTCATGGTTAGGAAGAATAAACATCATCAAAATGTCTTTGTTACCCAAAGCAATCTATAAATTCAATGCAATACCGATTAAAATGCCAATGACATACTTTAAAGATATAGATCACATATTCCAAAAATTTATATGGAACCAAAAAAGAATACGAATAGCCTCAGCAATCTTAAAAAAGAAGAATAAAGGGGAAGTATCACACGTCTTCATATCAAGTTATACTACAAGGCCATTGTACTCAGAACAGCCTGTTACTGGCATAAGTACAGGCATATTGCTCAATGGAACAGAACAGAGAACCCAGAAATAAACCCACAGCTCTCTGGACAACGGATATTTTACAAAGGAGGTAAGAAAATACAATGGAGTAAAGACAGCCTCTTTAATAAATGGTGTTGGGAAAATTAGACAGCTACCTGCAAAACAATGAAACTAGACCACCAAATTACACCATTCACAAAAATAAACTCAAAATGGATAAAAGACTTAAATGTAGGCTGTGAAACCATAAGCATCTTAGAAGAAAACAGGCAGTAAGCTTTCCAACAATTCTTGAATCGATATATTTGCTGATTTATCTCCACGGGCAAGTGAAATAAAAGACACAATAAACAAGTGGAACTATATCAAACTAAAAAGATTTTGCACATGCAAAGACAATAAGAACAGAATAAAAAGACAAATTACACAATGGGAGAACATATTTAACAGTATATCTGATAAGGGGTTAATAACCAAAATTTATAAAGAACTTATAAATTTCAACACCAGGAAGACAAAAAATTTAATCAAAAAATGGGCAAAAGAATGTTCTCCAAAGAGGACATACAGATGGCCAATAGGCATATGAAAAAATGCTCAACATCACTAATCATTAGAGAAATGCAAATTAAAACCAAAATGAGATATCACTTCATACCAGAATGGCACTCATCAACAAAACAACACACAGTAGGTGCTGGCGAAGATGTGGAGAAAAGGGAACCTTCCTGCACTGCTGTTGGGAATGCAGACTGATGCAGCCTCTGTGAAAAACAGTATGAAGATTCCTCAAAAAATTAAAAATCAAACTGCCTTTTGACCCAGCTATCCCATTTTAGGAATATACCCTAAGAACAGCATAGAACTATTCCAAAAGGAGAAATGCACCCCCATGTTTATGGCAGCATTGTTCACAATAGCGAAGATCTGAAAACAGCCCAAGTGTCCGTCAGAGGAAGAGTGTATTAAAAAGCTTTGGTACATATATATTATGGAATACTACTCAGCCATAAGAAATGATGACATCGAATCATTTACAATAACATGGATGGACCTTGATAACATTATATGGTGTGAAATTAGTAAATCATAAAAACCTAAGAACTATATGAATCCATACATAGATGGGACATAAAAATGAGACTCAGAGACATGGACAAGAATGTGATGGTAACGGGGTTAGGGTGTGGGTGTGGGGAGGGGGTGAGGAAGGAGAGAGGGGGATGGGGGAGGGGAGGGGAACAAAGAAAACAAGATAGAAGGTGATGGAAGACAATTTGACTTTGGATGAGAGCTGTGCAACATACTGAAATGTCAAAATAATCTGGAGATGTTTTCTTTGAACATATGTACCCTTATTTATCAATTTCACTGCATGAAAATTAATAAAAATAAGATTTAAAAATTCCCATTCAATAATAGGAGTGAGATGAAAATTATCCTAGTGATTATTTTTTATAGGAGGGAAGAGAACATGGAAGAGATGGGACTGTCCCTCGAGAAATGACAAGACACTCAGGGGAGGTAGACAATGTTTTCCTGAATCATCACTATTCTTCCTGAACAATCTTCCTAGTTTTGGATCAAATATAGGTAATGCATAATGGGAATTTCTCCAGTTGCTATTGCTCATTTTTTTATGGATGGCAATAAAGGACACAGTATTAAGAGTCATCCTCATCAAAGTTGAAGCAAGAACAAACAGCTGCCAACTGGTGCTCTCACACTGCCCACTGCCTGCCCTGATTGGTCTAGGAATAAATCAATTTATTAATTCATTAAATGGGAATAATGCAATATTGAATTATATGTGACTTATGATGTGTATGCCATTTACTATACAATGATAGGTTTTCCCATTTTTTAATTGCTTATTGCCGGTGTAAGAAAAGTTATGTTACATTTGAATAAATATTGCCATAATCTCCCCCCCAAAAAAGCTCCCAAAAAACAAAATCTCTAGGTCCAATGGCTTCACTGGTGAATTCTACCAAATATTCAAAGAAGAACTAACTCCTACCCTTCTCAACTTATTTCACAAAATTCAAGAGGAAGGAACACTTTCAAGTTCCTTTTATGAGGCGAGCATAATTCTGATTGCAAAAACATACAAATACAACACAAAGAATGAAAAGTATAGGCCAATATCCCTGATGAATATAGATGCTAAAATCCTCAACAAAATATTAGCAAACTGAATCCAGCAATACATGAAAAAAATCATACATCATGATCAAGTGGGATTTATTCTGGGGAGGCAAGTATGGTACAACATTCATAAATCAATTAATGTGATTCACCACATAAGCAAAAGGAAGGAGAGAAACCACATGATAATTTCAATAGATGCAGAAAAAGCATTTGATAAAATCCAGCACCCATTCATGATCAAAACTCTAAACAAAGTGGGAATACAGGAAACATACCTCAACATGAAAAAGGCCATCTATGACAAACCCACAGACAACATTATAATTAATGGCCAAAAATGAAAAGCTATTCCCCTAAAATCAGGAACAAGGCAGGGGTGCCTCTTTTCACCACTCTTATTTAACATAGTCCTGGAAGTCCTAGGCAGAGCAATCAGACAAGAGGAAGAAATAAAAGGCATCCAAATTGGAAAAGAAGAAGTAAAACTATCATTATTTGCAGATGATATGATATTGTATATAGAAAATTCTAAAGTCTCAGTCAAAAAACTACTGGACCTAATAAACAAATTCAGTAAAGTGGCAGGATATAAAATTAATACACAAAAATGAGAGGCATTTTTATACACAAACAATGAACTGTCAGAAAGAGAAATTAAGGAAACAATCACTTTCACTATTGCAACAACAACAAAAATTACCTCGGAGTAAATTTAAGCAAGGAGATTAAAGACTTGTACTCAGAAAATTATAAGACATTGATAAAAGAAATCAAGGAAGACACAAATAAGTGGAAGCATATACTGTGCTCATAGTTAGGGAGAATAAACATAGTCGACAATACATAACCAAAATTTATAAAGAACTTGTAAATCTCAACACCAGGATGACAAACAATCCAATCAAAAATGGTCACAAGAAATGAATAGACACTTCTCCCAAGAGGACATACAGATGGCCATTAGACAAATAAAAAAATTTTCAACATCACTAATCATTAGAGAAATGCAAATTAAAACCACAATGAGATACCACCTCACCCCAGTCAGAATGGTGCTCATTAACAAAACACATAACAAGTGCTGGCAAGGCTGTGGAGAAAAGGGAACCTTCCTGCGCTGCTGGTGGGAATACAGACTGGTGCAGCCATTGTGGAAAACAGTATGGAGATTCCTCAAAAAATTAGAAGTGAAACTACTCTTTGACCCAGCCATCCCAGTTATAGGAATATATCCCAAGGACACCATATCACTGACTGACAAAAAGTAAAGCACCCCCATGTTTATGGCAGCATTGTTCACAATAGCGAAGATCTGGAAACATCCCAAGTGTCTGTCAGTGGATGAGTGGATTAAAAGGCAGTGATACATATATACAATGGAATACTATGGGGCTATGAAAAAGAAGGAAATATTACCTTTTGCGACAATATGGAGAGACCTGGAAACTATTATGTTGAGTGAAATAAGCCAGGCAGAGAAAGAAAAATATCATATGACCTCACTCATTTGAGGAATCCAAGGAATAATGAGAACTGAGGAATGGAATTGAGACAGAGGAGGGATCAAAGAGATCAGAGGAAAAGAGGACAGAGGGAAAGGGGATTATAGGATGGCATAAACCTGAAGGAAAGGAGGGAGGGTGCAATAGGGAGGGGGACAGGGGAGGTGTTGAGGGGAATAGGGGGGAGAGGGATGCATTCAGGGTGACCCTAGAATCTATGTAAACAAAATTAATTGAATAAAAAAATTAAAAAAACCTTTTAGCGTGAAAGCCCTCCCCCAACATATTAATACATTAACATAATCACGCCCATTCCAAGCAAGAAGGGCAACTAATATTATCACTGGGGTGATGGGCTTCCACATGAACAGTGCCATCTTTAACAAAGTGAGCATAATATATTTTATTTGCCCAACATAGCACCAAAGCACAAGCTCCTCGAATTAGATTTTTTTACTGGTTATATACTTTTACTGTATCCAAACAATGGGCACATTAAACATTAAACAAACAAATTATCGTTTAATGTTTCCCAAGACTCAAAGAGAAGGGATGGTGAGTTTTGGTGGGGTTGTTATAAAAGAGCCAACCTGTAACCCCCTTCACATTGTAAGCTACCCAGGACCAATTTATACATGTAATCTATAATAAAACCAAACTCCTTAACCTCAGCATTTTACTATTTTTGTTCATTTTAGGGAAATTATTATTCAGGTTTAACAGTCTGCCTAAATGCAGACATTAGGGGGCCTGCAACTGACTGTTAAGAAATTTGGGCCATACAGCCAAGATCGCTCTAAATATAACTGTTGGTGGATAATGAGGGAAGGTCACGTGAGAAACTCAGACCCAGGAACTTTGGCTAGAGCTGCCTACAACCAGCACGCCAAAAGAAACTTCCCAGGAGTCCTTGGGAAAAGAGTGACTGTCTGTCAGCCAGTGAAATTTCACCACTCCATATTAGTTCAACTACCCTAGAGGACCCCTTTAAATTTGTCCCATGTGGATTATCCCATGCGACTTCCCTGGCCTCTGTCCCCGGGGCTGGGGAACATCGTCTAGGCAGCATGGTACTCAATAAAGCTTTTGCTTATTCACACTTTGTGGCTCTGGCCCCTTTCTTCTTTCTCAATGGGAAAAAATATCTTACATTTGGTGCCAAAACCCAGGAGGAGTTAGAAGTTTGCAAGGACAGCTCCTCTCCCCTTCCCCTCTGAGAAAGAACCAGGACCTCCGACCTTCCACCCACTCTGGTGCATGGTGCGGTAAGTCTCCTGCCTCCAAACTCCCCTTGGTTCTTTCTTCAGAGGCTCCCTGTTTGAAACCACAGCTGCATCAGGGAAGTCTTTTCCATTCCTAGTGCATGTGTTCCCATGGAGACATCCCAAGCACACCCACTTTACCTATCCATCTTGTGGCCAGAGTTTGAGTTTTGGGATGCCAGTTCTCAACTCTGACTACTCTGAGGACTGAGGGTGGCCATGGAATCTAAACCTAATCCAAAAACAGTCCTGGAGTTGCCATATCCAAAATCTCTCCCTCCCTAAAGAAGAAAAAACTGTTCTTTTTCTATGCTGTGGCCGGGCCACAGAACCTACTGGATAACCAGACCAGGTAGCCTCCTGAAGGGACTTTCGGTTTTAACACCCTCTCCAATTTAACTATCGCTAAAAGAACTGGGAACTGGTTGGAGATCCCTTACATTCAGGGCTTCTAGTTATTTGTGCTCCTGTCCTAATCTCTGTGCCGCCTGTTCTACGCACAGGCCCTTATATGGCCAGAGAAACCTCACCTAAATCCTCCACTCCAAATATTTCCACCTTTGCCTGAACCCCAACTCTCCCCCTCCTGCCTGACCCCCAGAGGCGCCCCTCTCTTGGGACCCTTCTCTGGTTCCTCTGTGGATCTCTTTCACTTGGGTCTCTTCCCTCCAAGAGCCTCCTCCCCTCCCTTCACAGGATCCTGTTTCTCATTCACTTATAAATACCAGTCTCTCTTTCTCCTCCCCTGCTGGCCAGGGGTCCCTCCCTTCTCCACTGTGTTCTTAAGTCTCTCCTCTGTCAAGTCACTCTCCACCAGCCATTGGCCTTGTCCTGCCTCTGGCTCCAGCATTTCCGGCTGGATCTGGGTGCTGGGCTCCTTAGGAGCCTTCCTCCTCTTATTCTGAACCCCCAAATCTCTATCTGGGACCTGTGAATGCAGCTAGTAGAAAAAGGCCAAGGCTGTTCACCAGGCCTGCATACAGCAGAAGATTACTCTCCAAACTCAGGTTCTTGTGGCAACCCTGAAGCCAGCAGAGCAACAGGGGCATGGCACAGGACTGCAAAAAGGAACCCCATCACTGGTCCTGGCAGTGCCCACTAAGCCCTTCCCTGACTGCAAGCAGCTCAGTCACTGGTGGAGCAATTACCCCTTTGGGCAGCTGGCTCATCCTCAATGTCTCTACATGGAGGACAAACCAGCCAAATGGGCCCATTGCTTGAACTCCTAGAACTGACACCCTGGACTTGGAGACCCCCATCATCCTCACCAAACACCAGGGTAATGCTGAAGAAACGGTAATGCTAAGTCCATCTCACTTCTTGTGGACATGGGTGTTACCTTCTTTGTTTTGCCATCACACTCTGAACCTCTAGTTCCCTCACAGGTCTCAGTTATGGAAGTGGATGAGACCCCTTTCCTTCCCCTTCTTCCACCACTCCTGACATTCAGTTTTCCCCTTTGTACACCACTCCTGGCATACAGTTTTGCCTCAAGTTTGCTGGCCCCTACCCATCTCCAGCTCACCAAAAGGCTGAACCCTGCAGACCCCCCCTATTACTCCTCTTTTTAAAAAATCCTTGCAGGACTGCATCTGCAAAGTTTCTCAGCAGCCAAACAGATGTTCCTCCTGACACCCCTCAAAGCCATCACCTGCCAATCTCCCCCCCAATGCCCCTAATCAGCAGGAAGTAGCCAGACAAATAAGCAGCACCCCTAATTAACGCAAAAGATCAAAATGGTGGATAATGGGGGAAGGTCACATGAGGAACTCCAACCCTAGAACTTTGGCTAGAGCCGCCCACAACCAAGTGCACCAAAAGAAACTTCCCAGGAGTCCTTGTGACAAGAGTAACTGTCCATCAGCCAGTGAGATTTCACCACGTCATATTAGCTCAACCACCCTAGAGGATCCCTTTAAATTTGCCCCATGCAGATCATCCCATGCGACTTCCCTGGCCTCTGTCTCTGGGGCTGGGGAATATCATCGGGCAGTGCTGTACTCAATAAAGCTTTTGCTTATTCAAACTTTGTGGCTCCGGCCCCCTTCCTTCTTTCTCGATGGAAAAAAATACCTTACAATAACCTTAGCTCAGTGATTCTCATAGTGTGCATCAGGGCACACTGGTGCACTCTAGAAGATTTTCAGGTGCTCCTTATGGTATTCCAGAGAAATATGTGCCTGTTGGGAATCAAAAAGCAACAGGATTTTTGAAGTTTAGATTTTGGGGGGACAGAGGTGTAAGGAATTGGCTGTAAGCTGACAGTCTGCCCAAACCCTCACCTCACTTGCCCGATTAGGTTGCAAAAGGCTGTTAAGCTGTGGTGCTGTATTGTTTACACTACCCCCCATGTTCCCTGGAAAGACTGGAGACAAGTTTCTTCTATCCTTTGTTTGGTATAAAGTTAAATTTGCTAATGGCCTCACTTTGCCCTATAAATAAAGCAAGATGAGGTTTTTGGGAGCACTTTGTTCTTGCCAGCAGCAATTACAGGGCACTCCCAACCCATATTTTCTTAATTCCATGTATTTTCTTAATTCCACATCATTCCCACTTGGGACCTGGAATTACGAGCTGTGCTGGTTTGCAGCATGTGCCCAGATATAAAAATAAATATAGTTACTCTATTATACCATTTCATTATGGAAATTCCACTCTTTTTGTTAACACATCATTTTTATATTTACTATAAACACATTATTATATTATTTTTAGATAAATACACCCAAATAAAATGAATAGATTTCTCAAAAAGAAACATGAAATTGAAGAATTCAATTCTGGAAGTGAGCAAAAGTTAAGTGTAATAAAATAGGACTTGAAGGCTGATGAGCAGAATATAATTTATACCATTTTCCATCACTTAACACTGAACAATATAATTGGATTAGAAACCCATTCATGGAAGCTTCAAGTCATTTTGGTTTAACATTAACAGAAGAAGAAGAACTGGCAGCTATATCCACTGATCGTGGATTGATGATTAAACATAAGGAATTGTCTCTTGAAGCCTTTTGAATTTCTATAAAAAAAGAATATGTGGCAATATCTAAAAAAGCTTTGAACATTTTACTACAATTTTCAACATCCTTTTTAAGTGAATTCTAGCCTCAACACAATTAAGAGTAAAAAGAGAAGAATTCTTCAATGTATTGATGAGGAAATGAGAGTTTGCCTTTCAAATAAATGCCCAAACATTGAAGAAATCACTAGGACACATCACGCTCTTGTTTCTCAGAAACACAATGAAAAAACTTAACACATCCATGTCAGGACCTGCCAAATTTACTAAATCTTACTAAGAATGTATCTATCTATCTATCTATCTATCTATCTATCTATCTATCTATCTATCTATCATCTATCATCTATCTATCTCTCTATATATATAAAGATAACTTTTTGTGGTTTTTATTTTTTCACTCTTTTTTATGAATTCTAAAAAGCATAACTCAAAAATGTAACATAAAAATGTTTTTTAATGTCAGAATAAATTTAATTTTGTTGTATTTATTTTGTTTAATTACCATAAAAGCACACATGTACTTTATATTTTTTCTTTAATATTTGACTTAATTATTAAAACATATTTTTCATAAATTTGTATATAGTGTGCTTACAATTAATTGTAGGATTTTAAATGTGCCTCAACTTTAGAAAGTTTGAGAACCACTGCCTTAGCTTAACAACCCTGCTTTCAATTCTGTAATCTCACTTAGCTAGGTGCCTGTATCCCATTCTTCTCCTCCCACCCAAAAAATGTGGTTTCTGCCTTTAAAAAAATCCCTGAGCTTGCTCGGGACTGCATGATTTGAGTCTGTGTTAACCTCCATGCAACCAGCTGGCTTTTAGTAATAAACACCTCGCTTGAAATTTTCCTGTAACTCTTATCTCTTTGCAACTCAAAGGTCACTTTACAGGGTCAGCAAAGGGGAAGGGGTTTCCAGATCACTGGTGGTAACTACATACAGATTCTGCTTTTCTTGCTTTGTGTTGCAAGCAGCTCCAAGGAACCATTTATTTAGCAAACTATGAGATGTAGTTAATTTATAACTGGCTGACTCAGTTATCCCTGTTGGCTCTTTTCTCTTGTATTCTTCTGATTTTTCCCTTCTCATTAACCTCTATAAAACTTTAGAAATTTATTTTATGCTGGATTCCCACATTCTTCGTCTGAGGCCTGGGGGTATTCCTGATAGTGGTGGGTAAAGTATATGTAGGCAGTAGTGCATTGCTGTAGTATGGACTCTATCATGTTGCTTATGCTATTCAAAAACAGTGGCAACAAACATGGACCTATTAGGCAGATTTCTAGGACTAATGAGACTGTTTCTATTAAGGTGTTAAGCCCAGCAAAGGCTGAGAACTATCCCCTTATAAATGCTACTGGGGTTTTATCTGTGCCAGATTTACATGGGCATGTGCACCAGTTTTGTCATCTTTTTGACAAAGTTCAACTGCCTGGCCCTGGTCATCTATCTGCAGGCAACAGTTAGTAAAATTAAATTTCCCACAGACTCCTCCTTGTGCTGCTAACAGATAGTCTAATATAAACCTGTTTTGGTAGATGCCATTTTTCATCTGAGTTTGTTAATGTGCAAGGAGGTTTAGGGCTCTCCCAATCTCATTGGGACTTATAGAACCGCTTGAAGTTGGACAATCCAATTTAGCATGTAAATGGGGATATGGTATCTCCAAGATTCATTCTCTGCCCAGGTGGCAGGCCCATAATACTGGATTATCCATCCTAGGGGACACTCATCATCTTTCCAGTCCCCTGTCTGGAATTATTTCTTTACCCTTTCTAAGGGCTGTAGAGCCTGGTAGCCAAGCAGTTCCCCTGTTTTCAGAGGCAGGAGGAAGATGAATGGGTTTATCACACCAATTATACAGCTTTCTTCCCAATTTCTGGGGAGACAGGAATAGGTCCTCTTTCTATAGATCCAGTATAGTCTATGTGGTACTATACAGTCTTGGGACCTACCTGGGTTCTTTCTACCTGGGTAGTCTCCAGTCAGCTCTGGGAATCTGGCCAATAAATTTCTGTTTGTCTGGATTCCCTACCACAGGCCTTGCTTGGAGGTGGCATTTAATACTACTGGCCAAGGCAAATTAAGTTCCCAACTGATTCAGTGAAATTTCCTCAATCTCTGGTCAAGCACTATTGTTCTATAAAACTATGTTTTAAAATTCATTGGCTGTCATCAGAGGCATGGGGAGTTGTTATATTTGGCATAGTTCTGGTGGAAACCAGTTCCTTGGTTTCCCATGGCCATCTATCCCCTATTAGAGTTTCCCCACATACATAGAGGGTGTGACATTTAGGGAATGGGATAGTCCTTCAGCCATCCTGAGGACTAA
Source organism: Saccopteryx leptura (assembly GCF_036850995.1). Classification (NCBI taxonomy): domain Eukaryota; kingdom Metazoa; phylum Chordata; class Mammalia; order Chiroptera; family Emballonuridae; genus Saccopteryx; species Saccopteryx leptura. The sequence goes on from NW_027095700.1 coordinate 275,768, forward strand.
ATTCTTAGATGATTGTGGTGGGGGGGCAGGGGTTTAGTTGCTTCCTTATATAAGGACTTATATATTTGGAAGGCTAGACGAGATAGTCCAGTACTTGACCTCTGATAAGGATTGAAACAATAGGATCTAGCCATGTCCCATTAATGCCATGTGTTAGCATTTCTCCAGCTTTCCAATGGGGATTTAGAGGGTTGGTTATGATAAGCTCTGAGGGACTGTATCCATGGCAGTACCATTCAACAGAGCTGCCCCTTTCTTAAAAGTTCTTTCTTTTTAGAGGTGTCCTTTTTCCAAGTAGCCCATTGGACACATAATCAATATTTACAAACTATTCCACAGGGGTAGCCATGAGCACCTGTATACTTTTCCTCTACCCCGTAACTTCTTTCCCAGTCAAGGGACCCATAATCTTTTTCTGTATGACTTATAGCAGCACATAAATCAAACCTTCAGGTGATTTGTTCCAGGCTTCCTTTGACCCTAGTTTGAGCCATGGTTGGTCTGTCCTTCCAACCCCAGATTTCTTCTCTCTTTGCTATTTTGACCTCAAACACAACTTTACTAGGAGGGTCTCTGGGGTTATAACAAATACAGGTCAGTTATTTCCTGGGTCACATACTGAATATTGAGTCTGATTATAGGTACAGTCTCTTTCTGAAATCCCTTACACTCATCAAAATTACAGAAAAGCAAGGTGGTGGAGACTTTCCTTAGATATGATATGGACATAGAGTTCATAGTCCAATGCCCTAGTTTCCCTTCTTTCCCAGAGTCCAATTATAAGGAACCCTATGGTGAGGTTCCTCAGGCTTCAGTTTTTGTGTGGATCAGCTAGATTCCATTTTGTGGCTGGAAAATGATTCTTCACGCAAATAATATCTAAAGAAAGGCAGGTGTAGCCATACTCATATCTGACAAAGCTGACTACAAAACAACAAATGTAACCAGAGGCAAAAATGTACATTTCATAATGATAAAGGGGACATTGTATCAAGAAGACATTAATATATATGCACATTATATATGCACCATTAATATATATGCACCAAATCAAGGAGCACCAAAATATATAAGACATCTACTAACTCATCTAAAAATACAAACTGACAAAAATACAATCATACTTAGAGACTTCAATACATACTTGAAGGCTTTAGATCATTCATTGAAACAGAAAATCAATAAAGAAATATCAGCATTGAGTGAAACACTAGAACAAATGGACATAATAGCATCTACAGGACATTTTACCCCAAAACATCAGAGTACACATTTTTCTCCAGTGTACATGAAACATTCTCAGGAATAGACCATATGCTGGGCAACAAAACTAACATCAACAAATTCAGAAAGATTGAATTTATACCAAGAATATTCTCTGACCATAAGGCTTTGAAACTAGAATTCAACTGCAAAAAGGAAGTATACAAACCCATAAAAATGTGGAAATTAAATAACATACTTCTAAAAAAATGACTGGGTCAAGAAAGAAATAAAAAAACAGATCAAAAGATATATACAGACTAATGAAAATGACAACATGACATATCAAAATCTCTGAGATGCAGCAAAAGCAGTAATGAGGGAAGTTCATATCATTGCAGGCTTATTTGAAAAGAACAAAAGAGAGTCCAAGTAAACAACTTCACATCACATCTTAAGGAACTAGAAAAAGAAGGACAAAGGCAACCAAAAAACAGCAGAAGAAAGGAAATAGTAAAAATTATAGCACAAGTAAATGAAATAGAGAACAGAAAAATGTAGAAAAATTAAGTATAATAAAGAGCTGGTTTTTTGAAAAGATAAACAAAATTGACAAACCATTGGTAAGACTCACTAAAGAAAATAGAGAAAGAACTCATATAAACAAAATTCAAATTGAAAGAGAAAAAATTACCAGAGATATCATAGATATACAAAGGATTATTGCAGTATACTATGAAAAAGTATATGCCACCAAATTCAACAATCTAGAAAAAGTAGATAAATTCTTAGAACAATACAATCTTTCTAGACTGAATCATGAAGAAGTTGAAACCCTAAATGCAGGGAGGAAATAGAAACAACTATCAAAAACCTCCCTAAAAATAAAAATCTGGGATCAGATGGCTATATTAGTGAATTCTACCAAACATTCAAAGGAGATTTGGTTCCTATCCATATCAAAGTCTTCAAAAAAATGGAAGAAGAAGCAATACTTTCAAACACATTTTATGAGGCCAACATAACTGTCATACCAAAACCTGGCAAGGACAACACACACAAAAAGAAAACTACAGGCCAATATCTCTAAGTAAATACAGATACAAAAATTCTAAGCAAAATACTAGCAATTGAATAAAACAACATATTACAAAAATAATACATCACAATCAAGTCAGATTCATCCCAAAAGCACAAGAATGGTTCAACATATGTAAAGCAATTAACTAAATATATCATATCAATAAAACAAAGAACAAAATCCATATGATCCTATCACAGATGCAGAAAAGGCATTTAATAAAATACATCCTTTTATGTTTAAAATACTCAATAAAATAGGTATAGCATAAAAATATCTCAACATAATAAAGACCATATATGAAATAGTATCAGCTAACATCATGCTAAATGGTAAAAACAAAACAAAACAAAAATAAAACCTAAGAGCTTTTTCTCTAAAATCAGGAAATAGACAAGGCTGCTTACTCTCTCCACTCCTATTCAGCATAATGATGGAAGTTCTAGCCAGAACAACCAGACAAGAGAAAGAAATAAAAGTCATTCATATCAGGAAAGAAGAATTAAAGTTTTTATTTTTTGCAGATGATATGATCCTGAATATAGAAAACCCAAAAGAGTGCACAGAAAGACTATTAGAAACAATAAACCAATACAGTAAGTTCACAGGATATAATATACAGAAGTCTATTGCTTTCATATCTGTCAACAGTGAAACTTCAGAAAATAAACTAAGAAATTAATCCCTTTTACAGTTGCAACAAAAATAAAATAAAATACCTAGGAATAAATGTAACAAAGAATGTAAAGGACCTATATACTGAAAATTACAAAGCATTTAAAAAATTTTTTTTACACAGAGACAGAGAGAGAGTCAGAGAGACAGGAATGGAGAGATGAGAAGTATCAATCATTAGTTTTTTGTTGCACATTGCCACACCTTAGTTGTTTATTGATTGCTTTCTCATATGGGCCTTCAGTGGACCAAGTAACCCCTTGCTTGAGCCAGCAACCTTGGGTCCAAACTGGTGAGCTTTATTCAAACCAGATGAGCCCGCAGGGGTCTCAAACTTGGATCCTCAGCATCCCAGTTCAACGCTTTATCCAATGCACCACCACCTGGTCAGGCTGCAAAGCATTATTAAAGAAAATAGAAAAAAAAACAATGAATGGAAAAATATTCCATGTTCTTAGAAAGAATAAATATAGTTAAAATGGCCATATTCAAAGCAAGATACAAATTTAATGCAAACCATATTACAATTCCAATGTCATTTTAAAAAGAAATGGAATAAAAAACCATCACGTTTGTATGGAGCCATAAAAAACCCTGAATAATCAAAATAATTCTGAGGGGGGAAACAACAAAGCTAGAGGCATTACAATACCTGATTTTAAATTATACTGCAGAGCTGCAATAATTAAAATAGCATGTTATTGGCTAAAAGATTGACACACAGACCAGTGGAACAGGATTGAGAGCCAAGAAATAAAACCACATATATATGGACAAGTCATCTTTGATAGAGGAACCAAAAACACACAATGGAGAGAAGAAAGCCTATATAATTGGAAAGCCACATGCAAAAAATAAATAAGTAAATAAATAAAACTTGATTTCAGTTTGTTTCCTTGCACAAAAATTAATTCAAAATGGATCAAAGACCTAAACATTAGATCTGAAACAATAAATTACACAAAAGAAAACATAGGTACTAAACTCATGGACCTTGGTTATAGAGAACATTTTATGACTTTGACCCCAAAGGCAAGGAAGTAAAGAAAAATATAAATGAATTGTTGTATATCAAACTGTAAAACTTCTGCACAGCTAAAGAAACTGACAACTGCCTGACCTGTGGTGGCGCAGTGGATAAAGCGTCGACCTGGAAATGCTGAGGTCGCCAGTTCAAAACCCTGGGCTTGCCTGGTCAAAGCACATATGAGAGTTGATGCTTCCAGCTCCTCCCCCCTGTCTCTCTCTCTCTCTCTGTCTCTCTCTCCTCTCTAAAATGAATAAATAAAATGAAAATTTAAGAAACTGACAACAAAACAAGAAGACAGCCAACTAAATGGGAGATATTTGCAAACAATAGTTGCAATAAGGGGTTAATATCCAAAATATATAAAGAACTCACAAAACTCAGCAAAAACAAGCAAACAGTCCAATAAAAAAGTTGGGGAGAGGATGTGAACAGACACCTCTCCCAAGAAGAAATGCAAATGACCAATAGATATATAAAAAGATGCCCATCTCCACTAGCTATTAGAGAAATTCAAATGAGATTACAGCTATTGTCAACAAGACAGGTAATAAAACATGTTGGAGAGGCTGTGAAGAAAAAAGAACCCTCATTCACTATTGATGGGAATGTAAATTAGTATAACCACTATGGAAGAAAGTATGGTGGTTTCTCCAAATATTAAGAATTGAACTACTGCATGACTGGGTGGTAGGGGTGCTGTGGATAGAGCATTGGACTGGGATGTGGAGGACCCAGGTTCAAGACCCTGAGGTTGCCAGCTTGAGCGTGGGCTCATCTGGTTTGAGCAAAGCTCACCAGCTTGGACCCAGGTCGCTGGCTTGAGCAAGGAGTTACTTGGTCTGCTGCAGCCCCATGGTCATGGCACATATGATTAAGCAATTAATGCACAACTAAGGTGTCACAATGAAAAACTAATAATTAATGATTCTCATCTATCTTTGTTCATATCTGTCTGTCTCTATCTATCCCTCTCTCTAATTCTCTCTCTGACACTGTAAAATAAAAAGAAAAAAAATTTAACTACCATGTGACCCAGCAATCCCTGTACTGGGTATATATCCCCAAGACTTGAAAACATTGATCTATAAAGACACATGCACCCCCATGTTCACAGCATTATTCACAGTGGCCAAGACATGGAAACAATCAAAGTGCCCTTCAATAGAGGATTGCATAAAGAAGATGTGGTACATATATACAATGGAACACTACTCAATCATAAGAAACAATGACACAGTATCATTTACAACAACATGGATGGACCTTGACAACATTATACTGGATAAAACAAGTAAGTCAGAAAAAGCTAAAAGCTATATGATCCCATACATAGGTGGGACACAAAATTGAGACTCATGGACATAGATAAGAGTGCAGTGGTTACCAAAATAAGGGGAGGAAAGGGAGAGAGGGGGGAATGACAGAAGGCAGGGGTTGTATAAAAAGGGACAAATATAAAATGATGGGGGAGGATGATTTAACTTTGGGTAATGGGTATACAACATAATTGATTGTCCAAATGATATGGAGATGTTTGCTCAAAATCTATCTACTCTAGTTGACCAACATCACCCTGTTAAATTTAATTTTTTAAATTACAATAAAAAAATTCCCCTTTCTGACCTCCTCATTCTCTTCTCTATTTTCTTTCTCATTCTTGTTCCTGCTTCTATTTTGTGTGTATAAATAAATACCTGTGCCTGACCAGGCAGTGGTGCAGTGGATAGAGCATTGGACTGGGATGCGGAAGGACCCAGGTTCGAGACCCTGAGGTCACGTCAGCTTGAGCGCAGGCTCCTCTGGCTTGAGCAAAGCTCACCAGCTTGGACTCAAGGTTGCTGGATCCAGCAAGGGTTTCCTCAGTCTGCTGAAGGCCCACGGTCAAGGCACATATGAGAGAGCAATCAATGAAAAACTAAAGTGTCACAACGAAAAACTGATGATTGATGTTTCTCATCTCTCTCTGTTCCTGTCTGTCTGTCCCTATCTGTCCCTCTCTCTGACTCTCTCTCTCTGTCCCTGTAAATAATTAAGTTAAAAAAATACCTGTAAGGACTGGGGGTAAGGTCCTTCTCACAAAACCTATATAGGGAATTGTGAGGGATGCCTAGGTTCCTCAGTGCATGCCATGTGCTCACTGAGTAGTCATTGTCTCCACAACACTTCTCATATAAAGTCTTGCCTCTGAATTTTTTCATGGCCAAATTCCAATCCAAATGTGCTGTTTGCTGCTAACAAGAGGATTAGAAGGGAATAATAATTCTATTTTAATTGGAATAATCAGTTATAACTTAAGTATCTAAACATTAATACAGAAAGTAAAGGGAATCAAACATTAAACTTAATAAAAACTAGAAAGCTTGCTTCAGTAGAAGTAACAGTATTTCAATTACTAGGAAACCATATAATTTACAATAACAGATACCCCAGAATATGGTCCCACTAATAAGTTGAACACTCACTCCCAAGCAGGAAGGAAAAACTGGTTTTTCTGGTTCCCACACCTGACTAAGGTATAACTGGAATATCATTAGACTATATGAGGAGGTGCTTCAGTGCTTCTTTTTTGAACATGTACAGTAGAAGCCATAATGGTGGCCAAAGTTTTGTCAGTCTTGCATTAAAGGATCTGATTGGTCAGTGGGAATAACCAATACAAGCCTAAGAAATTTTAAGAAAATGATTGATTGGCCACATCTAATACCGTACCTAATCACTGATTTACAGTACTGAGCCCAACAAGTAGCCAGCGATAAGAGGCAACAGAAAGAGAATTTTAGAGGAACTTAAAATTTTAAAGGAACTTCTCCGAGGCCAAGATTAGAAAGAAGCAAGCCTAGGAGTCCAGCTGATATTTACAATAGCACCTGGACCCAGCAGAGGCAGCCACAAGACCTGGATAGCCTGTAGATTTCAAAAGGTGTATAAGAACCAGTCAAAGGCAGTGACCCCACTGATCTGCACCAGGCCCCAGCCAGGGAGGTCTAGGGTGGGAACATTCAGCAGCCAGATATGGAAAGCACCAGTTCAGGACCTAACAACCCTGTTAGGCTTAGTGAAGGGCTCCTCACACCAGACCCAGCTAAGATATAGAAAACTCTGACACAAATAGCAAAAAGAACAGTGATAGCAAATAAGTAGCCCACAGCGGATTACAAACAAGAGCTGATGCAAACTCAAGAAGACCTAGAAATAACACAACTGGAAGTTGGAGGCAGACAACACCAACCATAGACTTAGCCAGCTCTACAACTAATACACCCAAATGAGGAGGGTATACACAGACAAAATGGAAAGACAGAGAAGAGCAACTCAAATAAATCAACAAGAGAAACCCCCAGAAAATGAACTAAGTGAGATGGAAATAAGCAAACTACTGGGTGCAGAGTTTAAAATAATGATTATTAGAATGTTGAAAGATTTTAGAACAACAATGAATGGAAACAATGAGCACATAAATAAAGAGATAACAAGCATCCAAAAGGACATTGAAATAATACAGAAGAACCTGTCAGAAATGACAACTACAATATCAGAAATGAAGATTACACTAGAAGCAATTAAAAGCAGGCTAGATGAAGCAGAGAATCAAATCAGCAATTTAGAAGACAAGATAAACAAAAACATAAAAGTGGAGCAGCAAAAATAAAGAGACTGAAAAAATCTGAGGAAACTTTAAGAGAGCTCTGTGACAACCTAAAGAGAAGAAACATCCACATCATATGGGTTTCTAAAGGAGAAGAAAAAAACCTCCAAAAGATAGAGACCTTGTTCAATAAAATTATAGCTGGAACTTCCCTAAATTGAAGCAGAAAAAAGTCACACAAGTTCAGGAAGCTCAGGGAATTTCATTAAAGAGAAAGCCAAAGGAATCTATATCAAGACACATCATAATTAAAATACCAAAACTAAGAAATAAAGAGAAAATATTAAAAGCTGCTACAAAAAAAAGGGCTATCACCTGCATAATAATGACATCTAACTTCTCAACAAAAACATTAAAGGCCAGAAGGGAATAGCAAAAAATACTCAAATGCAGAATGAGAGCCTAAAACCAAGACTTCTTTTTTTTTTAATGATTTTTTATTTTTTTAATTTATTCATTTTAGAGAGGAGAGAGAGACAGAGAGAGAGAGAAGGGGGAGGAGCTGGAAGCATCAACTCCCATATGTGCCTTGACCAGGCAAGCCCAGGGTTTCGAACTGGCGACCTCAGCATTTCCAGGTCGATGCTTTATCCACTGTGCCACCACAGGTCAAAACCAAGACTTCTTTATCAGGCAAGACAATAGTTCAAATTTGAAAAAGAAATAAAAACTTCCCAGACAAAAACAGAGGCAAAAAAAACTCAAGGAATTCATTACAACCAAACTTATGCTGCAAGAAATGTTAAGGGGCCCATTGTAAACAGAACAAAGAAGAAAAGAATATAGTAAAAGAGGAATATAGCTTTAAAGAATAAAATGGCAATAAACAGCTACATATCAATAATAACCTTAAATATAAATGGATTAAATAATCCAATCAAAAGACATAGGATAGCTGCATGGATAAAAAAAATAGGACGCATATATATGCTGTTTAGAAGAGACAGACCCCAAAACAAAAGATACACATAAACTGAAGGTATAAGGATGAAAAATAATATTTCATGCAAATGGAAATGAAAAAAAGGCTGGGGTAGCAATACTTATATCAGACAAAATGGATTTTAAAACAAAGGCTATAAAGTGATAAAGAAGGTCACTACATAATGATAAAGGGAGCAATACAACAGAAAGACATAACCATTATAAATATCTATGCACCTAATATAGGAGCACCTAAATATATAAAGCAGACTTTGATGAATATAAATGGTGAGGTAAACAGCAATACTATAACAGTAGGGGGATTTCAATACCCCACTAACATCACTAGATAGATCCTCAAGAAAAAAAATTAACAAAAAAACATCAGACTTAAAGGACATACTAGATCAACTGGATTTAATAAATATCTTCAGAACTTTTCACTCTAAAGCAGCAAAATAGACATTCTTTTCAAGTGCTCATGGTACATTCTCTAGAATAGACCACATGTTAGGGCACAAAAGCAGGCTCAACAAATTTAAGAAGACTGAAATCATATCAAGCATTTTCTCTGATCACAGTGGCATGAAACTATATAGAAATCAACCACAACAAAAAAACTGAAAAATACTCAAACACATGGAGACTAAATAGTATGTTATTAAATAACAAATGGGTTAACAATGAGATCAAAGAAGAAATAAAAATATTCCTAGAAATGAATGATAGTGAGCATAAAACAACTCAAAATTAATGGGACACAGCAAAAGCAGAACTGAGAGAAAAGTTAATATCACTACAGGCATACCTTAAGAAGCTAGAAAAAGCTCAAACAACACTGCATCTAAAACAATTAGAAGAAAAACAAGTAAAGCCCAGATGTAATAGAAGGAAGAAAATAATAAAGACGAGAGTGGAAATAAATGACATAGAGTCTAAAAAAACAATACAGAGGATTAATGAAACCAAGAGCTGGTTTTTTGAAAGGGTAAACAAGATCGATGAACCTTTAACCAAACTCATCAAAAAAAGAGTGAGAGGACTTAAATAAATAAAGTTAGAAATAAGAGTGAAGAAATAACAACAAACACAACAGAGATACAAAACATTGTAATAAAATACTATGAAGAACTGTATGCCAAAATATTAGACAACCTAAGTAAAATGGACAAATTCCTTGAAACATATAATCTTTCAAAAATTAATCTGAAAGAATCAGAAAACCTAAACAGACTGATTACAACAAATGCGATAGAAACAGTTATCAAAAAAACTCCCAACAAACAAAAGCCCTGGGCCAGATGGCTTCACAGGTGAATTGTACCAAATAGTCAAAGAAGAACTAACTCCTATTCTTCTCAAGCTACTTCAAAAAATTTAAGGGGAAGGAAGACTTCCAAGCTCCTTTTATGTGGCAAGCATAATTCTGATTCCAAAACCATGCAAAGACAACACAAAGAAAAAAAATTATAGGCCAATATCCTTAATGAATTCAGATGCTAAAATCCTCAACAAAATATTAGCAAACTGGATCCAGCAATACATAAAAAAAATCCTACATCATGAGCAAGTGGGATTTATTCTGGGCAGGCAAAGATTGTATAATATTCATAAATCAATCAATGTGATTCATCACATAAACAAAAGGAAGGATTAAAACTACATGATAATTTCAATAGATGCAGAAAAAGCATTTTTTTACTTCCTTTTTTTTTTTTTTTTTTACAGAGTCATAGAGAGGAATAGACAGGAAAAGACAGATGAGAAGCATCAATCATTAGTTTTTTGTTGTGCATTGCGACACCTTAGCTCAGGGGTCTCCAAACTTTTTACACAGGGAGCCAGTTCACTGTCCCTCAGACCACTGGTGGGCCGGAGTATAAAAAAAACTATGAACAAATCCCTATGCACACTGCACATATATTATTATAAAGTAAAAAAACAAAACAGGAACAAATACAATATTTAAAATAAAGAACAAGTAAATTAAAATCAACAAACCAGTATTTCAATGGGAACAATGGGCCTGCTTTTGGCTAATGAGATGGTCAATGTGCTCCTCTCACTGACCACCAATGAAAGAGGTGCCCCTTCCAGAAATGCGGTGGGGGCTGGATAAATGGCCTCAGGGGCTGCATGCGGTGCGCGGGCGTAGTTTGGGGACCCCTGCCTTAGCTGTTCATTGATTGCTTTCTCATATGTACCTTGACCACGGGCCTTTAGCTGACCGAGTAATGCATTGCTTGAGCCAGCGACCTTGGGTCCAAGCTGGTGAGCTTTGCTCAAACCAGATGAGCTCATGCTCAAGCTGGTGACCTCGGGGGTCTCAAACCTGGGTCCTCCGCATCCCAGTCTGATGCTCTATCCACTGCGCCACCGCCTGGTCAGGCCAGATAAAGCATTTGATAAAATCCAGCACCCATTTATGATCAAATCTCTCAGCAATGTGAGAATACAGGGAACATAGTTCCACATGATAAAGACCACCTATGACAAGCCCACAGTCAACATCATATTCAATGTTCAAAAATTAGAAGTAATTCCCTTAAGATCAGGAACAAGGCAGGGGTGTCCCCTTTCACCACTCTTATTCAACATAGTACTAGTAGTCCTAGCCACAGCTATCAGACAAGAAGAATGCATCCAAATTGGAGAAAAAAAAGAAGTAAAACTATCATTATTTGCAGATGATATGATACTGTATATAGAAATCCCTAAGTCTCACTCAAAAAGCTACTGGATCTGATAAGTGAATTCAGCATGGTGGCAGGATATAAAATTAATTCACAGGAATCAGAGGCATTTTTATACACCAACAATGAACTGTCAGAAAGAGAAATTAAGAAAACAATTTCCTTCACCATTGCAACATCAACAAAAATAAAGTATATGAGTAAATTTAACCAAGGGGATTAAAGACTTGTACCTGAAAAATTATAAAACATTGATAAAAGAAATCCAGAAAGATACAAACAAATGGAAGCATATACCATGTACATGGATAGGAAGAATAAACATCATTAAAATGTCTATACTGCCCAAAGTAATTTATAAATTTAATGCAATACCAATTAAAATATCAATGATATACTTTAAAGATATAAAACACATATTCCAAAAATTGATATGGAACCCAAAAAGGACACGAATAGCCTCAACAATCTTGAAAAAGAAGAATAAAGTGGGAGGTATCACATTTCCTGATATCAAGTTATACTACAAGGCCATTGTATTCAGAACAGCTTGGTACTGGCATAAGAACAAGCATATAGATCAATAAAACAGAACAGAGAACCCAGAAATAAACCCACACCTTTATTGACAATTGATATTTGGCAAAGGAGGTAAGAGCATACAGTAAAGACAGTCTCTTTAATAAATAGTGCTAGAAAAATTGGGCAAATACATGCAAAAAAATGATACTAGACCACCAACTTATACCATTCACAAAAATAGCTCAAAATAGATAAAAGACTTAAATGTAAGTCATGAAACCATAAGCATCTCAGAAGAAAATATAGGTGGTAAGCTCACTGACATCTATCGCAATATATTTGCTGATTTATCTTCACAGACAAATGAAATGAAAGACAGAATAAGCAAATGGGACTATATCAAACTAAAAAGCTTTTGCACAGCTAAAGGCAATATGAACAGAATAAAAAGACAAACCACACAATGGGGGAGCATATTTGACAGTACGTCTGATAAGGGGTTAATAACCAAAATTTATAAAGAACTTGTAAAACTCAACACCAGGAAGATAAACAATCCAATCAAAAAATGGGCACAAGAAACAAATACACATATCTTCAAAGAGGACATATATATTGCCAATAGACGAAAAAAATGTTCAACATCACTAATCATTAGAAAAATGCAAATTAAAACCACAGTGAGATAGCACCTTACACCAGTCAGAATGGTGCTTATTAACAAAACAACACATGATACATGTTGGTGAGGATGTGGAGAAAGGGGAACCCTCCTGCACTGCTGATGAGGATGCAGGCATTAGCAGCCACTGTAGAAAACAGTATGGAGATTCCTCAAAAAATTAAAAATCAAACTGCCTTTTGACCCAGCCATCCCACTTTTAGGAATATATTTCAAGTACACCATATCACTGACTCAAAAAAAAAAAAAAAAAAAGCACCCTCATGTTTATGGCAGCATTGTTCACAATAGCAATAATCTGGAAACAGCCCAAGTGTCCGTTAGTGGATGAGTGTATTAAAAAGTGGTGGTATTCACCAGTGACGTCACGGAAAAGGCGCCGTGAGCAGCGCGTCCGACAGATCTCCCCAAAATCTCAACAAATTTATCAACTAGAAACAGAAAAATTTATCCTCGGAGCATCCCGGAGTTTCACACACACACTGAAAGTGAAAGGACTGCTGCCGAGGAGGGAATACGCCTGTGGTGAGTCAACCCACACGTGCAGCTGCCCGCGCCACGGTCCGGAGAGTCCTGGCCACCGGAGTGCACTAAGAAGTCACGCGCGCACCCCGTGCTAAGGTCTGGGGAGTCCCGGCCACCACCGGCGTGCACTGAGAAGCCGCACGCGCGCCTCGTGCTGCGGTCCGGGGAGTCCCGGCCACCACCGACGTGCACTGAGAAGCCACGTGCGCGTGCCCCAAGCCGCGGTCCAGGGAGTCCCGGCCACCACCGGCATGCACTGAGAAGCCGCGCCCCTGAGCCGCGGTCCAGGGAGTCCCTACCACCACCAGCGTGCACTGAGAAGCCACGCGTGCGCCCCATGCCGCAGTCCAGGAGAGGCGCCAAACCTGTCTTTCCTAGTCAGGAGATTCTCTCTGTGGGCGGGGCACCTCACCCAACCATTCAAGCTAACAATCAAGTGTGGGGGGAGGGGCGCGCAGGCAGCCTGAAATACTCTCTGGAGCACAGCTGCGGATCCAATCACTGAAATTAGCTTAACCCACGAAATCTGCGCACCCACGGGCTCTAATTGATAAGATCTCTCCCAGTTCAGCGATCCAAGACAAGAGGCATAATATTTTTCAGTGCCGTTCACTAAAGGGGCGGGGGCAACTTCTGATTGACAGAGCCTCCATATTCAGGGATATACCTAATAAGAGGGACTTGGCAGATATTAAGATCTATACAGCAAGCAGCGAATAGTGCATCTTCTTTCCAGCCAAAACAGGCTACAAAGTGTGGAAAGCCTGGGTTGAGTGGTCCAACTGAATGCTAGGCGCTGAACAGTCACCTTGACAACAATTGACTCCCAGCCCCACCTGATTACGCTGGAGGCTCTGACTGCCAGAGCCTTATCCAGAGCCTTGCGCTGAGTGAGGAGAGAGTGGGGATTTCCCAGCTCTTTGAGCCTCTTACTCCCCAGACAGAAGCAGTGGCAGCCTCATAGCTGGATCACCAGGCTGCTAATTCAGGAAGGGGAGACTAGGGGAGAGACTCCAGGAAAGCAAACTCTCTCATTGTTGGACTCTGCAAACACCAACAAGCCTTGACTACCAGCGAGACTAAAGCCAATTATATGACATTGCCATAGAATCCCATCAACTGCAAATCCCTACCTAAGCGTGACACAGGGGCAGAACCTGGGGTACAGAGTCACCGACCAGGAAGAGGGAGAGAAAAGAAAAAGGAAGAAGTTAACTTCTCAAAATCAAGAAAAATCCACAGACTTTATAACTCGTTCCACGAATTCTTTGTTGTTGTTCTTTCTTTCTTCTTTCTTATTGCCTTTATTATTATTTGTATTTCCTTCATCTAGGTCCTTTTATTCTCTGCCCATCTTATGCTACCCTTTTCTTGAACTACACTACCCATGAGTGTTACATTTTATTTCTTTTCTTCATCCTTACTCTCCCTTAGGGTTACACTCCAAAGCCCTTAACTCTCACTCTCTCCCCTTTTGTTTTCTTTTTGTTTTGTTTTTTTTTTCCCTTTCCTTTTTTTCTTCCTTCGTTTCTCTCTTTTTCTTATTTTTTCCTTTCTATTCATTTCTTCTTTTTTCCTTTTACTTTTCCTCCCATTTAATCCTCAATCACAAACAAATTATTTAATTTGGGACTCAAGTTTTTTTGTTTTTTTTTTGTTGTTTGTTCTTTTTTTTTTTTCTTTTCTGCTTTTGTTCTTGGTTTTCCTTTATTTGTTTGTTTTTGTGGCATTTTGGGTACTTTTTACATTGATTTTTAACTCACTAGCATTTCTCCCAACCCAAAGTCTCCATTGTATTTAGTCTTCGCTCTACTTAATACAACAGATTTTTACTTATTTTTTTTCTTCTTTAAATATGATTATTTTTTCTCTCCTTTTTTCTGTTTCCCTCTTATCCCTCTCATTATATCTCTTAGTTGACCATCACTTACAAGCAAATCATTTTATGCTTGTCTAAGATATCCTCCTTTTTTTTTTTTTTTTTTTTTTGCATTTAGTAGGTCCCTACTCCCTTTTTTGCCCCTTGAACTTTTCACCCCAAATCAGGCCCTCCATTATAGGCAGTTTTTGTTCCATTTAGCATAATATACTTCACAGGTCATCATGATATTTACCTAAAGAGGTGAGAGGAGGGGAGGAGAAGAAAGAAAAAAGGGGGAAATAATAAATTATTACTTTTTTTGTGTGTGGAGTGTTTTCCTTTTTTTTCTTTTATTTATTTTTTTTCTTTTTCCCTTTTTATTCTTTATTAATTCTAATTAACACTATCAACAAGACCACCTTCAGATGCCAATAAGAAAAAGGAAATTGAATATTATGGATACAAAAGATAGAGAGGTAACACAAATAGATGTGGAAAAATCTATGGAGAAAAGATTTAACATATTGGAAGCCTTGGAGCCAAATGACAGAGAATTTAAAATAGAAATCTTAAAAATACTCAGAGATATATAAGAAAACACAGAAAAGCAATTTAGGAAAATCAGAAAACAACTCAACGATCACAAAGAATATATTACCAAGAAAATTGAAACTATAAAAACAAATCAAACAGAAATGAAAAACTCAATTCACAAACTGAAAAACGAGATAACAAGCTTAGCTAATAGAACAGCCCAGATAGAAGATAGGATTAGTGAAATAGAAGACAAACAACTTGAGGCACAACAGAGAGAAGAAGAAAGAGACTCAAAAATAATAAAAAACGAGAAAGCCCTACAGCAATTGTCTGACTCCATCAGAAAGAATAACATAAGAATAATAGGTATATCAGAGGGAGAAGAGAAAGAAAATGGAATGGAGAATATACTCAAACAAATAATAGATGAGAACTTCCCAAACCTATGGAAAGAACTAAAGCCTCAAATTCAAGAAGCAAACAGAACACCGAGTTTTCTTAACCCCAACAAACCCACTCCAAGGCACATCATAATGAAGATGACACAAACCAATGATAAAGAAAAAATTCTCAAGGCAGCCAGGGAAAAGAAGAATACAACATATAAAGGAAGACCTATTAGATTAACATCAGATTTCTCAGCAGAAACTCTACAAGCTAGAAGAGAGTGGACCCCAATATTCAAAGCCCTGAAAGAGAGAAACTTTCAGCAAAGAATACTATACCCATCAAAGCTATCCTTCAAGTACAAAGGAGATATAAAAACATTCACAAATACAGAAAAGATGAGAGAATTTATCATCAGAAAGCCCCCACTCCAGGAAATACTAAAGGGGGTTTTCCAACCAGATTCAAAGAACAAAAGAAAACAAAACCACAAGTAACAAGCTCCACCAAGAAAACAATAAAACCAAACTTAAACTGTGACAACAAAAGAAAAAAAGGAGAAAAGGATGAAGATTAACAGTAGCAAAGGATGATGAAATGCAGAAATACTCATAAGAAAGGGTACTACAATGAATATGGTAGGTACCCTTTTCATTACTTAATGGTAACCACCCTTGAAAAAACCACCACAAAAACACTTGACTTTAAAAAGGTAGAAAAAGAAGAAAAAAGTATGGAATACAAAAAAACAAACAAACAATAGAAAAACAAAAGAGAAGAATAAAACAAGATACAAAACTAACAGAAAGCAATTTATAAAATGGCAATAGGGAACCCACAAGTGTCAATAATTACACTAAATGTAAATGGATTAAACTTACCAATAAAAAGACACAGAGTAGCAGAATGGATTAAAAAAGAAAATCCAACTATATGCTGCCTACAAGAAACTCATCTAAGCAACAAGGATAAAAACAAATTCAAAGTGAAAGGCTGGAAAACAATACTCCAAGCAAACAACACCCAGAAAAAAGCAGGTGTAGCAATACTCATATCTGATAATGCTGACTACAAGACAGAAAAAGTACTCAGAGACAAAAATGGTCATTTCATAATGATTAAGGGGACACTGAATCAAGAAGACATAACAATCCTTAATATATATGCACCAAACCAAGGAGCACCAAAATATATAAGACAGCTACTTATTGACCTTAAACAAAAACTGACAAAAATACAATCATACTTGGAGACCTCAATACACCGCTGATGGCTCTAGATCGGTCATCCAAACAGAGAATCAATAAAGATATAGTGGCCTTAAACAAAATACTAGAACACCTGGATATGATAGACATCTACAGGAAACTTCATCCCAAAGCGACAAAGTATACATTTTTCTCTAGTGTACATGGAACATTCTCAAGAATTGACCATATGTTGGGCCACAAAGACAATATCAGCAAATTTAGAAAAATTGAAATTGTACCAAGCATATTCTCTGATCATAAAGCCTTGAAACTAGAATTCAACTGTAAAAAAGAGGGGGAAAACCCCACAAAATTGTGGAAACTAAACAACATACTTCTAAAAAATGAATGGGTCAAAGAAGAAATAAGCACAGAGATCAAAAGATATATACAGACAAATGAAAATGAAAATACGACATATCAGAATCTCTGGGATGCAGCAAAAGCAGTAATAAGAGGAAAGTTCATATCACTCCAGGCCTATATGAACAAACAAGAGAGAGCCGAAGTAAACCACTTAACTTCACACATTACGGAGCTAGAAAAAGAAGAACAAAGACAACCCACAACCAGCCGAAGAAAGGAGATAATAAAAATCAGAGCAGAAATAAACAAAATAGAGAACAGAAAAACTATAGAAAAAATCAATAAAACAAGGATCTAGTTCTTTGAAAAGATCAACAAAATTGACAAACTCTTGGCAAGACTCACCAAGGAAAAAAGACACAGTACTCAAATAAATAAAATCCAAAATGAAAGAGGAGAAATCACCACAGACATCATAGATATACAAAGAATTATTGTAGAATACTATGAAAAACTATATGCCACCAAATACAACAATCTAGAAGAAATGGATAAATTCCTAGAACAATACAACCTTCCTAAACTGAGTCATGAAGAAGCAGAAAGCCTAAACAGACCAATCAGCAGGGAGGAAATAGAAAAAACTATTAAAAACCTCCCCAAAAATAAAAGTCCAGGGCCAAACGGTTATACTAGTGAATTCTATGAAACATTCAAAGAAGACTTGGTTCCTATTCTACTCAAAGTCTTCCAAAAAATTGAAGAAGAAGCAATACTTCCAAACGCATTTTATGAGGCCAACATAACCCTCATACCAAAAACAGGCAAGGATGGCACAAAGAAAGAAAACTACAGACCAATATCTCTAATGAATACAGATGCTAAAATACTAAACAAAATACTGGCAAATCGAATACAACAACATATTAAAAAAATAATACATCATGATCAAGTGGGATTCATCCCAGAATCTCAAGGATGGTTCAACATACATAAAACGGTTAATGTAATACACCATATCAACAAAACAAAGAACAAAAACCACATGATCTTATCAATAGACGCAGAAGAGGCTTTTGATAAAATACAACAAAATTTTATGTTTAAGACTCTAAACAAAATGGGTATAGAAGGAAAATATCTCAACATGATAAAGGCCATATATGATAAACCATCAGCCAACATCATATTAAATGGCATAAAACTGAGGACTTTCTACTTTAAATCAGGAACATGACAGGGTTGTCCACTCTCTCCACTCTTATTTAACGTGGTGCTAGAAGTTCTGGCCAGAGCAATCAGACAAGACAAAGAAATAAAATGCATCCATATCGGAAAAGAAGAAGTAAAGGTATCACTTTTTGCTGATGATATGATCCTATACATCGAAAACCCAAAGGACTCCACAAAAAGATTACTAGAAACAATAAACCAATACAGTAAGGTCGCAGGATACAAAATTAACATACAAAAGTCCATAGCCTTTCTATATGCCAACAATGAAATATTAGAAAACGAACTAAAAAAAATAATCCCCTTCATGATTGCAACAAAAAAAATAAAATACCTAGGAATAAACATAACAAAGAATGTAAAGGACCTATATAACAAAAACTATAAGGCATTGCTAAGAGAAATAGAAAAAGACACAATGAGATGGAAAACTATTCCTTGTTCTTGGATAGGAAAAATAAATATAATTAAAATGGCCATATTACCTAAAGTAATATATAAATTTAATGCAATTCCCATCAAAATTCCTATGACATTTTTTAAAGAAATGGAACAAAAAATCATCAGATTTATATGGAACTATAAAAAACCCCGAATAGCCAAAACAATCCTAAGGAAAAAGAATGAAGCTGGGGGCATTACAATACCTGACTTTAAACTATATTATAGGGCCACAATAATCAAAACTGTATGGTATGGGCAGAAAAATAGACACTCAGACCAATGGAACAGAATAGAAAGCCCAGAAATAAAACCACATATATATGGTCAAATAATCTTTGATAAGGGGGCCAACAACACAAAATGGAGAAAAGAAATCCTCTTCAACAAATGGTGTTGGGAAAACTGGAAAGCCACATGCAAAAGAATGAAACTCGATTACAGCCTGTCCCCGTGTACTAAAATTAATTCAAAATGGATCAAAGACCTAAATATAAGATCTGAAACAATAAAGTACATAGAAGAAGACATAGGTACTAAACTCATGGACCTGGGTTTTAAAGAACATTTTATGAACTTGACTCCAATGGCAAGAGAAGTGAAGGCAAAGATAAATGAATGGGACTACATCAGAATAAAAAGTTTTTGCTCAGCAAGAGAAACTGATATCAAAATAAACAGACAGTCAACTAAATGGGAACTGATCTTTTCAAACAATAGCTCAGATAAGGGCCTAATATCCAAAATTTACAAAGAACTCATAAAACTCAACAACAAACAAACAAACAATCCAATAAAAAAATGGGAAGAGGACATGAACAGACACTTCTCCCAGGAAGAAATACAAATGGCCAACAGATATATGAAAGATGCTCATCTTCATTAGTTATTAGAGAAATGCAAATCAAAACTACAATGAGATACCACCTCACCTCTGTTAGATTAGCTATTATCAACAAGACGGGTAATACCAAATGTTGGAGAGGATGTGGAGAAAAAGGAACCCTCATACACTGTTGAGGGTGGGAATGTAAAGTAGTACAACCATTATGGAGGAAAGTATGGTGGTTCCTCAAAAAACTGCAAATAGAACTACCTTATGACCCAGCAATCCCTCTACTGGGTATATACCCCCAAACCTCAGAAACATTGATACGTAAAGACACATGTAGCCCCATGTTCATTGCAGCACTGTTCACAGTGGCCAAGACATGGAAACAACCAAAAAACCCTTCAATAAAAGACTGGATGAAGAAGATGTGGCACATATACACTATGGAATATTACTCAGCCATAAGAAATGATGACATCAGATCATTTACAGCAAAATGGTGGGATCTTGATAACATTATACGGAGTGAAATAAGTAAATCAGAAAAAAACAAGAACTACATGATTCCATACATTGGTGGAACATAAAAACGAGACTAAGAGACATGGATAAGAGAGTGGTGGTTACCAGGGGTGGGGGGAGGGAGGACGCAGGAGGGACGGAGGGAGAGAGTTAGGGGGAGGGGGAGGGGCACAGAGAAAACTAGACAGAGGGTGACGGAGGACAATCTGACTCTGGGTGAGGGGTATGCAACATAATTTAATGACAAGATAACCTAGACATGTTTTCTTTGAATATATGTACCCTGAATTATTAATGTCATCCCATTAACATTAATAAAAATTTATTTAAAAAAAAGTGGTGGTACATATGTGGAGTACTATGCAGCCATGAAAAAGAAGGAAATATTACCTTTTGCCTCAACACAGATCGACCTGGAAACTATTATGTTAAGTGAAATAAGCCAGGTAGAGAATGAAAAATATCATATGACCATATTCATTTGAGGAATCCAAGGAACAATGTGAACTCAGGAACAGAATTGAGACAGAAGAGGGATCAAAGAGACCAGAGGAAAAGAGGACAGAGGGAAAAAGAATGACAGTATGGGATAAACCTGAAGGAGAGGGGGGAGGGCATTGTAGGGAGGGGGTCAAGGGAGACATTGAGGAAAATACTGAAAAGGGATGATGCATTTGGGGTGACACTAGAATCTATGTAAACACAATAAATTAAATAAATTTTAAAAAGCTAATAAAGAAGGAAATTCGTGAGGTCTTCTTGCCTCCCTTAGCAGACCTCTTCTTTTCCCTCTTGACATAAGTTTGTGTCTTGAATAGGTTTGTTTGAAATGACACTGGTCATTCCCACCAGGCTGCAGTACTACAAGTGGTGACCCTGAAATGATCATGTGGAATCAATGCATGAAGAGTTTAGCAACCACATCTTATGGGGAATTTTGGTAAAGAACAGACCCTACTCACCTTCAGGAAGGGATCAAAGCATGTAGGTCAAAGAAGTGTTTCCTCATGTGTGAGGAGCTCACCAAGCAGCAGTGTTTTTATGTTAGAAATTAACAGCACTTGCTCCATGCTGCTCAGCAGGCATCCTCAAACTATGGGCCTGCGGGCCACATGTGGCCCCTGAGGCCATTTATCCAGCCCCTGCTGCACTTCCACAAGGGGCACCTCTTTCATTGGTGGTCAATGAGAGGAGCACTGTATGTGGCAGCCCTCCAATGGCCTGAAGGACAGGGAACTGGCCCCCTGTGTAAAAAGTTTGGGGACGTTTGTTAGAGCCTAAAGTGTTACAGCAACTCTTACTGGATGTACAAGAGCACTGCCCATGATTTCCCTATGAAGGAACCATAGATTTAAAATTATGAGAGCAAGTAGGTAAAGTTTTGAAAAGACAGTTTGAATGAGAATTAAAGGTTTCTTTTCCTCTTCTCACAATGTAGCAGAAAGTAAAAGAGGGATCTCAGCAGAATCAACCTGAATCACCATTACAGCAACAATAAAATTTAAGGAGGCCTATAAGAAGAACAAAACACCTATTCCTCCTCCTTTGCCTCTGGAGGAACCTTAGGCTCTCCCCTATCCTCTTCCATCTCTTCCCCTGAATCTGGAAGAATCATACTCCTTCCTTAATGAAAAATTGTCTCTGAGAAGGATTAATGTTAGGAGACCAGATTCTATCCTGATTTTCTTTAATGTTTTAGCTACAATCCTCTGAACTATCACTTTGTTTCTTCCTGATTCTTTGCTTTGAAATTAGTCCCAGACTAGGGAGGATCTGACTACAGTACTTCCCAAGCAGCTGCCAAGTGTGTACTATTTACTTGGGGAGGTTTCTCTACTCCCATCCTCCAGTGCCCCTGTCACAAAATGCCCTGACTGAAATAGGGCAGGCATCTTTCTGGTCTGGTTGCACACTGAAATCTTGAATTCCTCTCTGATTTGTCTGATTCTGATTTCTGTTTAGTATTTGTCTGATACTGAATCATAGTTGGATTAAGGTTGGTTGAGGCCCTGGGAACAGAAGAAAATATTGGGCCCCTTACATTAGAAAAAAGTGTCAAGTTTGGGTTTTGCAGGGCCCTTCAGAAGTCTGGGCCCAGGACACATGCCTAGTGCACTCAACATTAAATCTGCCTCTGATTTTTAATAGAATGGGTAACATCCTGTCTGTTCCAAAGGATAGTCCCCCTAGGGTGAAATCTGGCTAACTGACTGACATATGCTTATAAACCTATAAAATAAGATCAGCTAAATTTAGTCAAAATGTGAATCTTTTAAGACCTGAAATAAGTTCTTGCATGCAAAAATTGGAAATGCTGGCTCTAATGTTGAACTAAATAAAATAGTTGCACTCCTGCATTGTTGCTGTAAAACTGAAATATGTAAGGAGGGCTCATTTAAATTTAAATACAATGGAATTTTGTATTCTAAACTTGTTAATTTGGTTTGTATTTTGTGAGGTTTTGCCATGCTGATTGCCATACTCTGTGTTCTTTTTCTTTGGAGTTGGGAGCCAAGTAGCAACTCTACTAAGATTAATCATATTTACTGATTTACTTATGTGTCATGTTTGTGTCTCTATTCTGCAATTATCTTGTTTGTGTGTAAAACTGGACTGTTTTGTGAAACAGAGGGATAAATAGTGGATGGCTGGTTTTTAATTTTGGCCTTTTTCACTTGGAACTACTTAACTGCAAGTCTGAACAAAGAAAAGCTTTGCTGGTTAAATGAGAGCCTGAACTTTTCAACTCCAAAGATAAGGAGCACTTTGTCCCTCCAGCCTGAATCTCGTGTATTCTTAGGTGACTAAGAATCTCTGTGGAAGTGTTGAGAGAGCATCCCTCATGACATGTAGGTCACCTCATAGGGACTTCCAAATTTAACTGTAATTAAAAAGTTGATTCATCTGGGGACACATGTATAAAGTCTGGTTACCTGGTGCTACAAGTCCTCATAGCTGTATTAGGCAGCAAGGGAGAGAAAACAAGACACATGAGAGGGTTTGAAATTATTTGGGAGGTAAAATTCTCTTGGAGCTCAACCCACAAGCAGCACACTTGAAACTGATAGGGTTGTGGGGGGGACCATGACCCCCTCCTCCCTTAAGTGGATAAAGGGACATTGACAAACTAGATGTTCCAGATCACCTTCCCCCAGGCATCTAGGTGACTAAAGTGGATGTGGAAGGTCCCTTAGCTTATTTACGGTTTTCTTACAAAAATCACTGAAAGCTACATTTTTCCTTAATGACTACCAGCCCCCACCCTCAAATCCCCTATTTAACCCTACCTCTGAGAACCAGGGGCTGCTCTCCCTTATGAGACAGCCTGGCAGGTTTCATTTCATTAAAGCCTGTTACACTGGACTTTCAAACTCCAACTGATTCTATCAACACCCTTTGGTTTAAGGGAAAATAAGAATAGAAATTCAGACAAGAATTATCCAGGAATTCTAGCAGTTTCCTTTGAAGAAAACCTGGATTCAAGCAGAGGGTACCAGCAATTGTGTATGTTCCTTAGACTAGAAGAGAATTAACCTACATGAAATATTTCCCTGATTTAATCTGGGACCTTAGTGGGTTCACAAAGAAATTTAAAATTTAACTGTAGAAACATTTGATCCTGGCTATTTGGCCTATTCTAAATAATATACCTACTGGTTTCTATAAGCCAAGTAACAGAATTTATTTAGCTCAAATTTTTGCAGCACTGATGACCAGGTCATTCTGTTTTAACTGCAGAAAATTTGTACATATGGCTAAGGATTGTAAAGAACCAAAGTAGGAATCTTTCTATTGTAAAAAGCCAGGTCACCTTAAAAAATTATATAAAGTTAAAATGGGAATTAAATATATATATATTATTATATACATACACATGTACATATACATTTATTAAGCATATAAGTTGTACCAACAAATATAGAAGGGCATTTCCTTTTTTCCTTATTAACACTTAAAGAGAAATTAAAATTACCATTTGTTGGTCAAATAAGTTTGTAAATATGATATATATGTTTGCTCACTTGTGACTTATATTGGGTGTGGGGGACAGGCTATAAGCAGGCCAGTTCGTTGTAGCCTAAGGTTTGGTTTTAGGACTAAGCTTTTCCCCACACCCTTGACTGATTGTATGATCTGGGTGGTGCACTCTCATGAGGAATCCAATTATGCCTCGGATAAGTGGCTTTGTATCAGAGACTGACTTGTTTGTATATTGGATTAAGGGTTTTGGGTTTTCTACACTATAAAGTGGGACAGACCAGGAGCTGGCTCACTCAGTTCCTGCTATCACGATTGCAGGGGCTTCCCTGATCCCTTGCCCTTCATGGGAAAATCTGGTTTTCTGCTTTTCCCTTGTCTTCTTTTGTGGTTTGCCTGTCTTGGTGAGACACCAATAAATAGGATGGCCCACCATCCTCCAACTCCGCCATTTCTTTACCATCTGCCCAAATCCAATGGGAACCTGCATGGGCCAGGCGGCTGCTTTGATAGTGACAGCCATGGCTCCTGGCCTTACAACTGGTGTAGTTTGCGACAGGATTCAGAGATTGGTATGGGGCCACCACCCTTGATAGGTGGCGTAGAGTACTGGTTGCTGCTCTGGTTCCCCATGGCTGTCCTTTTAGGGGCCATGGGCTACATGTTTTTTACTCAAGAGGAAACCAGGAGTTCTGTGCGAGAAGCTGCCTGAGGTCAAAAGCTTCAGTGTAAATTGCAAATAGAATGGCAGAAAAGGCTAGAATTGGAGTGAGCACTGGAGAAGGAATTATGGGTTCGCGAGTTGCAGTTTACCCTGGAAGCTGAACGTTTTCACTGGCAGTTGTTGGAGGAACAACTGCGGATTCAAGAGCTCGAGTCTCAGCTTCCGGCCAAAAGCCAGCAGCCACAGGAGCCTAAACAGTTACCAAAGGAGCAGCAGCATCCATGCCGGTGGATTGGCTTTGAGTCAGTGGGAGCAGGCGCTTGCAACTCCTCTTCTGAGGATGAGAATGCTCAGGCTGAAGCTGCCATATGCACACTGAGAGCCCGACCAGTGGTCGCTAAAAAGGTAAAAACCCAGCAGCAAAGAGTCCCTCAGGGGCAGCCACAGCCTCCTGCCCAGGTAATGGAACACTCTGTGGTCCGGCCCTATACCCAGGTAGAGCTGATGGAGTTGGGGGCACAATTTAGAAAGAAACCTACTGAATCCCTGGTAGCCTGGTTACTACGATTATGGGATATAGGGGTGGATGGCATCATGCTCTCTGGAACAGAGATGGAGAAATTGGCCGCCATTACCACACAGTCTTCGTTGAGGCAGCGTCTTCAGAACTGCCATGGCAATCCAGGAGACCATACCCTATTAGAATGGGTGATGGCCGCCATTTGTATGGTCTGGCAGAATGCTGGAGAATTGCCGGGGGCAATGAGTCGGTGGCAGTGCTACAGTGAGTTAGTAAAGGTCCTTCGGGAATGAGGTATGAAGAATGCTGTTTTCCACCCTGGATCCTGTGGGCCAGACGAGGAAGTGTTTATGGCAAAAATGAGGGAATTTATCCTTGCTAGTGCCCTGTCAGCCCTTTTTGGGTCACTTGTGGCTATATTGGGCCCCTATGTGGGGCAGCCCATCAATGCAGTCACACAGATGGTAGCAGATTTGGGAGAGCTGGAGGCCACTCGGGATCATAAAGCAGTGAGGGCTGCTGCCTATGTTTCCCCCCCAACTAGCAAGGGAAACGGACCTGTAAAGGTTACCCGAACACAGATGTGGGTAGACTTGATTGTGGCTGGAGCAGATAAGGGGAAATTGGATGGCCAGTCTAATAAAATTCTTTTGGAGCTTTGGCGGAGCTTAAACCAGAACAGAAGTTCCAGCCACTGAGATGAAAGGCCCCAGCAGCTACCAATAAAACGTTTGGTGCGCGCACAGCTTGGTTACAAGATTATATGATAGAGACGGCCGAGGGAGAGGAGAACTCCCAAGACCCATTGTGCCAGTTTGAATAGGAAAAAGGCCGAGGGACCCGTCTAACGGGGATGGGCGGGGACCGGAGGCCACATGTGGAACTGGCTATCCACTGGTCCCCTTCCAATGTACAACGGGTGTTGGCCTTGGTGGATACAGGTGCAGAATGTTTCTTCCTCTATGGGAACCCAGAGTGGTTTGCTGGGACCCCAGTGGCCATTGACGGTTACAGGGGACAAACTGTTCAAGTGAAGCCAATAACTATTCCATTGGGGATAGGAAGACTGCCTCCTAAGTCATATAAGGTGTATGTATCTCCTATTCCTGAATATATTTTGGGGGTAGATGTCTTGCAAGGACTGTGGTTGGAAACTACAGCTGGGGAGTTCCGGCTGCAGATCAGGGTCGTTAAGGCTGTATTGCGGGGACACACATCACATTCTCCTTTGCTATTACCCATCCCTTGGCGTGTGACTAACACCAAGCAATACCGCCTGCTAGGTGGTTATGAAGAAGTCACAGGGACAATCCTCAAACTAGAAAAGGTGGGGATCATCCGGCCAGCACACAGTCCTTACAACTCCCCAGTATGGCCTGTGCACAAAGCAAATGGAACCTGGAGAATGACAGTAGATTACAGGGAACTTAATAAAGTTGTTCCCCCTTTGCACGCTGCTGTTCCCTCAATAGCTAACATGATGGATCGGCTAAGCCATGAGTTGGGGACATACCACTTTGTGGAAGACTTAGCCAATGCTTTTTTCTCTATTGATATAGCTGCAGAGAGTCAAGACCAATTTGCCTTCAGTTGGGAAGGGAGATAATGGACCTTCACAGTGTTACCCCAGGGCTATTTGCATAACCCCACCTTGTGCCATGGGCTGGTGGCTGCTGACCTGGCTAAATGGAAACAGCCAGAGGTAGTTCGCATGTACCATTATATTGATGATATTATGCTAACTAGTGGTTCTCTTCCAGAATTGGAGCAAGCAGTCCCTACCCTGCTATCCCATTTGAAAGCATGTGGCTGGGCAGTCAACAAGAACAAATTACAAGGACCTGGGTTATCTGTTAAATTCTTGGGAGTTGTCTGGTCGGGTAAGACAAAAGTTATCCCTGACACAGTTATAGATAAGATTCAAGCATACCCCGTGCTCACTACAGTAAAACAGTTACAGGAATTCTTAGGTTTGTTGGGGTATTGGCGAGCATTTATACCCCATTTGGCTCAGTTACTACACCCCCTGTACAACCTTATTCGAAAGGGGGTTCATTGGGATTGGACTGAGCAGGCGCAAGGTTCATTTGCAGCTGCTAAGAGAGCTGTCAAGGTGGCACAGACCTTGAATGTGTTTGATCCTGCCAGGCCCTGTGAGCTGGATGTTCATGTAACCTCAGAGGGGTTTGGATGGGGCTTGTGGCAGCGGACAGAGCGCCTACAGCAATCTATTGGGTTTTGGTCCCAATTGTGGAAAGGTGCTGAAGTTCGTTACTCATTAGTAGAGAAGCAGCTGGCAGCTGTGTATGCTGCCCTCCTGGCAACTGAGAGTATTACAACCACAACACCAGTTACAGTCAAAACAACAGACCCTATAGCTGGATGGGTGAGAGATTGGGCAACTAAACCACGCAGTGGTATGGCCCAAATGTCCACCCTGGCCAAGTGGGGTGCCTACCTGCAACAATGCTGTTCTCTTAGCACCAGCCCATTGAGGGCAGAACTGCAGGAAGTCTTGGGTCCAGTCACCTATGCGACCTTAGAGTCAGGTGCAACTGGGGCTCAGGAGGCAGAACCTGAAGTCAGTCCCTACCAGGAGGGGTGGGTGCCCATCCCTGAGGATGCCTGACATACTGATGGTTCCAGCAGGGGCCAACCTGCCAAATGGACGGCTATCACCTTCCATCCAGCCACTGAGACTATTTGGATGGACACGGGTATAGGCCAAAGCAGCCAATGGGCAGAATTAAGAGCTGTTTGACTAGTTTCCCATAATAAACCTTCACCTCTGGTGATCTGTACTGAGAGTTGGGCTATCTATCATGGACTTACCCTTTGGATTGCTACTTGGCACATTATGGGGTCAGGCTATGTGGCAGGACTTATGGGAAATAGGACACCAGAAGCAGGTGACAATATATCATGTCACAGGGCATGCCCCTCTAGCTCATCCTGGGAATGATGAGGCAGATACGTTGGCAAGGGTGCGATGGTTGGAGACTGCCCCTGCAGGTGATGTGGCACAGTGGCTCCACCGGCGCCTGCTCCATGCAGGACAGAAAACTATGTGGGCTACGGTTAAGGCATGGAACTTGCCTGTGTCCTATGCAGAGGTACTTGCAGCCTGTGAGCAATGTGCAGTATGTTCCAAGGAGCACCCTCGGAGACCACTGGTGTCACCTGGACAGATCCAGAGGGGTCATGTTCCACTGACATGATGGCAGATAGACATCATTGGACCCTTACCAAAGTCAGAAGGGTACCAGTATGCAGTCACTTGTGTAGATACTGCCACCGGGCTGCTTGCTGCTTACCCCGCTCGTAACCCTGACTAGAGGGCAGTCATACAGGCTCTGGACCGCCTGAGTGCTGCATACGGGCGACCACTGGTCCTTGAAAGTGAGAATGGTACCCACTTCACTGGTTCAATGGTGAGGCAATGGACTCAAAAGCTGGGGGTGGACTGGAAGTACCATGTTCCCTACCACCCCCAGGCTGCTAGCATCATTGAGTATATAATGGACTCTTAAAGCAGGGACTGCGACAGGAGGGAGGCACCGGCTCTCTTACTGGATGCACACACCGCTTATGGACAGTATTTCAGATTTTGAATGAGCGACCTCAACGGGAAAGCCCAGCTCCTGCATCGGACAGCTGCCCCCATTCAGTTGTAGATATGCACCAAGGACATTTTACTCATGCCAGGTTTCGGACAGCAGGGCAACGTGCTCTTACCTGCTGCAACAGCCTTTCTTAAAGGACAACGGCTTCAGTGGACTTGGCCCTGGACTGTACAGGCCCCCATCTGAGATGGGTGGCCTTGTTGGCACCATGGGGAAAGGGGCTAGAGGTGGACCTCCAGTTAACTCCTTGGGCAACCAGTACCTGGCCACCTAAGGTAGAAGTGTGTTATCCCTTGAGTGCTCAAGGGACAGCGTTTTGAAGGGCACCTTTGTAATTTCTTTATGGCCAGTAATGAGTTCTCCTATTTTACTATACATAGAACCAGCAGATGCTGGTGTATTAGCCAATAAGGTTTGGTATGCCCGCTCAGGGCAGCCTCTGGTGCCAGCTATGGTGCTGTCTGCAGACAAAACTCTGGCCTGTATTCTGCCAGAGGGAAAGGATTTGCCTCTCTTGGTGCCACTGACAGTTCTCTCATTTCGCCTATAGTTTTTGATCTGTTAATCCTATTGCTGTAGTTGGTACTATTTCTGTTTATGCAATGTATCCCACTCTTTGCACAGTGACCATCATGGAAGATGCCTGTGGTTTAGATTGTAAAGTGAGCAAAATGGGTGGAATGTTGGTCAAATAAGTTTGTAAATATGATATATATGTTTGCTCACTTGTGACTTATATTGGGTGTGGGGGACAGGCTATAAGCAGGCCAGTTCGTTGTAGCCTAAGGTTTGGTTTTAGGACTAAGCTTTTCCCCACACCCTTGACTGATTGTATGATCTGGGTGGTGCACTCTCATGAGGAATCCAATTATGCCTCGGATAAGTGGCTTTGTATCAGAGACTGACTTGTTTGTATATTGGATTAAGGGTTTTGGGTTTTCTACACTATAAAGTGGGACAGACCAGGAGCTGGCTCACTCAGTTCCTGCTATCACGATTGCAGGGGCTTCCCTGATCCCTTGCCCTTCATGGGAAAATCTGGTTTTCTGCTTTTCCCTTGTCTTCTTTTGTGGTTTGCCTGTCTTGGTGAGACACCAATAAATAGGATGGCCCACCATCCTCCAACTCCGCCATTTCTTTACCATCTGCCCAAATCCAATGGGAACCTGCATGGGCCAGGCGGCTGCTTTGATAGTGACAGCCATGGCTCCTGGCTTTACACCATTATAAAGGGAAATTGTTAAGGCCCTTGTAAATACTGGGGGATACTTTACCTGTTCTTAACCCTACTGAACTAAGTTGCATACTACTTCAGAGTAAAGCTTATGTACTGTGGCAAGGTGCCAAAGAACTGTAAAACTTAGTATTGGCAATGCCACTTTAAAGAGAAAAAGTCAGGATTTCTGTTCTATTTTTTCCTTGGAAAATGGAGGGAAAAGAATATAGAAATCTCCTAACTTACAAGGACAACTGGGTCATTTAGTTTTAGTTCTCTGAAAGGATTAAAGCTATCTGAAGAACTTCCTTTCCCTTTCAATAAGAGACAAAATTTACATACCACTCTACACTGATTTTAGCTCTCCCTCCCTTCCTGGAATCCTGAGATTAACATGTACCTCTAGGCATAGGAGGAAAGATAGACCTAAAAGGTTTATGAATATATTTTAAAATGACATCACCTTTGTGTTACCTTGAAAGTTTTCACGTTTTTTAAAATCCCCTAGACAAATGGTATAAGCTTGTTAATGATTGTGTCATGCTGTCATGCCCCCCCCCCAACCTGTATGTGGTCAAATGGTATATAACCAGCCTCTGAGATATATTTGGGGCTGCATGATTTGGGTCAGATATGCCTTGTGTTAGTCATATGCAACCAGCATATTAATAAATCTCCTCTTTTTAATAAAACCCTTCAAAATTCATCTGGACTTGGTTTCTCTATGTAAACCTGCAGAAGTGAGGTATGGCACTTTACAATAGTATAAATGATAGAAATATGTAATCAACCAATAATTGTTAAATAAAAACCCTCCCTTTCCAGTGAAGGAATGTAAAGCTACTAGGCAGGGCCACCATCATAGCAGCCGCCTGGCCCATGCAAGTTCGCATTGGATTCGGACAGTTGGTAAAGAAACAACGGAGCCAAAAACTGATGGACCATTGCCTTTATTCCTAGCTTGCACCCGGCGGGCAAGTAAAAACACACACTGGGCTCTGTTGGGCAGATAAAATGTATTATGCTCACTTTGTTAAAGATAACACGAGGAGGCCGTCGCCCAGGAGATATTAATGTGTGTTGGGGTGGGCTAAAGGCAGGCAGAATCCTTGTAGCCTGGGGCTTGGTTTTGGGATTAAGCCTTTCCTACCCTTTTTGATGTAGGGCGGTACAATCCAGTCATGCCTCAGAGAAGTGACTTCGTATTAGAGACTACCCTATTTTGTATATTGGATTAAAGGTTGTGAAGCTACACTATAAAATGGGGGCAGAACGGGACTAGGCGCTCTTGGTTCCTGAGATTATCATTAGAAGAGAGAGCAGAGGAGAGCAGAGAAAGGCCACGTGGAGGAGGCCAGGAGAAGCAGCCAAGATGGTGGAGTGCTGAGTGAGATGCCAGTTTGTGTAGAGTTTGTATTTGGGATAAGGAAGGAGATGGGGAACAGAGGTGAATAAGTCTGGTGAGCTAGAAACCTTTGATTCTAGGAAACTCGGATAAGTCAGTGGCTTTGTGAGCACTGAATGTGAGTGGCTTTTGGAGCCCAGTGTATGTTTTTACTTGCCCGCCGGGTGCAAGCTAGAATTAAAGACTATGGCCCACCAGTTTGTGGCTCCGTTGTTTCTTTACCGACTGTCCGAATCCAATGCGAACCTGCATGGGCCGGGCGGCTGTGATGGTGGCCCTGGCCGTGGCTTCTGGCTTTACAGGCTCCAAACCCACTCACATTCAGTGCTCACAAAGCTACTGACTTATCCGAGTTTCCTAGAATCAAAGGTTTCTAGCTCATCAGACTTATTCACCTCTGTTCCCCATCTCCTTTCTTCTCCCTGCATAAACTCTGCACTAACTCACTTCTCACTCAACACTCTGCCATCTTGGCTGCTTCTCCTGGCCTCTTCCACGTGGCCTCTCTCTGCTCTCTGCTCTCTTCTGTCTAATGATAATCTCAGGAACCAAGAAAGCAAGCTCCCGTTCTGCCCCCATTTTATAGTGTAGAAAACAAAACCCTTAATCCAATATAAAAAATAGAGAAGTCTCTAATACAAAGTCACTTATCTAGGGCATGATGGGATTGTACCACCCCACATCAAAAAGGGTGGGAAAGGCTTAATCCCAAAGCCAAGCCCCAGGCTACAAGGATTCTGCCTGCCCACAGCCCGCCCCCAACACACATTAATATCACCTGGGTGATGGGTCTCTATGTGGGCAGCGCCATCTTTAACAAAGTGAGCATAATATATTTTATCTGTCCAACAAGGAATATTAAGGGGCAATATATATTTTGTTAACCAAGTTTCCCCTGGTTAACCTAACAGGGTAAAATTTTCTTAAAACCAATGGTTGCCCACATATCTTTAGAAGGATAAAATGTATTTAAAGTAAATAAAATACTACACCAATTGGGAAAATAATAATTTTAAAGAAATTTCCGTGAAAGAATCTTGAGACTAAAGGTTTATTGCAGGACATTCCAATACAAATCTGGGCCTTTCTCCATACAAATATTGGCAAAATTTGCCAATATTCTTTAAGATATAAAGCAGTAGTTGCTGGAATTATGACCATTATACTAAATTACTTTAAAAGGAATTTACAATTCTAAAGAGAAGGCTTTGAAATACTAGCTTTCCAGTAAAATGGACTTATACAAAATCTAAAAAGCCATAAATAAAATAGTTATTCTCAGACAGCCTGTGGTTCCAAGGTCACAAAATCTATTACCAGCTATTCCTGTGGATTGCTGTAAAGCCAGAAGCCATGGCCAGGGCCACCATCAACGCAGCCTGGCCTATGCAGGTTCACATTGGATTCGGACAGTTGGCAAAGAAACAATGGAGCCAAAAACTGATAGGCCATTTTCTTTAATTCTAGCTTGCACCCGGCGGGCAAGTAAAAACACACACTGGCTCCAAAACCCACTCACATTCAGTGCTCTCAAAGCCACTGACTTATCCGAGTTTCCTAGAATCAAAGGTTCACCAGCCTTATTCTCCTCAGTTCCCCATCTCCTTCCTTATCCCAGATACAAACTCTGCACAAACTGGCATCTCACTCAGCACTCTGCCATCTTGGCTGCTTCTCCTGGCCACATGGCCTCTTTCTGCTCTCTGCTCTGCTCTCTCCTCTAATGATAATCTCAGGAACCAAGAGCGCAAGCTCCCGTCTGCCCCCACTTTATATTGTAGCTTCACAACCTCTAATCCAATATAAAAGTAGGGAAGTCCCTAATACAAAGTCACTTCTCTGAGGCATGATTGGATTGTACCACCCCACATCAAAAAGGGTGGGAAAGGCTTAATCCCAAAACCAAGCCCCAGGCTACAAGGATTCTCAACACCCATTAATATCACCTGGGCAACGGCCTCACGTGGGCAACGCCATTTTTAACAAAGTGAGCATAATACATTTTATCTGCCCAACAATCCACCCCTATGCTCACTTTACTACCCACAATCTATACCACTGGCATCCCTGTGCAAGGAAATAAGCACGTTACACAAGTTACAACAGCATAAATCATACAGTTTTGACAATTACAAAGGTACATTTCACCAGTCTCTGAGCACTTAGCCCAAAGCGCAAGATGTCCTCGGCCTTCTTTCTAACCATGGGAAAAGCTTCCCAGAGCAGGGGAGTGCTTCCAGCAAAGCCACCCCCCACCCCCATCAGGGTATTTCACATTGTCCAAAATCCGTAATTCGTAAGTCCATCCAACAAAGGAGCCAATGCCCACTCCAGTCGTAGTCCAGGAAATCAGTCCGTGCACATGGGGCGTCAGCCACCCCCCTCATTCCTGCCATCCTGCCAGGTCTTACACTGTCCCAAAGAGGAGCACATGGCAATGGCAGTCAGCATTTCCATCTCTGCTCTGGAGAGCATGATAACATCCATCCTATGTCCCCAAAATCACAGACCCACCAGAAGCATAGTAAGAACTCCTTGCTTCTGGGCTCTCACCTTCTGGAGACTGTGGATCACAACTCCAGTTCAATTCTCCTCATCCTCCAAAGAGGAACTGAAAACACCAGCTCGCACTGCCGGGCTCGATTCCTGGGCTGCCGCAGCCTTCTGCTCTGCAGACCTTGCAGCTCCAGACCCGGCCTCAGCCTCAGCCACAGCCTCAGCCCCGGCCTCCTGCCGCTGCTGGCTCTCCACGACATCCAGGGCAATCTGCAACTCACGAACCTCTGAATCCTCCTCCAGCAACTGCTCCATTTCCAGGTGAATCTTGCAAACCTGGTCGGCCTCCTCCTCCAGTGCTTCCTCCAGCTCCAGGGTCAGCATCTCCTTCTCCCACATTTCCTCCAGCTCCTTCCACTGCTCGGTTTGCAGGTCCCAGGCAGCCTCTTCCACAAAGCTCTCGGTTTCCTCACACATGGCTATAAAAGTCATCCAGCCTACGATCCCTAAAAGGACAGCCATGGGGAACCCTAACACTAGCCAGTCCTCTACCCCACCACTCAAAGGTGGTAGTGGCTCCATACCGATTTGTATCAAATCCTGCCACAGACTATGCCAAATGTAAAGCCAGAAGCCAGGGCCAGGGCCACCATCAACGCAGCCTGGCCTATGCAGGTTCGCATTGGATTCGGACAGTTGATAAAGAAACAATGGAGCCAAAAACTGATAGGCCATTTTCTTTAATTCTAGCTTGCACCCGGCGGGCAAGTAAAAACACACACTGGCTCCAAAACCCACTCACATTCAGTGCTCTCAAAGCCACTGACTTATCCGAGTTTCCTAGAATCAAAGGTTCACCAGCCTTATTCTCCTCAGTTCCCCATCTC
This sequence comes from Saccopteryx leptura, assembly GCF_036850995.1. Taxonomy (NCBI): domain Eukaryota; kingdom Metazoa; phylum Chordata; class Mammalia; order Chiroptera; family Emballonuridae; genus Saccopteryx; species Saccopteryx leptura. The sequence continues at coordinate 310,907 of NW_027095700.1, forward strand.
CTTCCTTATCCCAGATACAAACTCTGCACAAACTGGCATCTCACTCAGCACTCCGCCATCTTGGCTGCTTCTCCTGGCCACATGGCCTCTTTGGCGTAGTCTGTGGCAGGATTCGATACAGATTGGCAAGGAGCCTTTGAGTGGTGGAGTAGAGAACTGGCTAGTGTTAGGGTTCCCCATGGCTGTCCTTTTGGGGATTATAGGCTGGCTGACTTTTATAGCCATGCATGAGGAAACTGAGAGCTCTGTGGAAGAGGCTGCCCGGGACCTGCAAACCGAGCAGTGGAAGGAGCTGGAGCAAATGTGGGAGAAAGAGATGCTGACCCTGGAGCTGGAGGAAGCACTGGAGGAGGAGGTCGACCAGGTTTGTGAGATTCGCCTGGAAATGGAGCAGCTGCTGGAGGAGGATTCACAGGTTCGTGAGTTGCAGATTGCCCTGGATGTGGTGGAGAGCCAGCAGTGGCAGGAGGCTGGGGCTGAGGCTGAGGCTGAAGCTGAGGCCCGGTCTGGTGTTGCAACGTCTATGGAGCAGAAGGCGGCAGCGGCCCGGGGCTCAAGCCAGGCAGCCAGAACTGGTGTTTTCAGTTCCTCTTTGGAGGATGAGGAGAATCGGGCTGGAGTTGCAATCTGCAGTCTCCAGAAGATGGGAGCCCAGCTGGAAGGAGCACCTACTGTGGCCCTGGTAGGTCTGCAATTTTGGGACATAGGGCTGGACGCCATGTGCCCCTCTTTGGGACAGTGTAAGACCTGCAAGGACAGCAGGAATGAGGGGGGTGGCTGATGTCCCATGTGCTTGGACTGATTTCCTGGACTACGACTGGAGTGGGCATTGGCTCCTTTGTTGGATGGACTTACGGATTACGGATTTTGGACAATGTGAAATACCCTGATAGGGGTGGGGGGTGGCTTTGCTGGAAGCACTCCCCTGCCCCGAGAAACTTTTCCCATAGGTCGAGGACATTTTGCGCTTTGGGCTAAGTGCTCAGAGACTGGTGAAATGTACCTTGTAATTGTTGAAATTGTATGATTTGTCATGTTGTCGTAATTTGTGTAATGTTCTAATTTCCTTGCACAGGGATGCTGCTGATGTAGATTGTGGGTAGTAAAGTGAGCATAGGGGTGGGTTGTTGGGCAGATAAAATATATTATGCTCACTTTGTTAAAGGTGACACTGCCCATGTGAGGCCGTCACCCAGGTGATATTAATGTGTGTTGGGGATCGTTGTAGCCTGGAGCTTGGTTTTGGGGTTAAGCCTTTTCCACCCTTTTTGATGTAGGGTGGTACAATCCAGTCATGTCTCAGAGAAGTGTCTTTGTATTAGAGACTTCCCTATTTTGTATATCGGATTAAAGGTTGTGAAGCTACAGTATAAAATAGGGGCAGAACGGGAGCTTGCGCTCTTGGTTCCTGAGATTATCATTAGAGGAGAGAGCAGAGCAGAGAGCAGAAAGAGGCCATGTGGCCAGGAGAAGCAGCCAAGATGGCGGAGTGCTGAGTGAGATGCCAGTTTGTGCAGAGTTTGTATCTGGGATAAGGAAGGAGATGGGGAACTGAGGAGAATAAGGCTGGTGAACCTTTGATTTTAGGAAACTCGGATAAGTCAGTGGCTTTGAGAACACTGAATGTGAGTGGGTTTTGGAGCCCAGTGTATGTTTTTACTTGCCCACTGGGTGCAAGCTAGGATTAAAGACTATGGCCCACCAGTTTTTGGCTCCATTGTTTCTTTACCGACTGTCCGAATCCAATGCGAACCTGCATGGGCTGGGCTGCTCTGATGGTGGCCTTGGCCCTGGCCTCTGGCTTTACAATTGACAATATTTTTCAATGATAATAAAATCTTGTGATGCCCATTTGAGCATGGCTATAAAAGGACAGGGATACCTCTTTGCTTTCACCTGGGAAGGTTACAAGTTTAATTACACAGTAATGCTCCAGGAATATACAGAGTCCCACCTATTGTCTTAGATACTAATAGCTGATTTGAATAGTGCTGAATTCTCCAGAGATTTCACTCTAATCCAATTCACAGAAAAAATACTTGATGCTCTAGGACAGGGGTCCCCAAAGTTTTTACACAGGGGGCCAGTTTACTGTCCCTCAGACCGTTGGAGGGCTGGACTATAAAAAAAACAACAACTGTAAACAAATCCCTATGCACACTGCACATATCTTATTTTAAAGTAAAAAAACAAAATGAGAACAAATACAATAGATCTATGGAGTACATCATAGACCTATACAATGTTATAGTCAGGAACTTGATTTCAGTATCAAAAGGGCTCCCTCTCTGCATAAGGGCTATCTATACCACAGCCATGTAATGTAAACAAGAAGAAGAAATAGTTAAGCACTCTACTTTACAGTATACAGTTCCATTCAGGCATAATGCACACTACTCCTGTTACCAGGGAAGCAACACATAATGTTATTTCTCAACTCTTAGAGTCCATCTCCATTCCTGGCCACCCTGAGGTAATTAAAACAGATAATGGTTCTTACTATACTTCTAAGACACTTCCAAATAGCTTTTCAAAACTTGAGTATTAAAAATATTACAGGTATCATTTATAATCCAGGCCTATATTATATGTGCTCACCATACCTTAAAAACCTATCTTAACAAACAAACAAAAAAAGGCTGGAGAGTCAGAAGAAGAGACTCATCCCACAAGAACAACTGTACAAGCAAGGTGACCAATCATTGTCCTTTAGGGAGGACAGTCCTTCTTTTGTCAGTTCCATCCTCCCTCAAAAAGTGTCCTCTTACATGTTCTCCTTATTGATATTGGAAGATTAATCTGTAAATGTCTGTATTCAATCAATGCAGAGTCGATCAACTGCATGTGATGTGATGTATTAGTATCTAAATGAGTACTTTTTTCTTACAATTATAATTTAAAATTAATAGGTGTTTGTATAAGTTTGTAAATATGAACTATAGGTTTACTCGCTTATAATTTGCATTGGGTATGGGGGGAAAGGTTGTAAGCAAGCAGGGTCATTATAGCCTATAGCTTAGTTTTAAGACTAAGCCTTTCCCACTCTAAGTGACTTTGTATCAGAGACTTCCTTGTTTGTATATTGGATTAAAGGTTTTGATTTATACACTATAAAGTGGAGCAGAGGAGCCCATGCTGAGGAGAGCAGAGAAAGGGAGGAAAGTAGAGAAAGAGAGAGCAGAGAAAGGTCATGTGGAGGAGAGGAGAAGCAGCCAAGATGGTGGAGTGCTGAAGGAAAATCTAGTTTGTGCAGAGTTTGTGCAGAGAGAGGAGATGGGGAACAGAGGTGAATAAGGCTGGTGAGGTAGAAACCTTTGATTCTGGGGAAACTTGGATAAGTCAGTGGCTTTGGGGAGCCTTGAATGGAAAGGAAAGTGTTTTCCCAATGTGTGTATTGCTTTTTTTTTTTTTCAGTGACAGAGAGAGAGTCAGAGAGAGGGATAGACAGGGACAGACAGAGAGGAACGGAGAGATGAGAAGCATCAATTATTAGTTTTTCATTGCATGTTGCAACACCTTAATTGTTCATTGATTGCTTTCTCATATGTGCCTTGACCATGGGCCTTCAGCAGACCGAGTGACCCCTTGCTTGAGCCAGCGACCTTGGCTCAAGCTGGTGAGCTTTTTTTCTTTTGCTCAAACCAGATGAGCCTATGCTCAATCTGGCGACCTCAGGTCTTCCACATCCCAGTCTGACACTCTATCCACTGCGCCACTGTCTGGTCAGGCCCACTGGGTGTATTTCTTGCCCACCAGGTGCAAACTAGGATTAAAAGGTAATGACCCACCAGTTCTTAGTGCCATTGTTTCATTACCATCTGTTCAAATCAAATGCAAACCTGCATGGGCCAGGCAGCTGTGATGGTGGCCATGGCTACTGGTTTTACAATAGGCATATAAGCATAATTACAATATAAAATATTACAAATGTTTTTATTATGCATTTATCATATTATAGTTGTAGAGACAGTAACCGTGGCCACCACCTAAGCCACCTGGCCAATGCAGTTTTACATTTGATTCAGACAGATAATAAGAAGTCAACAAAGTGGAAAACTGGTGATCCATTTTCCTTTATTCTAGTTTACACCCAGCGGGTGAGAAAATACATACACTGGGCTCCAAAACCCACTCATTCAGTGCTCACAAAGCTACAGACTCATCTGAGCTGAGTAGAATTCTACCTCAACAGTCTTATTTTCTTCTGTTCCCCATCTCCTTCTCCTCCACAAACTGGCTTTTCCTTCTGCTTATCAGCTATTTTGGCTGCCTCTTTCACATGGCTTTCCTGCCCTGCCTCCATGGGCTCTTCCTTTATAAGAATGTGATCACATGCCTCAAATGGCCTCCTAGCTCCACCTTTTAAGACCTTTAGACACAAAAGCCCTCTCCAAAACACGTTAGCACAACCATGCCTTTTCCAAGAGAGAAGGACATTCAGCCGCCCCATGTGGGCAGTGGCCATCTTTAACAGGATGAACAAAATATATCTTATCTCCCTGACAATAGTGTATTATTGTTGCAATGAATAAATGTTTCTTTTCTTTATGATACTGTTTTTTCCATCTATGTTTGTCCTTCTTTTCATTGTAAAAAAGTTGGTCACTGTAAGGCCAGTAGCCACGAACACCATCACAGCCACCAAGCCCATGCAGGTTTGCATTTAATTCGAATAGATGGTAATGAAATAATGGAGCCAAGACCTGGTGGGCCGTTACCTTTAATCCTAGTTTGTACCTGGTAGGCAAGAAATACACCCAGTGGGAAAACACTTCCCTTTCCATTCAGGGTTCCCAAAGCCACAGTCACCTTAGTATAAGGCTTATTTTACTCTTAATTTTTTGAACACTTTCTTCTCTGGACTTACTGCAGCCAAGAGGCATTTTATACCAGCTGAGCAATGGCCTGAGCCTCTCATGTTGTACTGGGATATTAGCTGGTCTTGAGTGGCAGATTTGAATCAAATTACTAACTTGGGGATGAAGGTATACTCCAATTTTGTCATCAATAGGTCCTCTTTCAATACCAGTGAGGAACAAGAAATATGAAACCTCATCATGAATTGCATTAGCTTCTAGAAATCAACTCAATTCCAGAAACCCAGAAGCTAATAATAAATCATCTCTGGAAATGAAACCAGAAAAGAAGGACACCTAACTCACTCCCAAACACTCAGGGAGCAACCAACATCACCTGGGATACTTTGAAACATCTAACCAGGTGTGCTAAAGAACTTTTTCAAAATACTGAAACACCATAAATCCCTAAAAACCTCTTTTTCTCTATACTTGCTCTTTACCTTCCACTACAACTATCTAACCATCTTCTCTTTTAATCTTTACTGAAACAAAATAAGAGATGTATGGAATCATCCTTCTAACCTTGAACCCTCTATGACCTGGATTGGGGAACTTTATTTACAAGCCCTGAGTGAATGTCTCTTGGATGTAAACATCGAGAAACAGTGTGAGTGACCTTTATGCAGATACAATATATATATATATATATATATATATATATATATATATATATATATATATATATATATATATATATGAAAGGGCTTTAGAAAATTAGCCTAGAAGTTCTAGATTGCCCCTTCTTTTTGTTGTAAAGTACTGCACCCCAGATTCTGAAAGGCACTGTACCTCACTTCATCAAATCCAGGTAGAAACACCCAGTCCAGATGCATTTTGAAGAGTTTTATTGAAGGAGGAAATTTGGTAAATATGCTGGCTGCATATGACTGACATGGGGCATGTGCAGACCCAAACTGTGCACTGAGTATATTTAAGAGGCTGGTTATATACCCTTTGATCACATACAAGTTGGGGGGGCATAACAGCATGACACAATCATTAACAAGATTAACATTGGACAAGATTTATGTTACATTAACAAGATTAACATTTGGTCTAGGGCAGGGGTAGTCTAGGGCAGTGGATAGTTTATACCTACTATCCATTTTTGTATCTCTGTTAGTAGTAAAATTTTCTAACCATTGACTGGTTTCACAGTAATGGTGATTTTTAAAGTAGAGAAGTAACTTTACTTTATAAGATTTATAAAGCAGAGTTACAGCAAGTTAAAGCATCTAATAATAATTACTTACCAAGTACTTTGTGTCAAAATTTCGCTAAGTTTGGCAGAATAAATCTTTATAAGACAACTTACTATAGTTAAATTAATTTTTTTATTTATACTTTGGTTGCTTTGCTACCATCCACCATGAAAGCTGGAACACCCACAAGTGGGCGATAGGGACCAGGTTGACTACCACTGGTCTAGGGAATTTACAAAAAATACTAAAACTTTCAAGTTAATACAATCAAAAACATTCACAAATTCTTTCAGTATCTATCTCTCCTCTTTTGCCTAGAGGTACACGTTAATCTCAGGGTTTCAGAAAGGGAGACTTCTACTTTGAGAAGCCTGCATCTGTGAACTTTCTCAAAGGTCTAGGCACCTAGTCAGGTTGTTTCTACTACTGTTAAAATAGCCTAAGAGTTCTTGACAACTTTTGCCACCAGACAGGGAACGCATCAGAAATTCCTTATGTGCAGGCTTTTCTTCTCCTTTCTCTCCTGTCCTTAATTTCTGTGCCACTTATTCTACACACAGGCCATTTTTGGCCAGAGAAACCTCATCTAAAACCTCTGCTTCTAATCTTTCCTTCTCTATGGACTCCCAAATCTCTCCCCTTCTTGCCTGACCCCCAAGGGCACCCCTCTCTTGGGACCCTTCTTTGGTCCTTCTGCAAATCTTTCACTCGAGTCTCTTCCCTCCAGAAAGCCCCCTCCTTTCACAGGATTCTGTTTTCTCATTCACCTGGAAATACCAGTCTTCCTCCTCCCCAGCTGGCCAGGAGTCCCTTTCTTCTCCACTGTGTTTTTAAACAATTCCTCCCTCCTTACAGATAGGAAGCGCTGTCTCTTTTACTTCTTTGACCCATCCCCCCCCCACCATCCTCAGCTGTCTCTTTTTCTTCTTTGACCCATCCTTCCCCTCCTCAGAGACTGACTGTGCCTTCCACTACCCCTCATCCTCTCCCCTTTCCTCAGAGCTCTAAATCTTTTTGATTCCTCTGACCATGTGGCACCACCACTAATACCCCAACCTCCTCCTCCTCCTGCAGATTCTTATCCTCCTTCTTTTCCATCCAGCTGCTCACACTGGCCATCCGTCTGCTTTCTCTCTTTCTCCCCTCTATGCTGACAACTCCCTGCCATCTCAAAAAGCTTAAAAAAGCAGAACTGTCTATTGAGCTATATGAGTGAATAATCTGTTTTGTCTCTTTGTTTGTCAGAAAATACCTCTAGTATAATTTTAATTGAAACAAGTAAAGCACGTTCATTTAAATTCCTTAATTCATAATGTGTATCTGAAATCTTTGTTTAATGTGTAACTGTGTCTGTTTCTAAGGCCTTAAACCAATAATGACCCACCTCTTAAACCAGTCTTACTCATCCCCATGGACTCTCCCTGCAATACCCCCAACCTTCCTATTCAAAAACCTTCAGGGGATTATTGCCTTGTACAAGACTTACACCTAATCAATGAGGTGGTAGTTCCCCTCCATCCAGTAGTCCCTAATCTACCATGGAAGAACTTTCACCCTCCCACTACATAGCCCTCCTTATCTCTGCATTCCTAATCTCCAAACTAAACCCACTTGTAAATGTAAGTGCACTGATGGTCAGTTCTTTAAATATTGTCTCTTTCTTCAGTTGACCACCTCCTCTAATCCTTGGATCTTTGATATCTGGGACCCCTGGGATAATAAGTGGGTAAAACCATATTTAATGTATCTCTATTCATCAAACTTTGGACAGAAAATTCAAAATATATCAAAAATGGGTAAGGATGCCTGACCAGGTGGTGGCACAGTGGATAGAGCATCGGACTGGGATGCAGAGGACCCAGGTTCGAGACCTCGAGGTCGTCAGCTTGAGTGCAGGCTCAGCTGATTTGAGAAAAGCTCACCAGCTTGGACCTAAGGTTGCTGACTTGAGCAAGGGGTTACTCAGTCTGCTGAAGCCCACGGTCAAGGCATATATAAGAAAGCAATCAATGAACAACTAAGGTGTTGCAATGAAAAACTGATGATTGATGCTTCTCATCTATCTACGTTCCTGTCTGTCTATCCCTCTGTATGACTCTGTCTCTGTAAAAAAAAAAAATGGGTAAGGAAAACCCCCTCCAAGGTTCTTGAAGAATTAACCAATTCTATCCTTACCTATGAGGATGACCTTAAAACTCAAGCATCTAATCCCTACTCTCAACCTTTTTGGCTAGGACTCATCAAATAGGGCACTCAAGTTCTCAACCTCACTTCTGTATATAACATTTCTCACTGCTTTCTCTGCATCTTCCTTAATAAGCCTCCCATCACTGTGGTTCCTTTACCCTATCCACTCAACATCACCAAAAATCTAGACCCTTTTCCTCTTTCTGAAGTTCCTCTCTTCCAAAAAGACCCCACCTCAACCCTCTCAATTTGCTACACCTATCAGCCTATCCCGTTATGTAATAAGACTATCCCAATCAAAACTTCTCTAACCAGCCCTAATGGAACTCATTTCTGGTGCAATGGAACCATTCTAAAAACCTTAAACACCTCTTCCCCCCTCTCTTGTGTCCCAGTAGTAGTTGCGCTACAACTAACATATTATGCAGAGGAAGAATTTTCAAACCAGCTGAGAACAAGCAGGAATAAACGGGCTGCCTTCCTCCCAGTCCTCCTTGGCCTTACCCTTGCCATCTCTATAATGCCTGTAGGGATAGGTGGGGCTGGCTTAAGCCATAGTATATGGACTACTAACCAACTAAAGGCAGACCTGGAACAGGCCCTTGATAATTCAGTCATCTCTCTAGCCTCCATCCAGAGGCAACTTACCTCTCTAGCTCAGGTCGCCCTACAAAACCAGAGGGCAAAGATCTACTAACAGCAGAGAATGGCAGTACTTGCCTCTTTTTACAGGAACAGTGTTACTACTATATTAACGAGTCTGGCCTGGTCAAGGAGAATATCAACTCTCTCCGAAAACTTCAAGAACGAATCTGCAGTGGCCAGGCCAGTACTTACCCCTACTCCGAACAATGGTGGCAAAACCCCTTGTTCTGCATGCTAGCACCAATTATAGGACCAATCCTAATTCTGTGCCTAATTTGAATGCTTGCCCCCTTCTTTATCAAGTTCCTACAGGCCCAGATGAGAGAAATCTTTAGGATGACCTACAATCAAATGCTCCTACACCTTTATTCCTCAGTACCCCAAGGAGAACTTCACGAGGGAAATATCAAATAGGTAGGAATGACAGCAGGAAGAAGCCACCCCTCAGCCCAAGAAGTTCCCTTCTGAATGTTCTCCAAACCCCCCTCCTTTTAAACCACACATATTCAGCCCTTCTAAAAACTTAGACCAACAGGTTCCCTGTCTCTAAAAATCTCCACATATTCTCCCATTCAAGAGGAACCAGACCAGCATGTCTCATAAGACTCATCCAGGAGACCATGTATCACCATGTCACTCTGTCCACTTGGCACTCACAGCAAGGAATTCACGATTATTACCTTGCAAAATTTTTTTACTTCCTCACTCAGGTTTTCGAGGACATCGCCTGGTTCAGACCTCACAGCATGGAAATTGATGACCTCCTTAACTGGATGGGGACTTGTCTTGGCAAGGTTCCCTTCTTGAGTTCTCTCCAGAAGAAGCAATAATTTTCCAATTTTTTCTCTTCTTTCTCCTCATCAACCCTCACCATATATTATAAAATTAATAACTGCCTTTCTTTTATATGTAACCACAGAGTTGAGAAATAATAAATACATGAATTCCAAACTGCCCTCTTGATGTTCCACTTATTTGTCAGACCTCACCCTTACTGGACTATATTGCCCCTGAGGCAGAGGAATTCCAAGAAGCTGGCAAGCCTTTCAAGGAGGACATACCAGAACTTTTGACTCAGTACCCCCCCTCCAGGCTCTCCAAAACACTATAAAAATTGCCCCTAGTCTGTAATGGGTGCTCTCCCCAGAGAAGTGCCCGGTAGAGTTTCTTTCTTCCTTTCAATAAAGCCTGTTACTCTGGTCTTTTAGAACTCCCCATGGATTCCAACACTTCTCTCTGCACAAACTCTGCACAAACTGGTTTCTCCTTTAGCACTCCACCATATTGGCTGCTTTTCCTCTGCAATGCTAATTTCAAGAACCAAGAGAGAGTGAGCCACTGGTCTGCCCTGATTTAGAGTGTAAAAACAAAACCTTTAAACCAATATACAAACAAGGAAGTCTCTGATACAAAGTCACTGATCTGAGGCATAAATGGGATTCTTCATAAGAGCGCACGACGCCACACATGCAACAGTCAAGGGTGTGGGGAAAAGCTTAGTGTTGAGAAGATCTTAGTATTAAAAGGGTGTAAAAGGCTTAGTCTTAAAACTAAACCTTAGACTACATGGACCTTGTCTGCTTACAGCCTGTCCCCCACACCCAATGCAAACTATAAGCAAGCAAACATATACATCATATTTGCAAACTTATTTGATGCACAGGAGAAAAATGTAAGGTTTACATGAAATCCATTAGTGGTAGAATAAGAAAGCAAAGTGGAGAAAAATCTGAAATTGGATAAAAAGTAAAATGGGGAAACACTTCTTTTACATTTGTGGGACCAATATAGTTAACATTCATAGGCACTGGCTGGTTGGATCAGTGGTAGAGCTTTGGCCTGGAATTTAGATTTCACAGGTTCGATTCCCAGTTAGGGCACAGAGGAGAAGCCCCCATTTGCTTCTCTACCCCCTCCCATATTGCTTCTCTCTCTCTCTCTTTCTCCCTCTCTCTCTTTCTCTCCCCCTCCTGCAGCCATGGCTTAACTGGTTTGAGCAAGTTCTCCCCAGGCACTGAGGATGGCTCCATGGTCTCTGCCTAAGGCACTAAGAAGAGCTCAGTTGCTGAGCAATGAAGCAATGCCCCAGATTGGCAGATCATTGCCTTCAAGGTAGATTCCAGTCCAGGTGCATGTAGGAGTCTGTCTCTGCTTTCCCTGCTCTTGCTGAATAAAAATAAATAAAAAACATTTACAGTGTACAGATATAGTATATGGTCAACAAATAACATTAAGGAGCTTCCATGTTGCCAGGCATGTTTTGGAGAGGATATGGTAAAGAAAATAACTGATATTTTAAAGGGATGCTATAAATAGGACTTATTTAAGGTAAAGTTTAACCTTTTACTAGGGAAACTACATGCCAGGAATATGACTACCTCCCATGACCTGCTGAGTTATGAGAAAAAAAATCACATGATTTGTTATGACCAGGTCAGGCCTACCATGTAACCACTGACCTTCTAAGGCCTTGTCCCACGTGGAGGTATAGGCAGATGAAGAATATGGAGGCACCATTGGCATGGAGGTAGTGGAGAAGTCAGCTGTAATTTACGTCTCAGCAGATATGTGTTACAGAGTTAAATGCTGTGGCAGTGTCGGAAGTGTAGTGTATGGCAAGGAATAGGCCTCTTAGAATTTGTACTGCTAGACAGATTCCTAAGATAGATCCAAAGTTTCATCAGGAGGAGACACTTGAGGGTGCGGGGAGGTTGATGAATGAGTCATTGATGATTTTAAAGAGTGGGTGGGATTTGTGGATGTTGGTCATTATTCTTATAGTTAAAGTACAATGGTGATTTTTTCATGTCATAGGTCATGGATAGAGGCCATGTAGGAATTATGATGACATACATTGCATTTATTTTAAGTATCATTTTTGTAGTTGGGTTTGTGGGGTTTTCTTCCAAGTCCTCACCAATTTATGGTGGGTTGGGGTTGATTGTCAGTGGTGGGGTGAGTTTTGGTATTGTAATTAGTTTTGGTGGGCCTTTTATAGGCCTTATGGTATTTTTTATTTATTTAGGGGGAATGTTGGTAGTTTTTGATTATACTACAGCTATGGCGACCGAGCAGTATCCGGAGGTGTATGTGTCTAATAAGACGGTTCTAGGTTCTTTTATTGTGGGCCTGCTTATGGAGGTGGGGTTAGTTATTAGTGTGATTGAGAGTGAGGCATTGAGTTGGAGGTAAGTTTAAAGTTCAATGACATGGGGGATTGAGTAATTTATGATACAGGTGATACTGGATTTTTTAGTAAAGAGATTATGGGTGTTGCAGGGTTGTATAGTTATGGGACTTGGTTGGTGGTAATTAAGGGTGGTCTTTGCTTATTGGGGTTGTGGTGATTATGGAGATTACTCATGGAAATTAAATATGAGCATGGTGAGAGGGTGATGAGGAATGAGAGGAAATATAGTTTGACGAGGCCTTTTTGATTAGATACTGAGGTGGAGAATTTTATATGTATGTTTGAGATTGACTTTGGTAATAGTATTTCTAGTCAGATTTGGTCCAATAGGAGGAAGACAGATTTCTGGCTCATTGTGAGGCCTATTAGTGGTTGGAGTCTGTGTATAATGGTGGGGAAATAACCTAATAGGTTGGAAAATTTGAATATGTTTGATGGTTTGTTGAATTTTAGGTTATAGGTGATTTGGTTTAGTTCTAGGGCTATTATAAATCCTATTAGGGTCACTCCTAGGGCTGTGAGCTTTAGGTAGGGGGGTATAGTTTATTTTTGGGATGGTGGTTGGGGAGATGTTGTTTGATAGTAGGAATCCTGCAAAAATGCTTCCAATTAGTAGGCGTTTAATAGAGTTAATCAGGAGTGGATTGTCTTCATTAATTAAAATAAGAGGGGGGAATCATGGCTGTCCCAAGAGTGCAAAGAAAATGATTCAGGTACTGTAGACAGCTGTGAGGGAGGTGGCTAGGAGGGTTATCAATAAGACTCAGACGTTGGTGTACGGGGTGTTGGCGGCCTCAATAATAAGGTCTTTGGAATAGAAGCCCATTAGGAAGGGGGTGCCTGTTAAGGCAAGGCTTCCTACAATTAAGGCGGTAGTGGTAAAGGGCAGGGTTTTGAATAGGCTCCCTATTTTTCAGATGTCTTGTTCATCACCTAAGCTATGGATGATCGATCTGGAGCATATGAATAGTATTGCTTTGAAGAATGCGTGTGTGCAGATATGAAGGAACACTAGGTGGGGTTGATAGATCCCAATGGTTACTATTAGCAGGCCTAGTTGACTGGAGGTGGAAAAAGCAATGATTTTTTTTTATATCATTTTGGGTGAGGGCGCAGACTGCTGTAAATAGGGTTGTGATTGCTCCCAGGCATCAAATTATGGTTTGTACCAGTTTGTTGTTTTCTGTTATGGGGTAGAATTGGGTTAGTAGGAACACCCCTACTACAACCATGTTGCTCGAGTATAATAGGGCAGAGACAGGTGTGGGGTCCTCTACAGCAGAGGGGAGTCACTGGTGGAGTCCAAATTGGGCAGATTTTCCAGTGGCAGCTAGGAGTAGGGCCATTAGTGGGAAGTTTGTGTTCTCTAGATTTAGTGCAAAGATCTGTTGAAGCTCTCATGTATTAGTATTAGCTCTAAATCATGCTACAGAAGTGATGAATCTGGTATCCCCAATCCAATTATATAGGATTGCTTGGAGGGCAGTGGTATTGGTGTCTGTATGGCCATATCACCACCCGATAAGCAGGAAAGATATAATACCCACTCCCTCTCAGCTGATGAAAAGTTGAAATAGGTTGTTGGCAGTTACTAGGACTATTATTGTAATTAAAAATATTAGTAGATATTTAAAGAAGTGGTTAAGATTTGGGTCTGAGTGTATATATCATATTGAGAACTCTATAATAGACCAGGTGATGAATAATCCTATGGGCATAAATAGTATTGAGAAATAGTCGAACTTGAAGCTCAGCGTTAGTTTGATTGTTTGAATTATAATTCAATGTCAGTTTGAGATTACTATTTCTTGGTGAGAATTAATAAATAGTAAGGTCAGGATTAGGCTAGCTGCAAAGGAGTATGAGACTATGGTCTTGATGTAATTTGGGTAGTTTGGTATTTTATCTAAATTGAGGGCTGTTGCTACAATTGGTATAGTTAATAGAAGCAGTGTGAGTACAATTGATATGTTAAATAGATTTATTGCTTTTATTTGGAGTTGCACCAATTTTTTGGCTCCTAAGACCAACTGATAACTACTATCCTTTAAAAGCTTGAAAAAGCTGTGGCTTTAGGCGCGGTGGCATGAGTTAGCAGTTCTTGCATACTTCTTCGGTAAATAAGGGGGTTTAGACCCTATTACTAGATTCACAATCTAGGGTTTTTATTAAACTATATTTACAGTACAGGGTACCCAAAATGACTTTTGGTATGATTGATAGGAGGATTAGGGGCATTAGGTGTATTACTATAAGTGTATTTTCTCGTTTGTAGTTGGGCTTGATGTTGGTGATGTGGTGTGCTTGCCCTGTGAGTTATGATTAGTATGTATAGGAAGTAGAGGGCGGTAATAATAATGTTTAGTCCTATAAGGATAATGGATATGTTCGATCAAGAGAATGTTGCTATAACTACGAATAGCTCTCCGATTAAGTTGATAGTAGGAGGGAGGGCTAGGTTAGTGAGGCTTGCTAGGAGTCATCAAGAGGCCATAAGGGATAAGATGGTCTGTAGGCCGCGTGCTAAAATTATAGTTTGGCTGAGAATTCGTTCATAATTGGAATTGGCCAGGCAAAATAGTATACAGGAAGTTAATCCGTGGGTGATTATTAGAGCGGTGGCCCCTATGTAGCTTTATGGGGATTGGCTGAGAATTGCTATGACTACTAGGGCCATATGACTTACTGATGAGCAGGCAATTAGTGATTTCAGGTCTGTTTGATGTAAGCAGATTGAGCTTGTTATAATTATGCCTCATAGAGAGAGTATCATAAATGGGTATGCCATATTACTTGTAAGTGGGCTAAGGAGGGCTGTGATTCACAATATCCTGTAACTCCCTAGCTTTAATATGACTGTGGCAAGTACTATAGACCCTGCAATAGGAGCCCCTACATGTGCTTTGGGGAGTCAGAGGTGGAGTTCATAGAGGGGTATTTTTACTATAAATGCCAATATGCAGGCCAATCACAGGAAAGAATTGCCTTAGGAGTTTTGTAGGGGGTTGGTTCAGTATTGTAATAGTAGGAAGTTCAGCAATACTGTGGTGTTTTGGATGTATGTGAGTGCTACTAGCAGGGGGAGGGAGGCTACTAGGGTGTAGAATAGAAAATAAAGTCCGGCATTGAGACATTCTGCTTGTCCACCTCAGCGGGTGATGATAATGAGGGTTGGTACTAGGGTGGCCTCGAATAAAATATAAAATAGAATTAATTCTGTGGCTGTAAAAGTTGTGATTAAGAATGTTTGCAATAGAATGAGTATAGTAACAGAATTTTTTCCGTGTTGCAGATTCTTTTGTCAGGTGGAACTGGCTGGCAATAATTATCAGGGGTAGAAGCCATGTTGTTAGGAGGAGGAGTCAGAGAAAAATATTAGGGAGAGGTTTAGGGTGTTATCGCTGAATTGTTGATCAGGGGTAGGCACAGTAGGCTAATCAATAGGCCACATATTGTTGTATTAATTCACATTATGTTAGTTTTGGATAGTCATGTAAGGGGAATAAATATAATTGTTGATATAATGATTTTTAGCACTGTAGCAAGTTTAGGTTTTGTACATGGTCAACACCGTAGGTTTTGGATACTATGACTAATAGAGACAATCCCAGGGCTGGGAGTTAGGTGGGAGTTTAGAATTGTCATAGCGATTATTACAAATAGTGATAAGATCATGCCTTCTAGGCATAGTAGTGAGGATATTATGTGGGAGTGGTATATTAATTGGCCAACTAGGGTAGTTGTGAAGGCTAATATTGTGTTTATATAGGTCAAGGACATTTAATAGTTATGGGTGGGGCCATAGTCTAGTGAGTCGAAATCACTTATTTTATTTTAAACTAACTATCATTACTCTGCTCATTCTAGTCCCTCCTGCAATCATTTGTAAGACAGGCTAATGGCTAGTAGGGAGATGAGAAATAGGGATATGATGAGTATGGTGAGGAGGTTGTTGGTCTGGGTCGCTCAGGGGAGGGGTAGGAGAAGGACAATTTCTAGGTCAAACAATAAGAAGGTAATAGCCATTAGGAAAAATTTTATGGAGAAAGGAAGACGCGCTGACCCCATAGGATCAAATCCGCATTCATAGGGGCTGGATTTTTCTGCATATGTGTTGGTCTGGGAGAGTCAGAATGCAATAATTACTAGTAGGGTTGCTAGTAGGGTGTTAATAGAGATGGAGATAAGTATGTTAATTAGTCTTTTTCAGACTTATCACTAAATCTAACTGATTGGAAGTTAGTTGTACTGATTAATACTAAAAGAGTAAGAACCTCATCAGTAGATAAGACATATAGTAAGAGTCAAACTACATCAACAAAATGTCAGTATCAAGCTGCGGCTTCGAATCCAAAATGGTGGGTCAATGTGAAGTGGAATTTTAACTGTTGTAGTAAGCACACAATTAAGAAGGTGGAGCCAATAATTACATGTAGTCCATGGAATCTAGTGGCCATAAAGAATGTGGAGCCGTAGACTCCATAAGAAATGGTAAAAGAGGTTTCGTAATATTCAGAAGCTTGAAGCAGTGTAAAGTATAGGCCCAAGCAAATTGTAATAAATAGGCCTTGAATTATATGTTTGTGATTACCTTCTATTAGGCTATGGTGGGCTCAGGTAATTGACATGCCAGAGGCTAGTAGGATGGATGTGTTTAGTAGGGGGACATGTAAGAGGTTTAGGGGGGTGATGCCTGTGGGAGGTCAGTACCCACCTAATTCAGGAGTGGGGGCAATGTTAGCTTCAGGGAGTACTGACATGCTGGGGCTGCCAAGAGTGTACAAGGTCCCTGTGACACTGAGAACAAAGAGTTCAGCAACATCCTACATTGAGTCAGAGACCCTTATCAGAAGTTTATGTTTGAAATTCTCCACTGAGTAATACCCCCCCTGTAACTGCACATGACCTCCCTAGCCAATGACTAACAGCCACATCAGCTTCTGTATGATGCTTGCTCATCCTAGATAGCCACCCTATAAAAAGGAGCCATTTTAGAAGCTCGTGGCTGCAGTGCTCCAGTCTCTTCGGAGGCGTGGGTTGCCTGCAGTCCCTGCGCAGGTTTGGGGGGCTGCAGTGCTCCAGTCTCTTCAGAGGCATGGGTTGCCTGCAGTCCCTGCGCAGGTTTGGGGGGCTGCAGTGTTCCCCTGTGTGGGTTACCTGCATCCCTGCACAGGTTTGGGGGCTGCAGTGCTCCCTTGTGTGGGTTGCCTGCAGTCCCTGTGCAGGTTTGGGGGGCTGCAGTGCTCCAGTCTCTTCAGAGGTGTGGGTTGCCTGCAGTCCCTGCGCAGGTTTGGGGGGCTGCAGTGTTCCCCTGTGTGGGTTACCTGCATTCCTGTGCAGGTTTGGGGGGCTGCAATGTTCCCCTGTGTGGGTTACCTGCAGTCCCTATGCAGGTTTGGGGGGCTGCAGTGCTCCCTTGTGTGGGTTGCCTGCAGTCCCTGTGCAGGTTTGCAATAAAACGTATAAAATTTACTTTGTGTCTGCTGTGGCCTATCTCGCCAGGATGTAACAAATGGAGGCCCCAGCGAGATTGGCCATGTAAGACCCCTCCTCATGGAGTGGGCTGCCGCAGACGTTGGTAGCTGGCCAGCCTCCGGCAGTTGCCATTTGGAAACTGAATTTGGCTGATTTGAAACCTTTGGAGTCTTGAGACTGTTTGGTAAGGAAGCTTCCTCTTTGAATATTTGGAAACAGAGCTCTGGTTAGAAAAGGGTGTAGTAGAGCAGGTGGGACGTCACCTGATTTCTCCCCACCTGGTTGGTCAGGGAACGCAGGACGCTGCCTTCTCCCTTTGGTTTTGGTTAAGCTTCCTCTTTGAATATTTGGAAACAGAGCTCTGGTTAGAAAAGGGTGTAGTGGAGCAGGCGGGATGCCACCTGATTTCTCCCCACCCGGTTGGTCGGGGAATGCAGGACGCTGCCTTCTCCCTTTGGTTTTGGTTTAGAAGTTTTGTTTGTTTTGTGTGCATATTTGTAGAAGTTTTGTTTGTTTTGTGTGCATATTTGGTTTGTTTGTCTGCTACTGGAATGGCCAACTTAAGAGCAGACTGGCAAAACCAAGGATTGCTAGACCCATAGAAAACATAGAGAGTCTAGCATACTATCACCAGCACCCACCTGCAGGCAGGTGGCACGGTGAGTATGCAGCCCAGTATAGCAGCAGAGGTAGAGAAAGAAAAGGCAGCCAGGCTGCAGCTGGCTGCAGAAGAAGCGGCAGGCTCCTCTCACAGTTTCAGTCACTTTCCCCTCCCCCTTGGGCACCAGCTCAAGGGCTGAGCCACTGCTTGGTCAGGCAAAAGATAACAGTGCAGTAAGCTAGAGGTTATCATCACCTTGCTACAGCCCCCTGCCCTCCTCTGCTTTGGCTCCGGGGAATCCCCGCCTCCTATCTGGAGCCATACCCGAGGAGAAGATTTAGGGAATAGGGCCCCTTCTAAACCCACTGCTTTAGCCATAATAGAATTTTATAGTCTGTCAAGTACAAAGACTTCCTTTTTGTACCAAGGATCTGTTGTTGTGTTCCCAATTTTGCTCTCTTAGTCAAGCCCCTCAGTGAGATCTTCTGAGCATGGCTTTTAAGGTCTATAACAACCAAGGAAGTAACAGAAAAGGCAAATAAGGCCCAAAAGAAGTCAAGAAATACCAACTTTTGGCTCCAGTGCCCTAAGGGGCTTGCTTCATAGCATTTCATCAAGGCCCTGCTCCAGAGTGGAAACAAAGGTCATTGAACTGAAGCCTGCCAGGCTTCCCGGCCCCATCAAGGGACACGTCTGTGCTGTGGAAAGAGGGACATGAGAAGGTAAGCTGCCCCCTTGCTCCATGGAGGGAGGGTTCAGTCTCTTCTAGCCCTGCTCCAGCTACCTGTGACCTGACCTTGCCCAGCATGCTGGGAATTGCCACTGAAGGCCCAAGGACATCGTTCACGAGCCTAAGGTATTTCTTCCAAGTAGCAGATAAGCTAATAACACAAGGGCCATCTACTATGCCTTGCTTGAATATTTAAGTTTTATTTATCCCTCAAAGATCTCTACTGTGGGTATTGACAGTCTGGTTTTATTGCTTTATGTTTAGTATCTCCTTTATTTCTCTTATCTCAATGCCCCATGCCTATTATAGGCTGGGACCTGCTGCTAATTCCAGCTAGAAGCAGTAGTCACTAGGATTTAAACTCTAACTGCAAAGTGTAGAAATGTAACACCCTTTCCCTAAGTACTTACAGGTTTTATAGGTTACTGAGAAAACTGTTCAAAGACTGTCCAAGAGGCACTTCTAGCAGTACATCACCCAAGGACTGACTCCCACCTAGACGGGTCCAGACACCATGATCCTGACAACTCCCACTACTGCCAAGGTAGAAGGCATACCCACCTGGGTCCACCGCAGCCAGCTGAAGCTTGCAGTCCCAACAGAGACACCTTTGTGGACAGCGAAGACTGACCCCACCAATCCTTGTAAGCTGACCCTGAGAAGGACAGCATGCCCTGCTTCAGCCACAAACCAGAAGTTAACTGGTCCACGCATGGAGACTTTGGGTAGGGAGGGAAACTAAGGTAAAGGAAAGCCAAGTAAGTCATCTTAAGGTTTTATGCATGTACTGCTATGAGTCATACAGAAAGGGGGGTGTAAGTCCTTTGGCTGAGAGAGAAGCTATAAGGTAAATGAAAGTTATGTATGTGCTCATAGCTACCACTATAGAATAATCTGTGAATATTGGTCATTTGTCCAATAGGCTACTTATGAAAAGGACACCTCCAAAAAGCAATCTTTAAAAGAGGATTACTTAGTACTAACTTAGTCTTTGCTGAAGGTTAAGGTTTTTAGGAATTAAGAATTCTGATAAATTAGAAAGGAATTGTATGGTTTTGATAATAGAAGGTATAAGGTGTAGAGGTACTTTTGAAAAGAAAAGGAAAAGCAAGTTGTTATGAAGGCCAGTTATTTCTGGATAAGAAAGTGCATAAAAGTTGAAGGTTTATGTAATTTGCAGAAGGTTTGTGCAAGTTGTAAGAAGTTAGTACAGAGAAGAAAAATACAAGGCAGAAAGAAATTAGTCCGTAAAGCTTGTAGTACTAAGGGCACACTATCAGCATGCCAGCACATACTAGGGAGGACCCCTGACCTAATTAGCTTATAGCTACAGCTAAAGTAGAAAATTCTCATGAGCCCCAGCCTTATACCATTCTCCCCACTGATGAAGAATCAAGGATTTGATTTATGCCCAAAAGAGATGGGGGAATGTTAGATTCAGGGAGTACTGACATGCTGGGGCTGCCAAGAGTGTACAAGGTCCCTGTGACACTGAGAACAAGGAGTTCAGCAACATCCTACATTGAGTCAGAGACCCTTATCAGAAGTTTATGTTTGAAATTCTCCACTGAGTAATACCCCCCCTGTAACTGCGCACGACCTCCCTAGCCAATGACTAACAGCCACATCAGCTTCTGTATGATGCTTGCTCATCCTAGATAGCCACCCTATAAAAAGGAGCCATTTTAGAAGCTCATGGCTGCAGTGCTCCAGTCTCTTCGGAGGCGTGGGTTGCCTGTATTCCCTGCGCAGGTTTGGGGGGCTGCAGTGCTCCCTTGTGTGGGTTGCCTGCAGTCCCTGCACAGGTTGGGGGGCTACAGTGCCCCAGTCTCTTCAGAGGCGTGGGTTGCCTGCAATCCCTGCGCAGGTTTGGGGGGCTGCAGTGCTCCAGTCTCTTCAGAGGTGTGGGTTACCTGCATCCCTGTGAAGGTTCGGGGGGCTGCAATTTTCCCTGTGTGGGTTACCTACAGTCCCTGTGCAGGTTTGGGGGGCTGCAGTGCTCCCTTGTGTGGGTTGCCTGCAGTCCCTGTGCAGGTTTGCAATAAAACGTATAAAATTTACTTTGTGTCTGCTGTGGCCTATCTCGCCAGGATGTAACAGGCAAGACTTGAGTGGTAGAAGGCTCAGAAGAATCCTGTGAAAAAAAATACTTCTGAAATAATAAAGAAGATTATTCCATAACAAAGTCCCTTTTGAACCACTGGTGTGTGGTGACCTTGAAATGTACCCTCTCGGACAACATTGTGTTATCAATATATTGTTAGATTAGCTGTTAGGCCCCAGTAGTAAAAGGGATATTGAGTTAAAGTAGAATCATATAATTAGTCCTGATGTTAGTAATAGTGCAGAAAGGTCTCCTGTGAGGGGTCAGGGGCTGGGATTTACTATGTGGTACACATGGGTTTGGTGGGTCATTAGGCATTATCGTGTAGGCAGAGGCTGACCAGGTGTGTGAAGACGTAGGCCTGGATAAGAACTACAGCAAATTCTAAAATGGTTAGTAAAATAAGGATAATGAATATAATTAATGCTATTGCAGTGCTGATGCTCATGAGTGCTAGAGTTGCCCCTCCATTAAGGTGGATTAAAAGGTGCCTGGCGGTAATATTTGCCGTCAGTCGCTCTACTGTAAAAGACAGATATTTTCTTCCTTCCTTCCTTCCTTCCTTCCTTCCTTCCTTCCTTCCTTCCTTCCTTCCTTCCTTCCTTCCTTCTTTCTTTCTTTCTTTCTTTCTTTCTTTCTTTCTTTCTTTCTTTCTTTCTTTCTTTCTTTCTTTCTTTCTTTCTTTCTTTCTTTCTTTTTGCTTTCTTTCTGCTTGCCTGTCTTCGCAGGCCTCCCATAAATTGGTATGGCCCACCATTATCCGTAGCCACAGCTCCTTTACCATCTACTGGAATTCAGTGCAAATCTGCATGGCCACAACCACCAGCCTCACAATAATTCTCCTCACTAAACTCTCAACACACCAAATAAAGCTTCCAGGTTACAACCATCCCCACCAAGAAAGGAAACGGTTTATCTCTCTCAGACCACAAACGGCATTCTGTCAGTTATATCATGCACCCAGGGAGAGGTCTTTCATGGGGTTGCCAGTATGTTGTCTGCATGAAAAATCAGTAAGTCTGAGGATAGAGAAACTTTGTTTAAAAGTCAGTCAACCTGCTGACAGGTGTCAAGCAAACTCAAGCCTGAGAAAAAAATCGAACTGCCTTTGGACCCAGCTATCCCACTGTTAGGAATATACCCCAAGAACACCATAGCACTGTTTGAAAAGAAGAAATGCACCCCCATGTTTATGGCAGCATTGTTCACAATAGTGAAGATCTGGAAACAGCCCAAGTGTCC
Organism: Saccopteryx leptura; assembly: GCF_036850995.1. Classification (NCBI taxonomy): domain Eukaryota; kingdom Metazoa; phylum Chordata; class Mammalia; order Chiroptera; family Emballonuridae; genus Saccopteryx; species Saccopteryx leptura. Next base: position 333,142 of record NW_027095700.1, read on the forward strand.
ATCAGAGGACAAGTGGATTAAAAATCTTTGGTACATATATACTATGGAATACTACTCAGCCATAAGAAATGATGACATCGGATCATTTACAACAACATGGATGGATCTTGATAACATTATACTGAGCGAAATAATTAAATCAGAAAAAACTAAGAACTATATGATTCCATACATAGGTGGGACATAAAAATGAGACTCAGAGACATGGACAAGAGTGTGGGGGTTACAGGGTGAGGGGAGGAGAGGGAGGAGGTTGGGGGAGGGGAGGGGCACAAAGAAAACCAGTTAGAAGGTGATGGAAGACAACTGGACTTTGGGTGATGGGAATGCAGCATAATCAAATGTCAAAATAACCTAGAGCTGAAAAAAAAAATCAGTCAACCTACTAGCAGGTGTCAAGCAAACTCAAGCCTGAGAAGTTCACACAGTGAAGACTGCTACACTGATGATAGTTCTTTCCACCTTTTCTCTCTCCCTTCACTCCTCACTCTGGGGGCCTGCGTCCAGTCAGGCACCATTCAGGATGACTTCCTGCTTCTGTGGGCAAGATGGCGTTGGTTAAATCTATCTTGACTTTGGGGAAGCCACGTCTTCTCATCAGGATCTCACCAGCTTGGTAAGGTTTTAATATGAAAAAAGGCAGAGTAAACTCGGGTTTGCGGATAACAGTGCCTCCTGGGAGACATTTACCAAAAGTAGTGCAGTATTGTCACGAGAACGTGTTTGCTGGGAGCCGGCAAAAACCTGCACGTTGTCAAGTCTGTGACTTAGATCTGGGGGTGTGAGACCGTTGGACCTGGAGCTCCTGGAGGATTTGATTTTAAAGTTATAGTATTAAGTGTGCTTAAAGTGTTTACTTGTCAAGTTCTAGAAGAAATATTTGTTAAAGATTCAGTAAGAGACTTTTACTTTCTCGTCGGTGCTAATTCTAAAATTTTGCCCTAACTTTTCCAGATTTCTTACTGAATGGAAGGGATGGTACTCATCTCTTTTGCACGTACAATACAAAGGGTTTTTGGACTGATTAGTCTTATGATTGTTTCTGAAGTAAACTCTTCATACAGAAAACCTGTTTATTTTTCAGAACTAAACAACTGAATATATGGTGGCAAGGTATAGGTACTAAACGTGATACCAGACTCCTCATTTCTTTTACTTGCTGTAGTTTAAAATAAAATACTTTATTGAAGGATGTTACCAAATTGACTCAACTCTCTCAGGAAGTTATCAGAAGACAGGTCACAATTAACATAGGTAAAAATAAATGATTGCATCGAATACTTGTATATTTCGGGAAGCCTGACTTGACTTCTCTTTGACAATGAATTTTAATCTCTTGTGCAATAAACAGAATAAGAGGACACAAATATATAAGGAATAGATTTGAGTACTGATGAGTACCTGCTAGACTTTTTGGGGATCCACAAAGAAGGTACTCCAGTCTTGTCTTATGGAATATGTGTAATGCAAAGGCATGGATATATGAAAAGGCAGTATGCTGTGAGCACATATAGCAGAAGTTTAAGAAAGAGTTGAAAAAGCTTGTTGCACAGAATCATTTTATTTTGTTTTTCAGTTGCAGTGCATATTTAATATTGTAAGGTCAGTGGATAATGGGAAAGGTCAGACCCAGGAACTTTGGCTAGGACTGCCCACAACCAAGCGCGCCAAAAGAGGCTTCTCAGGAGCCCTTTGGAAAACAGTGACCATCTGCCAGCCAGTGAAATTTCACGTCATATTAGCTCGACCACCCTAGGGACCTTTTAAATATCTCCCATGCGGGTCACCACTTGCAACTTCCCTGGCCTCCATCTTTCCTCAGGGCCAGGGAACCTCGCCGGGTGGGATGCGCGCTGTACTAAATAAAACCTTTTACTATTCCACACTTTGTGCCTCTGACCTCTTCCTTCCTTCTTGGTGGGGAAAAAATTACCTTACATTTTGGTGCCAAAAATCTGGGAGGAGTTTTTTTTTTTGGTGTTGTTTTTTTGGTTTTTGTTTTTTTTTTATTTTTCTGAAGCTGGAAACGGGGAGAGACAGTCAGACAGACTCTCGCATGCGCCCGACCGGGATCCACCCAGCATGCCCACCAGGGGCGACGCTCTGCCCACCAGGGGGCGATGCTCTGCCCCTCTGGGGCATCGCTCTGCCGCAACCAGAGCCACTCTAGCGCCTGGGGCAGAGGCCAAGGAGCCATCCCCAGCGCCCGGGCCATCTTTGCTCCAATGGAGCCTTGGCTGTGGGAGGGGAAGAGAGAGACAGAGAGGAAGGAGGGGGGGTGGAGAAGCAAATGGGCACTTCCCTTATGTGCCCTGGCCGGGAATCGAACCCGGGTGCCCCACACGCCAGGCCGACGCTCTACCGATTAGCCAACCGGCCAGGGCTGGGAGGAATTTGAAGTCCACAAAGACCGCTCCTCTTTCCTTCCCCTCTGAGAAAGAACCAGGACCTCTGACCTTCCACCCACTTCGGCACACGGTGTGGTAAGTCCCCTGCCTCCCCCTTCCCCTCAGCTCTTTCCTCTGAGACTCCCTGTCCGAAACCGTAGCTATGTCAGGGAAGTCTTTCTGTTCCGAGTGTGTGTGCTTGTGGAGACATCCGGAGCACATCCTCTTTACCTTATCTGTCCATGGCCAGACCTTGAGGTTTTAGGACACTGAAACTCAAATCTGACCACTTCGAGGACTGAGGGCGGCTGTGGGGGCACAGGAATCTCCTTCTCTAAAGAAGAAGAAACTGTTCTTCTTCTCCGCTGTGGCCAGGCCACAGAACCCACTGAATTAGCCTCCTGAAGGGACTTTTGGTGTTAACACCCTCACCAATTTAATGCCAAAAAAGCTGGGAAATGATTGGAGATCTCTTACATACACGGATTCTAATTATCTGCGCACCCGTCCTTAATCTCTGTGCCGCCTGTTCCACTGCGCAGGCCTTTTTCTGGCCAGAGAAACCTCCCCTGAAACCTCCACTCCTGATCCTTCCTTCTCCATGGACTCCCAACTCTCTCTCCCTCCTGCCTGACCCCCGGGGGTGCCCCTCTCTTGGGACTTTTCTCTGGTCCCTCTGCAGACCCCTTTTGTGCTCGGGTCTCTTCCCTCTGAGAGCCCCCCCTTCGCAAAAACCTGTTTTTTGTTCACCACTGCCATCTCTCTTTCTGCTCCCCTGCTGGTCAGGGGCCCCTCCCTTCTTCACAGTGTTCTTAAACCCCTTCTCCATCAAGCCATTCTCAGCCTGGCATTGGTTCTTACACTGGTTTTCAGGATGTCCAACCCCAATTTTCTTGCAGGAAGTTTTGGCCCTGTCCTGCCTTTGGCTCCAGCGTTTCCTGCGGGATCTGGGTGCCAGGGTCCACATGAGCCCCCCTCCTCTTATTCTCAACCCCCCCCAAACCCCTATACGGAACCTGTGAACACGGCATTTAAAGTTTTTAACATCCCAACTAGTAGAAATAGGCCAAGGCTGTTCAGCAGGCCCACATGCAGCTGAAGGTAATGCTCCAAACCCCGGCTCTTGTGGCAGCCCTGAGGCCAGTAGAACACCAGAGCCAAGACACAGGAAGTGCCTGACCCAAGTCCAAGCCACAAAGAGAAATCCCACCAGCAGCTTGCTTTAAGTGTGGCAAGCAGGACCACTGGTCCCAGGAGGGCCCCTGCCCACGGCTGCCCACTGAGCCCTGCCCTGACTGCAAACAGCCCAGTCACTGGCGGAGTGATTGCCCCTTTGGGCAACAGGTTTTTCCTCAGCACCTCTATGTGGAGGACAAGCCGCCCGAATAGAAGGCCAATCCAGCCAGGTGGGTGCATCGCTCAAACTCCTAGGACACGGCCTGTACTCGGAGAATCCAGGGTATGCTGCAGCTAATGGGTAAGTCCATCTCGTTTTTGTGGACACGGGGGGCTACCTTCTCTGTTTTGCCATCACACTCTGGACCTCTAGTTCCCTCACAGGTCTTGGTTATGGGAATGGATGGGACCCCTTCCTTTCCCCTTTTTATGCCATTCCTGACATGCAGTTTTGCCTCAAGCTTGCCTCCTTACAGGACCACTGGCAGTCGGAACCACTGGACTCCATCCATCTCCAGCTCACCAAAAGGCTGGACCCTACAAATCCCCCTATTACTCCTCTTTTTTTTTAAATCCTTACAGGACTGCATTCGCGAAGTTTCTCAACTCACGCCACAGAGATGTTCCTCCTGACACCCCTCAAAGCCACCGCCTTCCAATCTCCCCCTCCCCACGACACCCCTAATCAGCAGGAAGTAGCCAGATGAATAAACGGCACCCCTTTTCTATTTAACACAAAAGGTCAGAATATAAGGTTGGTGGATAGTGGGAAAGATCAGACCCGGGAACTTTGGCTAAGACCACCCACACCCAAGCATGCCAAAAGAAACTTCCCAGGAACCCTTTGGAAAACAGGGACCATCCTCCAGCCAGTGAGATTTCACCACGTCATATTAGCTTGACCACCCTAAGGACCCTTTAAATATCTCCCACGCGGGTCACCACTTGCAACTTCCCTGGCCTCCATCTTTCCTCGGAGACAAGGAACCTCACCAGGTGGGATGCGCGCTGTACTAAACAAAGCCTTTTATTATTCCACACTTTGTGGCTTCAGCCCCTTCCTTCCTTCTTGGCGGGGAAAAATACCTTACAAATATTGTTTGCTTATTTTCAGGTGTTCATGCACAGAATGATTCTAAGAACAGTGTTTGTAAAACTTGATATGAAGCTTTTATTAAGAAAATATTTTTCTTAATTGGTAACTTTCTAATTTAGAAGAGAAGTTCATTCACAGTAAATTTTGGACATTATTTTAGGGTTTCTATAAACAATATAACTTAAGTTATGAAAAAATTATAAATCATACAATACTTTAAACTATATATATTTTCTGTGGTTCAACTGGATTTGTTTTGTTATTTTCATGGATTTCTCACCCTGTCCTTTAGAATTGGACAGAGACATCTATCTATTTCACTCAAAATACTGGGGGCCTGACCTGTGGTGGCACAGTGGATCAAGCATCAACCTGGAACACTGAGGTCGCTGGTTCAAAACCCTGGACTTTCCTGTTCAAGGCACATATGGGAGTTGATGCTTCCTGCTCCTCCCCCTTCTCTCTCTCTCTCTCTCTTTCTCTAAAATGAATAAATAAAAATAGTAAATAAAATTTAAATATATATTATAAAAATACATATTTTATTAAAATATATATTTTATTTAATATATTTATTATATATATTTATTAAATATATATATTTATTTAATATATATTAAAAATACTGAGTACTTTTTTAGTGTACAAAATTTTTCTGCATTTTCCATTTAGTGTTTATTTCAAGAGAAGGTAATCTTTTTGGAGATTAACAGCAGGTTGAGTAACATGTTACCTAACTGTACTTGGTTTAACATGTTGGTGAACAAAGAACAGACCTTACACCAGAGTAGTTACCATACAAAGCAAAATTTATTTGCGGCACATACGGAATCCACAGGAAATAACTTTTAACAGTTATGACTCTCAGAAATTCTAGCTTGTGTGTTTTTTGTCTAGAATGCTTATGCATATTCTGGATGAAAGTTTTTGTCATGTTATTTGGGGGCTAGCATCAAGTAGGTATATATAGGGTCTACCGGAAAGTTCTGTCCGTTTCTATCACAATAAGTTTCGACATGTAAGCACATGTTTATTTGGCGCATGTGTGCCTCTCTATTTTTATCACTTAATGTATACATACTGACGTAGCAAATTAACTAAAACAAAGTTGATTCACGTTAGTCTTATGTGTGAAGCGATAGTGAACCCATGGCTACTGAAAAAGTTCATTTACGCCACTGTAATTTTTACAAATTTCAACAAGGAAGAAATGCTACAGAAGCACGTCTGTCGCATCCACCATATTCCCTGGTACTAGCACCCTCCGACTATCACTTGTTTTTGCCCTTACAAAATTTTTTGAAGGGCAAAAATTCAAAAATGAAGAAGATATCAAACAAGCACTGGTTCAATTTTTCACATCAAAAGATAAAACATTTTTTAAAAATGGGATATACAAATTGCCCTCATGCTGGCAAGAAATCATTAATAATAATTGCAATTATATTATTTAATAAAGTTTATTGATGGTAAGAAAAATTTGTATTTTGTTTTATTCCAAAAACAGAACTTTCTGGTGGACCTTATCTATAGTAACATGTTATGTTTTTTGCCTAACTCTTAACCTGTTTGAACCAGTTCTCTTTCACCTTTATTCAATGGGTTTGTAGGTGGCAGTTAAAGGCACAGTCATTTCCTGGAACATAAGATTCAGTGTATTTAATGAAAATCTAATTAACTTTTTGTTGTTGTTGTTAGAGACAGAGACATGGACAGACAGGGACAGAGAGACAGGAACAGAGAGAGATGAGAAGCATCAATCATTAGTTTTTCATTGCAACACCTTAGTTGTTCATTGATTGACTTCTCATATGTGCCTTGACCGCGGGGCTACAATAGAGGAAGTGACCCTGTGCTCAAGCCAGCCACCTTTGGGCTCAAGCCAGTGACCTAAGTGTTTCAAACCTCCATGTACCTCCATGTACCACTCCAATGCTCTATCCACCGTGCCACTGCCTGGTCAGGCTTTTATTTTATTTTTTTATTTTAATGAGAGTAAGGAGGAGACAGAGATAAGAACATTGATCTGTTTCTTTGTGCCCTGACCAGGAATCAAACCTGTAACCTCTGCTTTGGATGATGCTCTAACTGCTCTAACCCACCAAGCTATCAGGCCAGAGCAAAATTTTATTAACTATTTAAGTTTATCTTGGGGGTTAACATGACTAATTTATAAACAGGGTGGTCAGGTATGTGATAGCGTTGTCTGTTACACTGCAGGAAAACTTTTGCAAAGAAAGTATATGTAAAAGGTGGAAAATAACATTGTTATTGGTTATAGATTTTTACCAATTCTTTCATGTCAGGGATCCAAACCAAGGGTCTCAATGCTACTTGCATCAAGAGAATGAGTCTTAACCAGAGCAGAAACTTTGGTCAGTGACTGAAAGGGGAGCTCATGCTCTAAAGTATCTTTTCTCCTTGGGTCGGGCTTGAGGAGGTTTTAAAGCAGACTTTAAAAAGTCTCCAAACTTTTTACACAGGGGGCCAGTTCATTGTCCTTCAGACCATTGGAGGGCCGGACTATAAAAAAAAACTATGAACAAATCCCTATGCACACTGCACATGTTTTAAAGTAAAAAAACAAAAACGGGAACAAATACAATACTTAAAATAAAGAACAAGTAAATTTAAATCAACAAACTGACCAGTATTTCAATGGGAACTATGGACCTGCTTTTGGCTTTGTGGCGCCGCCACATATAATACTCCTGGTGACCATCAATGAAAGAGGTGTCCCTTCCGGAAGTGTAGCGGGGGCCAGATGTGGCCTGCAGGCCGTAGTTTGGGGACCCCTGTTTTAAATCAACTAGCTGCGTAGATAGGATTGATAGGTAGGGAGTTCTGAGAAAGGGGCAGTGACTTCAGGAAAAAAATTGGGAGTATGCACACTCTTGCAAGCTTCTTGGCACAAAACACAAATTGTGGATGTACATTATTTCACCTGGGTATGATTTTTAGTATGTAAATGAAGACAGGTTCTCCAGGCATGGGGTGGGAACAGTCTGAAGCAACCTAGGTCTGTGGTAGATATGTCTGCTTGAGCTATCTGCAGATGTGGTTAACCATTAGTGGTTTTAGTTAGTTCCTGTAATCAAGCATAGTTTGTGACACATATTAGATATTTGGGAACATTAGGGTCTCAAAAGATAGTCTGGTGTATTTATATGTATTATGGATTGGTGTGGGGGTTTTTTGTTTGCTTTGTTTTTTTATTAGGTTGACATAGTTAATCAACTGAACAGGTTTCTGTAAGTTCAGGTGCTGTGCCAAGAGAAACCAGGCTGGAGAGGTTATTTTAAGCAAAGTTTACTAAAGCACCTGTCAGCAGATGCGCTGAGACCAGAAAGGCATAGCCATGAGCAATAAAAGGGAGTATTAGATATAGCGACTAGGAGTGGCTGCTATCTGAAACAGACATCAGTATATGTGGGTGTTGGTGCATCTCATAAGCTCAGATTAGCATATTCTGGTCCATGGTTGGTCACTGACTTTTTTAAAAACAGCAACACAAAAGTTATCACAGAACACAGGACATAGCAGATTTTGTTTCAAAGGAACATAAAGGCATTTAGCAATACAAGGTCAGAAGTATATAATAGCAGGAATTATTGTAGAACAACAGGAGGTAGCAGATTTTTGCCCCATGGAAACATTAAGGTTTTTAGTACTAAAAGTCAGAAATGTCTTAATACTTTTAATGAAGTGGACAACTTCATATAACACTATCTACCCACCACATCATCCTCCTACCCCCAATTTTGATTTTCTAACTATACTGAAATACTTGGTGCATATTGGATGCATATTAATTATTTTTCTGTTCTTTGTAGGTACAATTGGTCATGTTGCTCATGGGAAATCTACAGTTGTAAAAGCTATTTCTGGAGTTCACACTGTCAGGTTCAAAAATGAATTGGAAAGAAACATTACAATCAAACTTGGATACACTAATGCCAAAGTACATCATATAATATGAAAGTAGAAACTATTTTACTTTTACTTTAATTTTCAAAAATACCAGTGATAAATTCATTCTTTTCATTGAAACTTTTAGATTTATGAACTTGATGATGCAAGTTGTCCTCAGCCAGAGTACTATAGATCCTGTGGAAGTAGTACACCTGATGAGTTTCCTACAGACATTCCAGGGACAAAAGGGAACTTCAGATTAGTCAGGTGATTATTTTTGTGTTAAACACACTTTTTTGTTTTGTGTTTGTTGAACTACATGTAATGGAGATATTGAATAGTAATTTAAACTTTAGCTTGATTCAGATGCATTTTCCCCAAATGTGAGTAAGAAACTTTAAAGAACATTTTCTAGCTTTGAAGAACATATTCTAGTTTACAATAGCTGCATAATAATTTTTGAGTTTATGTTGTAATAACAATAGGTTTAAAGGTCATTCATTTAAGCCTATGCTAAACTATAGATGTGAAGATTCTATAAAGAATCAGCATATATTCAGAGTGAAGTTATTGCATTAAGTGGTTTCTTTCTTTCTTGTTTTTGCAGCATTGTAGTGTCTTGTTTCTTAGGTAAGGAGAAAAGCCAAAAGCATTATGAATTCTTTTTAATATCTTGGATTTTAGAAGGTCGTCATTGACTGTCTTGGTTTTTCATAAGAGGACAGTGATAAACACCAAGTGATATATTTGGGTGTTAGAATTACCCAAGGAAAGTTTAGAGCATGAACATACAATTTTCAAAATGGTAACCAAATAGTCTTTTTGTTAGTCTTTAAATGCTGCCTTCTGTCCATTAGGTTGGCAGTTACACTGGTTTTTCAAGATGCTAGAATTCATCACCAGATTCCTTTTTTGCTTGACAGTTCCCATTCTGATAATGCAGTCATGTGCTTTTTTTCCTTAAAGCAGTCTAATTTACTTCAGATAATCACATCTTTACTTCCATGAAAGCCTATTTAAAATCTCTTTGCTTCTCTCTCTTCTATAAATTGCAAATGCTTAATTAAAATTACTCAAAATTTGTACATTCTTATTGTGTTGTCTTATATTTTTTTACTCTGTATCTTACCTTTTTTTTTTTAAATTAAGGGAGAGCTGGGGAGGCAGAGACAGACTCCCTTATGTGCACCTGTGCTCCTGACTGGGATCCACCCAGCAAACCCTTCCCTGTGAGGTGATACTTTGTTGCTCAGCAACCAAGCTATTTTTAGTTTGTTTTAGCAGTAAGAACCAGGTTGACCAGCACTGCAAGAGTGGGTGGATTTTATAAAAAGGTTGACTACCCCTGCGAGTGGGACAATTAAGTTGCCACAACTAGCAGTTGATGCTTCTTATATCTCTCCCTTCCCATCTGTCTCTGCCTTTCCCTCTCACTCTCTTTCTCTGGAAGAAAAACACCCAACTATAATAACTAGGGATACAGGTGAGTTTTTCTCAACTTCGTAACAAATCAGTACTACAAGTCTTCACAAAACATCAAATGGTGAAAGAATGAGTGTTTTATCCTACTTCAGGAAGAAGGCAGGAGTGTCTTTCCTCACCATTTATTATACGTACTTCTACAGGTTCTGTCATAAGACATAAAAAGATAATCTTTCCAAATTTGAAAGGGAAATTTTGTTCATTTGCGGGTGTTACAATTATTAACATAGTAATTCCCAAGGCACCTACCAAAATCTTAATTAAGCAAGTTTGCCAGAGTTCTAGAATGCAAGATCAATGTACAGAAATTAATTGCATTTCTTGATACTAATAATGAATGTATACACACCAAAATTTTATATACTCTACTTAAATCTTATAAAAAGATGACATACAGTACTTAGATGTAAAACACATAGAGAACTTACTCTGTGAAAAGTACAGAGCTCTGAAAGAAGTAAAAAATCTAAATGGAGATACTGTGTTCATGGATTAGAAAACTCAGCATACTAAAAATGCTAATTCTGCTCCAGTTGATGTCCAGGCTTAATGCAGTACTTATCCCAGCGAGGTTTTTTTGTTGGTATAGATAGACTTATTTTATAGTTTATTTGTAAAGAAACTAGAATGGCTACACAATTATATGTAAAAATAAGTAGCAAATATTGCTCTGATTTGAAAACTTACTTAGCTATGGCAATAATTACTGGATCAATCAGTGGAACAGAATTAGAGAATTCAGAAATAGAATTGCATTATATGTCTAACTGATTACAGACCAGTAATAAATTAGGTCTGTGGACAATAGGCTTTTTAGCAGATAGTACTCAGCAACCAAATGTCCATAAGATTAAAAAAAAAAAAGTAGAGCAGCCCTGGACAGTTGGCTCAGTGGTAGAGCGTCAGCCTGACATGTGGATGTCCTGGATTTGATTCCCAACCAGAGCACACAGGAGAAGTGTCCATCTGCTTTTCTACCCCTCCTTCCCCTGTATCTCTCTCTCTTCTCTCCTCCTGCAGTAGCCATGGCTTGATTGGCGCAAGTTGGCCCTGGGCACTGAGGATGGCTCTATGGCCTCCACCTGAGGCACTAAAAGAATGGCTCCATTTGCAACGGAGCAAGGGCCCTCCATGGGCAGAGCGATGTACTTGCCAGTGGCTCCCAGTCATGGTGCCTCTGCCTCCCCTCCTCTCACTAAAATAGAAAAATTAAAGTAATAGCTATAAACCTAACATCTTGTTTATAAATTGTACACTTTGTGCTCAACATTTGCCTATTTTCATACACTTTGAGTGCATGTTCAAAATATATGTAGTTATTAAATGGATTAATTGAAACTAATTTCTAGAAGAAAATGCAGGCAAAAAATATTTTAGAATGTAAGACTTTTTGAGGTGATTTTACATGTTGAGCTGAAGAGGAACACGTTAAAAAGACTGGGAAAGTTGTAGGTCATCAAAAGTAAAAATAGTATATAAAAATTCAATTAAGAGGTTCAAAATAAAAGTTACTAACCTACAGGTAATATTTTCAAATCACATCTCCAGTAATGGACTGAAATATATAGAGAATCCTAAAAGAATTCACAGTTAAAAATAAAAGATAAGGCCCTGGCTAGTTGGCTCAGGGGTATGTGTCAGCCCAGTGAGTGGATGTCCTTGGTTTGATTCCCAGTCAGGGCACACAGGAGAAATACCTATCTGCTTCTCCACCCCTCCCCCTCTCACTTCTCTCTCTCCTCCTGCATCCATGGCTCAATTGGAGCAAGTTGGTCCTAGGCACTAAGGATGGTACCATGGCCTCTGCTTCAGTTGCTAAGAAGAGCTTGTTGCTGAACAAGGGAGTGATACCCCAAATGGGCAGAGCATCACCCTCTAGTTGGCTTACTGGATGGATCCTGTTCCCTGGGACATGCAGGATTCTGTCTCTGCCACCCTTCCTCTCACTGAATAAAAATAAATAAATAATAAAAATACTGATTCAAGTAGAAAATTGGCAGAAGACATGAAGAGCATGTATAGTAGGCAAATAAATAGTTCTTCTCCATTTCATTAGTATACATTTTATTTGTATTGAACTTTAATTGGAGTTGGGTCTTTTCCCAAGCTTAGTTGAGTCTTGTCTTTAGGAAAATTATATCTGCTCATAGTGAATTGTATCGGCTTTGTAATGATGTTTAATTATTTTAATTTCAGCTGATAATCCCTTCAAATTATCAAAGCATCAAGCTTTAGTAGCCACTTAAGAGCTACATTATTTTCAAGGTAGTTTCACTTGAAGGAGTTTGTAATTTGCATATTTATGTATTTAATTGATCTCAAATCTCATTGTTATATTTTGATTATTAGACATGTTTCCTTTGCTGACTGTCCTGGCCATGATATTTTGATGGCTACTATGCTGAATGGTACAGCAGTGAAGGATGCAGCTCTTCTGTTAATAGGTAAATAATATCAGGATTGGAAAAATCAATGCAGAGTCTATTGAAGGTGAAATATTCAAAGGGAACTAGGCTTTTTACTGGCCATACATGGGAAATAATAGGTTATCCAAATTAACATTCATGTCTGCTTATACAATACTAAACAAGGTGAACCTGGGGATGATATCTTGAGAATTGTTATGGGAGTTGAAAAAAATTGTTTTTATGTCAACAATACATTTTCCTACTATTTTTATTTAGAAGTTTTTATATAGAAGTATAGGAAGGTGGTTCATTTTTTAAATCTCTGGAATGCTCACATGTATCAATGTAATGGTTTTCTTTAAATATAGATCTCCCATATTCATATGAAAAGCTGAAGTCAAAACCTGAATAAATATTTTCAAAGCTAAAATTATGTTTTCTTTCCTATGTTAGTTGAGACATTTTGTTATTGGTGGCCAAATGTAAAAGTTAGAAGGTAATATTTCCACACCATATTGCCTTTACTTCTGACACCAACTGCAAGTTCACTGAATTCTCTTAACCATCATTAGCTTTGATGATTTGTTTGAATCACAAATTTTACTGAAAACTGAATGCTCACATCTATGATTTATTGTACAAAAAGGATGCACATTAAAGTCAGATAAAGGAAAAGATGCATAGGACCAAGTCAAAGAGTATTCTAAACATGTATCTATCAGTGTTTGTCTTGAGGCAGGAATTACTCTGGTTTCAGTGTATATCATAAACATGACATACTTTAGTACCAGCCAGGAAATCTCATTTGAATTTCAGCATTCAGAGTTTTTACTGAGGTTGCATCAGACAGGCATAAGTAATTTACTGGTAGATTTTAGTCTTCAGATGATTGAGACCTCATGTTCCCAATCCCCCACACTAAAATTACATGAGTATTAAATGAATCAAATTGGTCTTTCTGGTTTGGCAACCTTTATTTTTTAGTGAGACAGAGAGAGGGACAGAAAGGAAGAGAGAGAGATGAGAAACATCAATTTTTCGTTGCGGCTCCGTAGTTGTTCATTGATTGCTTTCTCATATGTGCCTTGACCAGGGGCTACAGCAGACTGAGTGACCCCTTGCTCAAGCCAATGACTTTGTGCTCAAGCTGATGATTCTTGCTCAAACCAGATGAGCCTGCACTCAAGCTAGCAACCTCGGGGTTTCAAACCTCAGTCCTCTGTGTCCCAATCTGACGCTCTATCCACTGCGCCACCACCTAGTCAGGCTTGGCAACCTTTATTGAAAGACTGGTGGTGGCAGCCACACCTTACATCTAGTATCTAATATAGTCAGTCATGCCCAGACTAAGGATACTCCTATCACAGCTTTTGTTTAAGATGTGCTAGGCACTTGCTGGAGTCCTTTTGAGCAAGGCCAAATCCTTTACTTCACAGGCTAAACTTTTCAAGAAGCATGTCACATGGTATATCACTACAAACATAACTTGGAAAGATCATCATTGGGGTACTAAATAAAACATACTTCTAAGTAGTATATTTTTGGTACTTTAGATTGTTCTCTTTTGTTAATAAATAGCTGTAAAACCAAAGTACTGTATATCACAATCTAGTAACTTAGAATAAGTAACATTAATCATTCTTTCTTTGACTAGAATTTTCTTGTCTATAGCTGAAGGTCTCAGTTTACAGTAATTGATAGCAATTACATCACGATTTGTCTGGGTTTGGAAAATCTGCTTTTAAGTTTTCTCAGACTTTGGTTCCTACACACATGGGCTTTCTCTATAAATTTCCCACTGTCCTTATAACATGGCAACTATTTTGAGAGACGAAGAGCTTTGAAGTTGGAATGTAGAGTCTCCGAAATTGAAGTTATGTCATCTCCTCACTTTGCAGTACTCTCTTTGGAATTAAATCATTAGTTCTGTTTCACACTAAAGGGAAGGATTTCACAAGGGTGTGAACACCTGTAAATGGGGACCACTGGGGGCCATCTTTGTTGTTATTCACATTCTTAGGCTTGAGGAATTATAGTTTATAGATTATATGAAGCAACTTTCTCTTTGAAGTATTCTGGAGCTAGATAGGGCCAGAAAGTCCTAAAGACTGAATAGAACCACTATCCCTGAGTTAAATCTGTGAAAGAGCTTAGCTTGAAAGAGGCCAAATTTCTTGATTTTAAGCATTCTGTTCAGGGCTAGGAATAGGAGTTAAAAGGCTGGGAGACTGCAGGGAGCTCAATCATGAAGTTTAAATGGGAAAATAAATACACCTGTCAGTGGTGTCCAGGAAATTGCTTTGAATAGGACATCCAAAAGTCTGTGAGGTGCCAGCTAATTCATATTACTCTACTTATTTGATTTCTTTCTTAATCTTTATCAATTTAGCTGGTAATGAATCTTGTCCTCAACCTCAGACTTCTGAACATTTGGCTGCAATAGATATTATGAAACTGAAACATGTTTTAATTCTACAACATAAAATTGATTTGGTAAAAGACAGGCCAAAGAACAGTATGAACAGATTTACATTTGTACAAGGTAAGAGGATATAATATTTAATAAATGTATGAATTATTTTGAGAGGCATTTAACTCAGATAAATTCTAATTTATGAGTTGTAAAACCTATATATCTTCCTCCTACTTAATATCTTTATTGCTTTTAGCCAGTTGATAGAAGTGAAATGTTTCTGTATTTGATGTTCTGAAAGTACATTACCTGGAAAAGTTGTATTCTATGTTATCAACTGAGGTTGTCTTTTCAAATGTAAACACATTGCTTTTAAATAAACAATGTAATAATTCTATTTTCAGATAAAAAATCAGAAAACTTCACAGATTTGCCTGTCATCCTTGCATAGAGGCATGCTAATCTTTTCTGTATTATTTCAGTTTTAGTGTATGTACTGCCAAAGTGAGCAGCAATTAGATGTCCTTAAAATTCTTCCAGTAATAGTGAAGTGAATGAATCATGTTTCTTTTGTGTTTGCATTCTAATAATCCTGATTCTTTTTTCTCAATGACTACCTATGTCCAGAACAAAAGCTGACAATGAATTTTTAATCTACTTAATATCTCTTTCTCTAAAATGTACTGTTTTCATTTTGGGTAAGACATTGTGTATTTTTTTTGATATTTCATGTCTTAGTTGTTAGAAATATTGGCTTTATTAGCCACATTATGTGGTATAGAAAACAAAAAGTACATGTATGTATAAAATCTTTCTGCTTGGTTTATTTTATTGACCAGCTTGTTTGCTCTTTAATTAATAAAGAACAAATTTACAGATGTGAGGGCAATCTGGCTGTGACATTGGCCACCCCATTCATAAGGATTTGGCTAATCTGGCTAGCTAGGTGGGTATCCCCTTCCTCCTTCACTGATACTTCCCAAGGTGGGTATCCTCCTTCCTCCTTCCATGTGTCCCTCCTGAATCTGTGCACTTTGTTGAGGAGAACAACATTCCCCAATAGAGGAGAGGGTGGTTCTTTAGTAAAGGGTATATGAGTAGCTGTGCACCCCTGCTAGAATCTTCAAACAAATAAAAAATAAAAAAGTAACTTGTTTTTTATGTGAGAGGAGGGGAGAGGGACTGACATGTGCCCCAACCAGGATTCACATGGCAACCCCTGTGTGGGGCCTTGAATTAGCCAAGCTATTCTTGGCATCTGAAGTTGATGCTGCCCGGGGCTGATAAACCAATTGAGCCACTGGCTGTGGGAAGGAGAGAAGGGTGAGACAGAGGGGAAGAGAAGCAGATGGTGGCTTCTCCTACGTGCCATTACCAGGGATTGAACCTGGGGTGCCACATGCTGGGCTGAGGTTCTATACACTGAGCAAACTGGCCAGGTCCCAGAAATTTTTAAAAATATTTTATTGATTGATTTTACAGAGGGAGGAGAGTTGAATGGATGGGCTCAAGAAATATAAACTCATAGATGCTTCTTTTTAGTTTTGTATATTGTTTCCCATATGTGCCTTGACTGGGCCAACCCAGGGTTTTGAACCAGCAACCTCAGTATTCCAGGTCAATGCTATTATATATCCACTGCACCACAGGCCAGGCTGTACCAACAATTATTGATTAGCAAAGGGTCTGTACTTTACTCTTGACATGTATTGAAGTATAAATTTTATTGTATTGAAAGTCTTCTCAGCTATCAAAATTTCTTTCCCCGTCGTGCAAGTACAGTATTTATTACTTTTAATAGTTTTATTTTTTTGGCCCTGGCCAGTTGGCTCAGCAGTAGAGCATTGGCCCGGCTTGTGGAAGTTCTGGGTTCGATTCCCAGCCAGGGTACATAGGAGAAGCGCCCATCTGCTTCTCCACCCCTCCCCCTCTCCTTCCTCTCTGTCTCTCTCTTCCCCTCCTGCAGCCAAGGCTCCATGGGAGCAAAGTTGGCCCCAGGTGCTGAAGATGGCTCCATGGCCTCAGCCTCAGATGCTAGAATGGCTCAGTTTGCAACAGAACAACACCCCTAATAGGCAGAACATCACCCCCTGGTGGGCACGCCAGGTGGATCCCAGTAGGGTACATGCCAGAGTCTATCTCCCTCCTGCTTCTCACTTCAGAAAAATACAAAAAAAAAAAAAAAAGATTCTTTTTATTTTTTTATAGATTTAATCTAACTTCAGAGTGTTCAGTTTTAGAAGGAAAAACAAAACTCTAATATTTATAAACAGAATGATTACTTATATGTTGCTGTTTAAATCAACTTAATGGTTATTTTATGTAAATGTTCAGAACAATTTTTAGAATTCTGATCTTTAAATTTTGCCATATAGGTACAGTAGCAGAAGGTGCTCCTATTATTACAGTTTCTGCTCAGCTGAAATATAATATTGAAGTTGTCTGTGAGTATATATATAGTAAAGAAAATTCCAGTACCTCTAAGAGACTTGACCTCAGAACCCCGACTTATTGGTAAGTTCTTTTCATTGTTGTCTTTTCATTATTGACTTGATCTTTCCACTCTGTTTATTTGCTTCTAAGGGTGTTTATTATTTTTTGTTGTTGTTGTACAGAGGTGACATTACAACTTTAAAAAATTTTTAAATAAGGAATGAGTTTATGAAAACCAAGAACAACATGTGGCATAAGTGAAAGTATGTATATGTACTTTTTTGAGAGAGAGAGAGAGAGAGAGAGAGAGAGAGAGAGAAAGAGAGAGGCAGGAACATCCAGCTCTTCCTGTGTGTGCCCTAACTAGGGAATCAAACTGTCAACCTCTGCGCTCTGGGATTATGCTCTCATCAACCACACTGTCTGGCCAGGGCTTAATTTTTGTTGATTTTTAGAGAGACAGAGAGATGAAGGAAGGGGGAAAGGACTTGTGTTTCACTGAGACATGCATTCCTTGATTGTTTCCTGTGTGTTCCCTGACCAGGGTTAAACCCATCACCTTGTCATTTCAGGTTGATTCTCTTAAATAACTGAACTGGCCAGGCCACATATGCAATATTGTATTAAGATAGATTAATTCAAAGATTTTGGCAATGCAAGATTGGATGCAAAACAGAACCCTGAATAAAATATTTACATTAACCTTTTTTGCTGTGTTTATGGTATACTGTGTAATCAAGGTTAGAGTAATAAAGTATTCTTTGTTGAGAGGTAATGTTTTAATCAGGAACAGGATATTAGAATTAATGTACAGGTGATTTTCATGTTTCTTTTACCTTAATTTTACAGTATCAAGATTGATACAGTTTGATTAACTTCAGAAATCTTGCCCACAAGTTTATAGTGGCCTTTCCAAAATAAACATTCAGTCTTTTAGACCTACATCTAGGACTCCTGTGTGTTTTATGGGAAATTTTCTTCTGTTGAGTGAATGCAATGCACACATTTTGTTAAGGACCACTGTTTTCCTCAAGGTTACATAGTCATAGAATTAATTTGTAATTCTTCATTTGTTTGTTTGTTTGTTTAAGTAAGATGAGGGGAGATAGTGAGACAGACTCCCACATGTACTCTGGCCGGGATCCACTTGGCAACCCCTGCTGTGGAGCCAGTACTCAAAACAGTCCAGCTATTTTTAGTGCCTGAAGCTGACTCTCAGATCAAGGAACTATCCTCAGCGCCTGGAGCTGACGCTTGAATCAGTCGAGCCCCTGGCTCTGGGAGGGAAAGAAAGAGTAGGGGAGAGAGAAGGGTAGAGAAATAGATGGCTAATTCTCATATGTGCCCTGACCGAGAATTGAACCCAAGATGTCCATACACCAGGCTGATGCTCTACCACTGAGCCAACTGGCCAGGGCCTATTTTGTAGTTTTAAACTAAATTTTTATTACTGAAGTCAGAAGTATATAAAGAAAAAATCCAGTTCTGCAATACTAATGCAAACATGTTTTTCCATTGCTCTGTCTTTTTATGTAATTATATACATATAAACAGAAGTATACCTGTACAGTTTCTTTTAAATGAGAGGGGTGTTGAAGCCAGAAAAATGAGCTGCAGGACTGGTACCATGAAAACAAACTACAGTACATGAAACAGTACTGATGAGAAAGAAAGGTCTTTTCAAGTGCCATTCACTTGAAAAGATGGTGGAACTCCTGTCCTCAAAACCCATATTCCACTTGTATTGTACAGGCAGGGGTTTTTATAAGGAGGGAGAAGGATGAGGAATGAGCAAAAATAAAACAAAGGAATCAATGGGGGGAGGGTGAGAGTTCTTTGCTGAAAGAAGCTAGTGTAAACTAGCCCAGTGTGTTGAGATAACTGATTAAAGTCAGTAGAGCTGGAGCTGGTTTATCTAAAGACCAGAATTTGCTTCTTTGGTTGTTATAGGAACTGAAGCTAGCAAGAAATTTACAAACTATATTTATTGTTCTTTGTCACAGGATCCTATAGTGAGGTCATCCTATTGACCTACAAGCCTCAGCATGGTAGGAGTGAGAAGGGGGCCACTGAGACCCTGGCCAGTTGGCTCGGTGGTAGAGCGTCCGCCTGGCATGCGGAAGTCCCGGGTTTGATTCCCGGCCAGGGTACACAGGAGAAGTGCCCATCTGCTTCTCCACCCCTCCCCCTCTCCTTCCTCTCTGTCTCTCTCTTCCCCTCCCGCAGCCAAGGCTCCATTGGAGCAAAAAAAATGGCCCGGGCGCTGGGGATGACTCCTTGGCCTCTACCCCAGGCGCTACAGTGGGTCTGGTCGCGACAGAGCGACGCCCCGGAGGGGCAGAGCATCGCCCCCTGGTGGGCGTGCCGGGTGGATCCCGGTTGGGCGCATGCAGGAGTCTGTCTGCCTCCCAGTTTCCAGCTTCAGAAAAATACAAAAAAAAAAGAGAAGGGGGGCCACTGAGATCCATGTAGCCCTAGCTAACATTTATTCTTCTTGCTCAGATGTTAATCTTTGATGTGTGTCAGCTGGAGGGGAACAGGCCTTTTAACTGTTAGAATTTGGCAAGAGGTGACAGCACAGAATTGACAGCATATTTTTTATTTGTTACAGAACACATAATGTAATTACTAAACTGGTGATACTGAATTATGGTTACAAGAGCAACAAACTGGATTTAACATTTTACAGAAATTTTATATAAGCTTACTTTGGCAGTACATTCTAATTTAGCTGTATATTAGGGCTTATCAGACTAACAATCAGAAATACAGCTTATTTTTCTCAGAGTATTAGACCCTGGAGAATAAATTTTAGCTACTTTCATTAATAGTATGTGAGAGTTATTGCATTAGTTTGCCATAAAATACCACATGATGGGTTGTTTAACAGAAATTTATTTTGTCATGGTCATGGAAACTTGAGATCAGAGTGTTGGAAGATTTGGTTTCTTCTGAACTCTCTCTTTGGCTGCAGGTAGCCTCATGATGCTTTGTCTTCACATGATATCGTGTGTGTGTGTGTGTGTGTGTGTGTGTGTGTGTGTGTGTGTGTGTGTGTTCAGACTTCCTCTTAGAGAGATACTAGTCATAATGGAGTAAGTAAGGCATATCCAGTATCCTCAGTTGACCTTAATTATATCTCTTAAAGACTCTGTCTTCACTTTGTTACATTCTGAGGTATTTAATTCCACAGTTAGGACGCAACACGAATGGGGCAGGAATAGGTTGGCTTAGAATACTAATCTCTTCACATAACTACACAAGTATAGTGGTTATGTTCTTTTTTTTTTTTTTTTTTTGTATTTTTCTGAAGCTGGAAACGGGGAGAGACAGTCCGACAGACTCCCGCATGCGCCCGACCGGGATCCACCCGGCACGCCCACCAGGGGGGACACTCTGCCCACCAGGGGACGATGCTCTGCCCCCCCCCCCGGGGCGTCGCTCTGCCGCGACCAGAGCCACTCTAGCGCCTGGGGTAGAGGCCAAGGAGCCATCCCCAGCGCCTGGGCCATCTTTGCTCCAATGGAGCCTTGGTTGCGGGAGGGGAAGAGAGAGACAGAGAGGAAGGAGGTGGGGGGTGGAGAAGCAAATGGGCGCTTCTCCTATGTGCCCTGGCCAGGAATCGAACCCGGGTCCCCCGCACGCCAGGCCGACGCTCTACCGCTGAGCCAACTAGTGGTTATGTTCTTAACATTGTATTCCATAGTATAGGTAAAGCATAATCATGTTATTTAACTGATCAGTATTTTTTTTTCACTATAAGTAAGACTACAAGGAGCACTAGAATAATAGTTTCCCAAAAATTTACCTTTAAGGTATGGATATCAAGTGGTCACTCTCATAGAAAATGGAATTTGAATAAATATTTCTTCTAATTAAATTAACAGAAAGAGTTTTTCCCTGACTAGATCGTGGCGCAGTGGATAGAGGCTCAATCTGCAGTACTGGGGACCCAAGTTCGAAACCCCGAGGTCACCAGCTTGAGCGCGGGTTTCTCCAGCTTGAGCACACGCTCACCAACTTGAATGCAGGGTCGCCGGCTTGAGTGTGGGATTATAGATGTGACCCCATGGTCTCTGGCTGGAGCCCCTCCTCATGTCACCCTCTCCCCCTGACAGGACACATAGGAGAAAGCAATCAATGAACAAGTAAAATGCTGCAACTATGAATTGATGCTTCTCACCTCCCTTCCTTCCTGTCTGTCTGTCTCTTGCTCACTAAAAAAAAAAAAATAACAATAAGTTTTATGATTTCTTCACATTCTCTATTCCTATAACAGTTATTAGGTCCTTTGATGTCAACAAATCTGGCTGTGAGGTTGATGACATTAAAGGTGGAGTGGCTGGTGGTAGCATTTTAAAGGGAGTACTAAAGGTAAGCTGAATTTTAAACTCTTTTAACCAGAACAAAAATATGATAAAATGAGATTAAAAAGTAAACTTTATATACACATATAGCTTTGTTTACGATTTTGTATTTTAAATATCTTATTTAAATTGTAGGTTTACTTATTTATTTATTTATTTACTTATTTATTTATTTTAAGTAAGAGGAGGGCAGATAGCGAGACAGTGGGACAGACTTCTGCATGCAACTTGACTGGGATATACCTGGTAACATCTGTCTGGGGCCGATGCTTAAATCAACCAAGCTATCCTTAGCACCTAAGGCTGATGCTTGGACCAACCCAGCTCTCTTCAGCACCCTGGGCCAACACTCTTAATTAATCAAGTCACTGGCCATGGGAGGAAAGAGAGAGAGAGGCAAGAGGGAAGGGGAAAGAAGCAGAGGGTTTTATGTGTCCTTACCAGGAACCAAACCTGGGACACATACACACTGGGCCAAGGCTCTAGCTGCTGAGCTGCCAGTATATTACTGTATTTCCCCATGTATAAGATTTTCCCATGTATAAGATGCACCTTAATTTTAGGGCTCAAAATTTAAAAAAATGTATTATGTAGTTATTGAACTCAAGTTTTTTTGGTTTTTTTTAGAGACAGAGCGAGTCAGAGAGGGATAGATAAGGACAGACAGACAGGAACGAAGAGAGAAGCATCAATCATCAGTTTTTCATTGCGACACCTTAGTTGTTCATTGATTGCTTTCTCATATGTGCCTTGATGGGGGTGGGATGCTACAGCAGACTGTTCTTGAATCAGTTCTGAGATTATTTCAGTCATTATGTCTTTATTATTTGTCATTTCTTCCTTCCTTATAGAATTTATTATGCATTTATTGGTACACTTAGCGGTGTCTCGGTTCCTGAGACAATTAATTTTTTATTTTTGCTCAAAATAGATAATCTCAAACGATCTGTATTTAGATTTGGTGATTCTTCTTGCTGCTTAAATCAACTTTTGAGCTTCTTCGGTTAATTGTTCATTTCAGTTATACTTTTTGACTATGGAATGTTTATTTGATTCTTTTGTTTTTTTATTGTTGATGCTGTATACATGGTGAGCAGTGATTAGCATACTGTACTTTGGTTTTTAGACATAATTTTCTTAAGTCCTTAGAACACATTTAAAATATGCTGTCATAAACTGTTGTTTAAAAAGGCTAAGATATACCTAGTTCTTAAGTAATCCTTTGAATTACTTTTGTTCCTATATAAGGCCCACACTTATTTTTTGCATCTCATAACTTTTTGTTGAAAATGATATTTTACATGATACAATATCATAACTCAGGAAATTAGATTTTTCTCCTCTCCTTACAAGCTTGTTGCTGCTTGTTCTACTAGTTTTTGTTTTTGTATTCAGTGAATTTGTGGACTAGTTCAATATTTTGTTGTTTTTTTATGTGTGCCCAGTGAAGTGTATACTTGTCAGCTTAGGGTTCAGCTAGTGATTGAACAGAGAGATTTCTTTAATGCCTAGAAACAGTAAGTCTTCTAGTCATTACTCTTTATGTTGATGTATGCCTTCAACACTTATCCAGGCAGTTAACAATTCTGCCTTCTCATTCTCTTCCAGCTTAAGGCCAATAAGAAATGAGAGCTTATAGCTTTCTAAGGTCTTTCCTAACATGCGTATAGCTCTACACATAATATAGACATATTATAGGTATTCTCTAGATTTCTAGGAATATGTCAGATTTTTTAAAGCTCAATGTACATCCAAACTTTTGTCTTTCAAGTATTTTGGTTGGTGTGTTATTTGCCCCAGTTATTATCCTTTAGTTCTCTGGGGGAAACACTTTTCACACTGGGCATCCAGGCTGAATGAGAACTTCCAGGGAAACATCAGACAAATCAAATGGTAACCCTCGGGATGAGACTCAAGTTGCTCTGGCCCTGTTCTACTGACTACACTGACTGCCTGCCAGCCTGTAGTTTTCATCACAGATTTGTGTTCTTTACAGAACTAGTGGACAGGGATGGGACCTAGGACAAGTTAAAATGTCATAAACCTTGCTGGTCTTACTGAGGACACCCCCCTTTTTAAAATAAATGTTCCACATGTTGCTGCAAGCCTTTAGATAGAGTTTTTAAACTAATTCTGACTTTTCTTTTTTGTATGATAGGAAGAAAATTTTGGAGGGCTTTTACTCTATTTTCCGACATTGCTTTGCTTTATATTTACGTTCTCCATTCTCTATATGGTTGTAATATGTTTATTTTCAATGAAGATATTCAGGAGACCTTTTTTTGTAACTTGTTATTACATCATTGTACAAATATTTAAATAGAAAGATGTAATAATAAGGCTGTGTCATCTTATAGCTATTGGTACCCATTCCATACCAATATGAATCCCAGTTTAGGATAAGGAAGAAGTCAGCTTTATTTAGTTCACATAGCTCAGTTGTGATACAGTACAGCTATGAAACTAGCTCATTTGTGCTATATGGCTGTTGTTAGATTCCCACAGGCAAGACAACCTTCACACAAGGCCCCTCTCTGTGTAGATAGCTCTGCCTTGCTCTGCTCTCTTCTGCTCTGGTGATGCATCTTTATTTTATTTTATTATTATTTTTGGATGTGAGAGGAGGGGAGATAGACTCCCTCATGCATCTGACCAGGATCCACCCAGTAATGCCTCTGGGACTAGATCAAGGCTTAAATCAACCAAGCTATCCTCAGTGCCTGGGCCAATGCTTGAATCAGTCGAGCCACTGGCTGAGAGAGGGAAAAAGAGCTAGAGAAAGAGGTAAAAAGAAGTATATGGTCACTTCCCTTGTTTGCCCTGACTCGGGATCGAACATGGAACATCTGGATGCTGAGCCAATGCTCTATCCTTTGAGCCAACCAGCCAGGACACATCTTTATTTTTTAAGTTATAACTGAGAAAATGCAGTCATTAGTCTTTTGTGGGAAAAAAGGTATGTTTTCTAAGCTGACTTATATAGAGGAAAATTCCTGCCTGTGGTCCCTCACTGGTTTGTCCTCACTTTATTGGTCCAAAAGGCACTATCCTGATTGGTCAGAAATGAGCTGCTCTGACTGATGGGTGAAAATGGTAATGAGGATATATCTGTGCAGCCCTAAGTGGATGTGGAAATACAATTCCAGGAACCCCTTTAAGGGTTGGCTCAGATGGCAGGACCACAGTAGAAGCAGGCAGTTCAGTGTGGAGGCAGGTAGCTTAGCTCAGGTTTCTCTCTATTAGGCATCATTTTTTAAATTGTGCCACATTTGCCCCCAAGACTCCTTCTTGGTAGGTATCTTCTTTCTCAAGTTCAACACTAGTGTACTACTAAAAAGCCTTAACAATTACCAGTTTTAGTTCTAGAAATTAATCATGAGATATATGTCTTCCTTTTCTTTTTTAAGTGAGAGGAGGAAAGATAGACTCCCTCATTCACCCTGACCGGGATCCACCAGCAACCCCCATCTGGGGCCCATGCTGTAGTCGGCCAAGCTATCAACAGCACTTGAGACTGATGTCTGGACCAGCTTAGCCATCTTCAGAGCTTGGGGCTCACACTCAAAACTAAAATGAAGACACTGACTGCAAAAGGAAAAGTAGGGGGAGAAGGAGGGAAAGAAATAGATGGTTGCTTCTTGTGTGTAGTCAGACTGGGGATCAAACCTGGGACATCAGCACTCCAGGCTGAGGCTCTATCACTGAACCAACCAGGATATCTTTTTTTTATTATTATTCAGTGAGAGGAGGGGAGGTGGAGATAAACTCTCGCATAGGCCCGGACCAGGATCCACCTGGCAAGCCTACCAGGGGGTGAGGCTTTGCCCATCTGGGGAGTTGCTGCATTGCTTGGCAACTGAGCTCTTCTTAGAGCCGGAGGTGAGGCCATGGAGCCATCCTCAGCACCCAGAGCCAACTCTCTTCAGTCGAGCCATGGCATCAGGAGGGGAAGAGAGAGAAAAAGAGCGAGAAGCAAGAGCGGGAGGGATGGAGAAACAAATGGGTGCTTCTATGTGCCCTGACTGGGATCAAACCCACAATATCCACATACCCTAGACATCCACGTTCCAGGTCAACACTTGACCACTTAGCCAACTGGCCATGGCTAGGATATCTTACTAAATGAGATTCATTTTGGCCTGACCTGTGGTGACACAGTGGATAAAGTGTTGACCAGTAATGTCAAGGTCACCAGTTTGAAACCCTGGGCTTGCCTGGTCAGGGCACATATAGAAAGCAACTACTATGAGTTGATTCTTCCTGCTCTCCTCCCTCTTTCTATATTTCCCTATCTCTCCTCTCTCTAAAAATCAAATAAATAAATAAACAAATAAATGAGATTCATTTTGAGTTTAGCAAGCATCTCATTTGCCCTTATAATTTAATCAGGTGAATATTTTAATTTTTAAATTTCCAATAATGCTTGTTTCCAGTGTTGTTATTTTTAAATCAGAGTTTTTGTATGTGATTAGTATATGATTTTTATTATATAATTCTTATGTGATATAAGCATAATATAACTGGATTAAAATGTGTAGGTACATGTACTTTTTTTTGGACTAACTTTACCCTTTGCAAGCATTTTAAGAAATTAAAAGTTGGAAATATATTTTATTAATAAACCAAGAGTTGGAACAAAAATTGACCCCACTTTGTGCTGTGCTGACAGAATGGTGGGACAGGTGGTTGGTGCAATTAAACCTTTACCAATCATCTTCACAGAATTGGAAATCTCCTATTTCCTACTTAGACAGCTTCTTGGAGTGCACATAGAAGGAGACAAGAAAGTAGCAAAGGTAACTGCTTTTCGTAATTCAAAACAGACAAAGCATGATGTTTCAACCAGTTTTCTCTTTTTATTTTGTAACTGTTACAAAAGAACAAAGTGAATAATTTGGAATTTTTTATATGGCAACCAGTCATAAAGTCACAATTTTCTTAATAATGTATCGGGATAACATTTAAAATTTATGTGTACAGCTTTATTATACAAAATCAGTGTGCTCACAACCCAAAGTATAATTTTTATCAGTCGTCACATATACTATATATTTGACACCCTTTACCCTCTATCACTCCCCATCCCCTCTTTCCTGTCTGCCCTCTGGTAACCTCTATTTTGTTGTGTGTATATCACATTTGTTTGATTTGTTATTTTTGTTTGTTTCTTTTTGTTTTATATTCCACACTTTTTGTCTTTTTTCATCTGACTGACTTCACTTAGCATGATTATCTCAAGTACTTCAATATTATCACAAATGGCAGTATTTCATCTTTTGTTATGGCTTAGTATATTCTATAATATATATTTATCAAATGTTTATATAGTTACCTATTGAAGAACTCTTCAGTTGTCTCCATGTCTTGGCTACCTTATGGTAGGCATCATTTGCAATACCTTTTAATTTGGTTGGTTGCCACTTTGTTTGATGTATACTCATTTATTTTTTTTTCTTTTAATTCCCTTTCCTTTGTGGTCAAATAATAAAATCCTAAGACATTTTAAGAAATTAAAAGTTTAGTACCTGTGTTTTACTATACATCTGTAAGTTTAGTACCTGTGTTTTCTGCTATATAATTTATTGTTTCATATCTTATATTTAAGTCTTTGATGCATTTTGAGTTAATTTTTTTGTACATGGGACAAACAGTGTAGTTTTCTCATTTTGTATGTGGCCTTTTAATACTCCCAATACTATTTATTGAAGAAACTTTTATCAGCATTGTATGTTTTTGGGTCCTTTGTCAAAAATTATTTGCTCATATATGTGGGCAAATAATTTATTTTCCTACAAATTTATTTCTGGTCTCTCAATTCTGTTCCATTGGTCAGTGTGTGGGTGTGGGTGGGTGTTTTTTTTTATTATTACCATGCTATTTTGATTATTGTCACTTTATAGTATAATTTGAAGTCAGGGAAAGTGTTAGCTTGGACTTTATTTTGTTTTATCAGAATTGCTTTAGGTGTTTGGTGTCTTTATGGTTCCAAACATAATTGTGAATTTATTTGAAAAATGAATTAATATGTTTTTGTGGCATATATTATAAACATTATTTCTAGCATGCATGTGGCTTTTTAAAAACACTTTAGATTTTGTTAGCAAAGACATAGAAATAATCAAGCTTTTGAGAAAATGAAGTTTCTATCATTTTTGTATATAAATTTATTGACAGTTAACCAAAATTTTAAATGTGCAAATACATCTTAGCAATTTTACTTTAGAGTAGTTTTTGTTTTAATTTCTTATTGATTAGAGAGAGAGAAAGAGGAGAAATGGAGGGAATCGGAGGGAGAGAGAAGCATCCAGTCATTGTTCCATTTAGTAGTGCACTCATTGGTTGCTTCTCATTTGTGCCCTTACTAGGGATCGAACCTGAAGGTGTGCCTGAAGAATGCTCAACCCAAAGAGCCACCTGGCAAGCCAGTGCCCAGTATGTTGTTCTTGTTAACAGCAGTAGAAAAATTCCATTTATGCCAGGGCCTGGTAGCTCAGTTAATTGCAGTGTTATATAGATGTGCCAGAGTTGTGGGTTTGGTCCAGATGGGATACATGCAGGAGTCAGCCAATTAGTGCATAGATGGGTGGAATGGGAGGTCATTGTTTCTCTCTCTCTCTCCTCCATCCCTTTTTTAAAAATCAATCAAAAGAAAAATGTTTTTTAATTTTTGTTTTTGTTTTTAGAGGAGGGGAGATAGACTCTGGCATGTGCCCCAACCAGGATCCACCAGGAAAACACCATCAGGGACTGATGCTTAGATCAACTGAGCTATACTAACATGCAGACCAACTGAGCTATCATCAGTACCCAACACTCAAACCAACTGAGCCACTGGCTGGAGATGGAAGGGATTGGGGGAGGGGAAAAGAAGCTGATGGTCACTTCTCCAGTGTGCTCTGACTGGGGATTGAACGCAGGACATTTGCACACTGGGCCGATGCTTCTTCCACAAAGCAAACCAGCTAGGACCAATAAAATTTTTTTTTAAGAAATAAAATACCATAAAAGCAACTATGAAATACAGTCAGTGGTGGGATTCAAACAATTTAACAACTGATTCTCTGCCCTAATGACCATTTTTTTTACTTTTTTTTTTTTTTTTTTGTATTTTTCTGAAGCTGGAAACCGGGAGAGACAGTCAGACAGACTCCCGCATGCGCCCGACCGGGATCCACCCGGCACGCCCACCAGGGGCGATGCTCTGCCTACCAGGGGGCGATGCTCTGCCCCTCCGGGGCGTCGCTCTGCCGCGACCAGAGCCACTCTAGCGCCTGGGGGAGAGGCCAAGGAGCCATCCCCAGCGCCCGGGCCATCTTTGCTCCAATGGAGCCTCGGCTGCGGGAGGGGAAGAGAGAGACAGAGAGGAAGGAGGGGGGGGGGGTGGAGAAGCAAATGGGCGCTTCTCCTATGTGCCCTGGCCGGAATCGAACCCGGGTCCCCCGCACGCCAGGCCGACGCTCTACCGCTGAGCCAACCGGCCAGGGCTGACCATTTTAAGTATAAAAAAAAGATATACCAAAAAAGATATACAAAAAAAGATATACCAAAAAGATATATTATTTCATGCATTTAATATTTAAATAAGGACAATCAAACAGGCACACAAAACTAGATTATAAGAGTTTTAAAATATTAAGGAAAAAATATTAAATAATACCTGACCAAAAAATAATGAAACTTATTTAAGATATTGCGGCTTGATTTCTTGATTGGTGTCCTCCCTTGCAATTTTTTTCACCTGTGGATAGAATGAACATTACTATGGGCATTTAGAATACACTGTTGCACAAATGAACATTAAAAAAGAGTAAGGAATGTAAACTTACTTGTGATTTCCACTATGGGCAGCTGCCCAAGTATTCACCTTAGAACTCTGATGACAAGTGCCATTTTAACAACCAGTTTACCAAACTCAGCAAAAAATGAGGAATCAGTCCTGCTGAACCCGTGGGAACCAGCTGAATTCCATTACTGGATACAATAGTACCTATTGAGTTAAAAGAAATATGTATCATTTCTTATGGCTGAGTTGTATTCTGTTGTGTATATCTTCTTTATTCAATCCTCTATTGAAGGACACTTTGATTGTTTCCATGTCTTGGCTACTATGAATAATGCTACAGTGAACATGGAGGTGCATTATTAGTCTTTGCATAATAATGACAGGAGAGGAGATAGGAAGGCAGATTCCCTCATGCATGCTGGGCCAACTCTATCCACTGAGCCAACTGACCAGGGTCAATAAATGCTTTTTGTTTTTTGTTTGTTTGTTTTAGTGAGAGGAAGGGATGCAGAGACAGATTCCTGCATGCATCCCGCCCAGTCCCACCTGGCAAGTCCACTAGAGGGCAATGCTCTGCCCATCTGGGGCAAAGATGCTTCATTATATCAGGAGCCATTTTTTAGTGGCAGAGGCCATGGAACCATCCTCAGTGTCTGGGGCCAACTCACTCTAATCAATCCATGGCTGCAGGGGGGAGGAGAAGAGAGATGGGGACAGTGGAGAAGCAGATGGGTGCTTCTTCTGTGTGCCCTGACCAGGAATCAAACCCAGGACATCCATACACAGGACCAACGGTCTACCACCGAGCCAAGCAGCCAGAGCCAATTTTTTTTTTAAAGAAAAATTCTGTAAAAGAAATAATGAGATACCATATATACATAATGAGTTAAAATATCTGAAGTTAACCCGGGCCAGTTGGCTCAGTGTTACAGCATTAGCCCTCATGTGTATATTTTGAGTTTGATTTCCCGTTGGGGTACACAGGGTAAGTGACCATCTGTTTTTCCACCCTGACCCCTACCCCTTCTCTTTTCTCTCTCTCCCTCTCATACACATGGCTCAGTTGGTTCCAGCAAGTTGGCCCCCTATGCTAAGGATGGCTCCCTGGAACCTCTGCCTCAGGTGCTAAAAAAAAAAAAAATATCTGGGTTTCCAAGCAACAGCCCATTTGGGCAGAGTATCACCACCC
Organism: Saccopteryx leptura; assembly: GCF_036850995.1. Taxonomy (NCBI): domain Eukaryota; kingdom Metazoa; phylum Chordata; class Mammalia; order Chiroptera; family Emballonuridae; genus Saccopteryx; species Saccopteryx leptura. The sequence goes on from NW_027095700.1 coordinate 363,788, forward strand.
TGTATGGAGCTTGCCTGGTGGATGGCGGTTCTGGAACATATGGGAGTTATTTCTCTGTGTCCCTCCTCACACTTAAAAAAAAATCTGAAGTTACAAGTTTGGGGAGAGAAATCAGTGGCAATAGAGCACTGTAAAATTTTGCCTTTGTTTTTAACAGTGGGCTGTATATATACGGTCTACCAGAAAGTTCTGTTCATTTTTAGAATAAAACAAAATACAAATTTTTCTTACCATCAATAAACTTTATTAAATAATATAATTGCCATTATTATTAATGATTTCTTGCCAGCGTGAGGGCAATTTGTATATCCCATTTTTGAAAAATGTTTTATCTTTTGATGCAAAAAATTGAACCAGTGCTTGTTTGATATCTTCTTCCTTTTTGAATTTTTTGCCCTTCAAAAAATTTTGTAAGGACAAAAACAAGTGATAGTCGGAGAGTGCTAAGTCCAGGGAATATGGTAGATGTGACAGAATTTCCCAGCCTAGTTCTGCAATTTTTTGACAAGTCCCCAAAGCAGCAGGTGGCCTGGCATTATCATGATGCAGTATGATGTTCTTCCTATTGAACATCGCTGGCCTCTTTTCTTAGACTGCTGTCTTTAAATTATCCAGTTGCTGACAATACTCCGAATTGAGCTTATCGTTCAGTTTTAAAAGCTCATAATGTATTGGTCCTCGAATGTCCCACCACATACATAACATTCTCTTATTCAGAGTCAAATTTGGTTTAGAGGTAGAAGGGCTAGGTTTTCCGGGTTCACAATATGTCCTTTTCCTTACGATGTTTTTGTAGGTAATCCACTTTTCATCCCCAGTTATCATCCGGTTCAAGAAGGGCTAAATTTTGTTCCAAGCAAGCAGAGATATATATATGACGACTCTATCATCCAAATTCTTCTGACTTAATTCATGTGGCACCCATCTTGAATATTTCCACACCAACCCTATCTTCCGAATATGGTCCAAAATGGTTTGCGGGGCTGAATTAAGCCTTTCTGCAATCTCTGATGTTGTCAGAAAAGGATCTTGCTCCAACATGGTCTTAACAACATTGTCATCGATCAAAGATGGTTGCCCAGAACGTGGTTTATCAGAAAGGTCGAAATCACCTGTTTTGAATTTTTCGAACCATCTTCTGCATGTCCTATCAGAAACTGTACCTTCACCAAACACTTTCAATAAATTTCTACATGCTTCTGTAGCATTTTTTCCTTGTTGAAATTCATAAAAAATTACAGTGGTGTAAATGAACTTTATCAGTAGCCATTGGTACACTATGGCTTCACACATAAGACTAATGTGAATCAACTTTGTTTTAGTTAATTTGCTATGTCAGTATGTATACATTAAGTGATAAAAATAGAGAGGCACACATGCGCCAAATAAACATGTGCTTATGTGTTGAAACTTGTGATAGAAAGGACAGAACTTTCTGGTAGACCTGATATTAACAAAAAGTCTTTAACCATCATTTAATTTTATTCTCTAGTTTTCTACAGGTGTTTAGGTTTCACTAATGATTTATATGGTCCTTAAAATGTACCTTTTTTTAATGTATGCAACTTTAGATTGAATATGTATATATTTTCACATTGCAGCACTCTGAATCCTATAAGTATATAGTCAAAAAGTCTTTTTCATGTTAGAAAGAAATTATAGTCTTGAACAAGCAATATGAAATTGTAATTCTTTTGAATGAGTCCTATGTTTATAAAACTTAGTATTTGTCATTTTGTTTGGAGTTCCTTTAAGAAATACTTATTTTTATTTTTCTAGAGAGGAAGGGAAAACAAGAGGCAGGGAGAGTGGGGCAGAAAGAGAAATATTAGCTCATTTATTTCTCCACTTAATTGTGCATTGATTGCTTCTTGTACATGCCTTAACCTGGGAATGAACTGGTGGTGACCTGGAACTGAACCCAAGCCAGAGACTTTGGGGTCGAGGTGGTAACTCCATGCACAAACCTGTGATCTGAGTGCAAGCCGGTGACCTCAGTATTGCTGGTTAACACTTGATCTACCAGTGGTCGGCAAACTCATTAGTCAACAGAGCCAAATATCAATGGTACAACGATTGAAATTTTTTTTGAGAGCCAAAGTTTTTAAACTTAAACTATATAGATAGGTACATTCCTTATTGAGGTAGCACCCGCACGTGGTATTTTGTGGAAGAGCCGCATTTTGCCGACCAGGGTTCTATACCCTCACCAGTAAGACAAAAGGTTTGTTTATTTGTTTATTGATTGATTGATTGATCGATCTTTTAGTGAAACACAGTACTTAAAAACACTGATCTGTATTTGGTCACTGTGCTATAAGTGGAGACAACAACAGTAAGCTGTATAGCAGTTAATAATTACTTAGTAGAAGGTGTTACCATAGTTTTACAGAGGTCAGAAAGTTTAAATACCTTGTTTATGTCACATGAATGGTATTAGATCTCCAGATCTCACTTAACTATTGAATTTTTGTCTGGTTGTACTTTTCAGAAAGTTTTGTATACCCTGTTTGCCAAAATTTTGTAAAACCTTTCTTCAAAATTTTAAGTTTTGTTCATTATGCTATACCTAGTAGCATAATTTAGAGTAAGACCTAGTGGTCCCTTGTCTATCATGCAGGTTAGGTTCCAGAACCTTTGTCCTTTGTGATAGGTAAAAATCCGCAAAGTAGCAACCTTATATTTATTTTACTATTTATATATTTTTAAGGCTTTATAAACCCCTCCCCACACTCTTATAAACCTTTGCCACACTGTTAACCTTTTGCATACTTATTTTGCTTATTTTACCACAAAAAATAATTAAAATAATAAATATACATGTATTCTGCAAAATCTTGTGATTTGGCAAAAAATCCACAATGAAAAATTAGATATATCAATTAAAAATACACGATATAGTGAGACCACTAAAAGTGTACTGTGATATGGCAAGGGTGATGTATATTATTCAATGAGTACTCTAAATAAACATTTTGTTTTGATGCCTGTGGGGTATTTATACTTTAAATCTCATTATAATTAAATTTGTGCAAGATTTTAATATGTTCCTTTATAGTTTATTTGTTTCCAGGAGTATTTGTTAAATTTTCACTTTATATTGATTGGAATATATTCTCTTGATGTTGTTTTTTTTTTTCTAATTTATTTCTGTATTTGACAAATCTAACCATGAAGTGCTTATGGCGAACATAGAATCTTTATTGACAGGAAGAAGAGTTAGTGCAGTAAAAGCTGATTTGAGCAAAATAGTTCTCACTAATCCTGTGTGCACTGAAGTAGGAGAAAAAATTGCCCTTAGCTGAAGAGTTGAGAAGCACTGGTGATAAGTTTGTCAGCTTTGCCACTGTCTAATCAGTGTAGCATATGAGGGGTTTTTTTGTTTTGTTTTATTTTATTTTTTTGAGCAAAGTAGGAAAAAAGAGACAGGAACATGGAACTGCTCCTGTATGTGCCCTCACCAGAGATTTAAGCTGGCAACCTCTGTGCTCCTGGACACGCACCAAGCAACCAAGCTATCCAGCCAGGGCTTAATTTTTATTGATTTTTATAGTAACAAAAAGAGAAGAAAGAGGGAAGGGAAGCATTTGTTGTTTCACTCAGTCGTGCATTTTTGGTTACCTCCTGTGTGTGCCCTCACCAGGAATTGAACCCACAACCTTGTTTTGGGTTGATGCTGTTAACCAACTGAACTAACTGGCCAGGGCCACCTATTAGTTCTTGATGATGTATGTGCATATATGTGCTCCCTCACACACTTTTCCTTAAATTTAATAGTTGTCATAGTTTCACTCTCAGTTGTATATTTGGATGATGAAAATCTGTATTTCCAACCCTGATTAAGCTAATTTACCTTTTTGTTCCAGTTACTGCAGTTGCCCTTTCTTTAATCTTAAATAGTAAAATATATACTTTGTATTCCAGTCTTACCACTTAATCTCCATTTGCCTTTTATTGGTTTTTCTTACTCCAACCCAGGATCACACATTTCATTTCCTTATGTTTCTCAGATACCTTTTAATATGGCTTAGCCTTCCTTTGTCTTAATATGAATTGAGATTTAAATAATACAAGCCAGTTAATTTATGGAATGTGCTTTAATTTGAGTTTGTATGGTATTACCCTTTGAGGCTCTCTAGAATCTAGACCATATTGCTTTCTTGGTAATGGATGTGGGTTCTTATCTACAAACACATTCAGAGGCATACAGTACGAGGCTGCACCTAATTGGTTAGGTTAATGCTGTTCTAACAGTCAATCTGTCTGATTGCTTTGTTGTAAAGCTTCTCTTTTTATACTTTCTATAAAGAAACACTCTATGCAAATAACTCTTGATACTGTATAAATATACTGCTGCTCATAAAATTGCCTCTTTCTTTTCCACTTGATTTTGAATGAATTGATCTTGCCTCCAAATAGCAAAATATTTATTTCTAACTGTGCTGTTTTTCTACATTTATCATTTGATATTCCTCTTTGTCCCATTTACTTATTTGAAATAATATAAATGCGGATTTAAAGGTATTTACTAAGTGTTTTATGGTTTGTTACTGTTTGTTTTTATTTCAATAGTCATGACTCTCAGTGGCCAGTAAGATTCTCTTCCAGCTTGTTTCTGTGTTCTTTAGAAGTAGCCACATTATTTTTTGAGCACATCTTTACTTTTTGGTTCAAAATTTCAGTTCATTTTATTCTCAACTTGCCCTATGCATAGTCTTGGACATTTATTTCTCTATATTTAGAAATCATTGGCCCTAGCTGGTTGGCTCAGTGGTAGCGCGTCGGCCTGGCGTGCAGAAATCCCGGGTTCGATTCCCGGCCGGGGCACACAGGAGAGGCGCCCATCTGCTTCTCCACCCATCCCCCTCTCCTTCCTCTCTGTCTCTCTCTTCCCCTCCTGTAGCCGAGGCTCCATTGGAGCAAAGTTGGCCCCGGGCGCTGGGGATGGCTCTGTGGCCTCTGCCTCAGGCGCTAGAGTGGCTCTGGTGGTGACAGAGCATCGCCCCCTGGTGGGCGTGCCGGGTGGATCCCGGTCCGGCGCGTGCGGGTGTCTGTCTGACTGTCTCTCGGTTTCCAGCTTCAGAAAAGTACAAAAAATAAAAATTAAAAAAAATTAAAAAAAGAAATCATTGCCCCTGGGTTTCTAAGTTTTTCATTTTCTTACGTGTTTTGCTTCTTCCTAAATTAGTTTTTGAATCCCATCATTTTCATTCTGAATGACATCATTATAACCCGGAGTCATTAGTCTACATTTAATAAGTTATTGACAAACCTCGGCTTGTGTTTTTCTTTTTCAGTGACATTAATGCCTGGTCCAGTATAATCTTCCTAAAACATTTTGTTATACAATCTACTCAATAATTTCTAGTAATTTCTCACATCACCCCCGTATTCAAAGCCTTTTGCAAGCTTGTTTCATCTGTTTAATTTTTTTCTCCTGCTTCTTGCATCTAAAGCCTCTAAACTAAAATCATCTGTATTGTCATTGCCTCCATAATATTCAAGTCATCGTTGGCTTTCTGAACCAAATTTCATTATTGAGTCTTCCTTAATACCATACCCATGATGATCTCTCAGCATTTATAATGTAGATTTATCTAACTTGTTACTGATATTTTTAAAAAATGGATGCTTATTTTCTCTTAAGTAATATCTGCTCTTTGGCAAATAGCCCTCATTTGAATTTATTTTAAAAAAGAAAAAGTTTTCTTGGCCCTGGACTGTTGGCTCAGTGGTAGAGCATGTGCCTGGCATGTAGATGTCCCAGGTTTGATACCTGGTCAGGGCACACAGGAGAAGCAACCATCTGCTTCTTCACCTTTACCCCTCCTCTCTTTCCCTTTCTTTTTCCTGCTCCCTTTCTCTCCTGCAGCCATGACTGGATTGGCTCCAGCGAGTTGACCGTGAGCACTGAGGATGACTCCCAGGCCTCCACATCAGGCGCTTAAAAAAGAATGGCTCAGTTGCTGAGCAAGGAGCAACAGCCCCAGATGGGCAGAGCACCCCCTAGTGAGCTTCCCAGGTGGATTCCAGTCGTGGTGCATGTGCTCTGCCTCCCCTCCTTTCACTAAAAAAGGAATAAAGTCTGTTTAGAAAGTCATAGAGGCAGAAGAAGTGAGCTATGGAAGAAATAGGTTCAGGAAATAAGTTACAGGAAGAGAAATCTACTGGAGCTTAGGAGAGAGAGGAAAGGAAAATACACCCGAGAGAAGAGAACTCTGATTGGTACAGGTATGCTCTAATCCAGTGATCCCCAACCTTTTTTGGGCCATGAACCAGTTTAATGTCAGAAAATATTTTCACGGACCGGCCGTTAGGGTGGGACGGATAAATGTATAATGTGACAGAGACAAGCATCAAGAGTGAGTCTTAGACAGATGTAACAGAGGGAATCTGGTCATTTTTTAAAAATAAAACATCGTTCCAACTTAAATATAAATAAAACAGAAATAATGTAAGTTATTTATTCTTCCTCTGCAGACCAGTACCAAATGACCCACAGACCAGTACCGGTCTGCAGCCTGGGGGTTGGGAACCACTGCTCTATAGAGAGAGCAGCTTCACTTGATTTTTACTATTTTCTCTACTATGAACATGATTTTCATGGTAATAAAATAAATAGAATTAATAGAAGATTTTTAAGACCTGTACCAGAGAACATAACATGTAATATGAATGGCATGCTGCCTGAATTAGAATAGGTTTTAAAAACAAAAGATGATTTTGGGTGTGCCCACTATCCTACAACAGAATTCTGTCAAAATGAAATTTCATACTTTGCTTGAAAATTTCAAAAGATATTACTTAGAAGAAATAAAGAAGCATCTGGATTATTTCCTTACATTCCTTTTAAATATTTCAAAACACACGTAACTTAAATATATCATTTATTCATACTAAGTCCATTTACGTTGTTTTGCAACCATTACTTCCATATGTCTTCAGAACTCAACCTTGCAAAACTGAAACTCTGTACCTATCAAACAAGAACTTTCATTTTTCCATCACTAAGTCCTGGCAACCACCATTTTCCTTTCTGTTTCTTTGAGTTTGAGAACTTTAGGTACCTCATAAAATTTTACAATATTTGTACTTTTTCTTACTGGCTTATTTCACTTAGCATAAAATTCATAAGTTTCATGCCTGTTGTAACATATGTCAGAATTGTTTTCATTTTTATTCATTATAGGTACAGGGTGGGGCAAAAGTAGTTTACCATTGTTTGTATAGAAAATAATAACACATGAGTTAACTATTTTGCATACTTAAAACTGTAAACCCGCCTGACCAGGCGGTGGAACAGTGGATAAAGCGTCAGACTGGGATGCGGAGGACCCAGGTTGAAAACCTCGAGGTCGCCAACTTGAGCGCGGGCTCATCTGGTTTGAGCAAAGCTCGCCAGCTTGGACCCAAGGTCTCTGGCTTGAGCAAGGGGTTACTTGGTCTGCTGTAGCCCCCGGTCAAGGCACATATGAGAAAGCAATCAATGAACAACTAAAGTGCCACAACAACAACAAAAAACCCTAATGATTGATGCTTCTCATCTCTCTCCATTCCTGTCTGTCTGTCCCTATCTATCTCTCTCTCTGACTCTGTCTCTGTAAAAAAAAAAATAATAGTAAAACTTTTGCCCTACCCTGTATATAAAACATTTTATTTGTTTATATTTGTATGGACACTTAATTACTTCCAATTTCTGCCTGTTGTACTTGATGCTGCAAGTGAACATGGATGTAAAAATATATGCTATTTTCTTTTGGCCCATTGATTGTTAAAGATTATGTTGTTAAATTCCCAGATGCAGACATAATTGGGAGAAATAGAGGGTTCTGGTTCAGACCACCACAGTAAAGCAAATTATCAGAGTAAAAAGCAAGTTACATGAGTTTTTTAATTTCCCAATACATATGAAAGTTACATTTATATGATACCACAGTCTTCAAAAGCATTATGTCTTAAATAACAATGTGTGTACTTTGAGAGAGAGAGTTAAGCATCAACTCATAGTTGGGGCACTGCAGTTGTTCATTGAGTGCTTTTCATACGTGCCTTAACTGGGAAGCTTCAAGACAGTAATCTTGTGTACTTAAGCTGGTGATGCTGTGCCACATAAACCCAGGCTCAAGCCAGCAACATTGGGGTCATTTGTATGAGCCCACGCTCAAGCTGGTGACCCCAGATTCTTGAACCTGGGTCCTCTGGATCCCATGCTAATATTCCATCCACTATGCCACCTCGTAGTTAGACAAGTCTGGGGTTTCAAACCCACCTACCTGTACGGCCAGTAGCTGCAGCCGTCGCAGCCATGGCCATTCACATGTAGGTTCTCGTTGGGTTTGGCAGTAGACAGTAAAGAAACAGTGGAGCCAAAAAATGGTGGGCCATTCCTTTATTCAAGACTCACCCAGCCAACAAGCAAACAAACACACAGGGCTCACAAAGCCGCTGACACATTATCTGTTTCCACAACCAGGAGGATCTTCTTCCATTTCTCCTAGAATCAAAGGTTTCACCAGTCCCAAAGACCCTCATCTCTAGTTTCCTATCCACTGACATGGCTCCTTAATCAGCAAAACTGGCTTCTCTCTTTCCCTGCCATCTTGGCTTCTCTCTCCTTCTTCTCCTTCTCTTCTTTTAAAACTTTTCTGGTTGAAACCTCTCCTCCAGCAACATTAGCATAACAGTGACCCTTCTCAAGCAGGAAAGTAATTAGCAATTTCACAGATCATATACCTGGTGCTGCCCAGTGCCATTTTTTAATACTAAAAATAAGTAAACTCAAACAATAGAAATTTTACAAACTCATTTGCCCAACAACACCACCTAAGCATTCCAGGTTGATGCTCTGATGCTCTCTTTATCCACTATGCCACCAGAGGTCAGGCATGGCTATTATCTGTTGTAGTAGTCTCTGTATGCTTGTTAGATACAATTAGTTTATACTGTTGTTTGATTCCTCTATTTACTTAACAGTCTTATTTCTCTTGTATTATATATATTGAAAGTGAATTGTTGAAGTCTCCTTTTAGTATATAGCTATACATTCCTTCAATTCTCTCAACACTTTTTTTTGTGTGTGTGTGTGTGTGTGTGGCAGGTTCAGAGACAGAGCCAGAGAGAGGGACAGATAGGGACAGGCAGGCAGGAAAGGAGGGAGATGAGAAACATCAATTTTTTGTTGCGGTTCCTTAGTGTTCATTGATTGATTTCTCATATGTGCCTTGACTTCAGGGGGCTACCACAGACCGACTGACCCCTTGCTAAAGCCAGTGACCTTGGGCTCAAGCTGGTGAGCTTTGCTCAAACCAGATGAGCCTGCGCTCAAGCTGGCAACCTTGGGATCTCAAACCTGGGTCCTCCACGTCCCAGTCTGATGCTCTATCCACTGCGCCACTGCCTGGTCAGGCTCTCTGAGCATTTTGATGCATGTGTTTTAATTGTTGTCTTTCTGGTGAATTGATTGTTTTATCACTGTCTTTGTCAGATAACCATTTCTTCATTGAAGTTTATTTTGTCAGATATTAGCATAATAACCCTGCCCTGTTTGTTTATTATTTTCATGAATCATCTTTTTCTATTCTTTTCAATTCAACCTGTGCTCATATGTGCCTTGACTGTGGGCCTTAAGCAGACCGAGTAACCCCTTGTTCGAGCCAGCGACCTTGGGTCCAAGCTGATGAGCTTTGCTCAAACCAGATGAGCCCGCGCTCAAGCTGACGACCTCGGGGTCTCGAACCTGCTTCCTCCACATCCCAGTCCGACGTTCTATCCACCACGCCACCGCCTGGTCACACCCAACATATGATTTTTTTAAGATACTAGCTGCGACTTGGTCTGTATTTTTGTTCAAGATCCGAGTGAAATTCCGGGATATGAGTCGTGATTTAGGAAGCTGCCGCTAGTTGGCACTTCAGCGCACAGGTCAGTATTGGCAGTTTATATGAGTTGACTGACTTAGGAGCTCAGTTACAGAACGAATTAAATTCGTATCTCAAGGTACCGCTGTATTCCATATTTCTTTCTCCTGTTCCTTTTTTTTTTTTTTAAAGTTGTGCATTCAGTAGTGGCTTTTTCATCAGTGTTTACCATTAGGTTTAAAAAAAATGTATATATATACAAAAGTCCTTTGTCTTATGAGTACTTCAGCACTCCATCCTCCTTTGCTACTGCTGGTCTTTATCGTCTCCCATTTATGTTATTGTTGTCACAGATTATCCTTGATTTTATTGTGACCTTGTTGGAGTTTTGTTTTGTTTTGTTCTTTGCAGCTGGTGAATGCAAAGTTTTTCCTGTAGTGGGGGTTTTCTGGTGATAAATTCCCTCAACTTCTGTATGTCTGGATGTGTTTTTATTTCTCCTTCATGTTTAAAGGATAGATTTAATGAATATAGTATTCTTTGCTGGTAGTTCCTCTCTTTCAGTAGTTTGAAATTTTGGGTTGACTCTCTTTTGGCTTATAGAGTTTCTGCTAAGAAGTCTGATGATAACCTAATGGACCTTCCTTTAAATGTTATGTTCTTCTTCTCTGTACAGCCTTGAGGATTCTTTGTCATTGATTTTTGACAATTTTATTACAGTGTGCCTTGGAGTAGATCTGTTCTGGTTGTGGTAACTCTGTGTTCTGTTTCCTTCTTGGATTTGAGTCTCTAACTCTTTCCATAGCCTTGGGAAATTCTCATCTATTATTTGTTTCAATAGGCTTCCATTCCCATCTCCCTCTCTTTTTCTGATATGACCATTATTCTTATGTCACTGTCCCTAATGGGGTCAAACAATTCTTGTCGAGCGCTCTCATTTTTTTTTTTAATGTGTGAGTCTCTTCCTTCTCTCTATAGCATTTCTCATTGCCTGTCTTCAATGTCACTGCTTTTTTCCTCTATCAGTCTTGTTCTGTTAGAGGAAAATTGCTTCTTCAGTCTTCAGTTCATGTATTGAGTTGTTCATCTTTGTTTTTCAAGTTTCAGTCTCCTTGTTGAAGTATTCATTTTGTTCATTAAGTTGTTTTCTGAGCTCTTTATGTTGCCTATTGGTGTTTTCTCACATCTCATTCAGTAATTTTAAAACGTTAGTGTTGAATTCTCTATCATTTAACTCCAAGGCTTCCATGTGATTGAAATTTTTCTCTGGAGCTTTTCCATTTTCTTTTTGAAACATATCTCCGTCTTGTGTAGTTATAGTATTCAATTTCCTCTTGCTTGATGTCATGTGAAAGTGGTATTAATAATCCTAACAAAGAACAACTTAAAATTGAAAATTAAAAAAATAACTTTTTTTTTTAATTATGAGAAGAAAAACCACAGGAAGGTCTCAAGCAAACAAAAAATCAAACACAAAACACCCACAACAAAATAAGAATAAAAAATACAAAAAATTTTAAAAAGGAAAAAAGAATAAGAAGAAAAAAAGGGAGGGAGGAAAAATTAAATTCCAGTTTTGAGAGTTTTTTTCCAGTATATGTGGCTGAATTATAAGCTTTAGCTCTGTGAAGTTCCTGGGCTGCCTGCTGAGATGTTGCTGTCACTGTGATTAGGCAGGGCCAGGGTCAAGTTGTTGGGTGGGCTGTGTTGCAAGATCTTTATGGCTTTGGCATTATTGCTTCAGCTTTCTGGCTTTCTGGCTCTAGCAATGGCGATCTCAGGCTACCGGGCGCTTTTCCCCACATCTCAACAGACCTGGGAACCAGAAATGGAGCACCTCTGTTCTTCAGAGGAGAGAGTTACCCTGGAGAGCTAGCTGTGGGGTTTGTCTCTGCCATTTTCCATACTGTGAGGTAAGGGAGCTGGGATCTGGGTGGTTGGGGGTCACACTAGCCCTCTGTCTCTGCTAAGTGCAGGTTGCAGGCAGACTGTGGGAACAGTGGCTGTGGCCCTGCACTCTATCTACTTTGGTTTATCTGCCACTCTATCTCACTGCTCCTCCCGGCTAAAGGAAACCTAGTCACTACAATTTTCCCTCTCTGTACCCCTCAGATGAAATCCAGATAGTCTGAGTTTTCTCCTCCCTGTAGTCGAGCTGAGAAAGAAAAAAAAAAAACCCAACAGTCACTCCAGGTTTGTCTCCTCTCTAGAGCCCACTGTGAATGCATTCTATCTTCTACCTCCCTTTTCACCCTGTCCAACCTTCAGGCCATTTGGTGTATGATTTCAGGTGTGGCTGTGAACCCAGCTGGAGTTCCTTCTCTGCATTATAGTTGTGCATTTTCTTGAAATTTCAAGGGAAGCGGTCAGGAGTATCCCTCACGCTATTACTCTGATTTCATCTTCCTGAAAAAATTAAGTACCTTTTAATGATGAAAATATATTTATCTAAATTGTATGATTTGTTTTTTGATTTGGGTTATTTTAATAAAGAACATGTGACTTGGTGTGCTAATATATATTGATTCTCTTTTCTAGTTATTTTCAAAGTCTCTCTTTTTTATTTTAAACAGATCACGATGTGTCTTGATGGAGTTCTCTTTAGGGTTTTTATCCTAGTGGGAGTTTTATAAGCTTCTGGAATTTATCCATCCATTTCTTTACTTTGGGGAAATGTTTCTTCAATTTCTTCAACCAAGATCTCTTTCCTTTTTCTTTCTTCTGGGATTCTTTCAATGCATGAATTATCCATATGTTTCTCAGCTGATTTTCATTTTTCTTCATTGTCTTTTCTTTTGATTATAAGATTCAAAGTGGTCTGTATTTATAGTCTTACTTATTTGCTAATTCTGTTTCAGTCCCTCCTTTTATTCATCTGTAAGTTTTCAAGTATTCTTGTATTTTTATCTCAAGAACTTCTGTTTAGATTTTTTTGTGTGTGTATTTTTCTGAAGCTGGAAATGGGGAGAGACAGTCAGACAGACTCCCGCATGCGCCCGACCGGGATCCACCTGGCAAGCCCACCAGGGGCAACGCTCTGCCCACCAGGGGGCGATGCTCTGCCCCTCCGGGGCATCACTCTGCCACAACCAGAGCCACTCTAGCGCCTGGGGCCGAGGCCAAGGAGCCATCCCCAGCGCCCGGGCCATCTTTGCTCCAGTAGAGCCTTGGCTGCGGGAGGGGAAGAGAGAGACAGAGAGGAAGGAGGGGCGGGGTGGAGAAGCAAATAGGCGCTTCTCCTGTGTGCCCTGGCTGGGAATCGAACCCAGGTCCCCCGCACGCCAGGCTGACGCTCTACCGCTGAGCCAACCGGCCAGGGCCTCTGTTTAGATTTTTATAAATTCTATGTTTAATTCTCAAATTGGTTCTTATTTTCTTCAAGTGTTTGTGTTCTCTGTTAGCTCTTTGAATATATTTAAAACAGTTGTTTTAAAGTCTTTCCCAAGTGAGTCCAAGGCTTGTGCTTCTTTACGGTTGGTTTCTACAGATTTATTCTGTTATTTTGAATAGATTGTGTCTCAAGTTTTCCTGCATCTTGTGTGTGTTATGATATAAGACATTTGTAAAAACAGCTACCTTTTACAGTATTTGTAGTCTAGCTTCATGCAGCAAAAGACCTTTCACTAATCAACACAGTATGAAGGTCTTCTCAGGCTACTTCTGCACATGTATCTATCCTGAAGCTACATATTTTCTTCTCACAATTCTCTTATTTTTTAAAATATTTATTAATTTTAATTTATTTTTTTAGTATGGATCCAAGTGTCCCACTCAATATAACACCCTCAAGCCCCACCCCCATGTCCCCTATTGCCTCCCCTTCAATGCCTCTCCCTCTAGATCCTACCCCTCTTACTTCAGGGATTTCCTGTCCTGTTATCTGTATCTGTGTGTTGTGTATATATAATTTCACTAATCCGTTCACCTTCTCTGATCCCATCCCCTCATTGCCCTTTCCTCTGACAGCTGTCCCTCTGCTCCCTGTGACCTTCCTCTGCCTCTATTCCGTTCCTCAGTTCACTTTGTTCATTAGATTCTTCATATAAGTGAGATCATATGATATTTGTCTTTCTTTGCCTGGCTGATTTCACTTAGCATAATAATCTCCAAGTCCATTGCAAAAGGTAAGATTTCCTTATTTTTCATGGCCACTTAGTATTCCATTGTGTATATGTACCACAGCTTTTTAATCCACTCGTCCACTGATGGACACTTGGGCTGTTTCCAGATCTTGGCTATTGTAAACAATGCTGCAATAAACATGGGGTGCACATCTTCTTTTGAACCAGTGACTTCATATTCTTAGGATATATTCCTAAAAGTAGGACAGCTAGGTCAAAAGGCAGTTCCATTTTTAATATTTTGAGGAAACATCATTCTGTTTTCCACAGTGTCAGCACCAGTCTACATTCCCACTAGCAGTGCAGGAGGGTTCTCTTTTCTCCAAACCTTGCTCAGCACTTATTGTGTGTTGATTTGTTCAATGAGCTCCATTCTGACAGGTTTGAGATGGTATCGCATTGTGGTTTTAATTTGCATTTCTCTGATAGTGAGGTTGAACATTTTTTCATATGCCTATTAACATTCTGTATTTCCTCTTTGGAGAACTGTCTATTCAGTTCTTTTGCCTATTTTTAAATTAGATTGTTCCCCTTCCTGGTGTTGAGTTTTACAAATTCTTTAAAATGTTGGTTATTAACCCCGTATCAGATGTATTGGTGAATATGTTCTACCATTGTGTGAGTTGTCTTTTTATTTTGTTAATGGTGTCTTTTGCTGTGCAAAAACTCTTTAGTTTGATATAGTCCTATTTGCTTATATTGTCCTTTATTTCACTTGCCTATGGAGATAAATCGGCAAAAATATTACTATGAAAGATATTGGAGAGTTCACTGCTTGTATTTTCTTCCAAAACGTTTATTGTATTGAGACTTACATTTAAGTCTTTTATCCACTTTGAGTTTATTTTTGTGAATGGTATAACTTGGTGGTCTAGTTTCATTTTTTGCATGTACCTGTCCAATTTTGCCAACACCATTTATTAAATAGACTCTTTACTCCATTGTACGCTCTTACCTCTTTTGTCAAGTGTCAATTGACCATAAAGGCATGGGCTTATTTCTGGGTTGTGTGTTGTTCCATTGATCTGTATGCCTGTTCTTATGCCAATACCAAGCCGTTTTGAGTACAATGGCCTTGTAGTATAACTTAATATCAGGAAGTGTAATATCTCCCACTTTATTCTTCATGTTCAAGATTGCTGAGGTTATTTGTGTTCTTTTCTTGGTTCCATATAAATTTTTGGAATATTTGTTCTATATCTTTGATGTATGCCATTGATATTTTAATAGAAATAGCACTGAATGAATAGATTTGGGTATTATAGACATTTTAATGATGTTTATTGTTCTTACCCATGAACCCGTATATGCTTCTACTTGTTTGTATCTTCCTTGATTTTTTTAATTGTTTTATAATTTTCAGTGCAAGTCTTTTATCTCCTTGATTAAATTTACTCCTAGATACTTTTTTGGTTTTTGTTTTGTTTTTTGTAATAGTGAAGGGGATTATTTCCTTAGTTTCTCTTTCAGACAGTTTATTGTTGATATATAAAAGTGCCAGTGATTTCTGAATATTAATTTTACATTCTGCCACCCCCCCTGCTGAATTCATTTATTGGTCTAGTAGTTTTTTGACTGATTCTTTAGGGTTTTTTATTTACAGTATTATGTCATCAGCAAATATTGATAGTTTTACTTTTTCTTTTCCAATTTGGAGGCTTTTCATCTTCTTCTTGTCTGATAGCAGTGGCTAGGACTTCCAGCACTACGTGGAATAAGAATGGTGAAAGGGGGCACCCCAGCCTTGTCCTGATCTTAAGGGGATTGCTTTTACTTTTTGTCCATTGAGTATGATGTTGGCTGTGGGTTTGTCATAGATGACCTTTATCATGTTGAAGAATGTTCCCTGTATTCTCACTTTGCTGAGAGTTTTTATCATAAATGGGTGCTGGATTTTATCAGATGCTTTTTCTACATCTGTTGATATAATGATGTGATTTTTATTCTCCCTTTTGTTTACTGATGAATCACATTGATTAAGTTGAGAATGTTGTACCAGCCTCTGCTCCCAGGAATGAATCTCATTTGATCTTGATGTATAACTTTTTTAATGTGTTGCTGGATTCAGTTTGCTAATATTTTGTTGAGAATTTTAGCATCTATGTTCATTAGGAATACTGGCCTAGAGTTTTCTTTCTTTGTACTGTCCTTATACCTGGTTTTGGAATGAGGATGATGCTTGCCTCCTAAAAGGAGGTTGGAAGTCATCCTATCTCTTGAATTTTTTGAAATAGCTTGAGAAAGAGCTGTTAGTTCTTCTTTGAGTGTTTGGTAAAATTCTCCTGTGAAGCCATCAGGTCCAGGACTTTTACTTGCTGGCAATTTGACCCTCTTTCTTTCTTTCTTTCTTTTTTTTTTTTTTTTTTTTGTATTTTTCTGAAGTTGGAAACGGGGAGGCAGTCAGACAGACTCCCACATGCGCCTGACCAGGATCCACCCAGCATGCCCACCAGGGGGTGATGCTCTGCCCATCTGGGGCATCGCTCTGTTGCAACCAGAGCCATTCTAGCACCTGAGGCAGAGGCCATGGAGCCGTCCTCAGTGCCCGGGCCAACTTTGCTCCAGTGGAGCCTTGGCTGTGGGAGGGGAAAAGAGAGACAGAGAGGAAGGAGAGGGGGAGGGGTGGAGAAGCAGATGGGCACTTCTCCTGTGTGCCCTGGCCGGGAATCGAACTTGGGACTCCTGCATGCCCGGCCAATGCTCTACCACTGAGCCAACTGGCCAGGGCTACCCTCTTTCAATTTCATTTGTTGCTATCAGTCTGTTAGATTTTCTGATTCTTCCAGGTTGAGATTTGGAAGATTGTATGTTTCTAGGAATTTATCTATTTCACCTAAGTTGTCCAGTTTTTTTTTGGCATATAGATCTTCATAGTATTTTCTTACAATCTTCTTTCTGCAGTGTTGATTGTTACTTCTCCACTTTCATTTCTAATTTTATTTGAGTTCCCTTTTTTTCTTGATGAATCTGGTTAAAGGTTAGTCAATCTTGTTTACCTTTTTGAAGAACCCGCTGTTGGTTTCAATGATCTTTTATATTGTTTTTTTTAGCTTCTGTGTCATTTATTTCTGCTCTGATGTTTATTATATCCTTCCTTTTACTTCCTCTGGGTTTTATTAGTTATTTTTCTAGTTCTTTTAGATGCAGAGTTCGGTTGTTTATTTGAGCTTTTTCTAGCTTCTTAAGGTATGCCTGTAGTGCTATGAGCTTCCCTCTCATTACTGCTTTTGCTGTGTGCCATAAACTTTGAGTTGTTTTATGCTCACTATCATTCATTTCTAGGAATTTTTTATTTCTTCTTTGATCTCATTGTTAACACATTCGTTATTTAATAACATGCTCTTTAGCCTCCAATTGTTTGAATGTTTTTCAATTGTAGTTGATTTCTAGTTTCATGCCATTGTGATCAGAGAAGATGCTTGATATGATTTCAATCTTCTTAAATTTATTGAGACTTGTATTGTGTTCTAATATGTGGTCTGTCCTAGAGAATGTACCATGAGCACTTGAAAGGAATATCTGTTCTTCTGCTTGGGGTGAAATGTTCTGAAGATATCTATTAAATCCAGTTGATCTAGTGTGTCATTTAAGGCCGCTGTTTTTTTGTTAATATTTTGTCTGGAGGATCTACCCATTGCTGTCAGTGGGGTATTAAAGTCCTCTACTATTGTAGTATGGCTATTTATCTTATGGCTTATGGCCGTCAAAATATGCTTTATATATTTAGGTGCTCCTATATTAGTCGCATAATATTTACAATGGTTATATCCTCTTGTTGGATTGCTCCCTTTATCATTATGTAGTGATCTTCTTTATCTCTTACTATAGCCTTTGTTTTAAAGTCTACTTTGTCAGATTCAAGTATTGCTACCCCAGCTTTTTATTCATTTTTATTTGAATGAAATATTTTCTTCCATCCCTTCACTTTCATTCGCTGTGTATCTTTTGCTCTGAGGTGTGTTTCTTGTAGACAGCATATGTACAGTTCTGTTTTCTTATCCATGCAGCTACTCTATGTCTTTTGATTGGAGTATTTAATTCATTTCCATTTAAGGTTATTATTAATATGTACTTATTTAATGCCATTTTATTTTTTAAATCGACAGTTCTCTTTTTCTCGATTTCTATTGTTGTTGTTTATTTTTTTTTCCTTTTCTCTGTTTACATCAGGCTCCTTAACATTTCTTGCAGTACTGGTTTGGTTGTAATGAATTCCTTGAGTTTTCTTTTTGTATGAAAAGCTTTTAATTTCTCCTTCAATTTTAAATGATAGCCTTGCTGGATAAAGTAGTCTTGGTTGTAGGTTCTTGTTCTGCATTACTTTGAATATTTCTTGCCAGTCACTTCTAGCCTCAAGTGTTTCTGTTGAGAAGTCAGAAGCCATCCTTTTGGGGCTTTTCTGAAGGTAGTTAACTGCTTTTCTCTTGCAGCTTTAGTATTTTTTTTGTTTGTTTCTTAACTTTGGCATTTTAATTATAATGTGTCTTGGTGTAGGCCTCCTTGGGTTCCTCTATAATGGGACTCTCTGTGCTTCTTGATCTTGTGTGACTTCTTCCTTTCATTGATTTAGGAAAATTTTCAGATATGATTTCATCACACAGGTTTTCTATATCTTGTTTGTTTTCTACTCTTTCAGGAACCCCTATGATGCGGATGCTGTTTCTTTTCATGTTGTCTCAGAGCTCTCTTAGAGTTTTCTCAGTCTTTTTGTACCTCATTTTGTTTGCTGCTCTGCTTCTGTGCTTTTGTTTATCTTTTTCTCTAAATCACTGATTCAATCTTCTGCTTCATTCAGCCTGCTGTTTATTCCTTCTAGTGTAGTCATCATTTTATTGTTGCTGTAAGATCCTTGGGCATCCTAAAAATCATTATTTTAAACTCTGCATCTGGTACTTCAGTTACTTCAATTTCATTTAGTTATTTTTCTGGGTATTTCTCTTGTTGATTCATTTGGGTTGCATTACTTTGCCTATTTTGTCTACGTGTTAGGTAGTGCTGTCTGACTGAAATTTTTGTGGTGTCTTTATGAAAAAGATGGGCTCAGTGTTACTGACTTCCAGGCCACCTGTTTTTCTAGTTCTAGGAATGCTTTTTGAGTCTTGAGAGTACTATTTTCTTTCACATGGTGTGTGAATATTGAATTCAATTGGTCATTTTATGCATACAGTTATTCCTTCAGGCAAGCTGGCTCTAAGGGTCATCCTTGACTATATGTATTACACACACTCTGCAATGTCTGTCCTGTTGGGTGTATTTATTCTCCACAGTGTTTAGTGCCTGCTAGACTCATCTTTTGGGCCTGCTGCTTGTGTAGGTAGCTGAGTTTAGGATTGGTGCTATCTGCCACCTACCAGTCAGTAGTTTTGTTGGTTCTGGATCTTCTTGGGATGGTGTCAATTGTTGTTTGTAACCTGGTATGGGCTACCATTCTGCAGCTACTGCTCTTTTCTGTTTGTGTCTGCATTTTCTGTGCCTGGGTAGTGTGGGAGGGGCCAACCTGTGTATATGGATCAGCTTCTTCCTGCTTAGAGATGAAAGCAGCTTCCTAAAAGCCCCAAGCTCTGTAAAATTTGCTTCCATTTTTCAGCTGCTCTTTTTCCTCTTGCAGCTGCCTGGTCTTCCCTCAGAGTCTTCTATTGAAAAACTGTAGTGTGGGCTCAGATTGGCCTCATGCAACCAACCCCTCTATTTGTTGCATGATTATTGGGATAGGGCAGCTGAGGCTGGGAATATAACGTTAGTGGGACTCCCAGCTCAGGGGTGTCTTGGTCAGGAGTTCAGTATGGGTAATGTGTCCCCTACTCCAGAGCCTAATCACTTACCACTGCTGGATACTCAAATTTTATTTATCCCTATCAAGGGGAGCAGAAGGTTCAGACCAAGTGTGGCCGACAGTCCTCTCTGCAGAAGTTCAAACAGTTAGTGAGACCCTGGTCTCAGGCAGGAAGACTGAGAGAGTCCTCTCCTGGGGTTTACTGTGCCCCCTCTCTTGCAAATAGCTAAGCACCTCAACTAGTCCCAACAATAGGCTCACAGGGGCCCACACTTTAAATGTCCATGCTCTGAGCTTCTCTCCCTTTCCCCTGTGGCATCTAGCTCAGCTGAGCAGGATATCCAGCAGCAGGGCCAGATGACTGTGAAGCTCCACCCTATCCAATGCACATGAACCACTGTGCCAGTGCTGATCACAGAGAGTGAAACTTGCCTCAGCTCAGTCAGGTGAGGAGCCCTTCCTCAGGATACCACTCTAGCAAGGGTTGTAATGTCCTGAACCTATGCTTTCTACAGCTGGCCACTGGATGTGCCGGCCATGGGCCTCCCTGGCAGGAACCTGATGCAGACCAGTGTGAGACACTGCCTGTGACTGTCCCTCAGCAACCTCTTGGAGCTATAAGCAATGCAGAATTTGTGGCTGCCTCTGCTGGGCCCAGGTGCACATGAAAATACTAGGCTGGCTTTTACCCACACTGGGCCTAGAGGAAGGTCCACTTACAAAGGCCAAGTTTCCCTGAGTCTCATAGCCATCAGCCTCGTTTGCTGGCTGCTTGTTGAGCTCAGCTGATGAAAAAAAGAATCTGCTAGATTCTAGCACCTGCAGCAATTCAGGGATTAGGAAAGGAGGAGGTGGGTTTGGCTTTGCACCTTGGCCCCAGGTGTCAAGTTTTTCCAGACTTTTATCACAGGTCTCAGTAGGGTGTGGTCCCAGGAGTCTGGTGAGTGTGGCCTCTGAGACTTAGAGGTGTGGTCTGCCCTCCCACAGTTTTTTTTTTTTAATTTTTCTGAAGCTGGAAACGGGGAAAGACAGTCAGACAGACTCCCGCATGCGCCCGACTGGGATCCACCCAGCACGCCCACCAGGGGGCGATGCTCTGCCCCTCAGGGGCGTCGCTCTGTTGCGACCAGAGCCACTCCAGCGCCTGGGGCAGAGGCCAAGGAGCCATCCCCAGCACCCGGGCCATCTTTGCTCCAGTGGAGCCTTGGCTGCGGGAGGGGAAGAGAGAGACAGAGAGGAAAGAGGGGGGGGGGTGGAGAAGCAAATGGGCGCTTCTCCTATGTGCCCTGGCCGGGAATTGAACCCGGGTCCCCCGCACGCCAGGCCGGCGCTCTACCGCTGAGCCAACCGGCCAGGGCCCTCCCACAGTTTTAACTGAGTCTCCTGTAAGGTGGAAGCACCATTCCTAGGCTCAGGAGCATGGGTTAGGGGTAGCTCCAGCCTCAGCACCAAAAAACCGAGTCACTGACGCGCCCCCTGCTTCCTGGCCTCTCAGAACAACCCACAGCCATCCCTGGGGTAGGAGATTCCTGAGGGCAGAGCAGTTGAGTTTCCCCAGGCTGATGCCACTCAGAGGGGATTGCTCCATCCAAGAGAGATGGCGACTGCAGTATTGGAGAATGACTCAGCACAGGGGTGGCCATCCCCCACAGAGTCTCTCCCTGGGCCTCCAACTTTACATTCTCCTCATGCAACTCTAGTCCGGTCAGCCTTCCCCTCACTCGAACCTCAGGTAAGTGGTTGTGAACAAGATTTTCTGCTTGAGCCCTTTAAGATGGATCCTGTGTCTCCAAGAGCTTTATCTATTTCTCGTATAAGAAACTGCTTTTTTCACCTACAAATGCTGTGTGGGTGCCTCTTCTAGGCTCTGGGGCTCTAGTCTGGGGCTCCAAGTCTGGCGTTGAGCACCCACATCTCTCAGGGAGACCCTCCTCACCATGAGAGTCCCTCTGGATCCTCAGCCACAGCTTACTCCCATGGCAGTTTTATTCATGTCTCCAGCCTTCGTACCAGTCTCTGTGACTTCTGTGATCCTTGATTATAAACTTATCTTTGTTTAGTCTGAAGTTGGTTTTTCAAGATGATTGTTCTTTAATTAAGTTGTAATCCAATCTGGTCTGGGAGGTGGCAGTTGGAATGTCTGCCTACTCCATTGCCATCTTGGAATCTCTTCAATTCCCTTTAAATACATAGATCCCTTTTTTGTTTGTTTATTTTATTGATTTTAGAGAGAAAGGGAGAGAGCAGGAAAGAAACAGGAGCGTCTGTTCCTGTATGTGCCCTTACTGGGAATCAAACCAGCAACCTCTTGTGTTTTGGCACAATGCTCTAACCAACTGAGCTATCTGGCCAGGGCTATAGATGCTTTAAATGCTAATTTCCCCAATTCTCACTTTTCTTTTTTGAACCTATTTTATTCCTCTCTTCATAATCTATTTGTTCTTCAGGAACCTGTGGTCTTCAATCCCTCTGAAGCATTTCCTTACCATTATACCACACCACTGTTTTCAGAAGTCTGCATCCTAATTTGCTATTATGTCATGACTCTCTCAGCACTGTGAGTCAGGCAGGACAGAAACTAGTCTCTTGAGCAGCTCCAGACAAGCCAGAATTTTGAAAATGAGTTGTACTTTCCTTCCTGCCCTACGGGAAGAGTAAGAAATAGATTGCCTTTCTCTGGATATGACACATTAAATATTCAAAGTCTACAAACTTCTTTTTTGGGTGACTTTTTCTTTAATTTTTTAAAGGTTTTATTTATTCATTTTAGAGAGAGAGAATGAGAGATAAAGATAGAGAAGGGCTTGAGCAGGAAGCATGAACTCTCATATGTGCCTTAACCAAGTAAGCCTAGGGTTTCAAACTGGCAAACTCAGCATTCCAGGTCAACACTTTATCCACTGTGCCACCACAATCCAGGCAAATGTGGGTTTTTTATTGGTTAGCATTTGTTTAGTTGCTACAGATCAACATGCTACTTTTGTCAGTAGGTTACTTAGTACTTCTGTGGGAGAACAGGGCCCTGTAATCTGCCAGTACCTCATTTTTATATTTTTTAGAATTGGAGGGAGTGTTTTCCATATTTAGGTGGGTTTTCTTATAGAAGCTAAAGTTGAGGTGTGCTAACAGACTAGTCTGCTCATTGACTGGAGTCAACATTATTACCTCTGCTATTGAGAGTTATCTGTTTCTAGGCTATATGTTTAAGTTCTTCACTTATTTTACTTGAAAGCTGTTAGAATCTGTTGAGAATTCTGTGAAGTATTTATCAAGAAAAATGATTTTTTAACAGAAAATGATATTTCATTAAAATGAAAAAAAATCAAATCTGGTATAGCAACATTTATCTCCAACAAAACAGACAGAAATACAAAGTCTTTAATAAGAGACAAAGAAGGACACCACACAATGATAAAGGGACCAATCCAACAAGAGGATATATATTTTTTATTAATTTATTGTGTTTATATAGATTTTAGTGTCCCCCAAATTCATCCTATCCTTCCTCATGTTCCCCAGTACATCCCCCCTCCCCCCTCCCCATAACACCCTCACCTCATCCTTCCAGGATTTGCATTTCTTCTCTCATCCCATCCTATCAGCCTATCATCCCCTTTCCTCTGTCCACTTTCCCTCTGGATCCTTTGATCCCACCTCTGTCTCTATTCCGCTCCTCAGTTCATATTGTTCATCAGATTCCTCAGATGAGTGAGGTCATATGATATTTTTCTTTCTCTGCCTGGCTTATTTCACTTATCATAATAGTTTCCAGGTCCATCCATGTTGTCACAAAAAAATAATATTTCCTTCTTTTTCATGACTCCATAGTATTCCATTGTGTATATGTACCACTGCTTTTTAATCCTGATGGCACTTGGGCTGTTTCCAGGTCTTCACTATTGTGAACAATGCTGCCATAAACATGGGGGTGCATTTCTCCTTTTGACTTGTTGATACGGTGTTCTTGGGACATATTCCTAAAAGTAGGATGGCTGGGTCAAAAGACAGTTACATTTTTAATTTTTTTGAGGAATCTCCATACTGTTTTCCACAGTGGCTGCACCAGTCTGCATTCCCACCAGCAGTGCAGGAGGGTTCCCTTTTCTCCACATCCTCGCCAGCACTTATTCTGTGTTGTTTTGTAAATGAGCACCATTCTGACTGGTGTGAGGTGATATCTCATTGTGGTTTTAATTTGCATTTCTCTAATGATTAGTGATGTTAAACATTTTTTCATATGCCTATTGGCCATCTATATGTCCTCTTTGGAGAAATGTCTATTAAATGTCTTTTCTTCTGCCCATGTTTTGATTGGACTTTTTATCTTCCTGGTGTTGAGATTTACAAGTTCTTTATAAATTTTGGTTATTAACCCCTTATCAGACATATTGTCGAATATGTTCTCCCATTGTGTGACTTGCCTTTTTATTTTGTTCATATTGTCTTTAGCTGTGCAAAATCTTTTTAGTTTGATATATTTCCATTTGTTTATCCTGTCCTTTATTTTCCTTGTATATAGAGATACATCAGCAAATACATTGCTGCGAGAGATGTCAGAGAGCTTACTGCCTATGTTTTCCTCTAGGATGCTTATGGTTTCATGACTCACATTTAAGTCTTTTATCCATTTTGAGTTTATTTTTGTGAATGGTGTAAGTTGGTGGTCTAGTTTCATTTTTTTGCAGGTAGCTGTTCAGTTTTCCCAACTCCATTTGTTTTCCCAACACCATTGTCTTTACTCCACTGTATGCTCTTACCTCCTTTGTCAAATATCAATTGTCCATAAAGCTGTGGGTTTATTTCTGGGTTCTCTGTTCTGTTCCATTGACCTATATGCCTGTTCTTATGCCAGTACCAGGCTGTTTGAGTACAATGGCCTTGTAGTATAACTTGATATCGGGAAGTGTGATACCTCCCACTTTATTCTTCTTTTTCAAGATTGCTGAGGCTATTCATGTCCTTTTTTGGTTCCATATAGGTTTTTGGAGTATTTGTTCTATATCTTTGAAGTATGTCCTTGGTATTTTAATAGGAATTGCATTGAATTTATAATTGCTTTGGGTAATACAGACATTTTAATGATGTTTATTCTTTGTAGCCATGAACATGGTATATGCTTCCACTTGTTTGTATCTTTCTTGATTTCTTTTACCAATGTTTTATAATTTTCCGAGTACAAGTCTTTAACCTCCATGGTTAAATTTACTTCTAGGTATTTTATTTTTTTGTTGCAATAGTGAAGGGGATTGTTTTTTTAATTTCTCTTTCAGACAGATTATTGTTGGTGTATAAAAATGCTTCCGATTTCTGAGTATTAATTTTATATCCTGGCACCTTGCTGAATTCTTTTATCAGGTCCAATGGTTTTTTTAGTTACACCTTAGGGTTTTCTATGTACAGTATCATATCATCAGCAAATAATGATAGTTTTATTTCTTTTCCAATTTGGATGCCTTTTATTTCTTCTTGTTGTCTGATTGCTGTGGCTAGGACTTCCAGAACTATATTAAGAGCGGGGATTGCTTTTAACTTTTGCGCATTGATTATGATGTTGACTGTGGGCCTGTCATAGATGGCCTTGATCATGTTGAGATATGTTCCCTGTATTCTCGCTTTGCTGAGAGTTTTGATCATAAATGGGTGCTGGATTTTATCAAATGCTTTTTCTGCATCTATTGAAATTATCATGTGGTTTTTCTCCTTCTTTTTGTTTATGTGATGAATCACATTGATTGATTTGTGAGTATTGTAACAGCCTTGCCTCCCAAGAATAAATCCCACTTGATCATGATGTACAATTTTTTTCATGTATTGCTGGATCCAGTTTGCTAATATTTTCTTGAGAATTTTAGCATCTAAATTCATGAGTAATATGCCAATAATTAGAAGAGGACCAGCCCAGGTGAAGATGGGTGGCTGCCATCATTAGTTAAGTGGGTTGTAGAAGGAGAGGTCCTTGTGCAGTTTCTCTTGCAGACGGTAGAGGACCCCGATGCTTTCTTCCATTGGGCCAGTCTCCTTGAACAGCATTGCTCCCTGCTTTAGCTCACTCTGGTGGCAGGTTCCTGGTGGGAGGGACAGGAGCAACAGGAGGGTCTGCAGGGCCCAACCTTTTAGCGAGCCAGAGATGGGTGGGGCCCAGTGGTTCCGACTGCCAACAGTCCTGCAAGGGGCAAGCTTGAGGACAGAGACATGGTTAGAAATGAGGGTAGTATTGATTATGGGTACTGAGGAAGATGTTGTCAGCTGGGTAGTGGCTTCGAGACTTTGTAGAATGTCCCAACTCAGGAGGGGTACAGGGCATGATGGCATAACTAAGAAGGAATGCAAAAAGGGGATTCCATCCAAACTGCATGTCAGGGGCGGTGTGCGAAGGAGAAAGAATGGGTCCCATCAACTCCTATAACTGAGGCCTGTGAGGGAGTTAGAGGTCCAGAATGTGATGGCAAAACAGAGAAGGCAGCTCCCATGTCCACAAGAAATGAGATGAACTTACCTGCTCCTGTAGCATTACCCTGGGTTCAGTGAGGGTGATGAGGGTCTTCGAGTCCAGGCAGCATCAGTCATCCATGAGGCCTAGGAGTTCAAGCGGTGGGCCCACCTGGCTGGCTTGGCCTCCCATTTGGGTGACTTGTCCTTCATGTAGAGACACAAGGAAAAGCCTGTTGCCGAAAAGGGGCAATTGCTCCACCAGTGACCAGGCTGCTTATAGTTAGGGCAGGGCTTAGTGGGTGGCCTTGGGCAGGGGCCCTGCCGGGACCAGTGACCCTCCCTGCCACATTTTGGCCCGGACTTGGGTTGGGCACCTCCTGTGCCTTGCCCCTGTTGCTCTGCCAGCCCCAGGGCTGCAACAAGAGCCTGTGTTTGGAGCATTACCTTCTGCTGCATACAGGCCTGGCAAGCAGCCTTAGCCTTTTTCTACTAGCTGCAGCCATTAAAAATTTTAAATGCCATGTTCACAGGTCTCAGATAGGGGTTTGGGGTTGAGAATAAGAGGAGGGGGGTTTCTGGGGAGCCTGGCACCCAGATATGCTGGAAATGACAGAGCCAGAGGCAGGACAGGGCCAGGCCTTCCTGCAAGAAAATCAAGGTTAGGCCATGGGGTCAGGAGCCCGGCAAAGCCACATGAGGGCCAATGGCCAGTGGAGGAGGGCCTGATGGGGGAGGGGCTTAAAAACACAGCAGAGAAAGGAGGAGCCCCTGGCCAGCAGGGTAGGAGAAAGATGGACTGGTATTTGCAGGTGAATGAGAAAGAGGATTCAGCGAACGGAGGGGAGGAGCCAGATAAGACCGAGGAAGCCAGTGCAGGAGAGGGAGAGAATTGGAGGTTGGCGGAGAAGGAAAGATCAGAAGTGGAGGGTTTAGCTGAGGTTTCTCTGGCCAAAAAATGGTAAAAAAAAAGGGCTTGAGCTATACAGCAGCTGGCACAGAGATTAGGACAGGAGTGCAAATACTAGAAGCCCTAAATGTAAGGGATCTCAACCATATCCCAGTTCTTTGGCAATAGTTAAACTGGAGAGGGTGTTAAAATTGAAATTCCCTTCGGGAGGCTACCTGGTTTGATTATCCAGTGGGTTTAGTGGCCAGCCACATCGGAGAAGATCAGTTTCTTCTTCTTTAGGGAGGGAGAGATTCCGGATAAGGCACTCCAGAAGTGTTTTTTTGTTTGTTTGTTTGTTTGTTTGTTTTTGTATCTTTCTGAAGCTGGAAACAGGGAGAGACAGCCAGACAGACTCCCGCATGCGCCCGACCAGGATCCACCCAGCACGCCCACCAGGGGGCGACGCTCTGCCCACCAGGGGGCGATACTCTTCCCCTCCAGGGCGTCGCTCTGCCATGACCAGAGCCACTCCAGCGCCTGGGGCAGAGGCCAAGGAGCCATCCCCAGCACCCAGGCCATCTTTGCTCCAATGGAGCCTCGGCTGTGGGAGGGGAAGAGAGAGACAGAGAGGAAGGAGAGGGGGAGGGGTGGAGAAGCAGATGGGCGCCTCTCCTGTGTGCCCTGGCCGGGAATCGAACCTGGGACCCCTGCGTGCCAGGCCGACGCTCTACCAATGAGCCAACCAGCCAGGGCCTCCAGGAGTGTTTTTGAGTCATGTTTAGATTTCTGTGCCTCCCATGGCCACCCTCAGTTCTTGGAGTGATCAGAGATAAGAATCAGCATCCTGCAACTCAAGCTCTGGTCACTGGACAGTTAAGTAGAGTGGGAGTGTCCAGGACGTCTCCACGGGCACACATGCACTTGAAACAGATAAGAGATCCCTGATGCAGCTGCGATTATGAACAGGGAATTTCAGCAGAAAGAACTGAGGGGAATTTGGAGCCAGGAAACTTACTGTACCATATGCCAAAGTGGGTGGGAGGTCAGAGGTCCTGGTTCTTTCTCAGAAGAGAAGGGGAGAGGAGTGGCCCCAGCAGGCATTAAACTCCTCCCAGGTTTTGGCACCAAATGTAAGGTATTTTCCCTGCCGAGGAAGAAGAAAGGGCATAGCCACCAAGTATGAAATAGCATAAGCTTTATTTAGTACAGTGCTTCCCAAACGATGTTCTCTGGTCCTCGAGATGGGGGCCAGAGAAGTCGCACGGTGGAGGGGGGGTCTGCGTGGGGGTGATTTATAGGGTCATTAGGGCAGTTGAATTGATATGACGTGGCAAAATTTTATTGACTGACAGACGATTGTTCTTTTTCAAAGGGCTCCAGGGAAGTTTATTTTGGCACACATCGGTGTGGGCAGTTCCAGCCAAAGTTCCTGGGCCTGGTTTCCTACGTGACCTTCCCCCATAGCCAACTGACCTCACAACACTGAGAAAAGAGGATGGGATCGGGAGGCCTCTTCAATGCTGATGGCAATATCAGAGAGCAGAAAAAAAAGATTTATAATGATATATTTTAAAATCAAGCTGATATATTTTGTCCTTTGGCATGGTCTGTTTGGGGGACCTGAAGTGCTGTTATTTGTTCATTCTAAATGACTAGGTATATTTTTTTAGAGAAAGATGAAGATATGTATAACAGTAGCTTTCTTTAGCTTTTCTTGTCATTCATGCTAGCTAAAATCAATGTATAAAGCTATAGAAATCTAAGGTCTTTATAGAAGAACATGTTGTATGAATAAGTTTTAACTTAAAGGATAGCTAAGTAAGGCCAGTTGAGGATTTAAAACTCATGATTTTGGCCCTGGCTGGTGGGCTCAGTGGTAGAGCAGCAGTCTGGTGTGTGGAAGTCCCAGGTTCGATTCCTGGCCAGGGCACACAGGAGAGCACCCATCTGCTTCTTCACCCTTCCTTCTCTCCTTTCTCTCTGTCTCTCTCTTCCCCTCCCACAGCCAAGGCTCCATTGGAGCAAAGTTGGCCTGGGCACTGAGGATGGCTCCATGGCCTCTGCCTCAGGCACTAGAGTGGCTCTGGTTGCAACAGAGCAATGCCCCAGATGGGCAGAGCATCGCCCCCTGGTGGGTGTGCTGAGTGGATCCCTGTTGGACGCGTGCAGCAGTCTGTCTGCCCTTCTCCCTTTGGACAAAATAAAAAACAAAAAATAAAAAGCATGATTTATTTTCATTTTGCAGTTTAATTGGTTGGGGTCAGATAAGAAGAGGAGTAACCATCAAGCCAACAGGAGATGAGATGATGACTGAAAAATATCACTTAAAAATACATTTGGATGAAGTCATATTTCTCTTATCAACCTAAGGGTATAATTTCAAAGCAGTAGGGGAAAGCACAGTTCACAGATTATTGCCTTAGAAGCCACAAGGTTATTTTAATTTTTTTTTGTGTGTGAAGAAATTTAGTCTCAACTACTAGAATAAATAATATTTCAATAAATATCAAAATTGGTATATTAATAGATTAAATACTCATTTTAGCAGAAATTGATTATTTCTGAAGAGTTTCAAGTTTGTACATTGGTTCAGGTTTGAAATAAACTATTAAAACCAGTCTTTGCTTATAGCACACATACAGCTGAACCTGTTTGAAATAAAGCTTTTCTTATTTTGTCATGATTGGTCTTTTTTTATATATACTTAAAGGGCTATTGAAACTTGTAAAAACCTGACAAAAGGTCTCCTTGAAAACCAGCTCATAACATCATATGTTATGTTGACTTCTCTAGACTCTACGACAAAAATTAGTAGGGTTCAAATTAAATTAACCTTTAGAGCATGAGTGTTCATTTACATGGATAAACCTTTCTGTCTTGCTATTTTCCCACTATTTTTGAGTTTCCTACATGGGAAACTCAAAACTTTCACTTACCCTCTCCTGATGATGCCCTGTACTTTTTTTTCACTGGTTATTTCTGAAACTGAACAGTTTTCCCTTTAGAAATATGGTTTAACCAAATAATCCTAGATAACTAACAAGATCTTTCTAGGCCTTATTTTATATTTCATCTTTTCAGTTGATTTAGTTATAATGTAGATTCTAATACTAGTAATTACTATCAAGGTGCAAGTACTTTTGTCTTTGTTCTTTTCTTATTTTTGCCATTTTCTTAAATACTTCAAGTTATTAATAGTTATCAATATAGGCACATTGATGATTTTAATGTACATCTGAAGAAAACAAGAACTTTCAGAAGACAAGATACTGATGCTCTAAGCATTTTCCAGAGGAAGTAAATTATAATGTAATTATTGATGTGTTTTTATTATCCCTCATATATTAAAATGACTGAATTTACTCACAATTGACTTGCTCATTAACTAGCCAGTCTTTAATAACAAGTATTAAAAGTAATTGTCATTTTGTGATACTAAAGACTGATTCAAAAAACTCTTGTAGTATGATTATAGTATTTTAAAAAGCATCAAGACTATTTATTTTTTAAGTGAGAGGAGGGAAGGCATAGACATATTCCCACATGCACCCCTACTGAGATCTACTCAACAAGCCCCCCTACAGGACAATGCTCTGCCCATCTGGATGTTGCTGTGTTGTTCAGCAACCAAGCTATAATTAGCTCCTGAGGTGGAGGCTAAGGAGTCATCCTCGGCACCAGGGGTCAACTCACTCCAATTGAGCCATAGCTTTAGGAGGGAAAGAAAGAAGCAAGAGGGGGAAAGTATAGAAGCAGATGATCCATTCTGCATACCCTGACTGGAAATTGAACCTGGTACATTCACACACCAGGCCAACACTACCACCAAGCCAACCAGCCAGGACCAAGACAATGTTAACATTTAGGCTGTTGGGAGTTTCTGGGTCATAAATTTATTTTAGGGATGAAAACATGGTTTTATTATCCAAGAAAAATGCTTTTAAATGAACAGTTTTGCATATGATTCAGAGTTACTAGAGTACTTTCATTAATTTCATTATGAAGAATCCCTATAATCTTTTGCCCTGTCCAGGTAGTTCAATTGGATAGATCATTGTTCTGATAGGCCAACATTACAGGTTGAGGCCTGGTTAGTATTTCACTAACAAATGCAAGCTTGGATGCCTGTCACAACAAAAGCCAAATTTCTGAGACATGCTGGTACAAAGGGAAATGGAAAGGTTTAGCTAGCTGCTATAACCTGGGAGAATGTTGGTCTTCCATCTCAAAGACTATCCCCCTTCCTGCTCAAGCCCAACATTCTTAAAAGGAGAACAGGGCTTGGCCCTGGCTGGTTGGCTCAGTGGTAGAGCATCAACCTGATGTGCAGGAGTCCTGGGTTTGATTCCCAGCCAGGGCACACAGGGGAAGCACCCATCTGCTTCTCCACCCCTCCCCCTCTCCTTCCTCTCTGTCTCTCTCTTCCCCTCCCGCAGCCAAGGCTCCATTGGAACAAAGTTGGCCCAGGCGCTGAGGATGGCTCCATGGCCTCTGCCCCGGGCGCTAGAGTGGCTCTGGTCACAACAGAGCAATGCCCCAGATGGGCAGAGCATCGCCCCCCGGTGGGTATGCCGGGTGGATCCCAGTTGGGCGCATGCGGGAGTCTGTCTGCCTCCCCGTTTCCAACTTCAGAAAAATGCAAAAAGGAAAAAAAAAAAGGAGAAGAGGGCTTTTGCTATGCTAAGATCCTTCTAGCTTTTAGTGTATCGCGTCCCTGTTCATGTAGTCTAGCTTTTGTCACATTCAGGCCCTGTCCATCATTCTAGCCTTTGGTATGCAGAAGCCCTATTCCTCATTTGTAGCTTTTGGTGTGCTTTGTGTAAGATCTGTTCCTTTGTGCCATCTTGGCTAATGGGTACACTCCTCTGCACTCCCTCTCTATGGAGTTATCATCAAAACTATGTAATCTTACAAAGGTAAATGGATGGAGATACCATCTTTTGTAGGTTTTCTGTTGTTGAGGGAGGTAAATTTCCTATTCTAGGGCCAAAGATTCTTGCTATCTACTAATGAGGAAGAAGATCAGAATGGAGGGCAGCCTTTACATGATGGAGGGTTGCTGTCTTTAGAAGGTGGCATACATGGTGTCTAGAGCAGTGATTTTCAACCTTTTTTGAGCCGCAGCACATTTTTTACATGTACAAAATCCTGGCTCCATGGATTTTGTACATGTAAAATGTACAAAAATGACACAAAATGACACTCTAACACAGTACATATTATACATATAGTTAGTAATATAGTTTCTAAATGTATTTATACTCACTTAGTGTGAAACCTGGGCCTGTTTTGATGAACACAAAAGGGATATCCTGGCAGGAATGGTAGAAAGACACACACGAAGCTCTTCCTCAACAGTTCTCAGTCTCTCTCTGTTTTTAGTTTTTATCGCAGTCAAGCTTAAGAAGCTCAGCTCACATAGATATGTAGTTGAAAATGGGAGCAATGTCAAAATAGCTTTGTTGGCCAGAATGGGGAACTCCTTGGCAACAGATAACCAAAAACTGTCCAAAGGAAGATCAGCAAACTTTAGCTTTAAACCATGATCTTGTTTTAGTTCAGTGAGTTCCTCTTGCTCCTTTAAAGTCATGTCCTGTCCAGCAACAGATACTGAGCTGTATGGGTCCCTAACCCAGTCAAGGCATTCTGTGAAGGCTGAAGAGAAATAAAATGACAATATCTTCTTTAGAGTTTACAAATGTCTGCCAATCACCTTGCACATTGCAGCAGTGTTGCCATCATGCTGTTTCTCAGTGAGCGGGAACATCTCAAGGTTGCCACGCTGCACATGCTATTGCCAGAGCTGCACCTTTAAATGGAATCCATTCATTTTATCAGTGCTTGTAAGCAGGTTTTCATTTCGGCCTTGCATCCATGTGTTCAGTTCATTCAGATAATGAAATATATCAGCCAGGTATGCCAGCTTTGCACACCACTCATCACTTGCAAGCAGCTTTGAGTAATCGGACTTCTCGTTTGTCAGAAATACTTTAAGTTCCTCTCACAACTCATATACACAGGCCAGCACTTTGCCATGCGACAGCCACCAGACCTCCATGTGGAGCAATAAGATTTTATGTTCCGCTCCCATTTCTTTACACAAAGACATAAATAAGAGATATCTCAAAGGTCGCATCTTCACAAAGTTCACTATGCTCACAACATCATCCAACACAGGAGCTAGATCTTCTGGTAAGGTCTTTGCAATGAGGGCCTCACGGTGCAAAAAACAATGTGTAACAATAACATCTGGGTTTCTTTCTTTGACCCTACTTATGAAGCCTTTGATGTGCCCGACCATGGCTGCGGCTCCATCAGTGCAGACACCTGTGCAGTTTTCCCATGTAAGCCCGCTTTTATCAAGATATTTCAATGTGACCCGAAATATTTCCTCTCTTGTTGATTTTTCTGGCAATGCCTTGCAAAATAGGAAGTTTTCTCTAATGGCTTCTCCATCCACAAAACGCACATTGGCCAAGAGCTGACAATGTCCACTAATATCCGTCGACTCATCAAGTTGCAAGGCAAATTTCTTACTGATGCGCACCTTTTCCAGAACAACAGTTTCAATGTCCGCAGACATGTCATCAATATGTCTGGCAATTGTGTTATTTGAGAGAGGCACTTTAGCTATCTCTTTGGCCATGGTAGGGCCAACCATCTCATTTACAATGGCTTTACAAGCTGGCAGTATTAATGTTTCTGCCACAGTGTGGGACTTTTTTTGATTTAGCTACGAGTTCAGCAACAAGGTAGCTAGCTTTGAGGGCTCTCTCATTTACCTTTGTGGTTTTTCTCAAAAAAGTTGCCCATTTCTCATTGTTTGTATGTAAACATACAAAATAGTCCATCGGCTTGTTTTGAATGGAAGGATGTTTTGTTTGGAGATGGTGTTTAAGCTTGCTTGGCACCATGGCGCTATTAAGCTTCTCACCACACAACAAGCACAGCGGAGTTGGTGCTGTCTCATCCCCGGTGAAATTAAATCCAAATGAAAGATAGCTTTTGCTGTATTGCCTCGAGCTCACCATCTTGTCTTTTTTCTTTTGTTGACCACTCATACTAGGGCCTTCATCTGGGTCAGAATTTTGTCCAGGGCCCTGTTCGGCATTTGCATTTTTCCCTCTCAAAAACTTCTCCATCACTGTCACTTGCACATGTTGCTGAGACCCCAAACTGTCACAAGAGTGAAATATGCCTGGCAGAGGTCCTTTAAATAAATTACATTTATTAAAAAAAAAGTTAAATAAAAAAGGATAACCCCCTCATATAGACAGTCCCATGTAACATCTCTCATATATACAGTCCCATGTAACCTCATATATATAGTCCCATGTATCCCCTCATATATACAGTCCCGCTAATAGATACTGGAGCTTTCATCAAGGTTGTGGGCTCAAATCAATTTGGCAAATACTCTCTCTATATAGAGACTGGACAAAATCAATTTTAGAAAATGTTGGGTACTTGTGTAACATCATAAGTCCTCAGAGCATCTCTACTATTAGATTGAGAAGTTTGCTCTCTAGGTAAGGATTCTGATAAACACTAGAGTTCTCCCTGAGGTTGTGGGTTCAAATCCCATGGTCACCTGGGTGCAGGGGCCTTGGTTCTGTCTGTTTTGATGGTGTATATAGAGATTTGAGCTCTTTAAGAAGATGACCCTTCAGGAGGCCATATACAAGATAGATAACATTGTGATGCATTACGATGCATTGTATATCACCCTCTGTGGGGACCTCTTTTAAAAAGAAAAAGGTCAAATATCTATATACACCATCAGGATAGACATAACCAGCTGAGGCTGAGGCTTCATCTAGTGGTGGCAACATTTACCTCCAGCCCTGACCAGGATTAGAAATCAGGACCATTAGAAGCAGCTTCAACTTCTCACCACGGCCACACAATGACAAGAGCGTGGCAGCCCAAGTGGGGACCTTCCTGGGTGTGGATGAGAGGCAGCCTACTATTGGTTCATCACTAGTGGTCGGGATGAATCCTAGAAGGTGATTGGTCAGTGAGCATTCCCTGTGCCTTCACTCTTCCTGTCACTGATTGCTGGAGGGATTGTGAGGGGAATGTTTATGTTTGGATGGAGGTGGCTGGCGGCGGGCCAGATAAATAGCCTCTGTGGGCCATATCCAGCACGTGGGCCGTAGTTTGAGGACCCATGTTTAATTTCCCCATGGCACACCTGACCATGTCTCATGGCATACTGGTCTGAGGATGACACTACTGAACAAGCAAAGCTGGTGAACTGCTTCAGATTTCAAGGGGTGAGTGTTATAAATAGGTTTCCAAAGTGAGACCTATGGTGCAAAAAAATATTTAGTGAGAGGTACACCTAGTACTGCAGGGGGAATTTTGTAGTGAAACTGGAAAGACTAAAGGATCTCCTTGACTAACCCTTTTGGTGCCACACTCAGCAGTGGGATGTTTGTCAAAGAAGCCACTCTCTGGAAATGTGAATAAAGGCATTTTCAGTCCAAGCAGACATAAAGCATAGTAACTGACAAAAAATAATAACATTCTCACTTAGCTGTGGGAGGCACTGCTTTTTTCCAAATGAGAAATTTCAAATCTAGGAGTACCGGTGCAGATATCCTGTTGCAGTATCAACAACAGCAGCAAAGCCTGGCTGGTTGCCTCAGTAGAGGATCGGCCTGGCATATGGATGTCCCAGGTTTGATTCCTGGTCAGGGCACACAGGAGAAACAACCATCTGCTTCTTCACCTCTCCCACTCCTTTCCTCTTCCCCTCCTGCAGACATAGCTTGATTGGTTCTAGAACATCAGCCTCAGATACTGAAGATGGCTCCATGGAGCCTCTGCTTATGGTGTTAAAAATAGTTCAGTTGCCACCATGGCCTCAGATGAGGCAGAATATCAATGCCAGATGGGAGTTGCTGAGTGGATCCCAGTTGGGATGCATGCAAAAGTGTATCTATCTCCCCTCCTCTCACTTGGAAAAGAAGAAGAAATAAGAACAACAGCAAAACCCAAGTCTTCCTCAGGTGATGCCCTTTTTTGTGTGTGGTGATGGCTTGATGATTCCCATGAGCTTTAGGGAAGTCTTTTGCCAGCAGGATGTCATGTCTGTTGTTTTTCTAACTGATGTTCAGGACCGTGGATCTTCTAGATGTTTAAAAACTCAGTCTTCCAGATGGAATGCTTGGAAGGGCTCCTCAGACCAATAAACAAATAATGGTTGAGGCTGTTCATCTACTGGGATGAAGTAAAAAATCTAAGTCTAGGACTGAAAACCATTTGCTATTCCTGGGACCATGGCCAACAAAATACAAGGGATGCTTGGGTTATGACACAATTCCATTCCCATGACTGACATAACTCAAATTTGATGTAAGTCGAAACACATCCGGGCCTAAGTCACTTACCTATCCTAACAATTCTAAAATCATAATCTACAACATAAAAACACAACTAAGTCACAAAGAGAGGAAAAGGACTTGACACTGTACTGTACTGCAGTAACAGAAAAATGACAAAAGATGAATGTAAAAAATTCCTTACCTTTATTCGTGTGTTTGGCTTGCACACTGGAAGGGGCATTGGAAGGTGGGAGAGAGGGACCTGTTGGGAGGAGGAAGCTGGAGAGGCAGGAGAACCTGCAGAAGGTGCTGGAGACACTGGGTCAGGGGAATCAGGATTGCCTAAGGAGCATGCAGGAGACGCTGGAGATGATCCTACCTGCACTACAGGTGTTTCATCTCGAGAAGCAGCTGTTGTGGAGAGTACAGGATCTGTTGCAGGCCCCTCTACCTTCTTAAATAAGTAATTGTTCTAGGCTCTCCTAGAAGGTCAGTGACTTCCAAAATCTGCCTACAGCTCTGTAGACCTTACTGAATTTGTCATCACTGAAATTCTCAGCCTGAAATTTTGCCAACTCATCCTCTACCATAGAAAAACCTGCCTAACCCTTGGTAGTAAATCTCTTGGGATCTGGGGTTTCTATCTTTTCCTCTTCAATCAGTTGCTTCTCCAGCTGAATGAGGTCCTCAGCCTCCACCTCCAAATTAAGCTGTTTACCCATGGTAACAACCTTCTCTGTTATAGCCTTCACTGACTTCTCAGAGCCATGGAAGTCATACACAAACTGAAGATACAGTTTTTTCCACACACCATGTAAGGTTACTTGCTTCACATCATTCTAGGCAAAAGCAATGTTTTGTACATTTTAAATGTTATAAGACTTCCAAAAGTCTTTGAGTGTCGGGTTCTTGTCCTTCTCAGTTGCATTAAAAGCCATAAGCAAGTCTAGAGGTAGTAGGCCTTGAAAGAGGCAGTGACACATTGGTCTATGGCAGGGGTCGGGAATGTATGGCTCATGAGCCAGATGTGGCTCTTTTGATGGCTGCATCTGGCTCGCAGACAAATATTTAATTAAAAAAATAACATTAAAAATATAAAACATTCTCATGTATTACAATCCATTCATTTCCTGCCACTCATGTTCATGGTTGCAGGTTGCAGCTGGAGCCAATCACAGCTGTCCTCCGGGACAACACCAAATTTTTATTGGATAATGTGTAATGTACACGGGTCATTGTAGGGCTCTCATGGAATTACATTTTAAAATATGTGGTATGCATTTGCCTGGCAACCAGGGAATGAGGTGTGTTGAAAGGGCCCGTTTGTCTTCCAAAAAGAAAGGAGAAAGAGAGAGACGGATGGTGAGGGGGAGAGGAATAAAGGTGATGACA
Source organism: Saccopteryx leptura (assembly GCF_036850995.1). Classification (NCBI taxonomy): domain Eukaryota; kingdom Metazoa; phylum Chordata; class Mammalia; order Chiroptera; family Emballonuridae; genus Saccopteryx; species Saccopteryx leptura. Next base: position 401,581 of record NW_027095700.1, read on the forward strand.
TAAAAAGTTGACTCATTCAGTGCTGGAGGTGGCCATAACTGGGGGAGGGGCTGATCCTTCCACAAAGCAAAATACAAAAGTACTTCCAGGTCACAGAGATACAGACATCTCTCCAGCTCCAATCAGCACAACAAGAAACAGCTGAAGCCCTGGCCGGTTGGCTCAGTGGTAGAGCGTCGGTCTGGCATGCAGAAGTCCTGGGTTCAATTCCTGGCCAGGGCACACAGGAGAAGCGCCCATCTGCTTCTCCACCCCCACCCCCTCCTTCCTCTCTGTCTCTCTCTTCCCCTCCCGCAGCCAAGGCTCCATTAGAGCAAAGATGGCCCAGGTGCTGGGGATGGCTCCTTGGCCTCTGCCCCAGGCACTAGAGTGGCTCTGGTCACGACAGAGTGACACCCCAGAAGGGCAGAGCATCGCCCCCTGGTGGGCGTGCCGGGTGGGTCCTGGTCAGGCGCATGCGGGAGTCTGTCTGACTGTCTCTCCTCGTTTCCAGCTTCAGAAAAATATAAAAAAAATAAAAATTAAAGATAAATAAATCAGAAAAAACTTACGGTCATGGACAACAATATGGTGATTGTGGAGAGGTGGAAGGGGGATATAGGTGGGATAAACGGTGATGGACAAAAGCTTGACTTGTGGTCCTGGCTGGTTGGCTCAGTGGATAGGGCACTGGCCAGGTGTATGGACATCCCAGGTTTGATTCCTGGTCAGGGCACTCAAGTGAAGAGACCATCTGTTTCTCCCTCCCTTTCCCACTTTTTTTCCTCTTCCCCTTCCATAGTCAATGGCTTGATTAGTTCAAGTATCTGTCTGTCATGGAACTGATGATAGCTCAGCTGGTTTGAGTGCTTCAGCCTCAGACACTATTTTATTTATTTAAAAATAGCTCTGTTGATTTGAGATTGACCCCAGATGGGGGTTGCTGGGTGGATCCCAGTCAGGCCTATGTGGGAGTCTGTGTTACTATCTCTCTTCTTCTCACTTAAAACAAAACAAAACCATGACTTCTAAGGGTGAATACACAACATGGGACAGAGAAGTCTTATAGAAGTGGACACCTGAAACCTGTATAAGTGTCACTCTAATAAATTTCATTAAAGAAAATAAAAATAAAATCTATTCCTTCTTACTCAATGGATCATAGCTTCTCATAAACTAATCTTCTAAAATTCAGCCCAGTGGGCTACTTTCAGGAGTTGAAATAGAACAATTCCTGATGGCACACAAGTACAAAGTCAAAACCATAATCATAGAAAGACTCTAGAGGAAGTGGGAACATATGAACAAAACTTGGATGCATAATTTCATTAGTCCAAATAAGCACTCCCAAGCAAGTCCTACCATCTTATTTCCTGCCAACCATACTTCAGGTGGTGCTCACAGGACCCAAATGACACAAAGCCAAGTGACAGAAAGCCCAAGCAACAGAGAGAGATTGCCAACTGGTAGTTCTAACCAAACACAAGCAGCACAAAGCCATGTTGGGTTAAATCCAAGAAGCATGAATACCTATTGGGAAAGATAGAGGACCCCTGGTATGCACACAGATTTGACTTACTAGTCTTGAATCTGTCTTCTCCTCAGAAACCATTTTCCTTTCACCAGATAAGCATTTTATGCAGCTGACAGAAAGCAGCTAAATTCCCCAGGATACAGCTGCTGGGAAATTCCCATAGTTCTGCTCCCAGGTTGGCCTGCCACTGGTAGCTGAAATCCCAGCCTTGACCCTCCAGGACTTACTAATGTCTGGTCACTCATCAAAACTCTGCTGGTGGAGGTGCCAAAACTATAACTAATAATGCATATTCAACTTGTTGATTACAACAAAGCCCAAGCTTGAGACAAGTTCTGGTGCAAAATGAAAGAGACTTATTTATCTGCTTCTGACTGGGAGACTGGGAGACTGGAAGACTCAGGTGTCAAAGATCATCTTCCCTTCCAGTTCAACCCTGTGGTTCTTATAGGGACAAGAAGAGAAGAGCATTTTTAATCTAATTATCTTGCTAGCTTTTGGCTTGCTGTGCCCTGTGCATTCATCTTGCTAACTTCTGCTCAGGCTCTGAACATTCATCTTTTTAGCTTTGACCACAGTTCTGGGCCCCATCCATTTACCCTTCTGGCTTTTGGTGGGCTTCATGTAGACACTTCCCCTGCACAATCTTGGCCAATGGAGAAAACTACCAAGCACACCCTGACTGTGCAGTATGAGAACACATACAAAAAGGAATCAATAAATGCATAAATAAGAGGAATAACAAATTATGTTTCTGCTTCTTTATTATTTTTTTTCTAAAATCAATCAATAAATAAAAATATAAAGAGAGAGAGAAGTAGTGAGGAGCAGGAAGCATTAACTCCCATATGTGTGCCCTGACCAGGCAAGCCCAGGGTTTTGAACTGGCAACCTCAGCATTCCAGGTTGATGCTTTATCCACTGTGCCACCACAGGTCAGGCTACATGTTATTTATTTGTAGTAATCTATCACAAAGGCACTGAGCTAGATACTGTTATCACCATTTTACCTTTGGAAAACCTGAGGTACAAAGAAATATTTGCCCAAGTCTTACAGCTATTTATTAAGTAACAAACTGAATTCAAACCTAGGTACTCTGGCTCCATAGTTTGTACCTTGAACCATGAAGTCACAATATGAACAGTGAATCTTCCAATTTTGTTAGTGCAATGGTTTATATTTGCCAATGAGATAAAGCTTCATAAATGTGTCATTCAAAAGCTTTCAATCTTCCTGGCATTTTCTACTTATTTTGTTACCTGTCCTCTTATTATTTTTCCAGCTTGTTGTATTAGTGTTTGTTCTATTACTGTTAAATTCTTGCTCCATGATGAAGTACTCATCAATTTCCCTTTGTAGTGTATTAGTCTTTGCAACAAATATATTTAGAGGAAGTACAGGGTGAATTGGACAAACTGCATCTTATATCATCACGAAAAAATGTCTAGCACTGTTTTGGACTAGTAAAACTTATCTGCTATTACTATAACTACATCAGCATAACTGGTTAGTAACCTAGCATAAAGTTTAACCTTTGGTTTTTGGTTACAACTGTTATCTTAGCCACAATTAACATTTTGTATTTGTGTGGAAGGTTGTTTGCTTTCTACAGCCTAACTGGAACAAATCCTATGATGTGTAATTTTTTTAAAAAAAGTGGAGGCAGAGAGGCAGGAACAGACTCCTGCATGTGCCCATTGGAGATCATGAGGTGAGGCCTTGGAACCATCCTCAATGTCTGGGACCAACTTTGCTCTAACCATTCCAGCCATGGCTGCAGGAGGGAAAGAGAGAGAGAGAGAGAGAGAGGAAGAGAGAGAGAGAGGATGGGAGGGTTGGATGAGCAGAAGATCACTTCTACTGTGTGCCCTGACCGGGAATGAAATCCAGGACTTCCACATGCTAAGCTGATGCTCTAACACTGATCCAACCTGTCAGGGCCTCATTAGTTCTTAAATAAAAAATCATGTATAATGCTACATAAAGTGTGTAAAAGAAAGGCTCTTAACATGAATAATTTTTGGCAAAACTTACTTTCTCTAAAACAGACTTTTAGCAGAACTTACTTTTTCTGAAAAGACTCCCTATTCTTATCCTTGAGGCTGGATTCCCAGAAGGTGGCCTTGGGCTAGCTTTGCCAAGTTGCAGGTGCTCTCAGAATGTTTCTCTCTGAATTAACCCTATAGATAAACATTGTAAGAAAGCTTGTTTCACTGCTTTGTCCTACTTCTATTTCCTCTCCTCCCCCTTCCTCAATCAGAATGTAATTTTTCCTTTAAAAACCAGTCCCAAACTGTGTTCCCCACAGCATTGATTTGAAAGACTTAGATCTTCAAGCCTATGGGCAGCCAGTTAATTAAAGCTCCCTAATTTGGCTGATAATTGTGTGGCAAGATGTCTGTTTCTCACCATTACATCACAAAAAATTGAAGTCCCAGCAAGATAACAATCCTTTGGACTCATTTGTCTTTTTGTCTTTGCAACACAAGTGGGCCCCCTGACCTCCTCAGCCTGACTTCTGGGTGTGGAAACCCAGCAGGGGAGGCTATACCTGAGATGTTCCAGGGCCCTGCTGGTCTTTTCTGTCTGACCGACAGTCAGCTGTGGACAATCAACATGTCCATCCACCCATTTGGAGTCATCAGGAAAGCCTCCGGAGGTAAGCAGAACAGATTTGCAGTCTGCTCAATCTGTGGTTTGTTTGTGGCTAGCCGTCTGTGCTGTTGTGATTGAGGGTGGACATGATCAAACTCACACAATAGGCTCTCCAGTGCCATGACATTGGCAGAGAGTTCTCTGGAAGAGGGATTTGTGTGCTCCTGGGAGGACAGTTGCTGCGACTGAGTCCCACCTCAAGCTTCCCAGGACACATTTGGATTTGCTCTCATATGTCTGCCCTCGGCTTGTTTTGCCACTTCTGTTTATTTTTACAGGATATCCTAAGAGACATCTCCTGGTTTGGTCCCTCTTTGGAATATCCTTACTGCATTCTTCACTGGATAGAGGACCTTTATTTTCAAGGGTCCCTCTCTGATTTTACTTCTGCCGAGCTCTCGTTCTTCACTTCTGTTTTGTTCTGTCTGTGTTGAAAACCCCTGAGTGAATGTGTGACAAAAGAGCTCAGGTATCTGAGCCTGAGTTTCCAGTTTGTGGCTCTTCATGGGCACCCCCTTCCCTTTTGTCTGAAAGTTCTCTGTTCTTTGGTTCTCTAGGATATGATCCAATGGGGGACATTTTAGAAAACTGGCACAAACCTCAGTTCTTGATTCCTTTTGTGATCTTGGGAAGTTCATTTGTTCTCATATTGTTTGTAACAATGGGGGAAGGGCAAAGTAAGATTCAAACTCCTCTTGAGTGTATGCTTAAGAATTTCAAAATTGGATTTTATGATGATTATGGCGTAAAAGCAAGCAAAGGATAACTTTGAACTCTTTGTGAACTAGAATGGCCATCCTTTGGGGTAAAGTGGCTAAAACAGGGCTCATCAGATCCTAGAGGTGTCAGAGCTGTATGGAATGTAATAGCTAAGCCTCCAGGCCACCCAGACCAGTTCCATATATAGATCAGTGTAGGACTCCAGTGGAAAATCCCCATCCCTGGCTGAAAGGCTGTGCTGGCAGAGACGGTCATCATGTTTTGCGAGCGACAGCCCCAAAATCAGACAAGAAGGTCTTTGTTTTATAAGCTGTTCCAGAAGATTCAGTATTTCCCCCTCCATATCTTCCTCTTTCATGAGCTCCATCTGCCTTGGAGAAGCCTCAGGCTCTAACAGGACTGTGGACTTTTGGAATCTGTGCTGTACACACATCACCCACCTGGGACGTTTGCCAGCAGCTTTTAGTTACTTTGTTTACTACTGAAGAGAGAGAAAGAATCAAATCAGAGAAAAGAAAAGCTATCTTGCTGGGGAGAAATGGCTCTGAGGAGGACAGCTGGGACCACCTTGAGAGGGTGTTCCCCATTGTCCGGCCTAAATGGGACCCTAAACCTACTGCAGGATGGGAAGCTTTGACCACTTTCACCAGTTTCTGTTAGCCAGGATCAGGGGAGCTGCTAAGAAACCCATGAATTTTTCTAAGGTGCTTGAGGTTATCAGGGCCCCCAGGAAACTCCCTCAGCTTTCTTAAAGAGACTGCAGGAAGATTACAGGGTCTGCACACCTCTAGACCCTGAAGCACCAGAGAATGCTAGGGCAGTTAACTTAGCTTTCATGTTCCAGTCGCTCCAGATATCAGGAGAAAGCTACAGAAATTAGAAGGCTTCCCGGGGATAGTAATTTCCCAATTGTTAGAAGTAGCTCAGAAAGTTTATAGTAACAGAGACACCCTCAAGGAGAAACAGACTAAGAAAATAACAAAGGTAGTTGTAGCTGTTTTGGAACACCAGAATAAAAGTAAAATGAAGCCTAAGTTAAGCAGAAATCAGTGCACTTATTGTAAAGAAGAAGGACATTGGAAGAAAGACTGTCCAAAGCTGAAAGGAAAGTCACAGCAGACCCCAAGAACCCTTAATTTAAAGGAGCACTGATGGGGTCAGGGCTCCATGCTGGTTAGCCTTTACAAGTAGGAGGATACCTGGTAGACTTCCTCACTAGCTCTAGAGCAGTGTTTCCCAACATGAGGCCCACGCCACACAGGGAAGCAATTCGATAGTTAAGGGGGGCAATTTGAAAATGGACTCGACAGGACTTTAACTCTTTCGCCCGGGCCATTTAAATGCAATGCTAGATATCGGTGCCAAATTTAACAAAAAATGCAATTCTTAAATAATTGCGGTAAATAATTATTAAGTATAATTTCGTTTGACGAGACCAAAATATCAACTGGGTGATTGGCGTCGTCAAGTAAACTGTCCTGGGTTCACCGCGGAGCGTGCTGTCTGCCACGGGGAAACCCGGGCGTTTTAAAAACTTGCTAAACAACGCAGTTATTCTCACCTAATTGGTCCATTGCAACTTCTGTAGTGTTTCACATCATTCAGTTGGTGTTAATTTGAAATAACTGTCAGTCAAAACTGTTGTAAAAGCTCATTGATTTAATAAATATACATATATATATTGTATAGATATAATTGGTAAGTATTTGATTTTATTTTTATCAATATTAAACTCTTTATTAAGTACTTCTTGCATCAGGGCTAGAAAGCAATAATATTTTATAAATATTATTGGGGCTATAATAGTGCACGCACGACAATTTTAATTTTAGAAGCATAACTTTCCAGAAAATTTTGTCAAGTGGAAAAAATATAAATACCTTTTGATTTGCAGTGGTAGTGTAGTAAATGTGTTATATACATTTAAATAAATATAAATTTTTAGTATACGTTTATTCTATGTCACATTGAATATATTTTAACACATTTTAATATTAGTTTTTAATTGATCTTATTTTTATTATAGCCCATAGTAAAATGAGTGGTGCAAGCAAGAAAAAAACTCGTCAATATTCGGAGGAATATTTAAAATTTGGGTTCATACCCGCTGTTCACAATGAGCGGATTCCTTTTTGTCTTTTATGCCAGCAATGCTTGACCAACAAATCAATGAAACGAGGTCATCTTGAGGCGCATTTGAAGGTGAAACATAGTGCTCATATTAATTCAGATTTGAGTTACTTTAAAACTTTAAAGAAAATTTTTGAAAAAAGAACAACATTAAAGTCTCTATTTACTGCTCATACTTCAACTAATAATCATGTTCTTGAGGCTAGTTATCAAATTTCTTTATTCATCGCTAAAACTGGAGAAAATCACACTATAGGAGAGAATTTAATAAAACCGTCAATATCAGCATTTCTTAAAACGGTTCTTGAAAAAGATGACAAAGATGTAAAAGCTATGCCACTCGGTGACAATACTCTTAGCAGAAGAATAGATGAAATGAGTGAGGATATTGAAAAACAACTTATTGAAAAGCTGAAAACAAGAAAATTCTCCTTGCAAATGGATGAATCAACTTTGAGAGACAGTGAGGCAGTATTGATAACTTACGTAAGATATATTGATAAAGGACATTTTGCTGAAGAAATGTTGTTCTGTAAAAGATTAGAAAGCACCACTACCTCCAAAGATATATATAATAAGCTAAAAAACTACTTAGATGTCAATGATATACCAATGAAAAATATAACATCTTGTGCTGCAGATGGTGCTCCCAATATGATGGGCAAGAAAAATGGCTGCTTAAAATTGATGAAAGATGCAAATCCAGAAATGATTCTTGTGCATTGTGTTATTCATAGGGAAAACTTGGTAGCTAAAAACATCTCGCCTGTTCTGAATGAAGTATTACATACAGTAATAAAGTGTGTTAATGCTATTAAAGCTAGTGCCAAATGTGAGCATCTTTTCAAGCTATTTTGTGAAGAACAAAATGAAGACCATGTGAGACTTTTACTTCATACTGAAATAAGATGGGTACCTAAAGGAAACTGTTTGAAAAGATTTATGAAACTGTTTGATACTCTTAGTGATTTTTTAAGCAACAAACCTGAAATGAAGTATCTGTTAACAATAGATGGTAAAGCATTTGTGAGTTATTTAGCCAATATCTTTGAAAAACTAAATATATTAAATAAGCAACTTCAAGGAACAAATAAAACTCTTGTTGATGCAAAAGCAAAGATATTTGGTTTCATTACCAATATTGAGTTATGTCAGAAACATATTAACAACAAAAACTTTAAACAGTTTCATTGGCTCCAAAAATGTGAAGTAACTGATACCGCTTTACTTGTTATTGTCAATCATTTGAATATTCTATTGGCTGATTTAAAAGAAAGATTTTCTGATTTAAAACAAATTGATTTCCCAACATGGATGATGCAGCCAATGTTAGTGGATTTATCTGATATATCAAATATGCAGTATCAAGAAGAACTCGCAGAATTGCAAAATGATGAGTCAGTTAAAGCTTTATTTAATATTGAAGGAGCGATGGCATGGCTTTGTGAGGAAACAGAATTCACATACCCAAGTTCAACCAAATGTGCAAGAAAACTATTGCTACCGTTTCCATCTTCATTTTTAGCTGAATGTGGATTTAGTGCTGTAAATGATTTACTGGTAAAAAAAAGAAATCGGCTGGATATAACACAACGTGGAGACTTGAGACTAAAGCTAACCAAATTGGAACCTAATATAAAATCTCTGTGCAGCAAGCATCAAGCACAAGGATCACACTAAATTAAAATAATAAATTAATATAGAAAAATCTGTATTAAAATTATTTGGAATTTAAATTTCTGTTTTTCATTATATGTTTTGAAATTTTACTTACTGTGTTTTGTTAACAATTTCATAGTGATTTCTTCCTAGAACCTATCATTTATGTTTGTTAAGTGAACAAATCAATTTTTTAATGTTAAAAATTATGTATGTTACATAGGGGGGGACATAAAAATTTTAGAAAGGTTAAGGTGGGGCATGGCACAAAAAAGGTTGGGAAACACTGCTCTAGAGCTTCTGACTCTGTTCCCAGTGCCCTACTCGGACTTTTCTTAGGGGAGCAAGTACTCATATATATATATATATATATATATATATATATATATATATATATAGTATTTTTCTGAAGCTGGAAACGGGGAGAGACAGTCAGACAGACTCCCGCATGCGCCCGACCAGGATCCACCCGGCACGCCCACCAGGGGCGACGCCCTGCCCACCAGGGGACGATGCTCTGCCCCTCCGGGGCATCGCTCTGCCGCAACCAGAGCCACTCTAGTGCCTGAGGCAGAGGCCAAGGAGCCATCCCCAGTGCCCGGGCCATCTTTGCTCCAATGGAGCCTTGGCTGCAGGAGGGGAAGAGGGAGACAGAAAGGAAGGGGGGGTGGAGAAGCAAATGGGCGCTTCTCCTATGTGCCCTGGCCAGGAATTGAACCTGGTTCCCCCACACACCAGGCCGACGCTCTACCGCTGAGCCAACCGGCCAGGGCAATAATTTTATTTTTAATGGGGCGACATCAATAAACCAGGATACATATTCAAAGATAACAACTCCAGGTTATCTTGTCATTCATTTATGTTGCATACCCACCATCCAAAGTCAGATTGTCCTCTGTCACCTTCTATCTAGTTTTCTTTGTGCCCCACCCCCTCCCCCTTTCTCTCTCCCTCTCCCCCCTCCCCCCATAACCACCACACTCTTATCAATGTCCCTTAGTTTCACTTTTATGTCCCACCTACTTATGGAATAATGCAGTTCCTGGTTTTTTCTGATTTACTTATTTCACTTCGTATAATGTTATCAAGATCCCACCATTTTGCTGTAAATGATCTGATGTCATCATTTCTTATGGCTGAGTAGTATTCCATAGTGTATATGTGCCACATCTTCTTTATCCAGTCATCTATTGACAGGCTTTTTGGGTGTTTTACTGCCTGTCCAGAAGCCAGGCACCAAAGACTGTCATCCAGTCCAGGACTTATGGGAGGTAAATAAATGGGTTGAGACTATACACCCAGCTGTGCCTAACACCTACACTCTCTTGAGCCTGTTGTCACCAGACTTGAAACTTTACTCGGTCTTAGATTTGAAAGATGATTTCTTCAGTATTCCCCTGTCCCCTGTACATCAGCCCATCTTTGCCTTCGAGTGGAATGACCCAGAGGCAGGTACTTCAGAACAACTAACCTGGACCAAATTCCCACAGGGCTTCAAGAATTCACCAACCCTCTTTTGAGGCATTATGTCAGGACTTCCCCTTCTGGCAGGAACACCCAGAATGCACAATGCTACAGTATGTAGATGATTTGCTTCCATCTGCAGAAACGAAGGTAAGCTGCTGTGCAGCCACTGAGGGACTTTTACAAACACGGCAGATTCTGGGATACCAGGTGTCAGCTAAGAAGACACAACTCTGTGCCTCTATGGTGACCTATCTAGGCTACCACACTGAAGCGGGGAAGTGTGCTCTCTCCTCCAGTCATTTGGAGGCAATCCTTTGAATTCCAACCCCCACTAGAAAGAGACAAGTTGGAGAATTTCTTGGCGCAGTTGAATACTGCAGGTTGTGGATCCCTAGGTTTGCAGAGATAGCCAAACCTTTATACTCCTATACAGCAGGAACCCAAGAGTTAATTTGGACAGATAAGGAACAAAAAGCTTTTGAAACCCTCAAGAAGGCCCTCACTGAGGTCTCTGCCCCAGCTTCGCCACATATTACCAAGCCTTTTCAGCTCTTTGTTCACAAAAGCAAGGGAATAATAGCAAAAGGGGTTTTGACCCAAACTTTAGGGCCATGGTGCAAGCCTATTGCTTATCCTCTCTAAGCGGCTGGACCCTATTGCATCTAGATGGCCAAACTGTCTCAGAGCCATAGCAGCCTCTGCCATACTAGTGAAGAGGCACATAAACTAACCATAGGACAAGAACTGTTCCTGACAGCCAAACATGCAGTAGAGACTTTGCTTAGAGGAACTCCAGAAAGGTAGATATCTAATGCTAGAATCACGCCGTGCTCATAGATAAGCCTTGCATTAAGTTTATCCAGACTTTTTATCAACCCAGCAAGCCTGATACCTGACGAAGAAGCAAGCATCCCCTTACATGACTGCTCTGAAGGGTTAGACTCTGTTCCAATGGCAAGACAGACCTTACTGACATACCTCTATTTAATGCACAAGTACAGCTATTCACTGATGGCAGCAGGTTGGTCCTAGATGGTGTTCGATGTGCTGAAGTGGCTGTAGTAACTCCTGAGGAGACTATATGAGACCAAACCTTGCTCCACAGGACTTCAGGTCAGTGGGCAGAACTCGTCGCTCTCAGCCAGGTATTAAGGGGAGCCAAAAGAGAGAAAGTCACCACTTACACTGACAGTAAGTATGCTTTTGCAACTGCTCGTGTTCATGCAGCAATCTATAAGGAGAGAGGATTCCTGAAATCTACACATCTGCTAGTAAGAACATTAAAAAGAAAGAAGAGATTTTAGCTTTACTAGAAGCCATTTGGTTGCTGTAAACTGTGGTCCTTATTCATTGCCCAGGACACCAGAAAGGGGACTCAACAGAGGCAAAAGGAAATCAGGCAGCAGATAAGGCAGCCAAAGAAGACGCTTTAAAACCAGTAGGGCCTAGGCTATGGCCGGTTGGCTCAGTGGCAGAGTGTCAGCCTGGCGTGCAGGAGTCCTGGGTTTGATTCCCAGCCAGGGCACACAGGAGAAGCGCCCATCTGCTTCTCCACCCCTCCCCCTCTCCTTCCTCTCTGTCTCTCTTTTCCCCTCCCGCAGCCAAGGCTCCACTGGAGCAAAGTTGGCCCGGGTGCTGAGGATGGCTCCATGGCCTCTGTCTCAGATGCTAGAATGGCCCTGGTCACAACAGAGCGACGCCCCAGATGGGCAGAGCATCACCCCCTGGTGGGCATACCCAGTGGATCCCGGTCGGGCTTATGCGGGAGTCTGTCTGACTGCCTCCCCATTTCCAAGTTCAGAAAAATACAAAAAAATAAAAAAAAAAACCAGTAGGGCCTAGCCTGACCAGGTGGTGGTACAATGGATAGAACATCGACTGGGATGCAGAGGACCCAGGTTCGAGACCCCGAGGTTGCCAGCTTGAGCGCGGGCTCATCTGGTTTGAGCAAAAGCTCACAAGCTTGGACCCAAGGTCGCTGACTTGAGCAAGGGATCACTCTGTCTGCTGTAGCCCACGGTCAAGGCACATATGAGAAAGCAATCAATGAATAACTAAGGTGTCGCAACAAAAAACTAATGATTGATGTTTCTCATCTCTCTCTGCCCCCACCCCATAAACAACAAGAAAAAACCCCAGTAGGGCCTCTAGAAATCTTAGTAACTTTACCAGAACACTTGTTGCCAGAGATGCTTTTTTATAACTAACTAGAGGAGTATTTTGCTTTAAGAAAAAAATATCTAAAAATAAGGAAAGGTAGTTAGAGTTGTTACCAGATAAGAGACCATTCTTACCTGAAGTCCTGAGCAGAAAATTTACCAGTCAGCTACATCAAGGTACTCATTTAGGCCAAACTAAGCTAATAGAAATATTTAAGAAAAATTACTACTTGCCAGGCTTAGAAGCTACTACAGAAAGCATAGGGTCCAAGTGTCTAGTTTGTGCCCAAGTAAATGCTAAACAAAATAGAGAAGTCATAAAGAGAAATAGGGATAGACAAGTTTTTCCAGAAAAACATTAGGAGATAGATAAAACTGCCAGCACAGGGATATAAGTAACTATTAGTTTTTACTGACACCTTTTCAGGATAGGTAGCGGCTTTCCCTACTAGAAATGAGACCACAATAACAGTTGTTAAGAAATTGCTGTGTAAAATTATACCCAGATTTACCTTGCCCATTAATATTGGGTCTGATAATGGGCCTGCATTTGTATCTAAGGTCTCACAGCTAGTAGGAAAGGCAGTCAACATTAATTAGAAGTTACATTGTGCTTACAGGCTTCAGAGTTCGGTTCATTCTTTCAATTTGTCCTGAGCTCTGAAGTCCTAACTAAATTCATTTTAGAAATTGGTGAAAACTGGACTAACTTACTCCCCGTAGTTTTGCTAGAAGCTAAATACACTTCATACTGGGAAAAATTCACCTCACATATAATTGTTTTATGCAGGGCAATGCCCCTTTCTCTCTAGGCTCCCTTGAATACCCCGTCAGAGAGAGATGGTGCAAACAAATCCCACCAACCCCTGTAAGTTGACCCTGAGAAGGACGACATACCCTGCTCCAGCCACAAACTAGAAGCTGGCTGGTCTATGCACAGCAGGGGCTTGAGGACCCTCGCCATGTGGGACTCCTTTACAATTGAACTTTGGGAAGAGGAGGGAAACTCAGGTCAGGGAAAGGCCAGAGCGTGTCATCTTAAGATTTAATACATGTGCAGCTATGAGTCATAAAGAAGGGGGGTATAAGTCCCTTTACTACGAAAAAAAAAAGTTACAAGGTAAACGAAAAATATATATGTACCTTTGTACTCATAGCTACCCTTGTAAAGTAATCTATAAATATTAATCATGTGTCTGACAAACTACTTAGAGGGAGGATACCTCCAAAAAACAGCATATTTTAAAAGAAAATTGCTTATTGCTAAGTTAAGTTGTCACTGAAGGTTAAGATCTTTAAAAATTAAGAGTTCTGATTAAAAGGGATTGCATAGTTTTGATAATAAAAGGTATAAAGTATAAATGCACTTTTAAGAAAAGAAAAGAGAAAAAGTTGTTATGAAATCTAGTTATTTCTGAATAGATAAGAAAGTTCATGAAAGCTAAAGGTTTATATAAGTTGCAGAAGGTTTGTGCAGGTTGTAAGTGGTTTGTACAATAGAAACAGGAATAAAAACAGGTTTAGGGAAAAGAATAAGCTTCTATTGTACATTCTAGCAAATGTTATGCCTCAAGTTTATCTGTATAAAGGAAATAGTTCTACAAAATAGAAGAAGCTTAGATTTACTTTTCCTTTAACAAGGTAACTTATGTGCAGCATTAAAGGAAACTTTTTGTTTCTATAATAATAATTCTAGTATAATTATGGAAAGCCTATCTTTATTTAGTTAGAGCAAACATAGAAAAAAGAAGAAAAGAATTTGAACAGTCAGCAATTAGTCCTCTTACTTTGATTTTAGTTTGTTTGATAATAGGACCATGTTTAATTAATTTTATAACAAGGTTTGTTCAAGAAAGGATAAACTCTATTAAATTAATAGTAATCAGAAATCAGTACACACCAATACAAGAGGATAGCAATGAAAATGAAAATAAATCAATGATTTGACTAAAATTTAATTAAAACAAGTAGGGAATGAAGAGTGGGGAAAAGGGCTCTTAACATGAATAATTTTTGACAGAACTTACTGTCTCTAAAACAAAGACTTTCAGTAGAACTTACTTCTTTTGAAAAGACTCCCTATTCTTGTCCTTGAGGCTGGTTTCCCAGACTGTGGCCTTGGGCTATCTTTGCCAAGTTGCAGGTGCTCTCAGAATGTTTCTCCCTAAATTAACCCTATAGATAAACAATGTAAGAAAGCTTGTTTCACTGCTTTGTTTTACTGCTATGCTTTCTCTCCTCCCCCTTCCTCAGTCAGTATGTATGTAATTTTCCCTTTAAAAGCCAGCCCCAAACTGTGTTCCCCATTGCATTGATTTGAATGACTTAGGTCTCCATGCAGTCCACGCAATCAGTTAATTAAAGACTCCCTAATTTGGCAAATTGATTGTGCAGCAAGACATCTTATATCGCTGTTCCAATACAACACTACAGATAATAAACTTTATTTTGGAAGTGAAACTTAGATCACAATAAAGTCATTGGGAGAACATTTACAGGTTCTTTTATATTAATCCAAAAAATGTTATAATACTTTAAATTTAGGTTTATTAATCTCTGTATGGAACATGTAACCAGTTTTCTGTTTACCCTGTAATTTTAAAAAATAGCAATGTAAGTGTCTAAATATTTAAAAATGGGAGGGGTTGGAGGGAAGGAGAATTTCAAATAATAAGCAGATGGGGAAAAACTACTAGCTAGTTTTTCCTCCTTTAATATTTCCTCATTGAAAAGTCATGAATGACTAAAATAGTACCATAAATGATGTTTTCTTTTCTATTTGTCATTGGTATCCTGTTTCTGATATAAATGCAACCACTTTTTAGGGCTTAAATGAGTAATGAAGTGAAATAAAAGATATCAAAACAAAAAGTTAATAGATACTATTACTGGTAGGGAGAAGAGTGCTGATAAATACTCAAATTCTAAGCATGAAAGATGGAAAATTTTCACTACTTGGGAACTTGTTATTTTATTATTTTTTAAATATGCAAACAAGCCCTGGCAAGATAGCTGGGTTGGTTGGAGCATCATCCTGAACCACAGAGGTTGCTGGTTCAATTGCTGGTCAGGGCACATACAGGAACAGATCTGTGCTTCTGTCTCTCTCTCTCTCCCTTTCTCTCTCACTAAAATCCATTTCCAGTGGCATATTCATAAAGCTTGTCATGATTTTTGCTGCCAGATTTTCTAAATTCTCTCAAAAGTTTAAAAACCACAAACAAGCAGCATCTCGCCTCAGTGTTCCCTGTACCTCTTGGTAACTAGTTCTAGGCCTGGCACTAGCAGTGTTCAGCCATGTTGGCTCTCCTGGGCACCTCCAAGCTTAGTATAACTAAGCCATCTGCAGATCACTTTGAGTTCATGCTGGAGATCTCTGGACACCTGTCCTGGGTGATCTTTTACCTCCTGGGCAGCCTCAAACCCAGTGCTACTGATGGAAACCTTCAGACCACACCAAAGCACCACCCAACCATATTTACAAGTGACATACTCAAGGAGAAGAATCAGCAGGCTGCCAAAACCTGCGGAAGTGAGTCCTTTATAAGACTCAATCTGTTTTTGGTCCTTATATAACAGACCTGCCATAGTGTTTTCAGCCAGTTCTAACAGTCAATGCACTGAATATAAATTCCTCTCATTGAGATCTCCGGAGTAGATCTACTACAACAAGACAGCACATACAATTTACATGGGGGGCACTCCTTGAATACCCAGCTGAGGTAACATTGGAGGTTGTACCACTGGGCCCCACAGGACACATACAACATAAGTCTACTCTAAAAATATCAGGAGAGGCCAGATAGCTCAAGTGGCTGGAGATTGTCCCAATAAGCAGAGGTTGCCAATATGATCCCCAGTCAGGGTACCTACAGAGACAGATCTCTCTCTCTCTTTCTCTCCCTAAAATCAATAAATACATTTTGAAAAAATCAGGAGACATAGCATCTCTACCTAATACATAGAAACAAACACAGTAAGGCAGGCAAAATGAAAAGAAAATAAAACAGAACCCAGATGAAAAAACATAATGAAACTTCAGAAAATAATTAAATATAATGAAGATGAGTAATCTACCAGGTGCAGAATTTAAAGCACTGATTGTAATGATGCTCAATGAACTTAGCAGAAAATTAGAAGAACTTAGTGAGAGATTCAGCAAACAAATAGAAAACAAAGAAAATAGAGGTAGGAAACATAAAAATGAACCAGTCACAAACAAAGAATACAATATCTGAAATGAAGAATACAGTAGAAGAAATCAGCAGAAGCATAGATGAAGCAGAGGATCAAATCAGCTGTTTGGAAGATAAGAAAACAGAAATGACCCTAAGTAGTAAAATGACAAAAATTTTAGAGATGGGAATAATTTAAGGAACTTCTGGGACAATGCCAAGCCTAACCCAGTGTTTCAATGCCTGAAAAATAACTCCCCATAACATCTGACTGAGTTCCACAAGGAGAAGAGAGAATGAAAGGGATTGAGAATCTATTTGAAAAAATAATGACTGAAAATTTTTCTCCTAACATGGTAAAGAAAAAAGACACACAAGCGCAGGAAACACAGACAGTCCTTAACAAGATGAACCCAAAGAAACCTATACCAAGACATATTATAATTAAAGAAAAGAAGAGGCCCTGGCCGGTTGGCTCAGTGGTAGAGCGTCGGCCTGGCGAGCAGAAGTCCCGGGTTCGATTCCTGGCCAGGGCACACAGGAGAAGCACCTATCTGCTTTTCCACCCCTCCCCCTCTCCTTCCTCTCTGTCTCTCTCTTCCCCTCCAGCATCCAAGGCTCCACTGGAGCAAAGATGGCCGGGGCGCTGGGGATGGCTCCTTGGCCTCTGCCCCAGGCGCTAGAGTGGCTCTGGTAGCAACAGAGCGACGCCCCGGAGGGGCAGAGCATCGCCCCCTGGTGGGCAGAGCGTCGCCCCCTGGTGGGCGTGCCAGGTGGATCCCGGTTGGGCGCATGCGGGAGTCTGTCCGACTGTCTCTCCCTGTTTCCAGCTTCAGAAAAAAAATACCAAAAAAAAAAAAAAGAATAGAAGAAAATCTTAAAAGCAGAAAGACAATTAACTACAAGGGAGTTCCCATAAGACTGTCAGCTAATCTCTCAACAGAAACATTTCCAACAAAAAGGGATTGCCACAAAATATTCAATATGATGAAAAGCAAGGATCTACAACCAAGATTACTTTACTCAGGAAGGCTATCATTTAAAATTGAAAAAGAGGCCCTGGCCAATGACTCAGTGGATAGAGCATTGGCCTGGCATATATATATATCCCAGGTTCGATTACTGGTCAGGGCACACCAGAGAAGTGACCATCTGCCTTTATTTCCTTTTCTCTCCCCTTTATCCTCCTCTTCCTCTCTCACAGCCAGTGGCTCAATTAGTTCAAGGGTGGCCCTAGGCATTGAGAATGGCTCAGTTGGTCCAAGTGTGTCAGCTTCAGGGGCTATAAATACCTCAGTACTTAAGCATTGGCCCCTAGATGGGTTTGCCAGGTAGATCCCAGTCAGGACACATCCAGGAGTCTGCCTCACTATCTCCCGTCCTCTCACCTAAAATAAAAATAATAAAAAGAAGAAAATAAAATTGAAGAAGGAATAGAGATCTTTCCAGACAAGAAACTAAAGGAGTTTGTTTAGAAATATTGTATGACCCAGAAAACCCCCTACTGGATATCTACCCCCAAAACACAAAAACAATAATACACAAAGACACACATGAATCCCCATGTTTATTTAAGCATTATTCATGGTTCTAAGACATGGAAACAACCAAATAGAGGATTAAATAAAGATGTAGTACATATATATTATACAATGAAATATTATTACTCAGCTATAAGAAATGGTGACATATTGCCCTTTACAACATGGATGGATCTTGAGAACATTATACGGAATGAAATAAGTAAATCAGGAAAGCTAAGAACTATATGTTTCATACATAGGTCGGATATAAAAATGAGACTCATGGACATAGATAAAAGTGAAGTGAGGTTAAGGGAGTTGGGGGTTGAGAATTGGGGGCCAAGGGAATAAAGAGGGACAAATATACAGTGATAGAAAATGATTTGACTTTGGGTAATGGACACAGAACACAATTAATAGTTCAAATGCTATAGAAATGTTCACCTAAAACCTATGTACTCTTAATCAATGTCACCCCATTAAATTTAATTTTCCAAAAAGAAAAGCACCAGTATTACAAGAAATGTTAAATCTTTTAAGAAAAAAAATGAAGCATATGAGTATAAAGAATAAAATTCTGATAAATATGTACCTATCAATAATAACTTTAAATTAAAGTAGATTAAATGCTTCAATCAAAAGACATAGGGTAGCTGAATGGATAAAACGGTAAAATCTCATATATACACTTTCTACAAGAGACACACTTTGAACAAAAGTCACACACAGACTAAAAGTAAAAGCATAGAAAAAGATATTTCATGCAACTGAGAATTAAGAAAAGCTGGGGTAGCAATATTTATATATATTAAACAAAATAGAGTTTAAAATGAAAAGTATAGGCCCTGGCCATTTGGGTCAGTGGGAGAGCACTGGCCCAGTGTGTGGAAGTCCCAGGTTCGATTCCCAGTCAGGGCACACAGGAGAAGTGCCCATCTGCTTTTTAACCCCTCCTCCTCTTGTGTGTATCTCTCTCTCCCTCTTTCTCTCCATTTCCTGCAGCCATCGCTCAGTTGGAGTGAGTTGGTCCCTGGTGCTGAGGATGGTTTCATGGCCTCTGCCTCGGGTGCTAAGAAGAGCTCAGTTGCTGAGCAATGGAGCAGCTCTCCAGCTGGGCAGAACATAGCCCCATATGGGCTTGGCAGTTAGATCCCAGTCAGGGCGCATGTGGAAGTCTGTCTCTGCCTCCCCTACTCTCACTGAATAAAATTTAAAAAACAGGAAAGGTATAATAAGAGACAAAAGGAGATTTCATAATAATAAAGGGATTAATTCAACAAGAAGATATCCTTTCAATATTATACTCCTAATGTAGAAGCACCTAACTATACAAAGCATAAAGGGGGGGATTGACAGCAATATAGTCATAGTAAAGGATTTTAACCCCCTTCACCTCACTGGGAAGATCTGACAAAGAGACAACAAGAAAACAACAGCTTTAAATAACACACTAGACCAGGTGGATTTAATTGATATTTTCAGAGAATTTCATCCAAAAGCAGCAGAATATACATTCATTTCAAGTGCACATAGATCATTTTCTAGAATAAACCACATATCAGGACACCAAATAAGTCTCAATAAATTTAAGAAGATTGAATTCATACCTAGCATCTTTTCTGATGATAAAGGTGTAAAACCAGGAATCAACTAAATACATAAAGAACAAAAACACACAAAGACATAAAGTCTAAATATCATGTTATTAAACAATGAATGGGTTAACGATGAGATCCAGGAAGAAATCAAACCATACTTTGATACAAATGATAATGAAAACAAAATCTATGGGACACACAAAAGCTGTTCTAAAAGGGAAATTCATAGCATTATAAGGTCTTCCTCAAGAAACAAACAAAAAATCTCAATTAACCATGTAATGTTACACCTACAGGAATTAGAAAAAGAGCAAACAGATCACAAAGTGAGTAAGAGGAAGGGAATAATAAAATTAGAGCAGAAATAAATGCAGCAGTTTAAAAAATGAAATATAATATTCTGACTAGTGGTAGTGCAGTGGACAGAGCATTGACCTGGAACTCTCAGGTCCTAGGTCCAGGTTCAGAACTCTGAGGTCACTGGCTCAAGCATGCACTCATCTGGTCTCAGCATTGGCTCATCCAGTTTTTTTGTAGACTCACTACCTTAAGTGTGGGATCATAGAGATGATCCCATGATTGCTGGCTCCAGGTCTCTAGCTTGAGCCCAAGGGCACTGGCTCAGCTGCAACCCTCTGGTCAAGGCACATTTCAGAAACAATCGCTAAACTCCACGTTAATGCTTCTCGTCTTTCTCCCTTCCTGACTGTCTGTCTGTCACTTAAAAAAAAATACAGTAGAGGCCCTGGCCGGTTGACTCAGTGGAAGAGTGTCGGCCTGGCATGCAGGAGTCCCGGGTTTGATTCCCGGCCAGGGCACACAGGAGAAGCACCCATCTGCTTCTCCACTCCTCCCCCTCTCCTTCCTCTCTGTCTCTCTCTTCCCCTCCCGCAGCCAAGGCTCCATTGGAGCAAAGTTGGCCCAGGCGCTGAGGATGGCTCCATGGCCTCTGCCTCAGGCGCTAGAATGGCTCTGGTCACAACAGAGCAATGCCCCAGATGGGCAGAGCATTGCCCCCTGATGTGCATGCGCAGTTGATCCCGGTCGGGCACATGCGGGAGTCTGTCTGACTGCCTCCCTGTTTCCAACTTCAGAAAAATACACACACACACACACACACACACACACAAAAATACAGTATAACTGATATATAAAAACAAGAGCTGGTTCTTTGAAAAATAAATAAAATTTATAAATATACAGTAACTTATAAAACACAGAGTGCCCAAATAAATAAAACCAGAAATGGAGGAGAAGTGACAACTGACACTATAAAAATATAAAGTACTAAAAAGAAATACTATAATTATATACTAATAAACAGGACATTTGCTAAAAGTAGATAATTTCTTGACACATACAAAATTTGAAGTCTAAATTAGATGGAAATAAAATTCAGTAACTGTAACTACTAATGAAATCAAATCAGTAATAAAGAGCTGTCTTGCTCCAAAAAGAAAATCCTAGATAAGATGGGTTCACAGATGAATTTATCAAACAAATAAATAAAACCTATCCTTTTCAAATTATTTCGAAGAGTTGAAGAGGAGAGAAGACTGCCCAGATGTTTTTAGGAGGCCACCATTATTCTGATTAAAAATCCAGACAAAGATATTACAGGAAAAGAAAATCATAGGCCTTGAGGAACATAAACTCACAAATTCTCAACAAAATAATTAGCAATCCAAATTCGACAAAATATTAAACATCTCATACACCTTAATGAAGTGGGATTTCTCCCCTGCATGCAAGGCTGATTTAAAGTCCACAAATCAATACAATATATCCGAAGGTCAAAATGAAAGACAAAAATCACATTATCATATCAATAGATGTATTAAAAGAATTTGACAAAATACAGAATCTTTTTCTGGTAAAAATTCTTAGCAAAATGAAAAGAGGCAGATCATATAAATTTAATGTAGGGTAACAATACAATATTTATAGACTACAACTGGTGTTTTGACTCTCAAATTTTCTTATTTTTAGCTAGTATAAGTCTCTTCAAATTAAGTTATGACATCTTTTGACATATACTACTAATCTTTAATATTTAAAAAAGAAAACTTTGTGGTACAAGATGTTATAATCCAAGAATCAATATTTTTCAAAGGAAACCTAGTTGCTTTTAGTAGGAAATGGTATATAAAAGCCCCAATCTGAGTAACAGGATGCTTATTGTTCCTGGCCATTTTTGTAGCTTTACATATTGATTTTTATTTAGTATTACTAATGTCCAGTGTCTTGTGATTTATAATCCATGAGATAGAATTCAACTGATAGTGATTTGCAGAAATTAATTAAACAACAATAATATATTATTATTAATAATAATCAGATTATAATCTATTTTAGTAGTATCTTGTGAAAAATCATTTTGGAAAATCATCTAATGGGCAGCCAGTCATCATTTTCAATTAATTTTATTTTGGGAATATGTGTGCCTTGAATCATCAGATTAAACATTTATACTTCATATTAGTTACAGATGTAGTAAATTATAGCACAATATGCAACTTGCTCATAGTGTAATATAAATGGTTTATTTTTATAAGAAATATTAGTATAATGGTTAATTTTATATCTTAACTTATATTGACTACAATACCCAGACATTTAGTATAACATTATTAGAGATGTTTTTGTGAAGGAATTCTTAAAATGATATTACTATCTAATTTAAATCTGTAGATTTTGAGTAAAGCAAATTTCTCTGCATAATGTGAATGGGCCTCCTTCAGGCACTTGAAGTCCTTAAGAGAAAAAGACTCCCTCCAGACTATTAACACCAATTTTTTTCCTGGGTTTCCACTGTCCAGACAGTTTATACTACAGCTTTTGCACTTGCCAAGTCTCCATAATATGGTGAGGCATTATTTATATACCACTACATCACCTCTATTTTTACAACTCTATCTCTACCTCTTGCTTTATTTTTTTAATATCCTGACTAATACAGATTCTTTAGTATTTTTAAATTTTTTATTTATTTATACTAATACAGACTTTGAAAACAAGAAGTGGGGTGCTGCTATAACAAATATCAAATATAAATTTATATATATAAAGGCTCTGGCTGTAGGCCACTGTTTTATACGTTGCTTCTTATATGCACTGCAACCTTGGGGCATTAGAACAATGTTTCAACCAACTGAGCTACTTTACCAGGGCCTTTAACTTATTACTATTTTTGATAATCATGGAAGTTCTAACAATAAAACCAATGTTATGTTTTTTGTGTTGACAAAAATCCCTTATGTGTAGGTATTTATGTCTTTACATAATAAGGATTTGGTAAAGAAAGGCAACAAATTCATGATGTAGAGAAAGAAATTGGCTATAAATCTCCTTCCTGATAATCAGACCCAGAAAGAGAAGGAGAATAAGGAAATAAATCTGTTTAATGTCTTGAATTTGGGGGACCATGGATTAGCAGCAGGAAGATTTCCTGATACCACCTTTGCTGCTCTGAAATAGGGCCAGAATGGTGACAGTCCCCACCCTGTATAATTAAGGAATAGTCTCCCCCTAAAAGACCCAGAAGGGTACCAAATTTGATCAGGAAGATTTCCTACCCAGAGCGAAACTTCCTACAGTTTCTTTTGAAGAAATACTTTAAGGGTGGAATAAACCAGGAATGCCAGCCCACTGGCTACTACTGGGCCTTGACTCCACTTTCCACTTTGGATTTACAGAATTGAAAGAATTCCAGATCACATGTAGGGAGGATCCTCAGAAAATGGCAGATCTTATGACCTGTATTTTGTTACTCATAATTCAAACAGGGCAGATGTACAGGCTTGCTTTAACATCTGCTAACAGCAGGTGAAAAGTGGCTAGTTATAGATAAAGTTTATAAAGAGGCTCATTGCCTCTATCATAAAATCCCAACTGGACCTCCAACCTAGCTGAGACAATACCTTTGACAGCCCAACTGGGATCCAAATCTGGAAATTTCAGGGATTAAGCCTGCCTAAGAACATTAAGAAAAGTGCATTTTGGAAGGGCTTAAGAAAGGAATACCTAAACAACAGAGCCTGAATATGATATAGGCCATTTAACAAAAAACAAAGAACCTTCTGAATTTTTAGAAAGAATCTATCAGGCCTATTGAAAGCACCCTGATGCTAACACACACAGGCACCAGAAAAATGTCCAGATCATAAACATGATTTTAATTGGGCAAAGTGCCTGGATATCAGAATAAAGCTCCAGTGTTTAGATGGAGTGTTGAGCATGAATCCTTCCTAGCTAGTGGACATTGCCCTTAAAGTTTACCAGGGTAGGAAAATGAGGAAATTAAAGCAGGTCTCCATCTTTTTAGAAATAGTGCTGAGAAACCAGAAGGAGAGGTGAAACCAAATCTCCTGGAAGGAAAGAGCAAGTAGGCACCAAGCAATAAGTATATTGTAAAAAGGAAGGCCATTAGAGAAAACACTCACTGCCTAGAACTCAAAAAGAAAAAAAAATCATAGAAATATTTACCAGGGAATGTTAGAAAGGAAAGACGAATCTGATGACAAATGAGGAGATCCTGGGGCTCCCTCAGACACCTGTCTGTCCATACTTCCCCAGAGGAGCACTGGGTACAATTAACAGTGGGGAACAATCTAATGGATTTACTCATAAATATAGGAACTATATATTTAGTGCTAAATACAAAACTAAACAAGAAAAGTTCAGTTGCAGTGTCATTTACTAGAGTGACCAGACAATTACTAAACAGGGTTCCTTCAGTCTCTGGAATGCCAGCTTTGGGATTGAAAACTTCATCAGCCCAGAGTGCAGATGTCAGGGTTTGATCCCCACTCAGGGCACACATGAAAAGCCACCATCTGCTTCTCTTCCCTTCCCTCTACTCCTTCTTTCTCTCTTTCCTTCCCGCAGTCAGTGGCTTGACTGGTCTTAGCCTCAGTCTTAGGCATTGAGTGTAACCTTGGTTAATATGAGTATTGGCCCCAAACAGGGGTTGCTGAGTTGATCCTGGTTTGGGTGCATGGGGGAGTCTGTTTCACTATTACCCCTCTTCTCACTTTAAAAAGAAAGAAAGAAAAATTATGCATTGTTTTCTCTACGTGTCATTGTTAGGCTGAGATTTCTTTATAAATATATTTTTACATTATTAGTTCTGTAGACATCCTTTCTGGATGGGAAGTCATTCCCCCTAGAATGGAGAAAGCAAGTGAGGTAGAAAACCTCTACTCAAAGAAAAATCCCTGGGTTTAAACTTTCTTACAGCATTCAAAATAACAATGAACTGTCATTCACTTCAGAAATGTCCTGGAAGATAGGACAGGTGAAGGAGGAGAAACCAGAAGAATGCATAGGAGAAGGGGCCTGTAATGTTTGGGGTCTTATGCTCCAGCTTGTGACCTCAGTGTTTAGGACTGAGGGAACAAAGGCAGACAGAAAAGTTTAAAAAATAACAAACCACAGGTGTAGACCTTGCTTGTTATTGGTTCCTTGAAATGAATTTGCAGCTCCAGCAAGAATAATAAGTAATAGGATTATCAAGGACAGATCCTCTGGCTACCTCTCCCCTTCCTCTTCCTAAGATATGAAAGTCGGAAAAGACAAGATGGCGCTGGAGTAGGCAGACGTACCAACATCTACCTCCCAGAACCAAAGTGGAATACAAACTAATTTTTAGAACTATCATCTGGAAAAACCAACTTTGGACTAAACTAAGAGGTCTCTTCAACCAAGGAACACTGAAGAAGCCACACCAAGGCTGGTAGGAAAAGCGTAAACGCGGAGAGGGCTGCCCAGCTCCCCGGAGTGAACGGCAGCAGGGAGAGACTCGTGTGGCGGGAGGTGAGTTTAGCAGAGGGGGAAGGGTCCTGAGCCCCAGGAACAAAGCCCCAGCCTGCAGCCCCAGAGCCCAGAAGAGGCGTAAGGACAGTATTTAGCTGGAAACAAGTCAGGATACTTGTTTGTGAGAAAGAGTCTGATTTCTCAGACCCAGGATCCTTCTTAAAGGAACCGCGCTGAACATCTCTCTCACAAACACTCACCTGGGACTCCTGGGGATGGAGGAAGAGAGGAGAGGACCAGAGTAACAGGAAGAGAATGTAATCTAGGAGGCACAGGGAGAAGCATTTTGGGAGATAGCCACCCTAACCCCTGAGACGAGTCACTCCCCAAAGCTGAAGTGAGTATTTCCCCTGGAAACAGCAATACCAGCAAAGGGAAGCAGGACAGCAGCCAAACAAGCTCCCTCACAGCACTCAGAGCAGAGTTGTATAGAAGGAGGGAGCTTTTGGGTCTACAGCAGTGAGTCTTAGGGTCCGAGCTGCAATGCCCCACCCACGCGGCTGAGGGATCCCCAGAGGGCCAGCGGCAGCGAGAGACAAAAGCGCGGTTCTGCTGGCAGGGGCAGAAGCCAGCTGGCCACCACTGGGCTCAGGTGTGAGCTCAATCTTGCCTGGCTGGGGGAAGGGGGTGTGCAAAAGCAGTCAAACTCAGCTGCCAGCAGCCTGTAATCTAGCCTGCAGAAGAAGGGCGGGAACCCCGGAAAGGGTGGAGACAAGTCCCAGGGCAAGGGCAGAGGAGCACAGCCTTGCCCCGCCTGTGCAACCCAGGCTTGTGGTCTGACTTGGTAGCCAGCTCCTCCTGCAGGGGTGGAGCCAAAAGCCCAGAAGTGGCGGAGTTCCGCTACTGAGCTGAGCTTGGGCACGCATTCCTGCCCGGTGGTAGAGCCAAGGCTAGCAGCCGTTCCTCAAGTGGGCTCCTCCTGCAAGGGCAGGGCGAAAGCCCGGAAACAGACGGAGACCCCGCAGCTGAGCAAAGGTGCTCGCCAGTGCCCTCAGGACCGAGCATAACATCACACATGGGGGCAGGGCAAAGGCCAAGGCCACCAACACTTGTACACCCGAGCGCATGATCACAGCCACTCCCATGAAGAGAAAATGCAGAGGCAGAGAAATACAACACAAATAAACCAAGAGAAATCCCCAGAAAAGGACCTAAGTGAATCAGATATAACCAAATTACCAGATGCAGAGTTTAAAATAACGATTGTTAGGATGCTCAAAGATATTAGAACAACCATAGATGGCCATTATGAAAACCTAAATAAAGAGATAACAAATATAAAAAAGGACATTGAAATAATAAAAAACAATCAGTCAGAAATGACAAATACAATATCTGAAATAAAGAATACAATGGAAGGAATTAAAAGCAGGATGGATGAAGCAGAGAATCGAATCAGCGAGTTAGAGGACACGATAAATAAAGGCACGGAAGCAGAGCAGAAAAAAGAAAAGAGACTCAAAAAGTCCGAGGAAACTTTAAGAGAGCTCTGTGACAACATGAAGAGAAACAACATCCGCATCATAGGGGTTCCTGAAGAAGAAGAGAAAGAACAAGGGATAGAGACTTTGTTCAAACAAATCATAGCAGAAAACTTCCCCCAATTAAGGCAGGAAAACATTTCACATGTTCAGGAAGCACAGAGAACTCCATTAAGGAGAAACCCAAAGAAACCAACACCAAGACACATCATAATTAAAATACCAAAGCTAAGTGATAAAGAAAAAATATTAAAAGCTGCTAGAGAAAAAAAGACTATCACCTACAAAGGAGCCCCCATAAGGATGACTTCTGACTTCTCAACAGAAACACTTGAGGCCAGAAGGGAATGGCAAGAAATATTCAAAGTAATGCAGAACAAGAACCTACAACCAAGACTACTTTATCCAGCAAGGCTATCATTTAAAATTGAAGGAGAAATAAAAAGCTTTACAGACAAAAAAACCTCAAGGAATTCACTGCAACCAAACCAAGGCTGCAAGAAATGCTAATGGACCTGTTATAAACAGATCAAAGGAAAAAAAAGAATACAACAAAAGAAGAATACAGTTTTAAAGAAAAAAAATGGCAATAAACAATTACATATCAGTAATAACCTTAAATGTTAATGGATTAAATGATCCGATCAAGAGACATACGGTAGCTACATGGATAAGAAAACAGGACCTATACATATGCTGTCTACCAGAGACACATCTTAAATCAAAAGATGCACACAGACTAAGATAAAAGGATGGAAAAAAAATATTTCATGCAAATGGAAATGAAAAAAAGCTGGGGTAGTAATACTTATATAAGACAAAATGGACTTTAAAACAAAGACCATAGTTAGAGATAAAGAAGGACAGTACATAATGAAAAAGGGAGCAATCCAAAAGGAAGATATAACCATTATAAATATCTACGCACCTAATATAGGAGCACCTAAATATATAAAGCAGACTTTGATGGACTTAAAGGGCTAGATCAACAGCAATACTATAATAGTAGGGAATTTCAATACCCCATTAACATCATTAGATAGATCCTCAAGAAAGAAAATTAACAAAAAACAGCAGACTTAAAGGACATATTAGATCAACTCGATTTAATAGATATCTTCAGAACCTTTCACCCTAAAACAGCAGCATATACATTCTTTTCAAGCGCTCATGGTACATTCTCTAGAATAGACCACATGTTAGGGCACAAAAGTGGTCTCAACAAACTTAAGAAGATTGAAATCATATCGAGCACTTTCTCTGATCACAATGGCATTAAACTAGAAATCAACTACAATAGAAAAATTGAAAAACATTTAAACACTTGGAAACTAAATAGCATGTTATTAAATAATGAATGGGTTAACATTGGGATCAAAGAAGAAATTAAAAAATTTCTACAAACAAACGATAATGAGCATACATCAACTCAAAATTTATGGGACACAGCAAAAGCAGTCCTGAGAGGGAAGTTTATAGCATTACAGGCATACCTCAAGAAGCTAGAAAAAGCTCAAATAAACAACTTAACCCTGCATCTAAAAGAACTAGAAAAAGAACAGCAAGTAAATCCCAGAGCTAGTAAAAGGAAGGAAATAATAAAGATCAGAGCAGAAATAAATGACACAAAAGCTAAAGAAACAATACAGAGGATCAATGAAACCAGGAGCTGGTTCTTTGAAAAGGTAAACAAGATCAATGAACCTTTAATGAGACTCACCAAGAAAAAAAGAGAGAGGACTAAAAAAAATTAGAAATGAGAGTGGAGAAATAACTGACACAACAGAAACAGAAATACAAAATATTGTAAGAAAATACTATGAAGAACTGTATGCCAAAAAACTAGACAACCTAGATGAAATGGACAAATTCCTTGAATCATATAATCTTCCAAAAATCAATCTGGAAGAATCAGAAAACCTAAACAGACTGATTATACCAAATGAGATCAAAACAGCTATCAAAAAACTCCCAAAAAAGCAAAGTCCTGGGCCTGATGGCTTCACAAGTGAATTCTACCAAATATTCAAAGAAGAACTAACTCCTATCCTTCTCAAGCTAATGCAAAAAATTCAAGAGGAAGGAAGACTTCCAAACTCCCTTTATGAGGTGAGCATAATTCTGATTCCAAAACCAGGCAAAGACAACACAAAAAAAGAAAATTTTAGGTCAATATCCCTGATGAACTTAGATGCAAAAATCCTCAACAAAATATTAGCAAACCGGATCCAGCAATATATGAAAAAATTATACACCATGATCAAGTGGGATTTATTCTTGGGAGGCAAGGCTGGTACAATATTCGCAAATCAATCAATGTGATTCATCACATAAACAAAAGAAAAGAGAAAAACCACATGATAATTTCAATAGATGCAGAAAAAGCATTTGATAAAATCCAGCACCCATTCATGATCAAAACTCTCAAAGTGGGAATACAGGAAACATACCTCAACATGATAAAGGCCATCTATGAGAAACCCACAGCCAACATCATACTCAATGGGCAAAAATTAAAAAGCAATCCCCTTAAGATCAGGAACAAGGCAGGGGTGCCCCCTGTCACCAATCTTATTCAACATAGTTCTGGAAGTCCTAGCCACAGCAATCAGACAAGAAGAAGAATTAAAGGCATCCAAATTGGAAAAGAAGAAGTAAAACTATCATTATTTGAAGATGATATGATATTGTACATAGAAAACCCTAAAGTCTCAGTCAAAAAACTACTAGACCTGATCAATGAATTCGTCAATGTGGCAGGATATAAAATCAATACTCAGAAATCAGAGGCATTTTTATACACTAATAATGAACTGTCAGAAAGAGAAATCAAGGAATCAATCCCCTTTACCATTGCAACCAAAAAAATAAAGTACCTAGGAATAAATCTAACCAAGGAGATAAAAGACTTGTACTCAGAAAATTATAAAACATTGATAAAAGAAATCAGGGAAGATATGAATAAGTGGAGGCATATACCGTGCTCATGGTTAGGAAGAATAAACATCATTAAAATGTATATATTACCCAAAGCAATTTATAAATTCAATGCAATACCGATTAAAATACCAATGACTTACTTCAAAGATATAGAACACATATTCCAAAAATTTATATGGAACCAAAAGAGAACACTAATAGCCTCAGCAATCTTGAAAAGGAAGAATAAAGCAGGAGGGATCACACTTCTGGATATCAAGTTATATTATAAGGCCATTGTACTCAAAACAGCATGATACTGGCATAAGAACAGGCACATAGATCAATGGAACAGAACAGAGAACCCAGAAATAAACCCACAGCTCTATGGACAATTGATTCTTGACAAAGGAGGTAAGGAAATACAATGGAGTAAAGTCAGCCTCTTCAACAAATGGTGTTGGGAAAATTGGACAGCTACCTGCAAAAAAATGAAACTAGACTACCAACTTACACCACTCACAAAAATAAACTCAAAATGGATAAAAGACTTAAATGTAAGCCGTGAAACCATAAGCATCTTAGAAGAAAACATAGGTAGTAAGCTCTCTGACATCTGTCGCAGCAATATATTTGCTGATTTGTCTCCACAGGCAAGTGAAATAAAAGACAGGATAAACAAATGGGACTTTATCAAACTAAAAAGCTTCTGCACAGCTAAAGACAATAAGAACAGAATAAAAAGACAAACTACACAATGGGAGAATATATTTGACATTGCGTCTGATAAGGGGTTAATAACCAAAAAATATAAAGAACTTGTAAAACTTAATACCAGGAAGACAAACAATCCAATCCAAAAATGGGCAAAAGAAATGAATAGACACTTCTCCAAAGAGGACACACAGATGGCCAATAGGCATATGAAAAAATGTTCAACATCACTAATCATTAGAGAAATGCAAATTAAAACCACAATGAGATATCATCTCACACCAGTCAGAATGGCGCTCATCAATAAAACAACACAGAATAAGTGCTGGCAAGGATGTGGAGAAAAGGGAACCCTCCTGCACTGCTGGTGGGAATGCAGACTGGTGCAGCCATTGTGGAAAACAGTATGGAGATTCCTCAAGAAATTAAAAATCAAACTGCCTTTTGACCCAGCTATACCGCTGTTAGGAATATACCCCAAGAACACCATAGCACTGTTTGAAAAGAAGAAATGCACCCCCATGTTTATGGCAGCATTGTTCACAATAGCAAAAATCTGGAAACAGCCCAAGTGTCCGTCAGAGGACGAGTGGATTAAAAAGCTTTGGTATATATATACTATGGAATACTACTCAGCCATAAGAAATGATGACATAGGATCTTTTACAACAACATGGATGGGCCTTGATAACATTATACTGAGCGAAAGAAGTAAATCAGAAAAAACTAGGAACTATCAATATATGATTCCATACATAGGTGGGATATAAAGATGAGACTCAAAGACATGGACAACAGGTTTGGGGTTACAGGGTGGGGAAGGAGAGGGAGGGGGTTGGGGAGGGGAGGGGCACAAAGATCATGGCTTTTCAGCATTTGCCATATTCCCCCTTTAATCTATAGACAGACAGCAAATATTTACTTATAGTGTTTCCACTATAAAGACTGCTGTCTTAGGGACAAATACTGATGAAATATTTCAGCAGTTCCTCCTTCTTCAAAGACTTATATGTCAACATAGAGCTCCATGTTTCATGGGACATACTCAAGCTCACTCCATGCTCCCTGGAGCTTTAACACAAAAGAATGGCCTTTTTTTTAACTCTTTTCTTTTTGTTTGTTTGTTTTTTGTTGTATTTTTTCTTTTATTTATTTATTTTTTGTATTTTTCTAAAGATGGAAATGGGGAGGCAGTCAGACAGACTCCCGCATGCGCCTGACCGGGATCCACCTGGCATGCCTACCAGGGGGAAATGCTCTGCCCATCTGGGGTGTTGCTCTGTTGCAACCAGAGCCATTCTGACAACTGAGGCAGAGGCCATGGGGCCATCCTTAGTGCCCGGTTGGCTTTGCTCTGGTGGAGCCTTGGCTGTGGGAGGGGAGGAGAGAGACGGAGAGGAGGGAGAGGGGGAGGGGTGGAGAAGTAGATGGGCGCTTCTTCTGTGTGCTCTGGCCCAGGAATCCTGCACACCAGGCCAATGCTCTACCGCTGAGCCAACCGGCCAGGGCCTAGGAATGCCCTTGTTGATCAAGCTACCCAAAAGAAAATTATATGGAGCAACCATGACTGACTAAGCAAGTCAGTCTCATACTATTCGTCACCAGAACGCTGCAGCCCAGTGTAAACAGTTTCAACTTTCTCAGAAAGCAGCACAGCAGATTGGGAAATCCTGTCCGAGGGGTCCTATACTGCCCCCTCATTTGGAGGTAACCCTCAAGGACCCCTACCAGGACAACTTTGGCAGATGGATGCTACTCATATACCTTCATTTGGCAAACAGTCGTATGTCCACATTAGAGTGGCTTCATATTCCAGATCTATAGTAACCTCTGTCAGAAACAGGAGAGGCTGCTAAGCATGTTATAGTTCATGTTCTGTATGCATTGTTCTATTATTGGATTTCCTAAACTGGCTTAACTGAAAATGCTCCTGCATATGGAGCAAAAGCATTTACTGTATTTTGTCATGCTTACAATCTTTAAAGTTAAGGTATTATTAAAGTGTACTCAGCAAACATTTTAAGGTAAATTAAAAAAAAAAAAACAATTTAAAAGGAGGTAGTCATATCCTGGAACTCCTACGGGTCTTCCATATCATGCTTTTTACTTTAAAAAAAATTTTTTTTTTACATCTCTTTTGCATGCTGATGAACAGGAGACACCAAATCTTTTTCGCCTGCAAACTACTACCTTCTTTATTAGATCCAGCTAATACACTGTTTTGTCTTTTTCCAAATAGCTCCAGATATATGAAAAAGATTTATATAGGCAGATGGAGATCCTCAAACCCCTCAGTGACATCTTCTGAGCATGGCTTTTAAGATACCTAGAGGCAGAAAAAGCCCAATAGAGATCAGGGGAACTACCAGCTTTTAGGATACGCCCTTAAAGGCTCCAATGCCCCAAAGGGGTCTCCTAGGATGCCATCTGGGTCCTGCTTCAATAGTGGAAAGGAAGGTCATTGAGCTAAAGCCTACCAGGCTTACATGCCTCTACTGTGAGGAAACAGGGACACTGGAAGGTAGGCTTCCCCCTCACTCCTCTAAGGGAGGGTTCAGTCTCTTCCAGCCCTGCTCCAGCCACCTATGACCTAACCTCGCCCAGAAAGCTGGGGTTTGCCACTGAAGGCTGAAGGTGCCCAGGGCCATCGGCCCCATCTACAACACTGTGGACGAGCCCAGGGTATTTCTTCCAAGAAGAAGGTAAACTGATCTCAATTGCACAAGGGCCACTTAACTATGTTTTGCCTGAATAGTCAGGTTTTTTATTCTTCCCTCAAAGATCTCTGTTGTGGGTGTTGATAGTCCTATGTTCTGCTGCTTTGCTTAATATATCGTGTTTCCTTTATCCCTCCTATCTCAATGCCCCACTCATATTTCAGGCTGGGACCTACTCCTAATTTAGAGCTCTCTTTCCCCCTTTTGCCAACTTCTATTATGAATCTACCTTTGCCACCCAGCTTAGTGTATCCCAAGGTTCTCTTTACCATGCCACAGTTGCAGAGCTCCAGGGAAAAGCAACCTGGTCTCATCTCTCCAGGCAGAGGAGAACAGAAGCTTCATATCCACCCATGCTGCGAATGGCTTCCAGTCTACCTGAATCATTACCATCTAGAAGCAGCGGTCACTGGGACTTGGACATGAGTGCAAAGTATAGAATGGTGACAACAATTCCAGTGCCATTGGACTTTTCCTGGATGTGGACATTTCCTGGACTCCTGCTCCCTGTGACAGACCCTAACAGACTGAACTGTGGTTGGGTTGCATTTTTCAGGGATTTGACATGGTGATGGGGCCAACTTGGACTTGGTGAACATGTTAAGGACACTACTCTTTTATGGATATTCTTGGTGTATGGGCCAAGAGTTTGCTTAAAGGCTTTAATCACTGTAAAAAAAATAGAAGGCTGGATAAAGAAGATGGGGCACATATACACCATGGTATACTAGTCAGCTAGAAGAAATGATGACTTCAGATCACTTATAGCAGATTGGTGGAATCTTGATAACATTATGCGGAGTGAAATAAGCGAATCAGAAAAAAACAAGAACTGCAGGATTTCATACATTGGTGGGACATAAAAGTGAGACTAAGAGACATGGACAGGAGTGTGGTGGTTACGGGGGATGGGGGAGGGATGGAGGGAGGGGGTCAGGGGTAGGGGTACAATGAAAACTGGATAGAGGGTGACAGAGGACGATCTCTCTTTCGGTGATGGGTATGCAACAGAACTAAATGACAAAATAACCTGGAAATGTTTTCTTTGAATATATGTACCCTGATTTATTGATGTCACCCCATTTAAATAAAAATTTATTTATTAAAAAAAAAACACAAAAAAAAGATATGAAAGTCACATAGGCCTGCAAACAAGTCCCTACTAAATATTACTTGATTGTTTGCACAAAAGGTCTCACTTGGAAGCCCATCTGCAACTTTGCCCCCTGATATATGAAACAGTCCACCAGCTTCATGGTTCAGCACTGCCATTCTCTTGATATCACCTATGCTGCCATCCAAAAACAGCAATCCTTCTCCCTCACTTAAAGGCTTCTGTCTATTCTTAACCCCACAATCTTCCTTTGGTAGATAGCAAGAATCTCAGGACATGAGGACTATGCCCTTGACAAAAATGAAGAAACTACAGAAGATGAGACCTTCATCCATTTAATCTTATAAGATTACAAGGGTCTAGAGTTTTGAAGGAGGGAATTTTTACCTTCAACAGTCAGGGAGCATTGGGAAGTCTCTACCATTGATCAAGATAGCACAGGGGGAGGTTCTTACATCTAATGTGCCAAAAGTTAGAAACATTAATAGATAGGACCTTAGTGCACCAAAAGCTAAAAAAGATAAATGGACAGGGTCCGAGAATACAGAAAGGTAGCAAGGCAAATTGTTTAAAGAAAAAACTGTCCACTCCTTATCCCCATAAAAACCTTGTGCTTGAGGTAGGAAAGAGAAATGGTTCTTGAGATAGGAGTCTACTATTCTCCCAGGTCATGAACCCTGAACAAACTTCTTTCCTTTTACACCAGCATTTTTCACAATTCTGAGTTTTGTTGCAGAAGGCAGTTGAACCTGCTTTTGTGTTTGGTTTCATGACTGTGGTGCTTACATTTGAATGGATAATGTGAAACCCTATCCTTAAAATTATATTATAGGCCCTGGCTGGTTGACTCAGTGTTAAGTAGAGTATCAACCTAGCATGTGGCTGCCCCAGGTTTGATTCCCAGTTAGGGCACACAGAAGAAGTGACCATCTGCCTCTCTATCCCTCTTATTTGCCCTCTCCTTTCTGTCTCTTCCCTTCCTGCAGCCATGGTTTGATTGATTTGAGCACATTGGCACTGGGCAGTGAGGATGGCTCCATGGAGCCTCTGTCTCAGGTGCTAAAAATAGCAGTGTTGCAAACATCATCTCATAGATGGACAGAGCATTGGCCCCAGATGGATCCTGGATGGGGCACCGAGTGTATCTCCTCTTCTCTCACTTAAATAAAAATAAATAAATAAAACAAAATACAATATTATAACCTTAAACAGAGGACTTTGAAATATATTTAAACAATGCTTATTACTAGTTTGAAGTAATGTTAATCATAATTTAAGCTAGCATTTGTCTTATTTATCTTTCTGTGTAATATATTCTATCATATATTACAGATATAACTATGTAAACAATAGACATGCTGTCTTTTGTAATTTTTGGAACAAAATTAAATCACTTGAAAAAATAAATCAAAGCTAAGGCTTTATCAAGAAAATTATCATCCAGACTTTTTCAGATATATGTTCTTATTTTCCTTGCTCCCCCCTTTATTGGTTTATATGAGCTAAACTGAGAATTGCCAGCAAGCAAAATCTCAATGGATTGAGAAAATGCTACCCTTTCCCTCTTTTCTAAGGATTTTGATATATAAGAACAAGTTCCATTCTGAAAATTTTCAAGAATACAAATTACTGAGCTCAGGGGGTTTGTTACTTGGGATGTGGTTGTTGTTAGGTACTTTTATTTTCTCTAGCATAGTGATTTTCAACATTTTTACACTTGGGGATTGGAAAAATAGGAAAATTATTTACTAAGGCGGAAATTATCATGAGCATAAGCAAATTCGACTAAGATAATGGATCTATAATCTTCATACCACATCAGGGTGGTTAACTCTTTTACCCACCAATCCACTGGATCGATTCCTAGTCAGGGCACCCCTGTGTCTCCTTCATATGTCAAGCACAAGTGGTTCTCAAAGTGTGCACTGCTGCACCCTAGAAGATTTCCAGGTGTGCCCTATGGTATTTCAGAGAAATATATGCCTGTTGGGGACCAAAAAACCAACCCAACAGGGTTTTAGAGTTTAGATTTGGGGGGGGGGACAGAGGTGTGGGGAATTGGCTATAAGCTGACAGTCTGCCCAACCCCCCACCTCACTTGCCTGATTAGGTTGCAAAAGGCTGTGAAGCTGTGGTGCTGGATTGTTTACACTACCCCCCATTTCCCCCAGAAAGACTGGAGGTGTTTCTTCTATCCTTTGTTTGGTGTAAAGTTAAGATGATATGTATAGTGGGATGGTGGGAGTTTTCTGCACTCAACACAATTGAGAGTAAAGAGAGGAATTCTCCAATGTATTGACAGGAAATGAGAGTTTGCCTTTCAAATATATCCCAAACATTGAAGAAATCGTTAGGATACATCAGGCTCATGTTTCTCATAAACACAAGAATGAAAAAACTTAACACATTCACATCAGGACCTGCCGAATTTACTAAATCTTACTAAGAATGTATCTATATATATAAAAAGATAACGTTTTTGTGGTTTTTATATTTTAACCCCCCCCTTTTTTTTTTACAAATTCTGAAAAGTATAACTCAAAAAATGTAACATAAAAATGTTTTTAATGTCAGAATAAATGTAATTTTGTCATATTTATTCCATTTAATTACCATAAAAGTATGCTTGGACTTTATATTTTTTCTTTAATATTTGACTTATTATAACATATTTCTCAGAAGTTTGTATATAGTGCGCCTACAATTATTTGTAGGATTTTAAATGCGCCCCAACTTCAAAAAGTTTGCGAACCACTGCTCTAACAGGTAAAGACGGAGGGATTCACATCCAAAGCTTTGTTTGGGTAAAGAAGGTTTAGCCTTTTTACCCACACTATTTGGTTAATTCCATGTTGGTTTCTTCTTTGCTGTTGGCTACTTTTCAGGGTTGGATTCCAACAGCTCATCCTGTTAGGGATATTTGTGTCTGCAAAATACTGTGCTACATTAGATATGTAGCAAGAACAACATTTAGTAGTGACATTTAGAATTGCTCAAACATTGCGACTGTGTTTAAACACACATGAAAAACTAACTTTACCTCTATATTTTATTTTCTCACAAGTATGTTACTGGCTCTGTAACTTTCTTATTCTTTTATCATTTACTTATTTTGTTTCATATGAATTTTTTACTTTTATTATGTTATTTTGTTTCATATTAAAGTATAGCATGTCACATCCTAACATAGAGGAAAGCACACAATTCAAGTTCCAAATTCACAATTCAAAGATAGCACAGAAATGCAAAATAATGGATATGCCAAATACCATTTTTTGAAGTTAATAAATGTTGCCTGCTGAATCAAATTCATTTTCCCATCTCTAATGCCTCTTTAAATTTTAAAGGACTTGTTTAAGCAGCTGTTAAACAAACAGACAAATCCATACCCAATTCTGTCTACATTAAATATAGAAATTACAAAACTTCACTATTTATGAAACAATAATGTTGAAATGTAGAAACATCATATATTTGCAAGATTTGCAGATGAGTAAATGACAAGAGTTCTGTAAAAGCCATAAATGTTCACTAATGTCTAGATTCCGGAAAGCCCTCAGGATGCTGCCTTAACAACTTCTGTAAAAGGCCAAGATAACCGAGCACATTCTTTTGCTTTTTGTAAAATGCTTCGCTGAGCACTCTCTGAGACTGTTCCAACAATAACCAAAAGCCTGTTTCGCTTATGTAAAACTGCTTTGGCTAGGTGCTCACCCCACCCCTCGCTTCTTTTTGCCTTTAAAAGCAAACCCCTAAGTTCATTCGCCACTGCAAATTCTTTAGGATGTGAATCCACTCCTGGTTGGTGGTGTTCAAGACTCCTTAATTTGGCTACTTGTGTGACAAAACGTTTGTTTCCTTGTCTTATAACAATATAAAACATATTTCATTGGGACCCAAATCGTGAAATACAAACTACACAGAATATAACTACACATGAAAATTCTTACATTGAAATGCGTGAAACCAAGCTAAATGTAGTCATTTTCCATATTCAGATCATGTAGGTTCTTTGAGAGTATTTTAAAACTGAACGGTTTGGTAGTTGCTCTAAAATTCCTCCTTCTGCCTATATATCCATTCAGATTGGCAAGGCTATTTTCATTTTATTTCAAATATTTTTTTCTTTTAAAAGAAGGGGGCAGCAGATGTTGCTAAGTTTATCTCCTTTTCCACTCCTGGGGATGAAAGTAACACAGTTACAGCGGGCAGGGGTCTAGAGGCCTTTAGGCATCCCAAGCGGGCGCTTCACTTAAAAAGCGCGAGTTAGGTCTCGGAGGACATCCGGGGAAAGTGCCCAGGATACTGCCCAACGGTGAGGAGCAGGCAGGCATTAACTGTCCCGCGCGGGCTTTACGCTGCGGTGGCCGGGGTGCACGTTCTGAGCGCGCAGGACGGAGTAACGAACGTACTGATAGAAATTCTAGGCGACGGAAACCCCGTTGCAGCTTAGATACTAGACTCCGAGTCCCGATTCTACAAGTATTGTAGAAGATAGAGCACGAAAAGGGCCCATATACCCTTCCGCATTTTCCTGGGTCTCTTCCTGGGGGTGACGTGACTTGCTGACGGGGGATCCGTACTGGGGAGCTGAACTGTTTTCTGTTAGCTCCGACCTCGGCCCCTCCCCCCTCCTCCTTCGTCCACCCCACCAGCCGGAGGCGGCCCAGTGCTCCCGAGGAAAGCTCGCCTTCCGCACCCGCCACCTACGAGGACCACTGGTCCCAGGGTTTGGTAAGTCCCAGGCGCCGCCATGGCCGCGGGACCTAGCGTGCCTACAGCTGTCTGGTTGGCGGCCCGCGAGGCGCCCTTCCGCATTAGTCTGGGCGGCGAAGCAGTCAGCGACAGAGTTAGGCCGTATTTAGGCCCAGGAAAGAGCCCGACTGACTCGAGCGGCAGCGAAGCCTTGCTCAGTAAACGGGTGGGGGGTTGAGTGAGGGTAACCGCGCGGCCCGGAAGGATGCGAGAGATATCGGGTCGGCGTCGCGCCAGGCCTGGGGCACTGCTCAGTGGCAAGGCCTGCCGAGGAAGGCAAGGCTGCAGGGCGGGCAGATATTCGCTACGTAAATATCGGCCTGGGATGGCTAGGAAAGGACGGGGGACAAGATGGCGGACGCTCCGCGCCTCCTGTGGGATTGCCGGTAGGAAGAGGAACTGCCATCTTGAAGGCTATAGGAAGATAAAATGCCGTTGCAGCCGGTGAAGGGGCGGGGGTTCGGAGAGCCCCGTACGCTGGCTACGTCTCCGGTGACTGGCTCCGGAAGCCCCGCAGGGCAGCGCGTGCGCGCAGAGAGTGGTGCTCGCTCCCTGGCAGTCATTGCGGTCGTATCGTTGATGGTCCCGGGCCATCGGCGACGGCGCTACTTTTATTCCCTGCTATTTGCAGACCGGTGACCGGCTGTTCCTTTCCTTGCGTTTTAGCTGAGCTGGGGTAGCACTTCGAGCACCGTGCCTCTCCTTTGCACTGTGGTCAAGCGAGCTGGTTCGAGCTTACGGCAGCCCAAGAACCGGCGCGAACCAAGGCAAATGGGACCCCGCCTCCACCCTAATTGTATCTTTACTTCAGCACAGGAATTCATGGCTATTACGGCGTCCTCCGTACGGTTTTCCAAAAGTTGCCTCTCAAAGTCTATAAATAATAATTATTGAATTTAATGTAAAAAAGTTAACACCACGGCTGATAATACAGGGGTAAAGTTGCATTTTGCAGGCTTGAAAGCGGAGGACTATTTGAACACTTTCTTAACTGGAAAACTTTATTGAGAACTTATGTTTGAGTTAGTGACCATTTAATCAAATATGGAAAATGTTTTTGTTTTTTAAGTACAACAAAATGTACATTGTTTACCGATTAATGAACCCCGATACTATTTAGGTTTTTTAC
The DNA here is from genome assembly GCF_036850995.1 of Saccopteryx leptura. Lineage (NCBI taxonomy): Eukaryota > Metazoa > Chordata > Mammalia > Chiroptera > Emballonuridae > Saccopteryx > Saccopteryx leptura. Next base: position 441,824 of record NW_027095700.1, read on the forward strand.
CTTATTTGGAAAATGTTAAAGTACAATTCCATCCAGTAGAGTGTTTTCAGATTGCGTACTACTCTTTCCTGGTAAACTGACGCCAAAGTGACTGATGCAGTGTGCTATGATTGACAAGGTTCTTGAAATGTACATCAAAGTCAGTGCAGTTTAGAGCGTTCGGAAGAGTTCCTGAAGTATGTTGGAATTTGGGGATGTAACTGAAAGGCATGGTAGGGCTGCTTGTTCCAAGGAGGTCGGAGTAGAGAAAGTGTATTTTAAGGGTAAAGATTCTTTAGAACACAGGAATTAATTAGTTTAGTTGGAATAAAGGTAGGGAGGGGAGTAGTAGAAATTTGTTTACAAAACGGGGATGATGGAAGTACCAGAGTGGTGGAACACTTGAGTTGTACCTCAGGTTCATTTAGAAGGTTCTAATTATTGGAAAATTTTCAGTTGACAGGTAATGACAGTGTCTATTGTGTTCATCAGTTGTTGATTACTAGGAAAATAACAATGTTGTTCCTTTTTTTTTAACTTAGAAAATTAAATTTAACATTTTGGTGACATTTATCAAAGAGTACATAGATTTCGCGTAAACATTGACACATCATTTGGACAATTATGTTGTATACCTGCCACTTAAAGTCAGATCATCCTCCCTCACCCTATATTTGTCCCTCTTTATAGCCTTCCCTCAACTTCCTCACTCCCCCCCCCCCCCACATCGTCCTCACATTGGCAACCACTGCATTCTTGTCTATGTCCACGAGTCTCAGTTTTATATCCCACCTGTGTGTGGAATCATAGTTGTTTTGGTTTTTCTGATTTACTTATTTCATTCAGTATTAGTTGTTTTTAAAGTGATTCCTGTCTCCTTAGTTGCTCTTTTTTTGTCCTAAATTCAAACACTAAATACACTTGCTCAAAAACATTTTTTCCCATAGTGAAGAAAAATTTATTTACCATGGTTAAAGATTACAGGGATAATTTAGAAAGCCAGTTTGAAAAGTAGGTTACAGAGAGTAATTCCTAAAAAGACAATGGCCTTCTGCAAACCTACCTTTCCCTGGTGAAAATGAATGACTCTCTTATGAAAATAATCTTTTTACTCTTTAGTAAGCCAAACTTTATAATAAATGTCCTAAATTCAGAAGTTCCAAAAAGCAGGAGGAATGCTTGCTTCCTGAGATTATGCAAGGCTCTGGTTTCCTGGACAGTAACCTAAGCAGTGATGCTCCCTGAGACATTCTTTTTTTGTCATGAGGGATTATGATTAGAAAAGTTTAAGAAATTGTATTGTGGAGAACATTTTACAAGTCAGTTGCTATTGAGTTTAGTGGTTGAGGTATTAAGAATAAAGGAACTGTAGAATAGTGACTTTATGTGTTGACAGTTGGGAAAAAACTCTAAAGAAGATAGAATTATATGCTGTACGCAGTACAGCAGCAAATGTTCCAGTACAACAGCAATGGATGTTGAGCATTAAGACTAAATTAGACTCAATGTATAAGACAGGTAAGTATAATTTAAAGAATTTCCATCAATAATATTTAAATATATCATTTTGTTTGTTTGTTTTAAGGGCAGACCTTGATCTGGAAAACTGATAGGCAGACTTTTATTATCCAACTATCTTGGATAATGAGGTGTTTTTAATTTGTGTATTTTTTAAATAGACACAACTTTCCTTTTAAAAACATGCTTTTTGTAAATGCTTGCTCTCTGACACTGTGCATTTGAATTTTCACTAATAATGTATTTGTAATTTTTACAAACTGGCAATTACAACTCTTAAGTTTCTTAAACTCAACCCAGTTATTTGAAGTTTTTCTAGCTCATAGGTTACTATTTTACTAATTGAGAAAGGTAAATGGCCATCTGATATAAACATTTGATCTCTTTAATTTTGTGCTTTTTCCTTTTTCTACCTAGGCTTTTTTTTTCTGCAATAAATGCCCTCCTTCCAAGCTTAGTTGTACTGTCAGTGTGATGCCCAGTGACTCAGTTCTCTCTCCTTGTAAATATTCATGGCTTATCTAATAAGAATCCAGTCTGTTTTGTCTTTCTTTTAATGTTTTATGTCTTTTTACCTCACTTATTTCTAAATTCATTATTTTCCATATTGAAAACTATGTAATAAAAGTACTTTGTTTCAAAACTATGACTTTTCTGTCTGCTTTGGGTGTTCTTTTCATGATTTAAATAGGGGCACTCCTTTTAGGTCAATCCTTTCCTTTTTTTCTCCAATCTTTTCTGGCCTCACTGTCTAAATGTTTCATCTGGCATTTCCAGTCACCTTCTGAACTTCCTCTACCCTGATTCTTCTTGACTCTGCATACTCCTCAAACTGCAGTAAATTTATCTGACACATTGTAGGTGCCCATAATAGTTTTTGACAATCTGTTTCTTCATAAATTTCCTAAAACAATTCCTGCTTCTTGATTTCGAAATCAAATACCTAAACAAATACTGTATTTTTGATTAAAAGGATATACACTATATAGTGTTATGAAGGCTCCAGATAAAAATATAAGCTGAGGAATAACGTCCATAAACCTCAACTGATAGCAAATGTGAGGAGCCCATTATTCTTACCGAACTTTTTTCAAAACGAATTACGAATTACAGGCTATTATAGCGTAACAGGAAGAATTACTAGGTTATAACCTGCTTCACTGAAAAGAATTTTTTTTTTTTTTTTGAGTAAGAGAGGAGTGAGGGAGAGAGGGACAGACAGGAAGGGAAAGAGATGAGAAGCATTCTTCGTTGCGGCACCTTAGTTCATTGATTCTTTTCTCATACTGAAATTTTAATAAAGGAGATGTACATATCAAAGTATCTATGAAGCCTTGAAGGCTTTTGAAAAATAGTATATTACTATAGTAACACTTAAATTATGAAATGTTTCAAAATTACTGAAAAGTAACTCCTAGATATTATGACATTTAATTCATATTCGATTTGTACCTTTTTTTTTTTTAAAGAAAATGAAATTCTGCAGATGCAGTTAAAGGGATTCCTTCACTCGTCTCAATTCCTTTTTCCCACAGAACAACAAGTGTCAGGTTTGTATACCCCAAAAATCTGTTTGTGTTCTATCTTTATGGGAAAGCTATCACATTAGATGTGTCATTTTGTGTGTGTTTCTCAGTAATAGGATTTTGAGATAGATCATGTTACATTTGGATATAGATTAGTGGTTCTTAAAATGTGGTTCAGGAATCCCTTGAGAACTCTGGTACTTTTATGGTGTCTGTGAAGGGAAAACATTTTATAACCATACTAAAAATTTTACTTTAACTTTCATTCTTCTATAAGTGTACTTGTACAGTTGAGTTTTGCCAAGAGTTTATGTGATACGTTTCACAAAATTGAATGAGGAAGCGAAAATGAATGAGGGGTATCCAGCTATCATACTTTTAAGCTAGGCATTAAAGAGATTTGCAAAATTTATTAGATTTGAAAGTAGTTTAATACTGTGGTTCTGTTAAAATTATTTAAAATTACTCAGCTTTAATTTTTCTTTTTAAAAATTATATTCTATATTTTTTATACACAAACATATTATGTATATATTGTAGCATGGTGTAAAATGTATTGTTTCTTGTGATTCAGGGTCAGAAATAGACCCTCTGCACACTATGTGTGCTTTTTTTGTGTGTGTGTGTGTGTGTGTGTGGCAGAGACAGAATCAGAGAGGGACAGATAGAGACAGACAGACAGGAAGGGAGAGAGATGAGATACATCAGTTCTTGTTCCTCAGTTCCTTAGTTGTTCATTGATTGATTTCTCATATGTGCATTAACCAGGGGGCTACTACAGACTGAGTAACCCCTTGCTCAAGCCAGCGACCTTGGGCTCAAGCTGGTGAGCCTTGCTCAAACCAGATTAGCTCGTGCTCAAGCTGGTAACCTCGGGGTCTCGAACCTGGGTCCTGTGCGTCCTAGTCTGATGCTCTATCCACTGAGCCACCACCTGGTCAGGCTGTGTGCTTCCTTTTATTAGATAATATTAAAAATGGTAATATTAATATTAACTTATGTTATACAATCTTCTCAAAATTTTAAAGGCGTGCTGAGGTATATTTTTGGTTTCTCAATTTTGGTTTCATTGGTATGGTATATTGCCCATCTGTATATGCTGTTTATAAAACTATAGTTGTATAATAAAATCCTAGTATGAATTATCTTCCTTAGAATTGTTTTACTTTTTGTCTCCATTAGCTTATTTTAGGGTCATTTATTTTATTTGGGAAAATTCTTAGGTTTTGTATTTGCATGAAATATAAAGAAGGTATAGGCACAGGTAATACACTTATTTTATGTCTTTTATTTTTTTATTTTCTGTCTTAAAATTTTTTTTTTATTAATTGTAATTTACCGTGTTAACATGAATTCAAGTGTGCCACTCAATACAGTAGCCTCACCCCCACACCGTTGTCCCCTATAGCCCCTTCTCTCCCCTTCCCTCTGGGCTTTGCCGCCCTGTTATCTGTATCTATGTATAATGTATATATAAATTCACTAATCCCTTCACCTTCTCTAATCCCATTTCCTCATCCCCCTTCCCTCTGACAGCCGTCCCTCTGCTCTCTTTGACCCTGCCTTTGCCTCTCTTCTGTTTCTCAGTTCACTTTGTTCATTAGATTCTACGTATAGGTGAGGTCATATGCTATTTATCTTTCTCTGCCTGGCTTATTTCACTTAGCATAATAATCTCCAGGTCCATCCATGTCATCACAAAAGGAAAGATTTCCTTCTTTTTCATGGCCATGTAATATTCCATTGTGTATATGTACCACAGCTTTTTAATCCACTTGTCCGCTGATGAACACTTGGGCTGTTCCCAGATCTTGGGCATTGTAAACAATGCTGCAATAAACATGGTGGTGCATACCATTTTTTGAATGAGTGATTTGTTATTCTTAGGATTTATTCCTAAAAGTGGGATAGCTAGGTCAAAAGCTGGTTCCATTTTAAATTTTTCTTATTTTATTATTTATATTTTTCCGAAGTGAGAAGCAGGAGGAAGCCGACAGACTCCCGCATGCGCCGGACCAGGATCCACCCGCATGCCCACCAGAGGGCGATGCTTGCCCCATCTGGGGTGTTGCTCCGCTGCAACCAGAGCTATTTCTAGTGCCTGAGGCAGAGGCCATGGAGCTATCTACTGCGACCGGGCCAACTTTGCTCCACTAGAGCCTTGGCATTGGGAGGGGAAGAGAGAGACAGAGAGAAAGGATAGGGGGAAGGTTGGAGAAGCAGATGAGCGCTACTCCTGTGTGCCCTGGCTGGGAATTGAACCCAGGACTTCCACAAGCTGGGCTGATGCTCTACCACTGAGCCAACCAGCCAGGGCTCATTTTTAATTTTTTGAGGAAATTCCATACTGTTCTCCACGGTGGCTGCGTAAGTCTATATTCCCACCAGCAGTACAGGAGGGTTCCCTTTTCTCCACATCCTTGTCAGTACTTACTATGTGTTGTTTTGTTAATGAGCGCCATTCTCATAGGTATGAGGCTGTATCTCATTGTGATTTTAAGTTGCATTTCTCTGATAATTAATGAAGTTGACATTTCTGATATGCTTGCTGGCCATGTATGTCCTCTTTGGAGAAGTGTCTACTCAGTTCTTTTGCCCATTTTTAAAAATAAATTTTTATTAATTGTAATGGGGTGACATCAATAAATCAGGGTACATATGTTCAAAGAAAACATGTCCAGGTTATCTTGTCATTCAATTATGTTGCATATCCATCACCCAAAGTCAGATTGTCCTCCGTCACCTTCTATGTAGTTTTTTTTGTGCCCCTCCCCCTCTCCCTTCCCCTCCTCCTCCCTCTCCCCCTACCCCCCAGCAACCACCACACTCTTGTCCATGTCTCTTAGTCTCATTTTTATTTCCCACCTATGTATTGAATCATGCAGTTCTTAGTTTTTTCTGATTTACTTATTTCACTCCATATAATGTTATCAAGATCCAACCATTTTGTTGTAAATGATCTGATGTCATCATTTCTTATGGCTGAGTAGTATTCCATAGTATATATGTGGCACATCTTTATCCAGTCATCTATTGAAGGGCTTTTTGGTTGTTTCCATGTCTTGGCCACTGTGAACAATGCTGCAGTGAACATGGGGCTACATGTTTCTTTACGTATCAATGTCTCTGAGTTTGGGGGATATATACCCAGTAGAGGGAATGCTGGATCATAAGGTAGTTCTATTTTCAGTTTTTTGAAGAACCACCATACTTTCTTCCATAATGGTTGTACTACTTTACATTCCTAGCAACAGTGAATGAGGGTTCCTTTTTCTCCACAGCCTCTTAAACACTTGCTATTACCTGTCTTGTTGATAACAGCTAATCTTAACAGGTGTGAGGTGGTATCTCATTGTATTTTTGATTTGCATTTCTCTAATAACTAATGAAGATGAGCATTTTTTCATATATCTGTTGGCCATTTGTATTTCTACCTGGAGAATTGTCTGTTCATGTCCTCTTCCCATTTTTTTTTTTTTTTATTTCTCTGAAGCTGGAAACGGGGAGAGACAGTCAGACAGACTCCCGCATGCGCCCAACCGGGATCCACCTGGCACGCTCACCAGAAGGCGATGCTCTGCCCACCAGGGGTCGATGCTCTGCCACGACCAGAGCCACTCTAGCGCCTGGGGCAGAGGCCAAGGAGCCATCCCCAGCACCCGGGCCATCTTTGCTCCAATGGAGCCTTGGCTGCGGGAGGGGAAGAGAGAGACAGAGAGGAAGGAGGGGGGGTAGTGAGAAGCAAATGGGCACTTCTGCTATGTGCCCTGGCCGGGAATCGAACCCGGGTCCCCCGCACGCCAGGCTGATGCTCTACCGCTGAGCCAAATGGCCAGGGCCCTCTTCCCATTTTTTGATTGGATTGTTTGTTTGTTGTTGAGTTTTGTGAGTTCTTTGTATATTTTGGATATTAGGCCCTTATCTGAGCTGTTGTTTGAAAATATCATTTCCCATTTAGTTAGCTGTCTGTTTATTTTGTTGTCAGTTTCTCTTGCTGAGCAAAAACTTCTTAGTCTGATGTGGTCCCATTCATTTATCTTTGCCTTCGCTTCTCTTGCCTTTGGAGTCAAATTCATAAAATGCTATTTAAAACCAAGGTCCATGAATTTAGTTCCTATGTCTTCTTCTATGTACTTTGTTTCAGGTCTTATATTTAAGTCTTTGATTCATTTTGAATTAATTTTAATACAAGGGGACAAACTGTAGTCGAGTTTCATTCTTTTGCATGGATTTTGCCCATTTTTTAATTGGAGTTTTTATTTTCCTGGTGTTGAGTTTTGGAAGTTCTTTATAAATTTTGGGTTTTTTTGTGGTTTTTTTTTGTATTTTTCTGAAGCTGGAGACGGGGAGGCAGTCAGACTGACTCCCACATGCGCCAACCCGGCATGCCCACCAGGGGGTGATGCTCTGCCCCTCCGGGGCGTCGCTCTGTTGTGATCAGAGCCACTCTGGCGCCTGAGGTAGAGGCCAAGGAGCCATCCCCAGTGCCCGGGCCATCTTTGCTCTAGTGGAGCCTTGGCTGCGGGAGGGGAAGAGAGAGACAGAGAGGAAGGAGAGGGGGAGGGGTGGAGAAGCAGATGGGCGCCTCTCCTGTGTACTCTGGCCGGGAATCAAACCTGGGACTTCCGCACTCCAGGCCGACGCTCTACCACTGAGCCAACTGGCCAGGGCCTATAAATTTTGGTTATTAATCCTTTATCATATGTATTGGCAAATATGTTCTCTAGTGTGGGTTGTCTTTTTATTTTGTTCATGGAGTCTTGCTGTGCAAAAGCTCTTTAGTTTGATATAGTTCCATTTGTTTATTTTGTCCTTTATTTCACTTGCTTGTGGAAATAAATTGACAAAAATACTGCAATGAGAGATACTGGAGGGTTTACTGCCCATATTTTCTTCCAAGATGTTTAAGGTTTTCTGACTTAACATTTTAAGTCTTTTATCGAATTTGAGTTTATTTTTGTGAATGGTGTAAGTTGGTGGTCTAATTTTATTTTTTTGCATGTACCTGTCCAATTTTCCCAGCACCATTTATTAAAGAGACTGTCTTTACTCCACTGTATGCTCTTACTTCCTTTGTCAAATATCAATTGACTATAAAAGTGTGGGTTTATTTTTGGGTTGTGTGTTCTGTTCTGTTGATTTGTATGCCTGTTCTTATGCCAGTACCATGCTGTTTTGATTATAATGGCCTTGTACTATAACTTAATACCAGGAAATATGATATCTCCCACTTGATTCTTTATTTTCAAGATGCTGAGGCTATTTGTGTTTTTAATTTTTGTTCCATATAAATTTTTGGAATATTTTCTATATCTTTGAAGTATGCTATTGATATTTTAATAGGAATTGCATTGAGTTTATATATTGCTTTGAGTAATACAGATATTTTAGTGATGTTTATTCTTCTTATCCATGAACGTGGTATATGGTTCCACTTATTTGTATCATCCTTGATTTCTTTTATCAATGTTTTATAATTTTCTGAGAACAAGTCTTTTACTTCCTCGTTTAAATTTACTTCTAGGTACTTTTATTTTGTTGCAGTAGTGAAGGGGTTGTTTCCTTAATTTCTCCTTCAGTTTATTGTCAGTGTATAAAACTGCCAATGATTTCTGAATATTAATTTTATATCTTGTCACCTTACTGAATCATTTATCAGGTCTAGTAGTTTTTTGACTGAGACTTTAAGGATTTTTTATGTACAGTATCATATCATCAGCAAATAATAATAGTTTTAGTTCTTTTTTTCCATTTGGATGCTTTTTATTTCTTCTTCTTGTCTGATTGCTGTGGCTAGGACTTCCAGGACTATATTGAATAAGAGTGGTGAAAGGGGGCACCCCTGCCTTGTTCCTGATCTTAAGGGGATTGCTTTTAATTTTTGCCCATTGAGTATGATGTTGGCTGTGGGTTTGTCATAGATGGCTTTTATCATGTTGAGGTATGTTTCCTGTATTCCCACTTTGAGAGTTTTGATCATGAATGGGTGCTGGATTTTATCAAATGCTTTTTCTGCATCTATTGATATTTTCATGTAATTTTTATTCTTTTGGGGTTTTTTTTTGTTGCTGTTGTTTTTTTGTGTTTTTCTGAAGTTGAAAATGGGGAGGCAGTCAGACAGACTCCCACATGCGCCCAACTGGGATCCACCTGGCATGCCCACCAGGGGGCGATGCTCTGCCCATCTGGGGCATTGCTCTGTTGCAACCAGAGCCATTCTAGCACCTGAGGCAGAGGCCACAGAACCATCCTCAGTTGCCCGGGCCAACTTTGCTTCAGTGGAGCCTTGGCTGCGGGAGGGGAAGAGAGAGACAGAGAGGAAGGAGAGGGGGAGGGGTGGAGAAGCAGATGGGCGCTTCTCCTGTATGCCCTGGCTGGGAATCGAACCCAGGACTCCTGCATGCCAGGCCGATGCTCTGCCACTGAGCCAACCGGCCAGGGCCTATCCTTTTGTTAATGTGATGAACCACATTGATTGATTTGCAAATATTGTACCAGCCTTGCCTCCCCAGAATAAATCCCACTTGATCATGATGTATGATATTTTTTATGTATTGCTGAATCCAATTTGCTAATATTTTGTTGAGAATTTTAGCATCTAGATTCATCAGGGATATTGGCCTATAATTTTCTTTCCTTGTGTTGTCTTTTTCTGGTTTTAGAATCAGAATTATGCTCATGTCATGAAAGGAGCTTTGAAGTCTTTCCTCTTCTTGAATGTTTTGAAATATCTTGAGAAGGGTATATGTTAGCTCTTCTTTGAATATTTGGTAAAATTTGCCTGTTAAGCCATTAGTCCAGGACTTTTGTTTGGTGCGAGTTTTTTGATAACTGTTTCAATTTCATTTGTTGTAATGGGTCTGTTTAGGTTTTCTAATTCTTCCAGATTGAGTTTTGGAAAATTATGTTTGTAGGAATTTATCTATTTTGCCTAGGTTGTCCAATTTTTTGGCATACAGTTCTTCATGGTATTTTCTTAAAATCCTTTGTATTTCTGCAATGTCAATTGTTACTTCTCCACTTTGATTTCTAACTTTATTTGAATCTTCTCTTTTTTTCTTGATGAGTCTTGTTAAAGGTTAATCACTCTTGTTTACCTTTTCAAAGAACCAGATCTTGGTTTCATTCATCTTCTGTATTTTTTTTTAGCCTCTATGTCATTTATTTGTATCTGATCTTTATTATATTCTTCATTCTACTTCCTCTGGGCTTCATTTGTTGTTATTTTTCTAGTCTTTAAGATGATGGGTTGTTTATTTGAACTTTTTCTTCTTAAGGTGTGCCTGCAATGCTCTGAACTTCCCTCTCTGTACCACTTTTGATGTGTTGCATACATTTTTTTTTTTGTATTTTTTCGAAGTTAGAAGTGGGGAGGCAGTCAGACAGACTCCCGCATGTGCCTGACCAGGATCCACCCGGCATGCCCACCACGGGTTGATGCTCTGCCCATCTGGGGCCTTAGCCCGTTGCGGCCGGAGCCATTCTAGCACCTGAGGTGGAGATCATGGAGCCATCCTCCGTATCCAGGCCAACTTGACTTCAGTAGATCCTTGGCTTCAGGAGGGGAAGAGAGAGAGAAAGAATAAGGAGAGGAGGAAGGGTAGAGAAGCAGATGGGTGCTTCTCCCTTGTTCCCTGGCTGGGAATTGAACCCAGAATTTTCACACGCCATGCTGATGCTTTATTCTTGAGCCAACTTGCCATGACCATTAAATTTTGAGTTGTTGTATGTTAATTTTCATTTGTTTCAAGGAAATATTGATTTATTTTGATTTTGTTGTTAATTCATTATTTAGCCTCCAAGTGTTTGAATATATTTCAGTTTTTCTATTGTAGTTGATTTCTAGTTTCATTCCATTGTGATCCAAGAAGATGCTTGATATGATTTGTCTTCTTAAATTTGTTGAGACTTGTTTTGTTTCCTATAATGTACCATGAGCATTTGAAAGGAATGTATGATATATTCTGCTGCTTTAGTGTGAAAGGTTCTGAAGATATCTATTAAATCCAGTTGATCTAGTGTGTCATTTAAGGCTGCTGGGTTTTTTTGTTAATTTTCTATCTAGAAGATCTATCCATTGATATTAGTGGGGCATTAAAATTCCTTACTATTATAGTATTGCCGTTGATCTCGCCCTTTATGTCCATCAAAATCTGCTTTATATATTTAGGTGCATAGACATTTATAATAGTTATATTCTGTTGGATTTTTCTCTTTATCATTATGTAGTGATTCTTTTTCCCTTAATGTAACCTTTGTTTTAAAGTCTATTTCGTCAAATACAAGTATTGCTACCCCAGCTCTTTTTTTTCCATTTGTATGAAATACTTTTATTTATCCACTCACTCTCAATCTATGTGTATCTTTTGTTCTGAGGAGAGTTTCTTTTAGACAGCATATGTAAGGGTTCTGTTTTCTTATCCAGTCAGCTACCCTGTGTCTTTTGATTGAATCATTTAATCCATTTACATTTAAGGTTATTATTGACATGTAGTTGTTTATTGCCATTTAATTCTTTAAATCTACAATCCTCTTTTTCTAGAGTTTTTTTTTTGTTGTTTACTCCATTTACAGCAGACCCGTTAAGTTTTATTTTTTAATTTAATTTATTTTTTTAGATTTTATTTATTTATTTTTATTGGAGAGAGAGAGAAGAGGGGAGGTACAGGAAGCATCAACTTCTATATGTGCCTTGACCAGGCAAGCCCAGGATTTCAAACTGGCAACCTCAGCATTCCAGCTTTATCCACTGTGGCACCACAGGTCAGGTGCCTTAACATTTCTTGCAGTACTAGTTTGGTAGTAATGAATTCCTGGAGTGTGTTTTTGTCTGGAAAGCTTTTTATTTCTCCTTAAATTTTAAATGATAGCCTTTCTGGGTAAAGAAGTCTTGGTTGTACATTCTTGTTTTGCATCACTGAATATTTTTTTCCAATCTCTTCTTGCCTGAAGTGTTTCTTTTGAGAAGGTGGATGTCACCCTTATGGGATCTCCTCTGTAGGAAACTAACTGCTTTTCTTTTACAGCTTTTAATATTCCTTTTTTGTCTCTTAACTTTGATATTTTAATTATGGTGTGTCTTGGTGACGGCTCTGTGGGCTCCTCTTTAATGGGACTCTGTGCTTCTTGAACTTGTGTGACTTTTTTCCTCATCAGTTTAGGGAAATTTTCAGCTATGATTTCTACAAACAGGTTCTGTATTCCTTGTTTGTTCTCTTCTCTTTCAGGAACCCTTATGATGTGGATGTTGTATCTTTTCATGTAGTCACAGAGCTCTCTTACCACTTCCTCAGACTTTTTGAGCTTCTTTTCTTTTTGCTGCTCTGCTTCTGTGCTTTTGTTTATATTGTCCTCTAAATCATTGATTCGATCCTCTGCGTTATCCAGCCTGCTGTTTGTTCCTTTTAGTGCAGTCCGCGTTTCTGTTATTATATTTGTCATTTCTGACTGGTTCTTTTTTATGATTTCAATGTCCTTTTTGATGCTTGCTCTTTCTTTATTTAGGTGTTCATTATGTCCATCCATTGTTGCTCTAAGGCCCTTGAGCATCCTAAAAATAATTGTTTTAAACTCTGCATCTGGTAGTTTGGGTACTTCTATTTCATTTAGTTCTTTTTCTAGAGATTTTTCTTGTTTATTCATTTGGATTATATTTTTCTGTCTGCCCATTTTGTCTGCATATAGACTCCTCCTTGGGTGTGCTGCTTGTATAGCTGTGTGAGTCTAGGGTTGGTGTTTTCTACCTCCAGTTACGAGTTGTGTTGTTTCTAGATCTTGGATTGGCATCAGCTGTTGTTTGTAATTCGCTGTGGTATACTTGCCTGTAGCTACTGCTGTTTTTGCTGTTTTTGTTGGTGTTTTATGTGCCTGGGTTGTGGGGAAGCATGCAACCTGTATATAAGGATCAGCTTTCTCCTGCTCAGAGATGCCAGCAGCTCCGTAAAAGCTGCAAGCTCCATAAGATTTGTGTCCACTTTTCAGTTGCTCTACCTCCTGTTGCAACTGGATGGTCTTCCCAGAGTCTTCTGTTGAAATACTGTAGTGTTGGGCCTCATCTAACAACCCTTTTACAGGTTGCAAGCTTGTTGGGTTAGGTCATCTGAGATTGTGAATACAGTGTTTGTGGGTCACCCTACTTCAGTACAGGGATTGTGGCCTTTACTCGAGAGCCTAATCCCTCAGCCCCTGCTGGATACTCAAATTTTATTTCTCCCCAACAAGATGAGCAGCAGGCTCAGATTGAGTGGCGCTGACAGTCCCTTCTGCAGAAGCCCTTATGGCTGATGAGACCTGGTTTCAAGGAGAAAGACTGAGTCTTCTCCTGTGGCTGACTGTGCCCCCAGAAACTGTCTAAGCCCCTGGATTAGATCCAACAATAGACTCACAGGGACCCACACTTTGAATGTCTATGCTCCAAGCCCCTCCCCTTCCCTCATTTGGAGTTAGCCCAGCAGGGTAGGATATCCAGCCCCCAGGTCAGCTGACTGTGAAGCACCCTCCTATCCAGTACTCATGAGTCACTGTGTCAGTGCTGATCACAGAGAGCAGAACTCACCTTAGCTGGGTCAAGTGGTACCCTTCCTTAGGGTACCACTCTAACAAGGGTTGTTGGGTCCTGAACTGATGCTCTCCGCCTCTGGCCTTTGAATGTGCCAGTCCTGGGCCTCCCTGTCAGGGTCCACCCGCTGTGGACCACTGTCCATGACTGGCCCTCAGCGACCTTTTTGGATCCACAAGCAATCCAGAATTTGTGGTGGCCTCTGCAGGGCCCAGGTGCACTTGGAAATACCAGTTGCACACCTAGGCTGGCTTTTATCCACACTTGGCCTGAGGAAAGTCTGCTTAAAAGGCCAAGTTTCCCTAAGTCCCGCCTTCCACAGTCTCTGTCTGCTGGCTGCTTGTTGGGCTCTGCATGGCAATACAGGGATTAGGAAGAGTTGTGATTGTGGCTTGCCCCTTGGCCCCAGGTATCATTCTATCCAGACTTTTTTCACAGACCTCAGTGGACTCTGCCATAGAACTCAGGTGTGGCCTCTGCGATCCAGAGGTGTGTTCTGCCTTCCCTCCTGCGAGTACTCAGCCTTTTGTGGGAGAGGGGTAGCTCAGGCCTCAACACCAGAAACCTGAGTCACAGACGGGCCCCTTGCTTCCTGGCCTCTCAAAATAACCCTTCACCCTGACCAGAGCAGGAGAGACTCCCAAGGGCTTAGTTTTCCCCAGGCTGATGCACTGCAAAGGGGATGCTGCTCCCAAGAAAGATGGCCACTTTAGTATTGGAGATTGACTCAGCACAGGGGTTCAGGTCTCCATGTCTCCCTGTGCCTCCAACATGACATTCCTCTTGCAATTCCAGTCCTTTCAACTCTCTCTCCACCAGAGTCCTGGATAAGTGGCTGTGAACAAGATTATCTATCTGCATGGGCCTTTGATACAGAACCTGAGTCTCAGAAAACTTAGTCTCTTTCTTGCAGACAGAAACCCTGCTCTCTTCACCGCTCACTGCTGTCTGGTTGCCTCTTCTAGGCTCTGGGGCTCTAGGTTGGGGTTTCAGGCCTGGGGCTGAGGACCCTCAACTCTCAGGGCCACTCTCCTGGCAGTGATAGTCCCTGCGGACCCTCAGCTGCCCCTCACTCCTGGGAACGTGCAGCAATTTCTGCATCTCCACCCTTCCTACCAGTCTCATTGTGGCTTCTTCGTGATCCTTGGTTATAAGAGTCCTCTTAATTTAGACCAAGTTGGTTTTTCAAGATGATTGTTCTTAAATTAAGTTGTAATCCAGTTTAGTCCTAGGAGGAGGCAGTTGGAATGTCTGCCTTCTCTGTTGCCATTTTGGACTTTTCCTTTTTTTGTCTGTGTATTTTTCTGAAATGAGAAGCCAGGAGGCAGAGAGACTCCTGCATGCGCCCGACCAGGATTCACACTCCATGCCCACCAGGGGGTGAGGCTCTGCCCATCTGTTGCTTTGCTCCATTACAACTGGAGTCATTCTAGCGCAGGGGCTGGGAACCTATGGCTTGCGAGCCAGCTGTGGCTCTTTGAATGGCTGCCTCTGGCTTGCAGACAAATATTTAATTAAAAAAATGATAACGTTAAAAATATAAAACATTCTCATATATTACAATCCATTCATTTCATACCGCTCATGTTCATGGTTGCAGGTGACTGGAGCCAATCACAACTGTCCTCTGGGACGACACCAAATTTTTATTGGATAATGCGTAACATATATGGGTCGTTGTATGGCTCTCATGGAATTACTTGTTTTTTTTGTTGTTTTTTTGTATTTTTCTGAAGCTGGAAACGGGAAGAGACAGTCAGATAGACTCCCGCATGTGCCCGACCGGGATCCACCCGGCACGCCCACCAGGGGCGACGCTCTGCCCACCAGGGGGTGATGCTCTGGCCCTCTGGGGCATCGCTCTGCCGTGACCAGAGCCACTCTAGCACCTGGGGCAGAGGCCAAGGAGCCGTCCCCAGTGCCCCGGCCATCTTTGCTCCAATGGAGCCTTGGCTGCGGGAGGGGAAGAGAAAGACAGAGAGGAAGGGGGGGGGTAGAGAAGCAAATGGGCGCTTCTCCTATGTGCCCTGGCCGGGAATCGAACCCGGGTCCCCCGCACGCCAGGCCGACACTCTACTGCTGAGCCAACCAGCCAGGGCCTCATGAAATTACATTTTAAAGTATGTGGCATTCATGGCTCTCTCAGCCAAAAAGGTTCCCGACCCTTGTTCTAGCACCTGAGATCGAGGCCATGGAGCCATCCTCAGTGCAGGGCCGACTTTGCTCCAATGGAGGCTCAGCTGCAGGAGAGGAAGAGAGAGATAAAGAGAAAGGTGAGGGGGAAAGGTGGAGAAGCAAATGGGCACTTCTCCTGTGTGCCTTGGCCAGCAATCAATCTCAGGACTTTCATATGCCGGGTTGACGCTCAACTGTTGAGCAAACTGGCAAGGGCCACCATTTTGTTCTCTTGATAAGACACTTTTAATAAATGAAAAGGGGTCTGTTTCTATAGGCTGTTATGTCTACTGTGTTAACTGTACTAAGGTATATTGTGTAACTTCTAACAATGGGTAGCTGTTTTTAAAAAGTATAATTTCTAGTTTAAAAGTTAATAGACTTTGTTGACTTCTATATAGCGATCATACAACCTTGCATGATTATATGTATAACTATTTTATACATGCCGAGATATATTTTTCTTATATATTTACAGTCCTGAAATCTGAGTGTATTTTGTAATTAAGGGTTTGCTAGAATTATTGCTGTCCAGGCAGCAGTCATGATATGAGTATTACTGTGTACTTGCCATATTCATGACCTGTTTATTTTGTATCACTTCAAACGAGTTACATCCATTAACCAATACTATTGTACTTCATGAGTTACTACTAATACATGTCAAACACTATGTCTGAAGGTAAAAAATAAATTGCCCTTGGAAAAGTTCAAAGAAATCTGAAGAACTTTCAGAGGCTCTGGAGAATTATTAATCATGCTGTTACTCAAACAGTACTAGAATGCAACTTGACAGTAAATGGTAATTTCTCACTTGAGCTTTTTTTATTATTATTATTGTCAGGTTTCAGGTCTCTGAGGCATACTGACTACATAATTGGTCACTCTTACCAAACCCCTATTTTCCTGACATCCCTAACATCTTCCTGCATGTGTAAATATCTGTGCAGTTATTGACTGTTTTTATCAACTCCGTTTATGACAATTGAATGAGCATAACTTCATTTTAGAAATCGTACTTCCCAGAAATTCTTGCATGTGAAATGCCAAAGTAAAAATGCAAAGGGAACACAAAAGTCAGTCATTTAGGCTGCGAAATTAGAAAACAGTGATATGTTATGTTAGTTTGGGTTCATATTTTAGAGCACCCTAATGGATGAGGAAGTGATGAAGTTATTTGAGGAGGGTGTGTCATGATCATAGTGTTTCAGGAGAGTTAGATTGTAAAGATGGTTCTTTACTTGGGCATCGATCCTTTTTTGTATCCGGGTTGCTAAGTCTTTTTGGGTGTGTGTCTGTGGGAATAGCAGAATATATGTAGTAAGGCACTTGAGGGATTTTTTCATCCCCAAGGATATGAAATACAGAGCTGAGATTAAATGGTGATTATGGGAATAAAAGAAAGTGATGTATAATTGTAAAGTTGGGGAAAAAAGAATTTACATGATTGACACCTCTAACTGACCAGCAAGAAAGAAAAAGTTTTAATTTTTGTCAAGACAAGCTAGGTTTTTTTCCCAAATGAAAATACTCAGCAGTCTGGTGGATATAATAGGTCCTACACTGAGTGTGTGGACTTTGAGAATTATCTTTTTGTAAATGGTGGTTGATGCCATATGAAGAAAAAGAAGGAGAAAAGTTGGCTGAAGGCACAGTCCTGGGCTAGGCTACAGTAAGGAATGAGGGATGGCAGAGTAGCCTGCAGACACTCTGAGCCAAGCAGAGCTAACTGGCCAGGACCAGTTGTACTTTTATTGTACCTTTTAAATTCATAGACATGTTTACATACATACACACATTTTTACCATTGTGTTACAATTGCCTATAGGGTTCAGTACAGTAACATGATGTACAGGTTTGGAGCCTAGAAATATACATAGCCTATGGTATACAGCTGCAATTTTCTACCTTTTCCTGACACACATGAACAAATTACTAAAATCCTGCAGCACACCAAAAAATATATATAAGGTGGTGCCAAAAAATGGATAAAATTTTGTTTCACTCACACCAATGGCTATTGTGTTGGATGTTCTCATGTTTTGCTTTGACAGTGTAATGAAAAAAAGGTAAGTACCCTTGATGTTTTAAAAATTCTTGTGGCATACTAGTGTGCAAAGGTTTAATTTTCTCCCTTTTTTTTGCTAGCATTTATCATTTTGTCTATTTGATTATAGCCATTTTAAGAAATACTTATCTCACTGTGGCCTGTAACTTCCTGTCTTGTACTTTCTTACTTAGCTTTACTATTAGGGAATGCTAACCCTATAAAGTGAGTTTGGGTTTGTTCTCTTCATTTTTGAAAGAGTTTGAGAAGAATTGGTATTGACTTGTATTTCCCTAATTAGTTGTATGTGTATTTTATTGATTGATTTTAGGGAGAGAGGAAGGGGAGACAGACAGGAACATCAGTCTGTACCTCTGTATACCCTGAGCAGGGATGGATACCCTAACCAACTGAGCTATCTGGCCAAGCCTTAATTAATTATATTAAGCATCTTTTCATATATCTAATAGCCAGTTGTATGTCCTAGTTGCCAAAATTAATTTCCTTTGCCCATATTGTGTTTGGGTTGTTAATTTTGATTTTTTGTTATTACCTATTTTGGCTATTAATCCCATTTCAGATATACTTGAAAATACTTTCTTTGATTCTTTAGGTTGCCTCTTTTACTTTGTTTGAAGGTGTTTCCTTTGCTAGAGCAGAAACCTTTTAGTTTGATATATGCCATGTTTTTATTTTCACTTTTCTGGTTTGTGCTTTTTATGATATCTTCAAAAAATTGTTGGTAAGAGCCATGTCAAGGGACTTCACCTATGTTCCTTTTCTAGGAGTTTTAAGATTTTAGGTCTTATATTAGTCTTTAATTCATTTTGAGTTGATTTTTAAGATAGGAGACCAATTTTATTTTTTACATGTGATTATCCAGTTTTTTCAGCATTGTTAGAGAGACTATTCTTTTCCCATTCGGTATTCTTGGCTCCCCTGTAAATCTTACTTGTTGGTATGTGCGTGGGCATTTCCTGGACTCTTGATTTATTTTGTGGTTCATACAAAGTTTAGGACTGTGTTTACTATTACTGTGGAAAATACCACTGGAATTTTAATTAGGACTGCACTGAATCTATAGATAGCTTTTGGTAGTGTAAATATTTCACAATATTATTTTCTCTTACCTGTGAACACAGAATATATAGTATTTTCATTTATTTGTGTCATCTTCAGTTTACTTCATCAAACTTGTAGTTTTCTATGGATCAAATTAATCTTTAACTAACTTGGTTAATTTTTTTTTCTAAGTATTTTATTGTTTTTGAAACTATTGGGACTAGATTTTTTAAAATAGTACATTGTTATGTGTAGAAATTTAGCTGGGTTTTATATGCTGATAGTTTCCAGCATCTTTCCTGAATCTGTTCATTAGACCTAACAGTTTTTTGGTGAAGTCTTGAGGAATTTACTATGTAAAATTGTGCCATTGCAGATACTGACAGTTTTCCCTTTTCCTTTCCAATTTTTATGACCTATTTGTTTATTTATTTTTATTCAGTGAGAGGAGGGGAAGTAGTGACAGACTCCTACATGCAGGGATCCACTCATCAAGCTCAATAGGGGGCAGTGCTCTTCACATACTGCCCTGTTTCTCAGCAACTGAGGCAGACACCACGGAGCCATCCTCAGTGCCTCGGGCCAACTCATTTCAGTGGATCATGGCTGCTGGAGAGAAATGAGAGAGAGAGAAGCGATAAGGGGAGGGGTAGAGAAGCAAATGTGCGCTTCTCTTGTGTGCCCTGACTGGGAATTGAACCTGGGACATCTACATGCTGGACTGCCACTCTGCCTCTGAGCCAACTCGCCAGGGTCTATTTCTTCTTTCTTGCTCAGTTGAACTATTTTTTTTTCCAGTGAAATACATATTTTTGGTTCATATACTCCTTTTAATGTGTCATTGAATAATATGCTGTTGGATTCACTTGAAATTTCTTGAGAAATTTTGTGTCTATATTCATCAGAGATAAGGCCTGTAACTTCCTGTCTTGTACTTTCTTACTTAGCTTTACTATTAGGGAATGCTAACCCTATAAAGTGAGTTTGGGTTTGTTCTCTTCATTTTTGAAAGAGTTTGAGAAGAATTGGTATTGATTTTTCTTCAAATGTTTGATAGACTTTATCTATTAAAACCATATGGTTCTGGGCTTTTTTCTGTGTCGGGAGGTTCAATTTCCTGACTTATTCCTGGTCAGTTTAAACCTTTTATTTCTTCATGATTTATTCTTGCTAGGATATAGCTTTTTAGGGTTAACTGTATTCATTTATTGTGGGTTATTCGTTTTGTCGGCATATGTAGTTATTTTTTTTAACAATCTAGTTATTTTTTGGAGAGGCACAGACACAAAAGGAGAGAGATGAGAAGCATCAAATCATATTTGTGGCACCTTAGTTCTTCATTGATTGCTTTCTCTTTTATTTTTTTTTTCTTTCTTTTTAAATTTTATTTATTCATTTTAGAGAGAGGAGACAGAGACAGAGAAGGGAGGGAAGAGCAGAAAGCATCAACTCCCATATGTGCCTTGACTAGGGAAGCCTGGGGTTTCAAACCAGCAACCTCAGCCTTTAAGGTCAATGTTTTTAACCACTGTGCCACCATAGGTCAGGCTATTTTTTTAAGTAGAGTAGGGGAGATATAGATACAAAGACTCCTGCATGCACCACAACTGGGATGGATACACCTGGCAACACCTACTGCTCTGCCCATATGGATTGTCTCTCAACTGAGCTATTTTTACCACCTTGGGTAGAGGCTGAGAGCCATCCTTAGCACTGTGGCTGATGTGCTTGAATCAGTTGAGCCATGGCTGAAGGTGGGGGAGGGGAGGAGAAAAAGCAGATGGGTGCCTCTCCTGTGTGCCTTGACCAGGAATCAAACTGGGACTTTCACACTTCGGGTTGATGCTCTGAGTGAACTGCTGAGTCAACTGGCCCAGGCCTGATTGCTTTCTCCTGTGTGCCTTGGGGTGGGGACAGGGGCGTGGTAGAAGTGCCAGCCCATCCAGTGACCCTTCTTGGCTCATGCCAGTGACCTTGGACTTCAAACCAGCAACCTTTGGTCTCAAGCTAGTGAACATGGTGTCACGTCTGTGATCCTACACTCAAGCTGACAACCCTGTGCTTAAGCTGGTGAACCCACGCTCAAGCCTGATGAGCCCATGTTGAAGCAGGGTGACCTCAGGTTTTTGAAACTGGGTCCTCAGCGTCCAAGGCTGACACACTATCTATTGTGTCACTGACTGTCAGGCTCATGTACTTCCTTAATTGTATTTTTGGGGGATCAGTTTTCAAGTTTCCACATTCATTGTGATTTAATTATTTGACTCTTCTTTCCTTTTTTTCTTAAGACTAGCAAAAGGTTTGTCAGTTTTCTTTTCCAAAAGCAGCTTTTAGATTTGTTGATCTTCTTGTTGTTTTCTGATCTTTATGCTCTGCTTTTTGTTATTTCTGCTAACTTTGGGCTTCTTTTTTTTCTGGTTACTTGAAAGATAAGGTGGCTTTTTGAGAATTTTTTTTAATAAGATTTTTTTTGTGGTAAACTTCCCCCTTAGAACTGTCTTTGTGGCAGCAAATAAATTTTGTTTTATTTTCATTGTTTGCTTGTTTCACAATATTTTGAATTCCTATTTTATTTTTTACCCAACAGTTATATAGGAGTGTGTAATTTCCACATATATTTGAATTTTATAGCTTTATTACTGTTAGAGATTTCTTATTTCATACTATTGTTGTCAGGAAAGATACTTGGTATGATTTAATCTTCTTAAATGTGCTAAGACTTATTTTCTGAGCTATAAAATGTTCTACTTAGGGAATATATTCTATGTGTGCTTGTTGGATGAACTAGATTGTCAGTTTCATTCAGTCTAACAGAGTTTAAGTCGAGTGTTTTTTTGTGCATAATCTGTCTGTGGCTGACCATAACTGAAAGTAGGGTATTATTTCTTCTCTCATATTTGTATTTGCTTAGTATTTTTAGGTAGTTGAGTGTAGGTTTTGTTGGGTACATATGTCTTTAAACTTTGTATTTTTTCCTGATTTGACCTATTTGTCATTATATAATCACTTTTTTGTCTCTTGATTTTTGGCATACAGTTGGTTTTGTCTGGTTAATATAGTTTTCACCTGCTCTCTTTCTTGTTTCGCGTTTCAGGAAATAGCTTTTTTCATCTTTTTCTTTTTTTAAATTTACTTAAAAATTAAATTAATGGGGTGACATTGATCAGTAACAGTGCATACTTTTTAGACACATATTTCTATAGTATTTGAACTGTTGATTATGTTGTGTACCCATACCCAAAGTCAAATTATTTTCTGACACTGTCCCTCTATCTGGTTCATGAATTTCAATTTTTTATCCCACCTATATGTGAAATCATGTAGCTCGTAGCTTATTTTGATTTTCTTATTTCCTTCAGTATAATGTTCTACAGATTCCATCTATGTTGTCATAAATGAGAATAGGTCATTTCTCCTTTTTGTTTGTTTGTTTTTTATTAAGCGATAGGCAGTGAGGCAGAGAGACAGACTTCTTTGCATGTGCCCTGACTGAGATCCACTCAATCAGCTCTCAGGCCCAGTAGAAATTGCTGGTTCCTTTTCCCTCTGCCCATATGGACTATTGATCTGTTGCTCAGCAACCGAACTATTTTAACTCCTGAGGTGAGGCCATTGAGCCATCCTCAGTTCCCTTGGGCCAATTTGCTCAGCCAAGCCATGACTTTGGGAGGGAAAGAGAAGATAGAGAGAGAAGGGAAAGGGGAAGGGTTGGAGAAGCATGTGGTTACTTCTCCTATGTGCCCTGACCAGGAATTGAACCTGGGACTTCCACACTCTGGGCTGATGCATCATGATAGGTTGTGTGTATTGTGAGGGCTTTAAGCTTTAGCAGTGGCAGTCTCAGGCCTTTGGTTGCTTCTCCCTCCTCTCAACAGACCAAGGGACTAGATACCAGGAACCTGTATTCGTCAGCAGAGAGAGGGGCTCTGGAGAAATATATAGTTGTGGAGCATGTGTCTGCCAGTCTGTATCCCCTTGAGGGGAAATCCGGGAGGCTAGGGGATTATACTTTGTTTTTCTCTGTCTCTGCCTGGAGTGTGGGCTGCCGGCAGACTGGGGCACAACACGACACGACACTGGCTGTGACCCCTCATTCTGTTACTGTTTTGGTTTAGTACAGGGGTTGGGAATCTTTTGGGCTGAGAGAGCCATAAACGCCACATATTTTAAAATGTAATTCCGTGAGAGCCATACAACAACCTGTGTTCGTGAGGCGTTATCCAATAAAATTTTGGTGTTGTCCTGGAGGACAGCTGTGATTGGCTCCAGCCACCTGCAACCATGAACATGAACAGTAGGAAATGAATGGATTGTAATACATGAGAATGTTTTATATTTTTAATGTTATTATTTTTTTATTAAAGATTTGTCTGCAAGCCAGAGGCAGCCATCAAAAGAGCCACGTCTGGCTCTTGAGCCATAGGTTCCCAACCCCTGGTTTAGTACCTCCACTGTTTCTCAATTTCACCACTCCTTCCAGAAGAAGACCCAATCATTTTGGTTTCTCTACTCTCCAGAGCCAGTGAGTGCATCAGATCTTCTGTATCCCTTTCCAGCCCTTCTAACCTTTAGTTGATTGCATGTGCGGATCTTTTCAGACAATCCTGCGAGCCCAACTGGGGATCTTTTGTTGCACTATTGCTGTTTAAGTCATTGAAATTTCAAGGGGAGATAATCAAGAGTATCTCTCATGCCATCATTACTCTGATGTCAATACCACATGCTTTTTCTGTCCTTATATACTAGTGGACATGTGGGATGTTTACTGATCTTGACTATTGTAAATAATGCTGTAATGAGCATAGGGGTGCATATATTCTTTCAGATTTCTGTTTCAGGATTCTTAAGATATATTCTCAGAAGTGAATGAAATTGCTGGTTCAGAAGGTAGATCCATGAATTTTTAAATTTTATTTTATTATTATTATTTTTTGTATTATTCTGAAGTGAAAAACGGAGGCAGAGAGACAGATCCACCCGGCATGCCCACCAGGAGGTGATGCTCTGCCCGTCTGAGCCATTGCCCTGTTGCAGCTGGAGCCATTCTAGCACCTGAGGCAGAGGCCATAGAGCCATCCTCAGCGCCCGGGCCAACTTTGCTCCCATGGGGCCTTGGCTACAGAAGGGGAAGAGAGAGATAGAGAGAAGGAGAGGGGGAAGGGTGGAGAAGCAGATAGATGCTTCTGTGTGCCCTGGCTGGGAATCAAACTGGGATTCACATGCCGGGCTGATGCTCTACTGCTGAGCCAACTGGCTAGGGCCATCCATTATTAATTTTTTGAGGTAACTTTATACTGCTTTCCACAGTTGCTCTACCAATCTGCATTCCCACCAACAGTACATGAAGGTTCCCTTTTCTCCACACCTCACCAGCACTACTTTGTTGATTTGATGATAGCCATTCTGATAGCTGTGAGATGATATCTTATACTGGTTTTGATTTGCATTTTTCTAATGCTTGGTGACACTGAGCACTTTTTTTATAAATGAAATATGAAATGCTTCATGAATTTGCATGTCAGCTTTGCACAGGGGCCATGTTGATCTCTGTATCATCCCAGTTTTAGTATATGTGCTGCCAAAGTGAGCACTGTTGAACATTTTTTCATATACCTTTCAGCCAGCTATGTGTCCTTTTTGGAGAAGTGTCTCTTCAGGTCCTTTGCACATTTTGTAGTTTGATTGTTTACCTTCCTGGTGTTGAGCTTTATAATTTCTTAATAATTTTTTTTTTTTCTTAAGGGAGAAGCAGGGAGGCAGAGAGACGGACTCTTACATGCTCCCAGACTGGGATCTACCCAGCAAACCTCCAGTGTGCTGATGCTCTGCCCATTGGGGGCTGTTGTCAGCTGCTCAGCAACTGAGGTTTTTTAGTGCCTGAGGTGAGGCCATGGAGTCATCCTAAGCAACGGGGCCAACGTGATCCAACCATGGCTGTGTGTGGGAGGGCAAGAAAGAGAGAGAAAGAAGGAAGAGGGAGAGGGGTGGGTTAGCACATAAAGGTATGGATTTATTTCTGGATTCTCAGTTCTGTTTCAGTGATCTGTATGCCTGTTCTTATGTCAGTACAAGGCTGTTTTTAAATTTTTTCTTAAGAGAGAAGGGGGGAGGCAGAGAGACAGACTTCTGCATGTGCCTGACCAGGATCCACCTGCAAGCCCACTAGGGGGCGATGCTCTGCCCATCTGGAGCTGTTGCTGTGTTGCAGTCAGAGCCATTTTAGCACCTGAGGCGAGGCCATGGTACCATCCTCAGCACCCTGGCCAACTTGTTCCATTGGAGTCTTGGCTGTGGGTGGGGTGGGGAGAGAGAGAACAAGAGAAGGGACAGGGGGAAAGGTTGGAGAAGCAGATGGTCACTTCTTCTGTGTGCCCTGACAGGGAATCGAACCCAGGACATGTGCATGCCAGACTGACGCTCTGTCATTGAGCCAGCTGCCCAGAGCAGTATCAGGCTGTTTTGATTACTGTGGCCTTGTAGTATAACTTGATACCAGGAATTGTGATACCTCCCACTTTGTTATTCTTTTTCAAGGTCGTTATAGCTATTTGGGTGGTTTTGGGTTTCTTATACATATTGGGAATATTCCAGATCTGTGAAATATGTCATTGGTAATTTAATAGGAATTACATTAAGTGTGTAGATTGCTTTGGGTAGTATGGACATTTTAATGATAATTCTGTCTGTTAACATGGTATATGCTTCCACTTGTTTATATCTTTCTTGATTTATTTTTTTGATGTCTTATAATTATCTGAGTACAAGTCTTTAATCCCTTAATTAAATTTATTCCTTGGTACTTTATATCTTTGTTGTTGCAATAGTAAATGGTGGGTTTTTAAAATATTTCTTTCTGACAGTTCATTGTTGGTGTCTAAAAATGCCACTGATTGCTCAATTCATTTCCTGCCACCTTGCTGAATTCATTTATTGGATCTAGTAGTATTTTGGCTGAGACTTAAGAGTTTTTTATATACAGTATCATGTCATCAGCAAATGATTATTTTACTTCTCTTCCAGTTTGCATGCATTTTATTTCTTCTTTTTATAGCAGGCCTGTTCACATTTCTAGCAATACTGGTTTGGTGAAAATGAACTCTTTGAATGCCTGAGAAACTCTTTATTTCTTCAATTTTAAATGATAGCTTTGCTGGATAAAGTAGTCCTGGTTGTAGGTTTTTTGTTTTGCATCACTTGGAATATTTCTTGCCAATCCCTTCTGGTGTGAAGTGTTTCTATGGAGAAGTCAGATATCAGTGTTACAGGGCCTGCTTTGTAGCTAATATTTTTCCTCTTGATGCTTTTTGGATTTTTTCTTACCTTTGGCATTTTAATTTTGATGTGTCTTGGTGTGGGCCTCCTTGGGTTCGTCTTTAATGTGCTTCTTGAACTTGTATGATTTTTGTCTTACCCAGTTATGGAAGTTTTTAGCTGTGATTTCTTCAAACAAGTTTTCTATCCTTTGTTTGGGCTCTTCTCTTTCAGGAACCCATATTATGTGGGTGCTATTTTGTATAATGTTGTCCTATCTGTCTCTTAAGAGTTTCCTCAGCCTTCTTGACCTGCTTTTCTTTTTTTATTTTCTTTTTATTTTTTTACAGATACAGAGTCAGAGAGAGGGATAGATAGGGACAGACAGACAGGAACGGAGAGAGTTGAGAAGCATCAATCATAAGGTTTTTGTTGCGACACCTCAGTTGTTCATTGATTGCTTTCTCATATGTGCCTTGACCGGGGGACTATAGCAGACCAAGTAACCCCTTGCTCGAGCCAGTGTCCTTGGGTACAAGCTGGTGAACTTTGCTCAAACCAGATGAGCCCATGCTCAAGCTGGCAACCCCGGGGTTTCGAACCTGGGTCTTCCACATCCCAGTTTGACGCTCTATCTACTGTGCCACCGCCTAGTCAGGCAGAGCTGCTTTTCTTTTTGCTGCTCTGCTTCTGTGCTTATGTTTATCTTGTCCTCTAAATAGCTGATTCGATCCTCTGCTTTATACAGCCTGCTGTTTTTCTGTCTAATGCAGTAGTTTTATTCAGATATTGTACAATATTTGCTATTTATGTCTGATTCT
Organism: Saccopteryx leptura; assembly: GCF_036850995.1. Classification (NCBI taxonomy): domain Eukaryota; kingdom Metazoa; phylum Chordata; class Mammalia; order Chiroptera; family Emballonuridae; genus Saccopteryx; species Saccopteryx leptura. Next base: position 468,761 of record NW_027095700.1, read on the forward strand.
ATTTTAGGTTTCAGTTTTCTTTTTAATGCTGTCTCTGTTTAAGTTCTCGGTGAAATCATTCATTCTTACTGTAAGATCCTTGAGCAATCTAATAACATTTATACTGTGTGTATGGTGTTTGCTTCCATTCTGTTGTTTTTGGAGATTTCTCTTGTTGATTCATTTGGGGCATATATCTTTGTCTGCCCCTTTAGTCTGTGTATTAGGCAACTCTGCTCTGACTCTCAGATTTTTTGTGATGTCTTTATGAGGGAGTGTGTTCAGTTGTACTATCCTTCAGGTCACTTGTTTTCCTTGTCTAGGAGTGTTTCTTGATGGTTGTAATTATCCTCCTGTTATATGTGAGTCTTGATTCTGTTGACCCTCCTGTGGACAGTTTACCCTTCAGGTTGGCTGGCCGTATGGGTCAATCATTTTATTTTTCTTGAACTTATTTTTTTAATTAACTTATTTTTTATTCAGAAAATTAACTTTAAAAGGGTGACATTGACCAGTAAGAGTACATAGGCTTCAGGTAAATATTTCTATAGCATTTGAAGTGTTGATTTTGTTGTATACCCATCACCGAAAGTCAAAGCATTTTCTGTCACTGTGTATTTGTCCCTCTTTATTCTCTTTACCCCACTCATTACCACACATCCCCTTCCCTGTTAACCACTTCACTTTTATTTATGTCCTTAGGTCTCAGTTTAATATCTCACCTATGTATGGAATCATATACAGTGGTACCTTGACACACAAGTTTAATTTGTTTCATGGTCAAGCTCATGACTCAATTTGCTTGTGTGTCAAATTGAATTTCCCCATTTAAATTAATGGGGATGCAATTAATCCATTCCAGCCTCCAAAAACCACATGAAGTTTTGGTTTTATAAAGCTTTTAAATAAGAAAATGTACTTTGCAAATAACAAATACATACAAACATACATATATATATATATTCATTTCCTGCAACCTTGCTGAATTCATTTATTGGGTCTAGTAGTTTTTTGTATACATATAAAATAAGAGAATGTAAAGAAATAAACTGGTTTATAAAGTGTATTCACCTTCAAGGTCAGGCAGAGATGCTGGCGGAGGGGGAGGAGATTGGCAGAGGTTTTCATTTCATGTGCTATTGTTTAAAGTAACTTACTCTCTACACCAGGGGTCTCAAACTCAATTCAGCATGTGGGCCGCAGAGCAAGATCACAGCCGTTCGGCAGGCCGCACTAGGTCTACAAAAGGCAACTGTGACGCAACACTTTTCTCACTGCAGTTGAAAACAAACAAAAATCAGTACAACAAGCACAATCGTACATGCAGTTTACTCAGTGTCACAAAACGACCAGAAACTGTAGTTCGCATCACAACTGCTGTTAACTAAGCTAATATCTAGCTAGGATGCTAGAGACATGAAAAATACAAGTAGGCCCCTAGGCTTACTTAATTTTATCCAAAATATTTTGAACTTCGTGGATTAGTCTGCGGGCCACACAAAATTGTTTGGTGGGCCGCATGCGGCCCGTGGGCCGCGAGTTTGAGACCCCTGCTCTACACACTTAAGTGCTACATTTAATTGCAAAATTTAACTTACAAACTAAGTATGATATGTAACTTTATTTCTAAGCTTAATTGCTATTTTTTTTTACTTTGCTTAATCATCATTGTATGGTTTCCTTCTCCTTCTCTGCTCTTTTCAAAACTTTTTAGTGTGAAAAGCCCTCCTCCAGCAACATTAGCTTAACAGTGGCCCTTCCCAAGCAGGAGGGTAATTAGCAATTTCACAGACAGCTGCCCAGCACTGTTTACAATAAAAGTCAGCAAACTCAGAAAATACAAATGTTACAAACTCATTTGCTCAATAATTTGCTCATTTTTTTTCACTAATTTTTGTCTTTTGCCACACTTTCCTTGCTTTCACTTAGAAGCCATGTCAACAAAAACCTTTCCAAGTTTGTTTCTTCCACTTTCAGAACACTTTCAGAATGTTCAGCAGGCCATCTAGTGGAGGGTGGCAGAAGCTCGTGAATCAAATATTCGCTCATGACTTAAAGCAAAAATTCCGTAACTGCTCATCTCAAATTGCTCGTGATTAAAAGTGCTCTTGTGTCAAGGTACCAATGTAGTTCTTAGCTTTTTCTGATTTACTTACTTCACTCAGTATAGTGTTCTCAGGGTTCATCCATATTGTCTTAAATGGCAATAGATCATCATTTGTTATGGTTGAGTAGTATTCCATTGTATATATGTACCACATTCTTTTTTATCCAATCCTCTATCAAAGGACAGTTTGGTTGTTTCCATGTCTTGACCACTGTAAATAATGCTGCGATGAACATGGGGTATATATGTCTTTACATACTAATGTTTTTCAGTTTTGGGGGGTAGATACCCAGTAGAGGGATTGCTGGGTCATTTAGTAGTTCCAGTCTTAATTTTTTGAGAAACCACCATACTTTCTTCCATAGTGGTTATACTAGTTTATATTCCAACTAGTGGTGAGTGAGGGTTCCTTTTTCTTCACAGCCTCTTCAACACTTTATTACCTGTCTTGTTGATAATAGCTAATCTAACAGGTGTGAGGCAGTATCTCATTTTAAGTTTTGTGGGTTTTTTTGTATTTTTCTGAAGTTGGAAATGGGAAGGCAGACAGACTCCCGTGTGCACCTGACCAGGATCCACCCGGGACGCCCACCAGGGGGCGATGCTCTGCCCATCTGGGGTGTCGCTCTGTTGCGACCAAAGCCATTCTAGTGCCTGAGGCAGAGGCCACAGAGCCATCCTCAGCACCCGGGCCAACTTTGCTCCAGTGGAGCCTTGGCTGCAGGAGGGGAAGAGAGAGACAGAGAGGAAGGAGAGGGGGAGGGGTAGAGAAGCAGATGGGCGCTTCTCCTGTGTGCCCTGGCCGGGAATAGAACCTGGGACTCCCACACACCAGGCCGACGCTCTACCACCAGTCAGGGCCTCTCATTGTAGATTTGATTTCCATTTCTCTAATAGCTAATGAAGATGAGCGTCTTTTCAAATATCTGATGGCCATTTGCATGTCCTCTTGGGAGAAATGTCTTTTCAAGCCCTCTCCCCATTTTTTAATTGGATTGTTTGCTTGTTTGTAGATGAGCTTTGTGAGTTTTTTGTATATTTTTGATATTGACTCCTTATTGAGCTATTGTTTGCAAATATCCTTGCCCATTTAGTTGGCTGCCTGTTTTGTTGTCAGTTTCTTTTGCTGTGCAGAAACTTTTTAGTTTGATTTAGTCCCATTCATTTATTTTTGCCTTTACTTCCCTTGCCTTTGGAGTCAAATTCATGAATTGTTCTTTATGGCCAAAGTTAAAGGCCAGTCTTTTTTTTTTATTTTTTATTTTTTGTATTTTTCTTAAGTTGGAAATGGGGAGGCAGTCAGACAGACTTCCACATGCGCCCGACTGGGATCCACCTAGCATGCCCACCAGGGGGCGATGTTCTGAGGGACCGGTCTTGATCAGATATATTACGCACTATGCCATGTGTGTACTCTGGGACATAGGTATTCTCAGCAGGGTTTGGTCTCTGTTTATGCGGTTAGCTGGGTCTAGCATTGGTTTGGTCTTCCATATCCTATTAGTTGTGTTGGTTCTGGGTTCTCTTGGTTGGTGTTTGGTTATGGGTTGATGTCAGATGTTTGTAATCCACTGTGGGCTACTTTTTGGGGCTACCACTCTGTTTGCTATTTTTGTCTGCATTTTCTGTACCTAAGTTTGTGGGGGAGGGGCAAATCTGTGTATAAGGATCAACTTCCTCCTGCTTAGAAATGACTGCAGTATAAAAAGGCCCAAGCTCCTTAAATTTGCCTCCACTTTTCAGGGGCTTCTTCTCCTCTTGCAGCTTCTTGGTCTTTCCACAGAATTTTCTGTAGAAAGACTATATAAAGTGGGCTCAGACTGGTCTCACTCCACCAACCACTCCGCAGGTTGCAAGCGTGGTTGGTTAGGCCAATGTGGTTGGGGAATGTTAGTGGGACCACTTATTTGAGGGTTCTCCTTATCAGAAGCTAAGTATGGGGAAAGTGGCCCTTATTCCAGAGCTAATCCCTCAGCCAGTACTGGATATTTTAATTATATTTCTTCCCATAGACATGAGCATCAGGTTCAGGTTGGGTGGGTCCAATAGTCCCTTCAGGAGAAGTTCTTTCATCTGAGAAGCATAGTGCACATTTTGAATACTTTGAGTAAGATCAGTAGCTTCTGTTATAGTGGAAGCTAATAAGCCTACAGGGGTTATTATGCCAAATATGATTATGCCAACAACACTTTTGGACCTTTGGCTAAGTATTTGGTGTATCTCTTGTAAAGCTTGGAGCCCTGCATACCAGGATCGAGAAATATTTGCTAGAAGCATCAGAAAAGATGGTTGTTTTAATGCTAATATGTCCTGTCGTTTATTGTAGTGATACAATTTGTCAGATTACAGTGGACACACTGGGTTGTATAATAAGGTCCAGTTGGAGTAATATTTACCAGACCAGCCAAAAGTACGTACAGGCGCTAGACACATGCCCGGAGGCCATAAAAGGGTGAAGTGACATGGGGAAAGGACAGAAGACAAAGGATTTTGGGTAAAATGTACAAAATCTGTTGCAGCAGCTAAACACCACAACTCCCTTTGGAGGCAGTTGGAAAGTTATAAGTATATTGCTTATAGAACCTCTAGGAGTCATATAATTGTGATGAGGATGAGAAACATCAAATCTTTGGGACTAATCACAAATTTGTTCAGTCATTCCTGTAATATTAAAGCATTTTGGCAGAACGTAAGCACATTCAGTCCATTGCAGGAAGTCGCTTAATTCATGACTGGTGCCATTAGGGCAGTAAGGGAGAGGAGGAGTTAGATTCCATTCTGAAGACCCAACACCTACTTTAGTAACTTCCTGGAGATATTTTATTTTACCTATATCCCAGGGACTACTGATTGTTGCAATATATGTAGTCTCATAAGAAGTTTTGTTCTCAGGGGTCATCAAAAGGCACCCTACCTTAAGGGTAGAGGCAAATCAGAGAGGTCTCATTTTGGAATAACCTGGAAATGTATAATTAATATAAAAATCAGGGGTAATATGGCTGTCAGTTTGTCCTACCATCATTGCAGGGCGGAGTCTAGACCCTTCTACTTTCCTGTCTGCAGATCTTTCCAGCGAACTAATCCCTTTTTCTTTTGTGGGACTGATGACATGTGTCTCTCAGCAGGAGCATGACCCTCAGAGTCTGAATTTTTAAAATTAAAGGTAAAGGCCCTGCCGGTTTGCTCAGTGGTAGAGCGTCGGCCTGGCGTGCAAGGGGTCCCGGGTTCGATTCCTGGCCAGGGCACACAGGAGAAGCGCCCATCTGCTTCTCCACCCCTCCCTCTCCTTCCTCTCTGTCTCTCTCTTCCCCTCCCGCAGCCAAGGCTCCATTGGAGCAAGGATGGCCCGGACACTGAGGATGGCTCTGTGGCCCCTACCTCAGGCGCTAGAGTGGCTCTGATTGCAACAGCGCCTCAGATGGGCAGAGCATCGCCCCCTGGTGGGCGTGCCGGGTGGATCCCAGTCGGGCGCATGTGGGAGTCTGTCTGACTGTCTCCCCGTTTCCAACTTCAGAAAAATACAAAAAAAAAAAAATTAAAGGTAAAAAGAGCATGATTCAGTTGTGCCTGTGGGGAGCGATAATATCCATCTCCTCCTTCTGTTTTGTAGTTGTAACTTTAGGGTTTTGTTAGCATGTTTTGTTGTAGCGAAACCAGCGAGAGTATACAGATGGTATACATATGTTTTTCACACCAAAGTTCAAATTTAAAGGAGTCTTTATTCAAAGCTGGCGACTGCACAGAGACCTAAGTCATTCAAATCATGCGGCCCCGAACACAGTTTTAAGTTAGCTTTTAAAGACAGAATTACACACTGATTGTGGTATGGGGAGGAGGGGAAGCATAGCAGTAAGACAAAGTAGTGAAATTAGCTCATTTACAATATTTATCTGTAAGATTAATTCAGGAAGAAACATTGTGGGAACACCTGCAGCCTCACAGAACTAGCCCAAGGCCACAGCTTGGGAAACCAGCCTTAAGGCCAGGGGTAGGGAGTCTTTTAGAAAAAGTAAATTATACTGAAAGTCTCTTTGTTTTAGAGAAAGTACGTTCTGCTAGAAGTTACTTAGGCTAAGAACCTTTTCTACATTTTAGTTTAATAACAGCTTGTCCCTAGGGGCTATAGAGCATCCCTGTTTTATGGAGAATTTGATAATGTAGACAAAAGTTCGTAAAAGAACTAGTGTTAAGCGGTGGCATCGTCAATTTTAAATTCAGCAGGCTTTCCAAGAGTTGAGAAAGCTGCTAAGCAATGACCTATAAAATATTTAACACTTTCCCCTGTTTGTGCTGTGGTAATCAAATCTAGAAAATGTATCTACACAAATCTACCTATTTTAGTTTACCAAATGAAGGAATATGGGTCACAACCATTTGCCATATAGGTTATGAGGGTGAAGTCCTCTGGGGTTAATTCCGGTAGAAGAGTTTGGGGAGTGGATTTGACAATTGGGACATTGTTTAATAATTAATTGAACTTGTTCTCGAGTAAGACTGACTTCTTTTTGAAGGCTGTTAGCATTCTGATGATGTTGCTGATGGGCTGTTTGAGCTATCTCATAAGGACTTATAGCCTGTATGTGAGCTACAAGCTGATCAGTTTTTGAATTGCCTTTGGATAGAGGTCCTGAAAGACCAGAATAAGCCTTATGTGTCCAATAAAACATGGATATTGGCGGCCTTGTATAACCTTCTGAAGCTTTAATAAACAGATGGAAAAGTTATTATGAATTAGTATGGCCAATGGTTGCACTTTCAATATTTGGGCTACTCCTGTATATGCACCATCGCTGTATATATTAAGGGGCTGAGCAGAAAATTCGGCCAACACTAAAAGCAAAGCATGTAACTCCGCTCTTTGTGTGGATTGATAAGAAGTTTGTTTAACTGAAGCTTTTTTTGTGCAGTAAAATCCTGCATTTCAGGCCCTGGCCGGTTGGCTCAGTGGTAGAGTGTTGGCCTGGCATGCGGGAGTCCCAGGTTTGATCCCTGGCCAGGGCACACAGGAGAAGCGCCCATCTGCTTCTCCACCCCTCCCCCTCTCCTCCCTCTCTGTCTCTCTCTTCCCCTCCTGCACCCGAGCCTCCATTGGAGCAAAGATGGCCTCTGCCTCAGGCGCTAGAGTGGCTCTGGTTGCGGCAGAGCGACGCCCCGGAGGGGCAGAGCATCGCCCCCTGGTGGGCATGCTGGGTGGATCCTGGTCGGGCGCATGCAGGAGTCTGTCTGACTGCCTCCCCGTTTTCAACTTCAGAAAAATACAGGCTCTGGCCGGTTAGCTCCGTGGTAGAGCATCTGCCTGGCATGCAGAAGTCCCGGGTTCGATTCCCGGCGAGGGCACACAGGAGAAGCGCCAATCTGCTTCTCCATCCCTGCCCCTCTCCTTCCTCTCTGTCTCTCTCTTCCCCTCCCGCAGCAAGGCTCCATTGGAGCAAAGATGGCCCGGGTGCTGGGGATGGCTCCTTGGCCTCTGCCCCAGGCGTTAGAGTGGCTCTGGTCACGGCAGAGCGACGCCCCCTGGTGGGCAGAGCCTCGCCCCTGGTGGGCGTGCCGGGTGGATCCCGGTCGGGCGCATGTGGGAGTCTGTCTGACTGTCTCTCCCCGTTTCCAGCTTCAGAAAAAAAAAAAATCTTGCATTTTCTGAGTTGGAGCCATCAGTAATTACTGTTAGAGTGCCAGTAATAGGTTGTGATAGTATGACCTTCGGGAACACATAAGTAGTGGTTAGGGCAAATTGAATACGTTTATTAGCTGGATAGTGATTATGTTTCCAACCTGGGTACATGGCAAGAGTTCTTTGCCCGGGAGTAGAGGCCAGCCAAAGACAGTTTTGTTGAGAAACTGTAAATGGAACAACAATGGCAGTGGGCTTCTGGCCAATTAACTGTTGGAGGCGTAACCTGGCCTTGATTTGATAATTAGTTGTGCCACCAGGTTATGAAATGGAGTTAAAGTTTTTTAGTAGTGTGTGCTAAATGCAGCCATTCTATAATGCTGTCAAGCTGCCAGAGTACCCCAGTAGGAGTATGCGTGGTGGGAAATTAAAGGACAGTGACAAACTTTGCATGATTAAGGCAAGTAAATTGAACCTGCATAATGGCATTTTCTTCTAAAGATAAGGCTCCTTAAAAAAAAAAAAGATAAGGCTCCTTTTGCTGAAGGAGTTAATGTCCTAATAGAAGAAGGATCAGAGTTACCCTTAAGCAACAAAAATAAAGGTCCTAATTGTGCTGTAATTTTAAGAAAGAACATATTCAATTAATGTCCAATTAATTTTTGAAAATCATTTAAGGTTTTTAATATATCTATTCTCAATTGCACCTTTTGAGGCTGGATAGTTCTGCCCTCTGTAATATGCCCTAAATAGTAAAAGGTAGTCTTTTACAGTTTTTTATCTGTGACCTCTAGTCCAGCTTTCATAAGAGCATCATGCAGGTCTATAAACAGCTGTAATGTAGACTCCTGGGAGTGACTAATTAAAATATCATCCATATAATGAATGATGTAAGCCTGAGGATATGTGATTCCTAGGAGTTAGATAGCTTCTGCTACTAATATCCTATTTGTCATAACCTGAGGCAAAACTTTGTATTGGAATCTCTGTATTGGCTCTGCAAAATTAAGGCTAGGAAGGCCAAATGCAAAACTTTGTTATCTTCTGAGTGTAAAGGAATGATAAAAAAGCAATCCTTCAAGTCCAGCATAAGAAGATGGTGAAACCATGGGATTGCCGCAGGGAAGGCAATCCAGGCTGTAATGCTCCCATAACTTCCATAGATTTATTAATTTCTCATAGATCTTGTAACAGTTGCCATTTCTCCTTTTTTTTAAATATATTTTTCTGAAGTGAGAAGTGGGGAGGCAGAGAGACAGACTCCCTCATGCGCCTGACTGGGATCCACCCGGCATGCCCACCAGGGGGCGATGCTCTGCCCATCTGGGGCGTCGCTCTGTTGCAACCAGAGCCATTCTAGCTCTTGAGGCAGAGGCAATGGAGCCATCCTCAGCACCCGGGCCAACTTTGCTCCAATGGAGCTCTGGCTACAGGAGGGGAAGAGAGACACAGAGAGGAAGGAGAGGGGGAAGAGTGGGGAAGCTGATGGGCGCTTCTCCTGTGTGCCCTGGCCAGGAATTGAACCTGGGACTTACATATGCTGGTCCAATGCTGTACCACTGAGTTAGTTGGCCAGGGTTCCCTGACTTTGTTTTGATAACAAAGATAGGAGTATTTCAAGGGCTATTAGTAGGTTTAATCTGTTCTGCATGTAACTGGACCTGTTCTAAGGCTTGAGCAGCTGTTAATTTTTCCCCTACTAGGGGCCATTAATTAGGAGTCTCAGATAGCCAAGTTATTTTTGCAGCTGTTTTCTGGGTCGGGGAAGTGACCAAGGCTCTTACAGAAAAGGCTGGGGTGACATTCAGGAATACCCTACTCCATGATGCGCTTGAGGCTATTGAGGAGCAATGGGCTCAGTATGGTCCTGCTGATTTTTTCTTAATCCTTTTGTGGGTATAAACCCTTGATTTAATATTTGAGAGGTAACTATAGAATTAAGGATTCATTAATAATAATAATCATTCAGATAAGACATCTCCCATAGATTAACTGGGAGATTGGACAGTATATAAGGTTTGAAATGACCTACGTACTCCTCTGTATCTTCCCTTCTTAACAGAGAGGCACTCTGCTGAGGGCCCTGAATACTTCCAATTTCTTGCAAATCAGCTGCAATTACATGAGTGGGCCACGAAGACAGCAAATAAAGAGAAGCAATTATAGATATATCTGCGCTAGTGTCAATAAATTCTTTGAATAGCTTACCATTAATTTTTAATTCTAGCTATGGTCATCCTTAAGTCACTAATTGCAACCAATATATGTTTTTAAAAGATGCAAAACCTCCCTCTCCTCTGGGGTTGTTAGATAATAGCCTCCCTTCCTTATTGTATGGGAGTAGGATTAATTGAGCAGTTGTATTTTCAGGGAGGACTTGAACCTACTAAATACCATCTTGAGCCATTACTTTAATTTCCCCCATATAATCCTACTCCTCAGTAACCCCAGGGAGCACTTGGAATCTCTTCAGCATAAGACTACTTCTACCAAGAATGAGACCAACATATCCCTTTGGAATAGGGCCATATATTCCCGTATGTATTGCCTTGAGGTGGCATTTCAGGAGTTAATACAACTCAGGTGGAAAGACAGATGTCCATTCCTGCACTAACTGCCGTGGCCCTGATGAGGTCTCTGCTGGTAGGTTTACATTCTGAGGGAGCACTTGTGGAGCAATTAATGAAAGGGTCTCTACTGTTTGTTGTGGCTGGGACCGGCCCAATTTGGAGTTTCCCTGAACTGGCTGCCCATTAACCCTAGTTTTTGATCTGCATTTGTTTGCCCAGTGTTCTTTTTCTTTCTGTCAACGGGGTACACTTGTCACGGCCTTTGACCTGATACATTATTCCTAGTACTGCCTTTTCTACAATCTTTGGTAAAGTGTCCTGGCTGGCCACAATTAAAACAAGCTCCTTGCCCTGGCCGGTTGGCTCAGCGGTAGAGCGTCGGCCTAGCGTGCGGAGGACCCGGGTTCGATTCCCGGCCAGGGCACACAGGAGAAGCGCCCATTTGCTTCTCCACCCCTCCGCCGCACTTTCCTCTCTGTCTCTCTCTTCCCCTCCCGCAGCCAAGGCTCCATTGGAGCAAGGATGGCCCGGGCGCTGGGGATGGCTCTGTGGCCTCTGCCCCAGGCGCTAGAGTGGCTCTGGTCGCAATATGGCGACGCCCAGGATGGGCAGAGCATCGCCCCCTGGTGGGCAGAGCGTCGCCCCATGGTGGGCCTGCCGGGTGGATCCCGGTCGGGCGCATGCGGGAGTCTGTCTGACTGTTTCTCCCCGTTTCCAGCTTCAGAAAAAATGAAGAAAAAAAATAATAATAATAATAAAACAAGCTCCTTTTCCCAGGCCTTTATGATTAGTATTAAGATTAAAAGCTTCTTTAAGAGTGCTGGTTAAGGCACACCCTGAACATATGATGGACCAACAGACCAACATCAAAGCAAAGGCAAATAAAATCATTTAAAGTGCCCATGTTTAGATATGGCTGTAGAATTTGTTGACAAGTCTTGTTTGCATTCTAAAAGCTGATTGTGTTGTTAAAAGTGTCCCTGCTTCCGGATCTGAAATTAGTCTCCTTGGAGGAGTCTGGCAGCAAAGTCAAAGTAGGGCCCCTCAGGTCCCTATCTAACTTTACTGTGTACTTAAGTCTCCATTTTTTTCCCCTTTTGGCTGGAAGAGACGTCATGCCTTAGATGCACAAATAGTAATTTGTACATAAGCCTGCAAACTATATAACAACTGATTCTGAAGCCCTGAATATTGACGAGTGCCAACAAACTTTCTGTAGGGATATTTAATCCGTGGGCTTGATTCCTTTCTGCTTGTTTCACACTTCAGTTAATCCAGTCAGATTTCCACAATAGGAATTCACCAAAACTAAGACATGCCTAAGCCAGTGTCGTCTATCAGCTGAGGCAAGAAAATTAGGACTAATGGAGTCCAACAAACGAATCACAAAAGGAGCAGTGGGTCCATAACCTGCTGTAGCTGCTTTTAGTTCTTTCAGTGTTTTAAAAGATAATGCCTCATGCGTTTTTAAAATCTGTCCTGGATTGTAGGGAATCTGGTCTCTCAAAGACTGGGTACATCAGTGATATCCTCTTCATTTTCACAAGCTTTTCTTAAACATCTTTTTGGAGGTGTCATACGCTTTTCTTTTTCTTCAGCTGTTAATTTTTTTAAAGATTTTATTTATTCATTTTAGAGAAGGGGAGAGAGAGGGAGGGGAGGAGCAGGAAGCATCAACTCCCATATGTGCCTTGACTAGGCAAGCCCAGGGTTTTGAACCGGTGACCTCAGTGTTCCAGGTCAACGCTTTATCCACTGCGCCACCACAGGTCAGGCCAGCTGTTAATTTTTGAAGGGAGGATGACTACCCACTGCCAAATCTATAAGACATAATCTCAACGCCCTCCTTGGAGAAGGAATCTCTATTTTTTTCCTCCTTAGTCCTTTCTGCCTCTTTTTCTAATTCTTGTTCATAATCGGGAGGAGATTCTTCATCATCTTCCGATATATAGGCGGCTAAAGGAGAAGCTGAGGGAAGTTGAGGAGTATGAAGCCCCTCATGCCCTTTCACAGTTTTTTTTTAAATGATTGGCTAAAGTGCCTAAAGGCAATCTCTTGTATTCTTGGGTAGGAGCAAGACAATTTCTAATTAAATTCCACAAGAAGGCTGTAACTGGAATCTTATCTGAGCCTTCTGCCATATAACAAGCCTTCAATTTCTTACCAACCCTTTCCCAGGCTTTCTCATTAACAGTCCACTCTGCAGGAAACCAGGGGCATGTCTTCTGTAACAAAATGTAGAAATTCAGAAAGCTGACTCCCATGGACAGTATGGCTATGAGTTTTTAACATTACTTAAGCATCTGCACATAAAGATTTCTTTCTTAAGAATTAGAATTGCCCATGCTTTACACCTGGTGAAAATCTCCTTACCTCAAGCTTCTATCTGACATGCATCTTCTTCAAGGAGTCTCCTCTTACCTGACCTGTGAAGTTCCCTGTACTCAGGTCCCTGTTCAGGTGCCACTTGCCTGACCAGAATAGGGAAGTGAAGATCTGATTGGCAGCAACCCAGGGGGAAGGAAAACAGAGATATAGATAAAGTTTGGACCAGGTGGGACATTGTGCTCTGATGGAGACACAGTGATTCTGAGCCTGGAAAATCTGGTTATTTTATATTCTTAAACAAGAGGTATTGTGCTGGGGTGTGGAGGTGATAACTATTGATATGTAACACTCTATCCTGCAAGCATATCGGGACATCCTCAGCCAGTGGTAACATTATGTGCTTGAACAGCCTTCAAGTTTTAGTGACCTTGCCTTGCCAGGTCACTCAAGGCCAAGCAGGGCCCTTCCTCTGCTCTCAGCTGCACATAGTCCAGACACATTTCAGATGCAGTGGCTGTCTACTCCAGTCAGTCAAACCACTGGCTACAAAAGGGGAAGAGAGCATGAAGGGAGAGAGGGAAGAGAGAAATGCAGATGATCACTTTTCACATGTGCCCTGACTAGGGGTTGAACCCCGGGTATGTGCACACTGGGCTGACTCTCCATCCTCTGAGACAAGCAACCAGGACCAAGGAAAATTGTTCTTAATTTTATTTATAACTCCCTTTTGGTCCTGGGAGGAGGCAAGTGGAACATCTGTCCACCTATTCTATCCCCATCTTGGATATGTGAAATATTAATTGACCAGTATAAATATGGCTTGATTTCTGTGCTCTCTATTCTGTTCCATTGTTGTATCTATTTTTATTATATTATCATGCAGTTGTCTATTACTTTTGCCTTGAAGTATATTTGCTATCAAGTAACATAACTCTTCCAAGTTTATTCTTTTTTCTCAAGATTGCTGTAGCTGTTTGGGGTCTTTTGTGGGTCCATATAGATATTTGGAATGTTTGTTCTAGTTCTGTGAAATACACCATTGGTATATTAATAGGAATTGTGTTGAATCTCTATATTGCTTTGGATAATATGGACATTTTAATGATGTTAATATTTCCTATTCATGAGCACAGTATATGCTTCTACTTTTTTCCCCCCAAAGTGAGAAGCCGGGGTTGGGGGGTGAGGGGCAGACAGATTCTCACATGCGCCTGACCAGGGAATTCACCTGGCATGCCCACCAGGGGCAGTGCTTGGCCCATATGAGGCTTTGCAACACTCTAACTGGAGCCATTCTAGCTCCTAAGGCAGAGGCCATGAAACCATCCTAAGCGCCTGGCCAACTTTCTCCAGTGGAGCCTTGGCTGCAGGAGGGGAAGAGAGACACAGAGAGAGAAGGGAGAGGGAGAAGGGTGGAGAAGCAGATGGGCACTTCTCTTGTGTGCCCTGGTGGAAATCAAACCCCAGACCTCCACACGCTAGGCGGATGCTCTACCGCTGATCCAGCCAGCCAGGGCCAGCTTCTACTTGTTTTTATCCAATGCAATTTCTCTCTTCAGCATCTTAAAATTTTTCTGAATACTGGATCTTTTACATCTTTGGTTAAATTGTTCCTAGGTATTTTATTCTTTTGGCAGCAATTGTGAGTAGTATTGTTTTCTTGGTTTTCCTTTCTGGTAAATCATTATTGGAGTATAAAAATGCAGCTGATTTCTGGATACTTATTAACTGAATTTGTTCATTGGTTCTTGTTTTTTGGTAGGATCTTTAGGGTTCTCCATATACAGGATTATGTCATAAGCAAATAATGACATTTAACTTCTTCCTTTCCAATATGAATGCCTTTTATTTCTTTCTTTTACCTGGTTACTGTGGCTAGGTCTTCCATTTCTGTATTAAATAAGAGTGATGACAGTCAATATACTGTGTTCCTGATCTTAATGGAAACACTTGTGGTTTTAGCCCATTGAGAATGATGTTGTCTGTGGGCATGTTACTTAAGGCCTTTGTTGTGTTGAGATATATTCCTGCTTTACTGAGAGTGTTTAACATAAATGGGTGCTGGATTTTATCAATTTCATTTTCTGCATCTATTAATATGATCATGTGGTTTTGATTTTTTTTTTTATGTGCTGTATCACTTTAATTGATTTGCATATGTTATACCAACCTTGCATACCGGGAATATATCACCCTTGATCATGTTGTGTGTTCTTGAAATGTGTATTTTTTTGAGCATTTTTGCATCTCCTCATCAGGGATACTGGCCTTTAATTTCTTTTCTTTGTAGTGACTTTATCTGATTTTGCTATTAGAATAATTTTGGCTTCATAAAATGAGCTTGGGACTCTTTCCTCCTCTGGAAGTTTTTGGAACAGTTGTAGATAGATAGGTGTTCGTTCTTTTTTGAATGTTTGATAAAATTGACCTGTGAAACCATGTGGTCCAGCACTTTCGTTTGTTGGAAGTTATTTTATTACTGCTTCAGTTTTCCTGGCTATAATCTGTCAATTCCTATTCTCTGATTTGATTCAGTTTTGGAAGAGGCTATGTTTCTTTGAATGTACAT
Source organism: Saccopteryx leptura (assembly GCF_036850995.1). Lineage (NCBI taxonomy): Eukaryota > Metazoa > Chordata > Mammalia > Chiroptera > Emballonuridae > Saccopteryx > Saccopteryx leptura. Next base: position 483,925 of record NW_027095700.1, read on the forward strand.
TTTATCTAGATACTCCCAATTTGATGGCATATAGTTTGTAATGTTTTCTTACAGTCCTTTGTATTTCTTTGATGTCTGTTAACTTCTTTCATATTTGATTTTATGTATTTGGATTCTCTCTTTTCTTGATATGTCTAGTTAAGTTTTGTCAACCTTGTTTATTTTTCGAAAAACCAGCTCTTGGTCACTTACCATTGTTATTGTTTTATTAGTCTGTTTCTGCTCTTATCTCTCTTATTTCCTTCCTTCTACTCACTTTGGACTTTGTTGTTGTTCTTCAAGTTCCTTTAAGTGTAAATTTAGATTGTTCATTTGAACATCTTGTTTCTGAAGTAGGCTTATGATGGTATGAATTTTCTCTTAGGACTGCTTTTGTTATGTCATATATTTTGGGATGTTTGGCCTCATTTTTATTTTTTTCAATGTATCCATTGAATTGTTCCTTGAGCTCATTGTTTAGTAATGCTTTTTTTTTTTTTTTTTTGGTATTTTTCCGAAGTTGGAAACGGTTAGGCAGTCAGACAGTCTCCCGCATGCGCCTGACCAGGATCCACCCGGCATGCCCACCAGAGGGCGATGCTGTGCCCATCCGGGGCATCTCTCTGCCACAATCAGAGCCATTCTAGTGCCTGAGGCACAGGCCACAGAGCCATCCTCAGTGCCCGGGCAAACTTTGCTCCAATGGAGTCTTGGCTTGGCTGCGGGAGGGGAAGAGAAAGACAGAGAGGAAGGAGAGGGGTAGGTGTGGAAAAGCAGATGGGCGCTTCTCCTGTGTGCCCTGGTCGGGAATCAAACCCGGGACTCCTGCACGCCAGGCCGACATTCTACCACTGAGCCAACCAGCCAGGGCCAGTAATGCTTTTAAGTCTATGTCTTCACGTGCTTTTCTCCTTTTTTCTTAGGATTTCTTGCTTCATAGCATTATTGTCAGAGGAAATGCTTGATATGATATTAACCTTCTTAAATTTATTGAGACTTGTTTTATGTCCTGACATATGGTCTTTCCTGGAAAATGTTCTATGTGCACTTGAAAAGAATGTATATTCTGTCACTTTGGCATGAAGTTTTCTGAAGGTACTAATTAAATCCAGCTGATCTTATGTGTATCATTTAAGGCTTGCTGTTTCCTTGGTGATTTCCAACTGGAAGATCTATCCATTGATGTCAATGAGGTGTTATAAACCTGGATTATAACTGTCAGTCACTGTGTCCACTAAAGACTTGCTTTCGTATTTTGGTCCTTCTATGTTGGGTGTGTAAATGCTCACAGGGGTTACAGCCTCTTTTTTTTTTTTTTTTTTTTTCTTCATTTTTCTCAAGCTGGAAACGGGGAGAGACAGTCAGACAGACTCCCGCATGCGCCCGACCGGGATCCACCCGGCACGCCCACCAGGGGCGACGCTCTGCCCACCAGGGGGCGATGCTCTGCCCCTCCGGGGCGTCGCCATATTGCGACCAGAGCCACTCTAGCGCCTGGGACAGAGGCCACAGAGCCATCCCCAGCGCCCGGGCCATCTTTGCTCCAATGGAGCCTTGGCTGCGGGAGGGGAAGAGAGAGACAGAGAGGAAAGCGCGGCGGAGGGGTGGAGAAGCAAATGGGCGCTTCTCCTATGTGCCCTGGCCGGGAATCGAACCCGGGTCCTCCGCACGCTAGGCCGACGCTCTACCGCTGAGCCAACCGGCCAGGGCAGCCTCTTGTTGGATTGCTCCCTTTATCATTATGTATTGTTCATCTTTGTCTCTGACTACAGCCTTTGTTTTAAAGTGTATTTTGTAAGATACATATTGACACCCTGATTTTTTATCCATTTCCTTTTGCATTATTTTTTCTATCCCTTTTGTTTTAATCTGTGTCTAGCTTTCATTCTAGGATGGGTCTCTTGTAGATAGTATACATATGGATTGCTTTCTTATTCATTGTTACCCTTGTCTTTTTTTTTTTTTTTTTTTTTTTTTTTTGTATTTTTCTGAAGTTGGAAACAGGGAGGCAGTCAGACAGACTCCCGCTTGTGCCCAACCGGGATCTACCCGGCACGCCCACCAAGGGGCGATGCTCTGCCCATCTGGGGCGTCGCTCAGTTTGCAACCAGAGCCATTCTAGCGTCTGAGGCAGAGGCCACAGAGCCATCCTCAGTGCCCGGGCCAACCTTGCTCCAATGGATCCTTGGCTGCGGGAGGGGAAGAGAGAGATAGAGAGGAAGGAGAGGGAGAGGGGTGGAGAAGCAGATGGGCGCTTCTCCTGTGTGCCCTGGCTGGGAATCGAACCCAGGACTCCTGCACGCCAGGCCAATGCTCTACCACTGAGCCAACCGGCCAGGGCTACCCTTTTGTCTTTTAATTGGAGCATTTATGCCATTTACCTTTAAAGTGGTTATTGATAGGTACTTATTTATTGCCACTTCTATTCTTTTGTTTGTCCTTATTTTTTTACACCCCCCCCCCATTCTTTTAATTAAAGAAGGCCCTTTAACATTTCTTGGTGGTAGCAAACTCTTTTAACTTTTTCTTGCCTAGGAACCTCCTTATTTCTCTTTCAATTTTAAATGATAGCTTTGCTGAATAAAGTAACTTGGTTGTAGATTCTTGCTTTTCCTCGCTTTGAGTATTACATACCAATCCTTTATGCCCTGAGAAGTTTCTTTCTTTTCTTTTTTAAGAGAAACAGACAGGGACAGACAGACAAGAAGGGAGAGAGATGAGAAGCATCAACTCATATTTGCAGCACTTCAGTTGTTCATTGATTGCTATCTCATATGTGCCTTGACCAAGGAGGCTCCAGCTGAGCCCATGACCCCTTTCTCAAGACAGCGACCTTTGGGTTCAAGTCAGCAACCAGCAACCCTGTGCTTCAAGCCAGCGACAGTGGGGTCATGTCTTAGGAGCTGTTGAGTCTGTGCTCAAGCCATCTACCTTGGGGTTTTGAACCTGGGTCCTCAGCATGACAGGTCAACGCTCTCTCCACTGTGCCATTGCCTAGTACAGCTGCTCTGAGTTTCTGTTGAGAAGTCAGTTGACAGTCTTCTGGGAGCTCCATTGTAAGACACTAAGTGCTTTTCTGTTGTTGCTTTAAGATGGTCTTTTTGCCATTTTAGTTATGATTTGTCTTGGTGTGGGTCTCTTTTGGTTCACCTTTTCTAGGACTCTGTGCTTTCTGGATTTGTGTGTTTTCCTTCACCAGGTTACGGAAATTTTGAGTCATGATTTCTTCATACATGTTCCCCATCCCTTGCTCATTCTGCTCCTTCTGGTATTCCTATGATACGGATATTATTTTATGCTTTTTGTTGTCCCAAGTTCCCTTAAACTATCCTCATTCCCTTTAATTTTTCTTTTCCTTTTTGCTACTCTGATAGGGTGTTGTTTTCTACTTTGTTTTCCATATTGTTGATTTAGTCCTAGGCATCACCCTAACCTACCCTTTATTCCTTCCGATGTATTTTTTATGTCAAATGTTTTATTTTTTAATTTCTGGCTCATTCCTTTTTATGGTTTTTATCCTTTTTTATGCTTGCTGTCCCTTTGGTGAAGTTCTAAGTTGTTCCTTGAGCATCTATATTTCCATTACTTTGAACTCTATATCTATCTAATAAATTGCTTATCTCCATTTCAGTTAGCTCTTTTTCTGGATATTCTTCTGTTGTATTATTTGAGGCTATTTTTTTTCTTACCATTTTGGCTGCCTCTGTGTTTATTTCTATGAATTAGTTATATCTGCTGTGATTGCCATTCTTTTTTGTTACCTTTTGTAGTTAGTAAAATGTTCTGTTGGGTCTGTTGGTATAGTCTCAGTGATGACTTGTGCTGGGTGTTCCAGGTATGATCCCTGTGTGTGTTATATGGTCCTTTGTGTTGTAATTGAGTCTTTATTGTTACTGGCCCTTGTGTCAGATCAACCTTTAGGCTGGCTGATTGTGAGGCTCTGTCTTGATCAAAGTGTATAAGCTGCAGTGCAGGTGCTGACTACAGAAAGCAGAATTTACTTCAGCTGGGTTTGGTATCTCACGAGATCTCCCTTTGGATATGCTTCTTGTGAAACTAATTGAATCTTGCTGTGATGTGGTCTGATGCTGGCCTCTGGGAGGAAACCTGGTGTAGGTCAATGAGAGACCCTTTCTGTGTCTGGGCCTCTCCAACCTGTTTATAGTAGTCCACACTTTGTGACGGCCTCTTCTGGGTTTAGGTGCACATGAGAAGGATCAAGATGTACACTAAGATTTGTTTTACTACTGCTGGGCCCTGGAATAGGTCAGCAAAAGTCCTTTGGTACCCTGAGATCCACTTCCAGCTGCCATTGCCTGTTGGCTGCCTCTTAGGTTTGGTCACTGTAAAAGCCTCCAAGATAGTCAGTAGGATGGGGCCAGTGGCTTTTCCCTGAGTAGGGTGCTTGTCAGGCATCAGGGAAGGTGCTGGGTATTGTGCTTACCACAGTCACTGCTCTCAGTTTGCTTCTTTGCAGCCTGGATGGTGGTTCTGCGCCCCTCCTGAGAAATTTCTTATGATGAGGATGAACTAGTCAGATTCATGGGAAAGCGGGGTGATTGTCATCATCATCCCCTTACCCTTGCCCCACTATAAAGCTGAATAACTGAATCGTCACTTCTTGAGTTTATCCAGAGCTCTACTCCCAGGCTTAGGTGGCTGACTTGTTTGTTAGCAGGGCCCAGTATCCAGAAGTTGGGGCCATTGCTTTTCTCCAGAGTGATGACCATGAGGAGGGAGTCTCCACCCAGGAAAAATGGAAAAGTGGCACTGGAGAATGACTCAGCACAGGAATTCTGTTGGCTGCACCACTCCCCAGAGGTGGGAACCCCACAGTTTCCCAGGCCTGTGGATCAGCAGCTCTCCTTCCAAAACCATAAGAAAGTCCAGGCTTTGTGATGTTCTCCTGTGTCCCTATTGTGGCAGTTTCAGCCTCACTGAAAGCCTACAGGTTGGGGTTGGATAGGGATTGTGCATGTGCCAGTACAGGAGAGTGGCCAGCCTTCCAGTCCCAGCTGTGCTACACTCAACAGCACTGGTGGGCCAAGTGTGCTTCTAGCTTGTGGAGGTGGGTGGATGCAGGTAGCCAATCTCCAAAGCAGGGGGAACGGGTCATTTTCAAAACCAACTGACTAGTCATTGTCTATATATGCCTCACAAGCATCTCAAAAGTCACTGCTTTCTGCAGGATCAAGCATGGCATAGTTGCTGCCCCAGCAGTCAGAGGTGGGGACTGCACTCCTTATAGTGTTGATGTAACAATGGCAGGGCTCACTGCTCTGTAGGTGACATCTAGGTTACACAGGCCAACTCTCTATACTTTGATTTTCACTACCAAATGTTTGGCAGATTCTCTTCTCATCTCTGCCTCTTTGGACCTGGGATCCCTGCTTGTGTTTAAGAACCTCCACCCTTACCTCTTAGGAAGGGGAGAGCTGCTGTAGACCTAGCTGTATGTGGTAATGGAGCCAGTCCTTTCCACGGCTGAACCTTTCTTAGTCTCTTCTTGGCTTCTTTTGCAAGTTCTTGGTTGTAATACCTCAATTGAACTAACATTCAATTGCTTATTCAGGTTGGTTGCTCTGTAATCAAGTTGTAAATCTAGTTTAGTTTTAGGAGCAGGTAGTTGTATTCATCTTGGAATCTCTGGAGAAAATATTTTTCTTGTTGCTTTTAAAATTCTTTGTTTAGGCCCAGGCTGGGTAGCTTATTAGTTGGACTGTCATCCCATTATTCCAAGGTTGTGAATTTGATCCCAGATTAGGTCACCTACAAGAATCAACTAGTGAATGCATGAATGGATGGAACAACTAATCAATATTTCTCCTTTTTAAAATTTTTATAAATTTTATTGTGTTAGCATGCATTCAAGTGTCCCACTCAATATTATACCCTCACTTCCCAATCCCCTCTACCCTTTGATGGCCTTGCCCTAAATATCTTCCCTCTGGGATTTGCTGTCCTGTTATCTGTATCTATGTGTTATGTACTTATAATTTTACTAATCCCTTCACTTTCTCTGATCCCATCCCTTCATCCCCCTACTCTCTGACAGTTGTCCCTGGTCCCTGTGACCCCGTCTCTGCTTCTATTCTGTTCCTCAGTTCACTTTGTTCTTTAGATTCCACATAGAAGTGAGATCATATGATATTTGTCTTTCTTTGCCTGGCTGATTTCACTTAGCATAATAATCTCCAGGTCCATCCATGCCATTGCGAAAGGTAAGATTTTATTCTTCTTCACGATCACATAGTATTCCATTGTATACATGTACCATGCTTTTTAATTCACTCATTTACTGATGGATATTTGGGCTGTTTCTAGATCTTGGCTATTGTAAACAATACTGCAATAAACATGGGGGTACGTATCTTCTTTTGAATCATTGATTTCATATTCTTAGGATATATTCCTAAAAGTGGGATAGCTGGGTCAAACCACAGTTACAATTTTAATTTTTTTGAGGTAACACTGTACTGTTTTCCAGTGTCTGCACAAGTCTGCATTCCCACCAGCAGTGCAGGAGGGTTCCCTTTACTCCACACCTTCACCAGCACTTGTGTGTTGATTTGTTAATGAGCGTCATTCTGACAGGTGTGAGTTGGTATCTTATAGTAGCTTTAATTTGCATTTCTCTGATGATTAATGACATTGAACATATTTTGATATGCCTATTGGCCATCTGTATGTCCTCATTGGAGAAGTGTCTATTCAGCAGTTCTTTTGCCCATTTTTAAATTGGATTGTTTCCCTTCCTAGTGTTGAGTTTTAGAAATTCTTTATAAATTTTGGTTATTAACCTGTTAGCAGACATATTGGTGAATATGTTCTCCTATTGTATGGGTTGTATTTTTATTTTGTTCATGGTGTCTTTTGCTGTGTGAAAGCTTTTTAGTTTGATATAGTCCCATTTGTTTATTTTGTCTTTTATTTCACTTGTCCGTAGAGATAAATTGGCAAAAATATTGCTACAAGAGATATTGGAGAGTTTACTGCCTGTGCTTTTTTACAAGATGTTTATGGTTTCATGACTTAACATTTAAGTCTTTTATCCATTTTGAGTTATTTTTGTGTAGGGTCTAAGTTGGTGGTCTAGTTAAATTTATTTGCAGGTTGCTGTCCAATTTTCCCAACGCCATTTATTAAAGAGACTGTCTTTACTCCATTGTATGTTCTTACCTCCTTTGTCAAATATCAATTGGCCGTAAAGACATGGGCTTATTTCTAGGTTCACTGTTCTGTTCCATTGATCTGTATGCCTATTCTTGTGCCAGTACCAAGGTGTTTTGAGTACAATGGCCTTGTAGTAAAACTTGGTATCAGGAAGTGTGATACCTCCCACTTGATTCTTCATGTTCAAGATTGTTGAGGCTTTTTGTGTTCTTTCTTGGTTCCATATAAATTTTTGGAATATGTGTTCTATATCTTTGAAGTATGCCATTGGTAATTTAATAGGAATTGCATTGAATTTATGTATTGCTTTGGGCAATATTAACATTTTAATGATGTTTATTTTTCCTAGTCATGAACACAGTATATGCTTCTACTTGTTTGTATCTTACTTGATTTCTCTTTTCAATATCTTAGAATTTCCTGAGAACAAATCTTTCCCTCCTTGGTTAAATTTACTGCTAGGTACTTGATTTTTTTTTCTTGTTGCAGTAGCAAAGGGGATTGTTTCCTTAATATCTCTTTCAGACAGTTTATTGTTGGTGTATAAAAATTCCACTGATTTCTCTATATTATTTTTATACCCTGCCACTGTGCTGAATTCACTTACCAGGTCTAGTAGTTTTTTGACTGAGATTTTAGGGTTTTCTATGTACATTATCATGTCATCAGCATATAATGATAGTTTTACTTCTTTTCCCATTTGCATGCCATTTATTCTTGTCTGATTGCTGTGGTTAGCACTTGCAACTTATTCAACTATATGTTGAATAAGAGTGGTGAAAGGAAGCACTCCAGTCTTGTCCTGCTCTTAAGGGGATTGCTTTTAATATTTGCACATTGAGTATGATGTTGTCCGGGTGTTTGTCATAGATGGCCTTTATTATGAGGTGTATTCCCTGTATTCCGACTTTGCTGAGAGTTTTGATAATAAGTGGGTGCTGGATTTTAGCAAATGGTTTTTCTTCATCTGTTGATATAATCATGTGATTTTTATTCTCCCTTTTGTTTACTGATGAATCACATTGATTTGAGAATGTTGTACCAGCCTCAGCTCCCTGGTATGAATCTCACTTGATCTTGATGTATGACTTGATTTCAGTGTGTTGCTGGATTCGGTTTGCTAATATTTTGTTGAGAATTTTAGCATCTGTATTCAACAGGAATACTGGCCTAAAGTTTTCTTTCTTTGTAGTATCCTACCTGGTTTTGAAATGAGGATGATACTTGCCTCAGAAAAGGAGCTTGGAAAAGTCATCCTTACTTTTGAATTTTTTGAAAAAGCTTGAGAAAGAGCTGTTAGTTCTTTTAGTGTTTAGTAAAATTCTCCTGTGAAGCCATCAGGTCCAGGACTTTTGCTTGGTGGAGCTTTTTGATACTGTTTTAATTTCATTTGTTGCAATCAGTCTGTTTAGATTTTCTGATTCTTTCAGATTGAGTTTTGAAAGATTGTATGTTTCTTGGAATTTATTGATTTGGCATATAGATAGATGTTCATAGTGTTTTCTTATAGTCCTTTATATTTCTGCAGTGTTGGTTGTTACTTCCTCACTTACATTTCTAATTTTATTTATTTGAGTCTTTTTTTTTTCTTGATGAGTCTGGTTAAAGGTTTTTCAATCTTGGTTTTATTGATCTTTTGTATTGTTCTTTTAGCCTCTATATCACTTATTTCTGCTCTGATCTTTGTTATTTCCTTCCTTCTACTTTCTCTGGGCTTTATTAGTTTTTTTTTTTTTTTCTAGTTCTTTTAAATGCAAGGCTAAGGTGTTTATTTGAGCTTTTTCTTGCCTCTTAAGGTATGCCTGTAATGCTATGAACTTGACTCTCAGGACTGCTTTTGCTATCTCATAAATTTTGAGTTGCTCTATTTTCATTTGTTTGAAGGAATTTTTTAATTTGTTTTTTGATCTTGTTATTAACCCATTCATTACTTAATAACATGCTATTTAGCCTCCAAGTGTTTGAATGTTTTTCAGTTTTTCTATTGTAGTTGATTTCTAGTTTCAAGCCATTATGATCAGAGACGATGCTTGATATGATTTCAGTCTTCTTAAATTTTTTGAGACTTGTTTTGTGTCCTAACATGCTCTATCATAGAGAATATACCATGAGCACTTGAGAGGAATGTATTTTATGCTTCTCTGAGGTGAAAAGTTCTGAGGATATCAATTAAATCTAGTAAATCTAGTGTGTCATTTAAGGCAACTGTTTTTTTGTTAAGATTCTGTCTGGAGGATCTGCCCATTGATATTAGTGGGGTATTAAAATCACCTACTCTTCTAGTATTGCTAGAATAAATAGACCCACCAGGACATATATTGCAGTGTGTAATACACATGATCAAGGATGATTCTTAGAGTCAGTCAGCCTGAAGAAATAACCGTTCCCATGAAATGACCATCCTTTAAGTCAATTTATCACATCCTTTCAGTCCATTAAAATCTGCTTTATAATATTTAGTTGCTCCTATATTAGATGCATAAATATTTACAATGGTTATATCCTTCTGTTCAATTGATTCCTTTATCATTATGTAGTGACCTTCTTTATCCCTTACTGTAGCTTTTCTTTTAAAGTCTATTTTGTCAGATATAAGTAAAGCTACCCCAGCTATTCTTTTTATTTCCATTTGCATGAAATACTTTCTTCCAGTCGATCACTTTCAGTCTGTATCTTTGTTCTAAGGTGTGTCTCTTGTAGACAGTATATGCATGGATCCTGATTTCTTAGCTATGCAGCTACCCTATGTCTTTTGATTGGAGCATTTAATCCATTCACTTTTCATTTTTTATTTTCCTTGTAGTTTTTTGAAGTTAGAAGCAAGGAGGCAGTCAGACAGACTCCCACATGTGCCCAACCTCAATCCAAAGCAGTGTGCTCACCAGGGGGCGATGCTCTGTTTATCTGGGGTGTTGCTCCATTGCAGCTGGAGCCATTCTAGTGCCAGAGTCGGAGGCCATGGAGCTGTACTCAGCACCCAGGCCAACTCTGCTCCAGTGGATTCTTGGCTGCAGGAGAAAAAGAGAGACATACAGAGAAAGGAGAGGGAGAGGGGTGGAGAAGCAGATGGGTGCTTCTCCTCTGTGCCCTGCCAGGAATCGAACCTGCTACTTCCACACATCAGGCAAATACTCTACCACTGAGCCAACTGGTCAGGACCTAATCCATTTATATTTAAGGTTATTATTGGTATGTACTTATTTATTGCTATTTTATTCTTCATATCTACAACCCTATTTCTCGATTTCTTTTTCTTTTCCCCTTTGCTCTTTTACAGCAGACCCCTTAACATTTCTTGCAGTACTGGTATGGTTGTAATGTATTCCTTGAGTTGTTTTTTTTTGTTTTGTTTTGTTTTTTGGTGTGAGAAACTTTTTATTTTTCCTTCGATTTTTAACGATATCCTTGCTGGATAAAGGAATCTTGGTTGTAGATTCTTGTTTTGCTCACTTTTTATATTTCTTGCCAGTCCCATCTTGCCATAAGTGTTTCTGTTGAAAAGTCAAATGTCATCCTTATAGGGGCGTTTCTGTAGGTAATTAACTGCTTTTCTTTTACAGCTTTTACTATTTTTTTTTTCTTAACTTGGGCATTTTATTTATGATGTGTCTTGGTTTAGGCCTCCTTGGGTTACTCTATAATGGGACTGTCTGTTCTTCTTGAATCTGTGTGACTTTTTCCTTCATCAAGTCAGGCAAATATCTGTATGATTTTATCACACAAGGTGCTCTATTCCTTGTTCATTCTCTTCTCCTTCAGGAACCCCTATAATGCGGATGCTGTTTATCTTCATGTTATCACAGAGCTTTCAGAGTTTCCTCAGTAGTTTTGCGCCTCATTTTCTTTTGCTGCTCTGCTTCTGTGCTTTTGTTTATATTGTCCTCTAAATCACTGATTCAGTCCTGTGTTTTATCCAGTCTGCTGTTGATTCCTTTTCTGATAATTGTATTTGCCCTTTCTGACTGGTTCTTTTTTATGGTTTCCATGGCCTTTTTGATGCTTGCTATCTCTTTATTTAGGTGTTCATTATGTTCATCCATTTTTCTCTAAGATCCTTGAGCATCCTAAAAATCACTATTTTGAGTTCTGCATCTGGTAGTTTGGTTACTTCCATTTTATTTAGTTCTTTTTCTGGGTGTTTCTCTTGTTGATTCATTTGAGTAGCATTTCTTTGCCCATTTTGTCTGTGTATTAGATAGTGCTATCTGACTTGGAAATTTTTGTGGTGTTTTTATGAGGAAGATGGGCTCGGTGGTACTGACTTCTAGGCCACCTGTTTTTCTAGTCTATTAATGCTTCTTGAGGGTACTATTTTCTTTCATGTTGTGTGTGAATATTGAGTGCAGTTGGTCATTTCATGGGAACGGTTATCTCTTCAGGCTGACTAGCTCTAAGGAGCATCTTTGATCATGTGTATTACACTCTGCAATGTATGTCCTGGTAGGTGTATTTATTCTCCACAGTGTCTTGTGCAAGCTAGACTCCTCCTTTGGGTGTGCTGCCTGTGTAGCTAGCTGAGTCTAGAGTTGGTGCTGTCTGCCACCTACTACCAGTTGTGTTGGATCTGGATATTCTTGGGATGGTGTCAGTTGTTTGTAACCCACTGTGGGCTACCTCTCTGCAGCTACTGCTCTTTTTGTGTTTTGTGTCTGCGTTTTCTGTGCCTGGGTAGTGTGGGAGGGGCCAACCTGTGTATATGGATCAGCTTCTTCCTGCTTAGAGATGACAGCAGCTCCATAGAGCCCCAAGTCTTGTAAAATTTGTCTCTATCTTTCAGCTACTCCACTCTTCTTGAAGCTGCTTCTGTAGAAAGACTATAGTATGGGTTCAAACTGTCCTCATGCAACCAGCCTCTCTACAGGTTGCAATTTTGTTGGGTTAGAGCTGCTGAGGTTGGGAATAATATGTTAGTGGGACACCCTACTTCAGGAGTGTCTTGGTCAGCAGCTCAATATGTGTGATGTGGCTCCTACTCCAGAGCCTAATCTCTCAGTAACTGCTGGATACTAAAATTTTATTTCTCCTGAAAAAGGGTAGCTGCAGGTTCAGATCAAGTGGTGCCAGGAGTCTCCTCTCCAGAAATTCAGACAGCTGGTGAGATCCTGGTCTCTGGGAGTATGACTGAGAGTCTTGTTCTGGGGATGACTGTGTCCCCCCTGAAAATGGCTAAGCCCCTTGACTAGACCCAACAATAGGCTCACAGGGACCCACACTTTAAATGTCCATGCTCCAAGCCTCTCTCCCTTCCAACTATGGAGTCTAGCCCAGCAGGGCAGGATATTCAGTGCTCAGCCCAACTGACTGTGAAGCTACCCTACCCAATGTACATGAGCCAGTGTGCAAGTGCTGATTACAGAGCAGAACTTACCTCAGCTGGACCAGGTGTGTTCTTTCTTTAGGATACATCTCTAGCAAGGGCTTTTAGATCCTAAATCAATGCTTCTGCAGCAGGCCTCTAGATGTGCCAGCCTTGGGCCTCCCTGTCAGGAACCTGGCACAGACCAGCAGGAGACAGTGTCCATGACTGGCCCTCAGCAACCTTCTTGGAGCTATAAGCAATCCAGAGTTTGTGGCTGCCTCTCTAGGGCCAGGTGCTCATGGAAATACCAGCCTGCACACCTAGTCTGGCTTTTACCCACGCTGGACCTGGGTGATAGTCCACTTAAAAGGTCAAGGTTCCCTGTGTTCTGCCTACTACAGCCTTTGTCTGCTGGCTGCTTGTTGGCTGGGCCACTGAAAAAACCTCCAGTAAAGTCTAGAGCCTGTGGCAATTCAGTGATTAGGAAGGGTTGTGGGTGTGGCTGTGCCCCTTGTTATCAGGTGTGTCAGTCTGTGCAGACTTTTTTTTTTACAGACGTCAGTAGGGTGTGGCCCCAGAAGTTTGGTGGGTGTGGCCTCTGAGACCCAAAAGTGTGGTCTGCCTGCACTCTGGACAGTTTCTACTTAGTTTCCTGTGTGGGGGAAGAACCAGTTCTAGTCTAGGGATCATGTGGAGGAAACCTCTGTCCTCAATATCAGAAAACTGATTCACCGACATGCCCCCTGCTTCCTGGCTTCTCAAAACCACTCCATCTTCATTACTGGGGCAGGAGAGACTCCCGAGGGCAGAGCAGTTGCTTTTCCCTAGGCTGATGGTGCTCAGAGGGGACTTCTTACTCAAGAAAGATGGTGACTGCAGTATTGGAGTATGAATCAGCTTAGGGGTTCCACTGTGCTTCCCCCACAGTGTCTTTCCCTGGGCCTCCAACTTTATATTCTCCTAATGCAACTCTAGTCCTCTCAGCCTTCCCTCCACTGAAGTCCTGGGTAAGTGCTCTGAACAAAATTTCCTTGCACAGACCCTTTAAGAGGAGCCTGTATCTCTGAGAGCTCCATCTCTTCTGTCTGTTTCTTACAAAAACCTGGCTCTTTTCACATCCAAATGCTTTGTGGGCTCCTAGGCTCTGGGGCTCTAGGTTGGGGTGCTGGGCCTGGGGCTAAGGACCCACACCTCATAGGGCGACCCACCCTGCCGTGAGAGTCCCTCTGGACCCTCAGCAGCTGCTCGCTCCAGAGAGCGGGGCAGCCCTTTCTGCATCTCCGCCCTTCCTACCAGTCTCAGTGTGGTTATAGACTCGTCTTCCTTTAGTCCAAAGTTGGTTTTTCAAGATGATTGTTCTTGTTACATCCCAGGAGACAGACCACTGCAAACCCAAAGTGAATTTTATAAGTTTTATTGAAAACCCGCACAGGGACTGCAGGCAACCCATGCAAGGGAACACTGCAGCCCGAATTCTAAAATGGCTCCTTTTTATAGGGTGGCTATCTAGGCTGAGCAAGCAAGCAGCGTTTACAAGGGCAGGAGAGGTGCGATTAGCTGACCTTGTTCTTGGCTAAGTCTCTAGGGTAGGGGCTTCCTTGATCTGGGTACATAGAGTTCAGTGGAAAATATTGCCACATTTCTAATGGTTGTTTATCTTTTTTCCTCCAGCCATGTACTGGATGCACTCAGTTTTCATGGCTGGTGGCCTGCACCGCTTGTCCTAAAATGTCACATTCCCCCGTTTTCTTCTTACTAGTTCAAATCATTGAACTTTGGTATTGCTCTTCCGAACTGGGTATAATCTGGTAGGGCTGAGCTAAGACTTACAGTCTTACAGTATTTATTCTTTCTTGAACAAATGCTGTGGTGCAACCGTAACAAACTGGAACTGGACCCTAAACTGATGCAATCAATTTGGGTTTTATACACTGGCCAGTGATCAGCCTACTACGCCTCTCACAATGGTCAGCCATGAGCTCAGGGGGAGAGGGGTATTTATAGGCAAAACCTACAAGGTTACAATGTTTTCAGTACATTAGTACAATATCTTTGCAAAAGCACACAAGTACACACTGTTCTAAAATAACAAACTACCTTCCTGCAATATATGCAGGGCTGATACACAAGGAACGCATCCTGCCTTTGCTAGCAAGATTAGATTTGCTGAGGCTCATGAGAATTTTCTACTTTAGCTGTAGCTATAAGCTAATTGGGTCAGGGGTCCTCCCTAGTATGTGCTGGCACGCTGATAGTGTGTCCTTAGTACTACAAGCTTTCCGGCTTGAATTCTCTTTTGTACATACTGCGTGAGGCAGTTGATAATACACGGACCAATGATGACCCCCCTACTATAAGCAAAATGAGGGGTCCGGTAAGAGCAGTAAGTAATGCAGTGAGCCAAGGGGATGAAGAGAATAAATTCTCATACTAATTTCTTTCTGCCTTGTATTTTTCTTCTCTGTACTAACTTCCTACAATTTGCATAAACCTTCTGCAACTTACATAAATCTTTAATTTTTATGAACTTTCTTATCTATTCAGAAATAACTGGCTTTATAATAACTTACTTTCTCCCGTTTTCGTTTTAAAGTATTTCTATATCTTATACCTTTTATTACCGAAACTACAATTTCCTTTCAGTCAGAACTCTTAATTTTAAAAATCTTAACCTTTACCTTTAGTGACAACTAAGCTGGCAATAAGTAATTTTCTTTAAAGTATACTTCCTCTTGGAGGAGTATAAAGTCCTCCCTCTAAGTAGCTAGTATTTATAGGTTAAGTATAAGTACACATATATTTTTCATTACCTTGTAGCTTCTCTTCTAACTAAGGAACTTATAGTAGTACATGTATTGACTTTTAAGATAATTTGTTCTGGCTTTCCTTTGACCTTAGTTCTCCTCCCTCCCCAAAATTAATTAAAAGGAGGTCCTTACTGAGTTTCTCTAGGCATTAGCCATGCATGGACCAGACAACTTCTGGTTTGTGGCTGAAGCAGGGCATGCTGTCCTTCTCAGGGTCGGCTTACAAGGGTTGGTGCGGTCAGTCTCCACAAAGGTGTCTCTGCTGGGACTGCAAGCTTCAGCCAGTTGTGGTGGACCTAGGCGGGTATGCCTTCTACCGTGGCAGTAGTGGGAGTGGTCAGGATCATGGTGTGTGGACCCGTTCACGTGGGAGTCAGTCCTTGGGTGGTGTACTTCTTTACCTAGACTGAGTCTGCAGGCTGGAAGGGATGTATTAGGTCTTCTGGCAGTGCTGGAATCACGTCTCGGACAGTCTTTGGACAGCCTGCTGAGTAATCTGTAGATCCTGTAAGACTCAGGGGTCCCTAAACTTTTTACACAGGGGGCCAGTTCACTCTCCCTCAGACCACTGGAGGGCCGCTACATACAAGTATTCTAGTACACTGATCTAGTACACTGATTACTAAAGAAAGAGGTGCCCCTTCCGGATGTGTAGCAGGGGCCAGATAAACGGCCTCAGGGGGCCATAGTTTGGGGACACCTGCTGTAAGTACTTAAGGAAGGAGTGGTTATTTAATTTAGTTGTTTTATTTCCTCTCTGAGTTTTGGTAGGAAGGGAGGGAGTCTCCTAAACATTATCTCAAAAGGAGTGAATTCTTCCCTGTAGGGGGTGTACCTCGCCCTAAGGAGGGCTAAGGGGAGTAAGGTGGGCTACTTTCTACCAGTTTAAAACAAGTTTAAACTTCCCTTAAAGATCTGATTCATGTTTTCTACCTGTCAATCCTGTTTCTCTTTATAATTTATTTACTTTGCTTAATATTTATTTGGGTACAGACTAAACACTTAGAAATTATGCTTTCTCTATTAGATTCTAAGTCTGACTTTTCTAATTGGTTGTAAAAAAAAAAAGCCTTTGGCAACCTGGGTTCTAAAGAAAAGTTACTAAAATTTCCTAAAACCCAATAAGGTTTTAGGGCTACCTTATTGGTAACATCATCAGCTGTTTGCTTGGTTTTTCTTGAGAGTTTCTATGGAGTCCTCCTCTCTAGGTGGTCTGGACAGTGGATGATGACCACTATTTCAGGAAATCAGTCTCCTGCATTCTCCGGGGTGAGGGTTTGAGCCTCACCTTTGCTGGTTCTTAAGCTTTCTCCTGATGGCCCCTCTTCGACGGTGCCTGTTTTAGGTTGTTCCTGCCTTCAGGAATCTTACCCGTCTTTGGCTAACCAGCCATCTTAGGGGCCAGAGTTATTTATGGCCATGAGAGTGAGGGAGGAGCAACGTCCCTTCCAAAATGCTAGTTTTAGCAGCCAATGTTTCTACTTAATGAAAAACTTTTAATACATTTCTTTTCTAATTCCTAGAGCTGCATGCTATGTAAAGTCTAGGTTGACTGCCTTAGTATCTTCTGGCTCCTCTAAGTCTAGGGGTGTATAGACTCTGGAAGCTTTCTATAGTCTAAGAAAGCTGTGGGGGTCTTCTGAGGATCCTGAATAACTTCTGACACCTTAGATAAACTTATGGTTGTTTTTCTGAGTATCTTCTCTGATCCAGGCTAATAGAAACTGGTGGAAAGTGTCTAAAAATTTCTTCACTTGCTTGGGTGGTGGGGTCCCGCTTAGGCTAGGCAATTAGAAAATGTTTCCTGATTTCTATGTACAGTACAGATTTCTAACAGTCCTGAGGGTCCTCTGAGAAAAGGGGGTTCTGAGCTTTCTAATTCTGTAGGTCACTTGGAAAAAAGAATTTAAACTATTTTTTATTTTCTCTTTCCTTGACTATCAGCTGTAATTGAACTATTGTTCTTATGCTACCTTAAATCAGCACCCTGCCCTTTAACTCGGTTGGAACTATGAGGGCTCTAATCTGTGACATTTCTATAGGAAATATTAAGTAAAACCCGAGCAGTTTCACCTCTGCACTTTGCCTAATGTACTTTTTTACTTAGCTGATTAACAATTGCAGTTTGATAGGGTAGTAAATCAGGTGGAGGTTCAGGATTATGTCTCTAGAGTTCTCTTTTCTACCTATTATGTTAAGAATTCTTCTATTAAGCTAATCAATAGTAATATTTGTCACTCTGGGTTTTGTGACCTAACATTGAACAATTAACAATTAGTGAATTATTACATATTCCCTAATATTTAAACTAAAAATTTAACATTGCAGGCTATGAAATAACAAATGAAAAGGAGAATTAACAAAAGACTGTTGAAATAACATATACATTTCTAACATAGAAAATGTTTTTTTTTACAACAACAGATCCTTGGTACAAAAAGAAAGTCTTTGTATTTGACAGACTATACAATTCTATATGCTTTATTATTAGTACAAATTTAGTACGATTCACAATAAGAGATTATAAACTACTATCCCTAATGAACTACTGATTTTCAGAGAAAAATAAGGAATGGTCAAAATGTAGTTACTATTTTGTGGCTTCCCAGCTGGCAAAGAGATGCTAACCCTCTTTTTGACCTATAGAGCTTTTCAACATTAAGTCATTATAAGGGTCGGGGTAGTAAACTAAAAAAACACAATTTTATAAACTTACTTTCTTAACAGTGGGGTATTCTAGTTTACTTAAGGTCCTCAATTTCCTCAGGGACATAGTAACCCTATAATTCCCTGAGGACCCTTTTCTTATAATTCTTGACTATTATGGCTAAAGCAGTGGGTGTAGAAGGGGCCAATATACCTAAATCTTCTCCTCAGGTCTGGCTCCAGGTAGGAGGCGGGGATTCCCCAGAGCCAAAGCAGAGGAGGGCAGGGGGCTGTAGCAAGTTGATGATATCCTCT
Organism: Saccopteryx leptura; assembly: GCF_036850995.1. NCBI lineage: Eukaryota > Metazoa > Chordata > Mammalia > Chiroptera > Emballonuridae > Saccopteryx > Saccopteryx leptura. The sequence goes on from NW_027095700.1 coordinate 502,144, forward strand.
AGTTTACTGCGCTGTTATCTTTTGCCTGACCAAGCAGTGGCTCAGCGCTTGAGCTAAGAAAGAGGTTTCTTTGTTATATACACTATAAGGGAATCAGTCAGGGTGCCTGGGATTCCCAGTGCCCAAAGGGGAGGGGCAGGTGCCCGAAACTGTGAGGCAAGCCTGCTGCTTCTCATTTTCTCTGCTGCTTCTCCTGCAGTCAGCTGCAGCCTGGCTGCCTTTTCTTTCTCTGCCTCTGCTGCTGTACTGGGCTGCATTCTGACTGTGCCACCTACTATCACCAGGTGGGTGCTGGTGATAGTACACTAGACTCTCTATGTTTTCTATGGGTCTAGCAATCCTTGGTTTGGCCAGTCTGCTCTTAAGTTGGCCATTTTAATTTACAGAGAGTTCTCAATGTATCTTCTTAATATTAATTCTTACCCTTTATTTTCTAAATGGGTAAAAATTCTTTGGGTCAGTAGGTGAATATCTGAATATCTAAAACTAGTTTCTACTCTATACTTCCTCCAGCACTCTCTTAGGTCTTTAGTTAGTTCCTATAATTTGTGGCCTTGTTTACGAATTTCCCTTAATATAGTTCTTAAAAAATTTCTTAACATAACCTGGTCTTCCCATGGCTATGTCAATCCACACATCTATATATGGCATCTGGTCAGGGTGCAGGAGCAGATAGACATTTGCCCTGACAGCAAAGAGTGTGGGTAAATTGAAAGTGCCCTCTGAGGGCCACCCTACACCAAAGGTTGGCCATTCTAGTTCACAAAGAGTCCACAACATGGCGGAATCAACAGGAGTCCCATAGTCTCGTGCCCTGCGAGAGAAATCAGAAAAGTTATCGAGCAAGCACTGAAGAGGCGTTAGGGCAGTAGATTGCCCCTGACCCATGGCCCTTGACTCTCAAAGGAATCCTGTGAGGAAGCAACGGGCGAAGCAGACAAACAAACCAAATATGCACACGAAACAAACAAAACTTCTAAACCAAAACCAAAAGGGAGAAGGCAGCATCCTGCGTTCCCCAACCGACCGGGTGGGGAGAAATTAGGTGGCGTCCTGCCTGCTCCACTACACCCTTTTCTAACCAGAGCTCTGTTTCCAAATATTCAAAGAGGAAGCTTCCTTACCAAACAGTCTCGAGACTCCAAATGTTTCAAATCAGTCAAATTCAGTTTCCAAACGGCAACTGCCGGAGGCTGGCCAGCTACCAACGTCTGCTGCAGCCCACTCCATGAGGAGGGGTCTTACATGGCCTGTCTCACTGGGGCCTCCATATGTTACATCTTAGGAGACAGACCACAGCAAACCCAAAGTGGATTTTATACGTTTTATTGCAAACCCGCGCAGGGACTGCGGGCAACCCATGCAAGGGAACACTGCAGCCCCGAGCTTCTAAAATGGCTCATTTTTATAGGGTGGCTATCTAGGCTGAGCAAGCAAGCAGTGTTTACAAGGGCGGGAGGGGTGTGGTTAGCTGACCTCATTCTTGGCTAAGTCTCTAGGGTAAGGCTTCCTTGATCTGGGTACATAGAGTTTAGTGGAAAATATTGCTACATTTCTAACGGTTGTTTATCTTTTTGCCTCCAGCCATGTACTGGATGTACTCAGTTTTCATGGCTGGTGGCCTGCACCGCTTGTCCTAAGATGTCACAGTTCTTAAATTAAGTTTTAATCCAATTTGGTCCTGGGAGGTGGTAGTTGGAACGTCCGCCTGTCTCATCGCCATCTTGGAATCCCTGTTTTTCTCTTTGTAAAATGAATAAATTTAAAAATGAAATTCTCTTTCCTTAATTTTGACAGCTTTATTATAATTTTCCCAGGAAAAGAATGTTTGGCTGAAATTTTAGAGGTTCGTTATTTATAAACTTAGTTTTTCAAATTTTCTCAGTTTTGGAAAGTTCTCAGTCATTCCTTAAAGCTTTCTGCCTGTTTTCCTTTTCTGCTTTTTGTATAAGTTCTCTTTAATGGTATGGTTCATGAAGGCTCTGTTTACTCCTTTACCTTCTTTTTTGTTTGTTCACCTCTGATTAAACTGTATTAAAACCTGTTTCTACTTCACAGTTACTTATGCTTGGTTCAGTTTATTGAAGCTTTTTGTTTTTTCATTCTTTTTATTTTATTCTTCATATTTTTTTAGGTCCAGAATTTATTTGCCTTTTTAATGAATTATTTTGTGTTGTCTTATAGCTCATGTTTTTGTAAAGAACTATTTCAAATCTTTTATGGGAAATCATAGACTCTCTATTTATTTGCAGTTATTTACTAGAAAATTATTGTGTGCGTTTGATGTCATTTGTCCTGAATTGTTTCAGTTTCTTGAAGTCTTATATTGTTGTCTTCATGTTATCAGACTACAACTGGTCTGGGGTTTAGGTCACTCATTACCACAATATCCAGTAAGTGGAGACTGGGTCTGAGGGGTTAACAGGTGTCTTTTTTTTTTTTAACAAATTTTATTTATTTATTTATTTATTTTGTATTTTTCTGAAGCTGGAAACGGGGAGGCAGTCAGACTCCCGTATGCGCCCGACTGGGATCCACCCGGCACGCCCACCAGGGGGCAATGCTCTGCCCATCCGGTGTGTCGCTCTGTCACAGCCAGAGCCACTCTAGCGCCTGGGGCAGAGGCCAAGGAGCCATCCCCAGCGCCCAGGCCATCTTTTGCTCCAATGGAGCCTCGGCTGTGGGAGGGGAAGAGAGAGACAGAGAGGAAGGAGAGGGGGAGGGGTGGAGAAGCAGATAGACACTTCTCCTATGTGCCCTGGCCAGGAATCGAACCCGGGACTCCTGCACTCCAGGCCGACGCTCTACCACTGAGCCAACTGGCCAGGGCCAAACAGGTGTCTTTAATCAAGATTGCCAGCAACTTGAGAAGACAGACGGCATATCGTAGCCCAGAGCCTGCCTTGCAGACTCAGTTGCAAGAGCTTATTATATCCTTTTTCAGGTAAGGTTAGTACAATGGGGGGCATGCAGTTAGTCATAAAGTAGGATAGCTGTTTCCCAGCTTGTAAGAGTGATCAAACAGTATGGCTGGTTTACAGGATCGTAATTTCTTCTCCATGGCTTTCTGATCTAGCCGTGTTCTTTATTGCTTTTTGGGCACCAGTCATCTCCTCAGGAGTATGGGTGCATCGGCTTCAGTAGTTCTCCTGAATTCTTGGGTGGGGGCGCTAAAGAAAATCTAGGAAATAGATTACATTTTGTGCACTAGCAACCACATGTATGTATTTTATATATGTTCTATATAACATATACACTGTATGTTATTAATTATATAGTGCATATTACTGATATCTTATTCACATTTGAAGAATCAGTCATCTCCTGTAGTTTTTGCTTTTTTGGTTTCTGGAGAGAAATACTTCCTATCAGCCCTGCTAGATATTCTGTGGCTTTCTCAGACCTTTTTTATAGATTTGCCTGTTCCACACAACTTGCTCCCTCCTTAATGGAATTCTTAAAATGATATGCCTGTTCTCAATCTTGTAAAGCCAAGCTTGGTACTGAGAGCCTCATGCTTGCTTTCCCAGGGCAGTGTTGAATGCTTGAGTTTGTATGGTTTTATCTAACCCCAGAGTCAGTCTTGCTGTTGCTGCTTTTGCACTATTTTATAAGGGACCAGCCATGGGTGTTTGCATGAGTAAGCCTCATGGAGCCCTGGGGATGGACATTGGGCAGTTGGGGTGATTATAAGGCAGGGTATCCCAGCACTTCATGGGTGGGTTTCCTGATGGAGTCATGGAGCAGTTAATAGGATTGCATCCAATTTATGTCCTCCAGGAACCTGGGCTACTGGTATACTGGTACCTGCTCCAAAGTTGTGCCTAACCACACAGTATTTCTAGGTGAAGTGAGAAAGGAGAGGGAATTTTTGACAGCGTCCTGCACATATGGGGATACCAGAGCTTACTGACAGTCTTGACAGTCTCTCACTCTCTCTCCTTGGGAGAAGTCAGACCAAGAAGTGCTCTTTTGGACAGTTTGTTGCCTTGGAGGGAGGAGGGGTGATTGAGTACTGTGAAACTAGTCTTCTTTACCTACTCCAATGTGTCCAATCTCAGTTTATTTTTTCCTTTGCTATTGGAGTTCTGGAACTTTTTTGCTGGACTCTTGGAGTTCCACAAGACTGTTTCCATTTATGGGTGATGGTCTCAATCAGTGTTCTTCGGGAAGAAGACAGTAGAAAACATTCTTCCATCATGATTCAGATTGAACTTTTATTAGCATTACTAGGGTTGATTTTTTTAGGGAAATCTGAAGAAAACTCAACAAATCACTTCTATTTTTAATTGGGTTATTTTATGAGTTTTATTTAATTATGTTTACAAGACATTTTTGCATTTATTCTTTTCTAATCTTATTTTAAAGAGGTAAAAGAAGTACAGAGCCAGAGAGTTTGGGGAAGAGGAAGCAATGACAACTTATTTAGAGCACAAGTACATTTTCCATTTTGTAGTTGTTGAAAAATATTAATATCACTGTCATAATGGTAAATGAATACTCAGTATTTGAACACTAAAATATAAATAACTATGACAAATACAGTAAAGAAAGATTAAGTGCTGTGGAAATTCAGAGGTGTCAGGATCTAGCATTTGTGTATGTGTGTATGTATATGGAGGAAGAAAATGTAAGGGATAATAGTGGATATCAGACAGATGATATGAAAGAAGAAACCCAGGTAAAAGAAACGCATACAGAGTTTTGATTTTAGGGAGACAATGGGTAGTTTTGTTTGGCTCAAGAGAAACAGAAACAGAGATATTGGAGTTGGGGAGTGGGGAGGAGAGGTAGATGAGTAAAGGAAATTATGAAAATAGTGGGAAGGCAGTTAGAGCCAAATCTCATTGGATTGTAGGCCAAGAATTTGAATTTTATATGGAGTCATTAGGGAACCACTAAAGCATTTTTGAACACAGATCAGACATTTAAATCACTTAGTACTCGAAATTTGCTTTACTTGATATGGTGAAACATTAGATATAAAAATGGTTATCAATGAAGGAAGATAAATAATAAAAGAGGGGAGAAAGAGAGAATGCCATTCTGTGAATGGTCATCTAGGGCAGTGGTCCCTAACCTCCAGGCCGCGGACCGGTACTGGTCCATGGGCCATTTGGTACTGGTCCGCAGAGAAAGAATAACTTACTTACATTGTTTCCATTTTATTTATATTTAAGTCTGAAAGATGTTTTATTTTTAAAGAATAACCAGATTCCCTCTGTTACATTTGTCTAAGACTCACTCTTGACGCTTGTCTCGGTCACGTAATACATTGTTGCTAAAATTAAACCCATAAAAAACTAGCAAAATGAGTGAAAAAATTCCATTGAAAGTTTTTTTGCGAAGTGGAAAAGGGCCAGTGAGGAGACCTACGACCTCGAAGAAAAAGAAGGCTTCATTTAACTGACAATACCAGGAGTCCTACTTGAAGTATGGATTTATCGCAACTGGTGATTCTCACACACCAAGGCTGCTCTGCATAATATGTGGCGACCAGCTAAGTAATGAGGCAATGAAGCCTTCAAAACTGCTTCGCCACTTGGAGACCAAGTACCCTACTTTAAAAGACAAGCCTTCTGAGTAGTTCAAAAGAAAAAAGCATGAACAAGAAGGACAGAAACAATTACTGGTGGCCACTACATCAATAAATGCGAGTGCACTGAGAGCATCATACTTGGTGGCTAATCGTATTGCTAAGCCTAAGAAGCCATTCACCATTGGTGAAGAATTGATCCTTCCAGCCACTAAAGACATTTGTCGTGAACATCTAGGAGAGGCTGCAGTTAAAAAGATAGCACAGATGCCTCTTTCGGCTACCACCATCAAATGGCAAATTGAAGAAATAGCAGAGGACATTGAATCATAATTGTTGGAAAGGATTAAATCACTGTGGTATACTCTCCAGGTTGACGAATCTACAGATATTGACAATAAGGCAGTGCTACTTGTTTACATGTGTTATCTTTATCAAGAGGACATGTATGAGGATATGTTATGTGCACTATCATTGCCAACCAAAACCACAGCCGCAGAACTATTTAAATCGCTGGATGACTATATCAGGAAAACTGAAATGGTCTTTTTGTGTCAGCATATGCACAGGTGGAGCTGCTGCCGTGACCAGAAGGATGTCTGGTTTAACTACTCGGATTAAGGAGGTTGCACCTGAATGCGACTCTACACATTGTGTCATTCACAGTGAAATGCTGGCTATCTGAAATATACCTCCGGAACTTAACAGCGTATTGAATGATGTTGTTAAAGTCATTAACCACATCAAAGCACACGCCCTTCACTCGCGCCTGTTCGAGCAGCTTTGTGAGGAAATGAACGCAGAGCACAGACACTTTCTCTTATACTCAGAAATAAGATGGTTATCCGAAGAGAGGTCCCTGGCCAGAGTGTTTGAATTACGAGAGCCGCTGCAGAGATTTCTCTCAGAAAAAAGTTACCGCTAGCAGCACATTTCAGTGACGAGGAATGGGTCACAAAACTAGCTTACTTGTCCAACATATTTAACCTCCTCAATGAACTGAATTGGTCACTTCAGGGGAAAATGACAACTGTCTTCAGGTTGGCAGATAAAGTAGCTACATTTAAAGCCAAACTGGATTTGTGGGGATGACGCGTGAACAGGGTATATTTGACATGTTTCAAACATTCGCGGGAATTTTGGAAGAGACTGAGCCCAAGCCTTAATTGTCCCAGCTGGTGCATGATCACCTGTATTTGCTTTTAAAAGAGTTTGAATGCTACTTCCCAACCATAAAAGACCCACGAATTGCCAAGGAATGGATCTGCAATCCATTTGTCAACAAACCAGGTGAATCCAGCGTGTCTATGCAAGATGAGGATCAACTACTGGAGATCACAAATGATGGCGGCCTTAAAAATATGTTCAAGACTACAACTCTGCCGGTGTTCTGGATTAAAGTCATGGCAGAATACCCCGAGATCGCCACAAAAGCACTAAAAACCCTGTTGCCATTTCTGACATCCTATTTGTATGAAGCAGGATTTTCTGCAGTTACAGCACCAAAACAAAATTCGAAATAAGACCGGACACAAGCAACACACTTCGGGTGTCATTGTCTCCCATTACCCCTAGATGGGACCGTCTTCTTGCAGAGAAACAAGCTCAGGGCTCCCACTGATTTTAGCATTATGGTTGTTGAGCGATAGGTTATTATCTCTCATTCTATATAAACATTATAATAAACCCTTAACTTACAATATTTATAACAATGGTGAGTTGTATTTTTCATGCACTTTATATTTGTTTTTGTGTTGTATCTTATTTTTAAGGCATGTTTAAACATTACCATAGCGACTGGAAAGTGTTTGGAGGCAGAGAGGATGTTACTCATGTTATGTTGTTGGTGCGACGTTAAGAGGACACTTCTAATTAAGTTGCATAGGAGTACACAGTGTATTCATGTTTATTGTCGTAGGTTCATGATTGGTAGTGAGCCTGAAACTATCATATTACATATTGATGTCAGACATGAAACGTTGTCAGAATAACAAATTTAAATACAGCCTGAATAATGAGGACATGCTCATTCCTCCTTTAACTTAGCCCAATAAATATCGTAAGTTCGACAGTTATATTTAAAAATACCACAGTTTTTTTGCCAGTCGCATTTTATTTTGTGCATTTATCCGTCCCACCCTAAAAGCCGGTCCATGGCCCAAAAAAGGTTGGGGACCACTGGTCTAAGGGAAAGACCAAGGTTGATAAGAAAGCAGTGGAGAGGAGACAGCATAGTCTAGCTCCCTGCATGAAAGAATGGGCAAGCTAGTAGTGCAGGCACGCTAAATTTAGAATTGGAATATAGCTGTAGGAACTATATCTATATAGTTCTTTGGTACTTGGCTCTGGAGTATTTTAGGGTGGCAGGCAGAAATGTTTGCTTGGTACACGGTTGGGAGTGGGGACTCAGATTGATTTGTTTATCAAAGATACACTAACAAAGGAGACATGCTCTCTGTGGAAGTTAGCTAGTTTTAGGAGAGGCTCTTGTCTTCAGGATCAAGGTCCCAAATGAAGATCATGTACAATGCTGAAAGTAAGAAAATATACTCGGTATAAAGTATTAATTGAAACTTTAACAAGAATACTGTGAATACTGTGAACAAAAATGATCAACATTTAAGAAGGTGCATCAAATACAGTGTGTCTGTAAAGTCATGGTGTACTTTTGACCGGTCACAGGAAAGCAACAAGACGATAGAAATGTGAAATCTGCACCAAATTAAAGGAAAACCCTCCCAGTTTCTGTAGGCTGATGTGGCAGCATGTGTGCATGCGCAGATGATGATGTCACACTGTGTATACAATGGAGCAGCCCACAGCCATGCCAGTGGAGATGTGGACGGTACAGAGGAAAGTTCAGTATGTTCTGTGGCTCACTAAATTCAAATCCGTGACCAAAGTGCAATGTGAATATTGGTGCGTTTATAACGAAGCGCCACCTCATAGGAATAACATTACTCAGTGGGATAAGCAGTTGAAGGAAACTGGCAGTTTGGTGGAGAAACCCTGTTCTGGTAGGCCATCAGTCATTGACGAGTTTATAGAGGCTATACGAGATAGCTACCTAAGGAGCCCTAAAAAATCTGTGTGTGAGCCCACATCGAACTGCACTGAATAGGTGAAACTGGGAGAGTTTTCTTTTATTTGATGCAGATTTCACATTTCTATGGTCTTTTGTTGCTTTCCAGTGACCAGTCAAAAGTGCACCATGACTTATGGACACATTGTAGAATAGCACTGTTGAACATATGTATTTCCCCATGTATAAGATGTACTTTTCCTAAAAAGTTTAAGGTAAAAAAACTGGGTGTGTCTTATACAATGGTTATTGATTTTTTACTTGCATTTCCCGCTTTTTTGTGCTTGTTTTTTGCACTCACTGTTGAAGACAGTGATTCGTTATCAGACACAGATGAGGACAAGCTAATGGATGGGAGTTTTGACAGTGATGAAGAGTTTTATAAATTTTAGGATGAATAAAACTTGAGTTCAACACCTTATGTAATACATTTCTTTTCAAGTTTCGGGTCCCAAAATTAAGGTATGTCTTATATATGGGATCGTCTTATACATGGGGAAATATGGTAATAAAAAAGTGAGAAAGTAGATATAGGAAAGCCAATCAAGAGATTTGTGCAATACTTCAAGTAAATTATGTCTTCTGTTAAACTTTCCCTTTCTGCTTCTTCCATCTACTCGCTTTTGAGACATGTATTTAGGGTCTTTGTATTCTTTGGATTGTAATTTTTTTAAAATATCTGTTTCTCCTGCTAGCCTTAGCCTATTTTGGTAAATAACATTCAGCTGTCATGTTTATTATATTTTTATTCACTGAAGGAGAGGGAGAACATGTATGTTTGTAACTCTTGCTAATGGTTTCAGATATCTCATAGACAGGACTTTGATTTTGTTGTGTTCAGAGATGAAGTTGTTTTTTATCTTTTTATAGCTGGTACCAGTTCAGCTGTGGCATGGAAAATCTATAAATATGTATACTTTGAGAGTTATTTCTACAATTCCCAGGTCAGTTAAGAGAGCTCATTGTAAGCTATGCAGAAATCTCATGATGTTTAACCATTATTATGAATTTTGAATTTTTACCATTTTGTAATGTATTCATAGGAAGTTGCAGTCTACATTAAATTTAATGATGTAATGAAGTCTTGGTGATACTATCCCAATAAGCCAAAAAGGTGTTAAAGTTGACCCTAAAAGAGTTATTGGGCTGCTGAGGAAGCAAGAGTGTTTTGGGAGTCTTTTAGGGTGTAAGAAATGTTCTTCATGTTAATCTGAATGATAGCAATAAAAATTTATTTATAAATTATTAAGCTAAACACTTCAGATTTATTATTTTATGTAAGTAATATTGTGATACTGTTATTAAAACAAAAACTTCCATCATCAATCTACTTGATATGTTACTGGAAATTAGTATGTTCCTATTGATAGGTTTTTGATCAAGAAATTTGAGCATTTCAGAAATGTAAATATGATGACATTTTAAACATTAAAAAATTAATGTTTGGTATACTTTATTCCCTAGTTTAGAAGCTGTGACTAATGAGAATCAAAGACCATGGATGAAGATGAACTTGAATTGCAGCCACAACACCCAAACTCATTTTTTGATGGAATAGGTATATCTGTTTTATGGGTTGTTCTACTTTTCATTGCCAAAATATAGAATTGCTAGAGCATGAATTACTAGATCTTATATTAATTCATACTTAAGTAACTTGTTACCTTGACAACCAGTAATACCATGAACAGTGGAATCTTAACATTTCTCTTTGGTAATTTTTGTCTTCTGCAGCTACACCACTAAGTCCAGAGAACACTGTGAGGACACTGAAAGTGTTTCTTGTTTTGTTCTTTTATAAACTTTCTACTACTGCCATAAAACATTGCTACAAATTTAGTAACCTAAGCACCAGTTTGTCACCTTACAGTTTTGTAGGTCAGAAGTCTAGATATGGTGTGGGTCTAAATGTTGTAGTTTCACTGTCAGAATCAAGGTGTTGATGGCTACATTTCTTTCTGGAGCCTCCAAAGGAATTTTACATTCAGACTTTTGGTCAGATTTAATTCCTTGAGGTTCTAAGATGGAGATTCTTGTTTCATTACTAGCAAGTGCCATTTTTTTTTCTTTTGAGACAGCTCATATTTCTTCTTAAGTTTTACATGTGGTTCCCTTTGACAAAAGTGAGTTGAGTCTGTCTCATTCTTTGAATTTTTTAAACAGTCCTGTATAACATCTTCCTAACTCCCACCACAAGCCCACCAAAGATAATCTACCTGTCTTACATCAATAACCTTCTTTACAGTTGTAGGTTTCTTTTATCATGTCACATAACATAGAGTATTTATAAAATCTAAGAGTTAGGTTTTGGATATCTTTCAAGGATTATTCTGTCTACCGCTGTCTGTATTTGGTCCCCAAGCATCCAAGATATATATCCTTCCCAAATGTAAAATCCATTCAGACTTGCCTGAGGTTCTCAGATTCAACATCTAAAATTCTTATCTGAAATTAAGTAGCTCAAAAATTTCAGATATCTTCTAAATTGTGTGCTCTTAATTCTCTAGTATATAGTTCATTTACTATAACACAGGCACTAATTCCTCTTTATCTATGAACCTATTGTAAAGCTAAAGAAACAAGTTATTATTTTCCTAAAGAAATAACAGGACAGTTTTGAATATTCTGATTTAAAAGGGTAAAAAGGAAGATTAAATTGTTTTGCTAGTCCAGAGAATTTCTGAAAGCCAGCCAGGAACATTCCATTATGTTTTAGCCCTGGGAATAATTCCTTATAGTTTATGGCTCTCTCGAAATCATCCTGTTTTTTCATCTAAGCTAGTAAGTATTTGCAGCTGTGTAATTTTTATCAAACTTTTTCCTGCCCTCCCTAGAATTTGGGAGTCCAACAGACTTCTTTACATTGTACTATTTCTACCCATTTTAATCCAAGTTTTATCATTGTTTATGATGGTTTACATTTTTAGAGAATGTAGTTTATCTGCTGTGTTACGGGGATTTAGTTTATTAGACACACTCTTTCAGAGAAAATCCCATTCTGACTTCTTTTGAGATGTCTGAGGGATGATGTTCTTAAGCTTCTTTGGTTAATGTTTCCTAGTTAAATGAGGTACACCCTTCATGGCTTCAAAGGACATTATATTTTGATCTTTTAGAAATATGGGAAGAGTTGTAGAGTCACATACTGGTTTTTCTTTAGAACTGTGTTTTTCAGTATCGAGTCTGTATATTATTGCCAGTTCATCAGAAATGTGCCGGTCCACAAAAAGAGTTAACCACCCCAATGTTGTATGAAGATTATATTAGAGTCTATAATCATTGGGTGTACAACATTGGGGTGGTTAACTCTTTCGCAGATCAGCACGAAATTCCTGGTAGACTGTTGGTTAAAAATCATTCAAGAACATTCTTTCCTGACAACAAATGTCCCAAAGTGTAATATTTTTGCTCCCCCCTTTTGCCTTCTGTATGGGCTGTTCGAGCCAGGGCTGAGAACTTCCTAATTGTTAAGTTCTGCAACATTTCTTTTTATCAATTCTTCCTACTGTTTAACTTCCTTTTGTAGGATTTTACTTGAAGAGCAAGAAGAAATCAGGCTTATGTCTTTAATATTCTACTAAAATCTTTTGAGCCAAGTATCCTAATTTATTGTTATAATTTATGCTTTCCAAATAACTGCAGGGTACAGTTTTGATAAGACACCTGCTACACCATAAGGATGTTATTTTTGTTTAGTTTCCTATATGATGTTTCTGCTTTGCTTTTAAGCCTTATCACTGTTATTAAAGACTAGATTCCTATTTTAACAGTCTATACATGACAACTTCAGTTTTCTAGTAAGTCCATGTAAGTTTCCTTTACCTTGCTCATTTTGTTTGAGTTTCTCACTGACATGAGTTGTTGACATTCATATTTCTACTAATGGAAATATCCGCCTTCAAAGCCACTTGACATTTTTTAGGTACTGTATTTCCCCACGTATAAAATTCACTCTATTTCAAAAATTTTGGGGTCTAAAAACTGGCAGTGTCTTATTTACACTGTGGTTGTAGGCTCCCATCCATTAGCTTGTCCTCCTTTATGTCTTCAATAATGAGCACAAAAACAAGCACGAAAAAGCAGGAAATGTGTTTTGACAGTGATAAGGAGTTGGATGAATTTTATGATGAATAAAACTTGAGTTCAATAACTTTATGTAATACATTTTCCCCCCAAAATTAGGGTGCGTCTTATACACGGGAGCATCTTCTACATGGAGAAATATGGTATATGTCCATTAGCACTCTCATTTCTAGTACCAAAATCTGTATTCAGTTCTGTTACTGCACCAAAAGTTAAAGTCAGCAGTTTAAAACAACAAAATTTATAGTCTCACAGTTTCAGTAGGTTGGAATACTATCCTGGCATAACTGGGCTATCTCCTTTGAATTTTATATGGCTGAATTCAAGGTGTCAGGAAGGTGGTGTTTCTTTCTGGGACTCTGGGTATTAATCTGAATCCAAGCTAATTCAGATAATTGTTGAATTTATTTCCTTAATAAGGCCAGGGTCTGCTTTTCTTTCTGGTTGTCAGCTGCAGTTCCGTTTATTGCTCCTTGCAGCTGCTTCTGTTTATGTTCCTTCTCATGCTTTCTGAAATAGTGAATTGAGTCTCTCTCAAACTTAAAACTGATTCAACTCAGATGCCAGGTGGGGAAAGTTCTCTGCTTTAAGGGTTCATTTGAACAATTGAGTCCACCTATATCATCCAGTATAATCACCCTGTTAAAGGATGATAATCTTACCTATGTCTGCAAAGTCCTCATGGCGTGACATATTTACAGTTCTGGTGATTAAGGCAGGGGTCGGGAACCTATGGCTCACGAGCCAGATGTGGCTCTTTTGATGGCTGCATCTGGCTCGCAAACAAATTTTTAATAAAAAAAAAGATGTTAAAAATATAAAACATTCTCATGTATTACAATCCATTCATTTCCTACCACTCATGTTCATGGTTGTGGGTGGCTGGAGCCAATCACAGCTGTCCTCCAGGACAACACTACATTTTTATTGAATAATGCGTAACATACACGGGTCGTTGTATGGCTCTCACAGAATTACATTTTAAAATATGTGGCGTTCATGGCTCTCTCAGTCAAAGAGGTTCCCAACCCCTGGATTAGAGCATGGATATTTTCAAAGGTGGGTAATGGAGTAGATGGGCTGGGGAGACTTCTTACTCTGCAATTTTTCATGCTAGTTTTTCCTTCTTGCCCAGGCAGTATTATCTGAACCTTAATCTGTAATATTAAACTGTTTTCCTTACTTTTATTGTTTTCTTTTATCAATCACACCAGACTCATCTAAAATAACATTTTGGATCATATCATTTCTCTATTTTCTGTTGCCTGGGAAATAAAAGCAAACCCAAGGTCCTCCACGTTTATAACCTTGTTTTCAAAAAGCTTCTCCAACCTTCTGTATCAGGCAGTTGGGATCTGGCTGCATTCCCCAGTGCATATGGAAATGGGGAAAAATAAAGTATTGAGTTCCATAATTCTATATACATAATATTGTGAAGTGATGGTACTAGATTTTTAATGAACTATTTACTATTACATACTCTTATGAGTTAAAACTCAGATTTTAATGATTTTTTTCATTGAGTGTTCTGTGATTGTATTAAAGTATAGTTACTTTTACCAAGAAACATAAGGTTATCGCTATGCTTTTTAAATCCTGTGTGTGTATATATGTTGGTGTATGTGTGTAGGATGATCTTACTGACTCACGTTTGATAAGGGCAAATGCAAAGTTATAATTCTTTCTTTGCTTGAACATAGTGAAGAAATAATGTGCTTCAGAAAGAGACTATAAGGAGGAAAACTCAGATATACTTAAACGAGCTTAATTTTGCCATAAGCAAGCCTAAGTGGGCTACACTTGCATTTTAGGTCTGTTTGTTCACACTTCTGGTGTTTGTTCATCTTTGAGCAAGTCACTTAATCTGCCAAGGCCTTTGTTTTAAAATATATTAATAATACTGAAACATCTCATTACAGTTTTTAGAACACTACCCGTAAATTCCCATTTGATCATCAAAGTAGTTTGGTGAGGTATGCATGGCAGATATTACTGTCTTCACTTTACTGACTAATAAACTCAGGAGGTTAAATGACTTGCCCAAGGTCACAAAACAGGTAATTGTCAAAACTGTTGATTTATTAGATTTTTTAACTAGTGCTTTTGTCACTAAATGTTTTTACTTATATATCTTTAAGATAGAGATTGAAATAATCTGTTTCTTCATGTGAATTATTATAGACACTGAAGACATGTGATCATAAAATATTTTGTAGTGCTACAGCAATGAAAGAAAACATTCTATCACTATTCTACATGTAATGCAACTGAATATTAACTAACTTTAAAAACTTTCTACAACTTTTATTATTCTTTGGCCCTTGTTGATCATGTTTGATTATTGAAGAATCTTGTGTTTTTCTGATGGCCTGGCCAGTGATACACAGTGATTGAGTTATGTACCTGCTTAAACTCAGCTACTCAAGGTCACAAGTAGCACTAGGCCATTGTGCAGCTTTTTAGGTGAGGCTTCCACATTTCTTTTCTCTAGATCAGTAACCAAGATACCAGATTTGTTTTTATCATATATTTTTGGTAAGGATATCTTATTTTGGTTTCCATTCATTTCATTTATTCCAAGTTATACAGTGAACAACAACACCCTGTGCTGTTCGAACAACTGTGTAATCTTTGTGAAGTCATTTAATCACATTGGACTCTTATTAATTCATCTCCCTACCTTTATTCCTAACTGAATATTGGACTAAAGTAGGGTTTCTTATATTATGAGGAACTGTCTGGGAGGTTGGCGTTTGGGACCAGAATATATCATCCTTGAGATTGGGGCAGGTCTGTTCTAACTGTTCTATCTTCCACCACTTTTTAGCAATTGTACTTTTATTATTTTGTCTATCCATAGATCTAACTAACCATGTGCCTTTCCTCTTTCCTCCATAATGGTGGCCTTCTATCTTTCTTTTAATTTATGTCTCAATCCTCTTATACCGAAAACTAGAGAGTAGTTTCTAAATTTCCAGCTGTAGGTGGGGGATACTAGTATACTATTATAATACAATAGAATGATGAGATTATAAAGGCTGAAAGAAAAAAGAAGGAAAGGAATCTAAGAGTGATGAAAAGAAGAAAACTGATGTATTGAAGGAGTTATGATAAAAAGGACAAATCAGATATGAAGAAAAACGGTTCGGTGGTTTCTAAATTTGTGTTACTTGCTTAATTTTTATTATCCTTTAAGATTTTATTTTAGTTGGGAACTTATATTGCTCTTCTAAAATTTTTTCTATATCCCATCATCTTTGCTTTTTTATTACTTCTTTACCTCTTAATTAATTAGAGTTGAGTAAAATACAGTTTTTACTTAAAATTTCTATTTTTTTAAATGAATCTGAAATAAGACTCCTATTGTCTTTAACCTGTTTTTAATGTTTGAGACAACTGAGGATATAGCCTCTTTTCCTGGTGCAAATTAAACAACATTTACATCATTTTAGATAGTCATGCATGCCTACCTGAAATTTGTCATTTTAATTTTTGTTTTTTTAAGGAACTGATGTTACCCACATGGATGGTGATCAAATTGTTGTGGAAGTTCAAGAAACTGTTTTTGTTTCAGATGTTGTGGATTCAGATATAACTGTACATAACTTTGTTCCTGATGACCCAGATTCAGTTGTAATTCAAGATGTTATTGAGGATATTGTTATTGAAGATGCTCAGTGCTCAGATATCTTAGAAGAAGCAGATATATCTGAAAATGTCATCATTCCTGAGCAAGTACTTTATTCAGATGTAACCGAAGATTCTTTAGCACATTACACAGTCCCAGATGATGTTTTAGCTTCCGACATTACTTCAGCCTCAGTGTCTATGCCAGAACACGTCTTGACAAGTGAATCTATACATGTGTCTGACATTGGACATATTGAACACGTTCATGGTAGTGTAGTAGAAGCAGAAATTGTGACTGATCCTCCAACAACTGATGTAGTTTCAAAAGAAGTATTGGTAACAGATGGTGCCTCTGAAGCTGTCATAGATGCCAGCGGGATTCCTGTGAACCAGCACGATGATGATAAAAGCAACTGTGAGGACTACCTTATGATTTCCTGTAAGTCTTGGGGTACAGTGATTGTCAAAGGTATTTTTGAAAGTTTTTTTCTTATCACATTAGGGTGATATTTTCATAACTTAAGTATAAGGTAAAATTAAGTCTCATAAACGTATAGTGTTGTTTTAGTTTGGGTCATTTAATTATGCATAATTAAGAAAAGTAAAATGGTACAAAGTAAAGAGTTATTACTATGTAAGAATGGACTAGTGCATTAGAAACAGACTGAAAAGAATAGAAATCATGAAAGATATGATTAGGCTGTCACCTGACTACCACTGAAATTAGAAAGGATTTCAGCTCAGAAGAAAAATCTTTGTCTTTATTAATTCAGTTGATTTTGCAGCTACTGTCTTTTTTCCATAGTAATTTCTCTTTTTCCTTCAAAATAATGATCTTATTTTAAAACATCAATTCACTATTGGCTTTGGAATTATATTAGTGTAAAATCTTGAAATAAAGCAGCTATGTACAAGCCTTTAAACATCTATATTTATTTTAGATTGATTAGACATTTAATGTCAGTGGTTTTATATTGTGTTTGCTGCTTCTTATAGGATGATGAATTTCTTGACTGTGTTTAAGTCATTATCAATAAAGACATAGCTAGACTTTTGCTTAAGTAACAAATGTTCTAGTGGTCCTGTTAATATATACCAACAGTTGTCTCTGATCTTTCTAACCAGTTTTAGATATGTTCTCTACATCAGTGGGATTCCAGTTTGCTTTTAGTTGGTCCTATTACTTACCTCCTGGTTTAAATAACTTAATTATCCTAAATTACCAGTTCATGTGATTAATAGTTGTTTGGAATCAAGCTTTATAGTATAGATAAGAGTTCAGAGTATTCCTATTAACTCTACATACAAGTCTTTCCCCTTCTGACTTTGAGCACATAGCACAGCAAACCTATTACAAACATTTTTGTTTGGAGAGCCAGCATTTATATACCTATTAAGTGATTTATTATGTCATCATGGCCCAGCATTGTGATGATGATAATTTTCTGCATCTAACTAAAGTTGCTTTATAGCTGTCAGTCTGATTCTGCTAATTTAATAAATGTTCATTGAATCTCTTCTCTGTTAGGCTTGTTCCAAATAAAGTGTTGAGTATTATTAAACATAGTAATAATTTACAATTATTCACTGAATGCTTATAATCTATTTTAAATAAAGAGTAAAAGGGAGCATTTATTATACTTACTTAGGATTTAATTTTAATACTATTTTAGTATAAACTGAAATACACATTTTATAAAATGAATTTATATAGAGATATCAATTTTATTAGTATCCTCTTGTCCTATGAAAATACTTTTTCTTGCTGTGTTATAATTTAATACCCTATTTGGAGAGGAAGAATGGAGAGCGCCTGTTTAGGGTTTGCAGGTAGAGTCTGATAGAAAATTATCATCCAGGCAGGTTGGCTCAGTGGTAGAGTGTTGGTTTGGCGTAGTGTGTGGATACCACAGGTTTGCTTCCTGGTCAGGGCACACAAGAGAAATGACCATCTGCTTCTCCACCCCTCTGCCTCCTTTTTCTCTTTATTTTGCCCTCCCCCCTTCCTGCAGCCATGACTTGAATGGTTTAAATCTACCCAGGTGCTGAGGATGGCTCTGTGGAACCTCTATCTGAGGTGCTAAAAATAGCTTGGTTGCAAGCATGGCCCTTGATGGGCAGAGCATCTGCCCCAGACAGGGGTTGCTGAGTGGATCCCAGGGTGCATGCGGGAGTCTGTCTAGCTGTCCTCTTCTCACTTGGAAAAGAAGGAGAAAAAAACCCCCAAGAAATTTATGACCCAATCTTATTTATATATGAAAAAGAAAATCAAGAAGCTATTACTGAGTTAGTTTTAATGCTTTTCATGAGAAATGGAAGCATTTCAGTTTCTTTATTCAACATATATAGATTAAAGAATCATGCCAATTTTCTTTTCTTTGAAATTTTATAAATCTATACATATAGCTTTTTATAAAGTATTTATAGAGTCCATCTTGGTAAACTTGTTCTTTTAAAATGATGACAGTTTATATTTTATGGTGGTGGTATATTGTATCAGAACACTACTGCTCATTGTTAAAGCCTAACTGCTATAGTCTAGATCAGGGGTCCCCAAATTTTTTACACAGGGGGCCAGTTCACTGTCCCTCAGACCGTTGGAGGGCCGGACTATAAAAAAAACTATGAACAAATTCCTATGCACACTGCACATATCTTATTTTAAAGTAAAAAAACAAAATGGGAACAAATACAATATTTAAAATAAAGAACAAGTAAATTTAAATCAACAAACTGACCAATATTTCAGTGGGAACTATGCTTCTCTCACTGACCACCAATGAAAGAGGTGCCTTTCCAGAAGTGCGGAGGGGGCCGGATAAATGGCCTAAGGGGGCCGCATGTGGCCCACGGGCCGTAGTTTGGGGACCCCTGGCCTAGATTCTGCTTTTGCTGTGAAATTGATTATATTTTTCTTTAGGACAGAATCTGATGCATCTTGTCCACTTAGGTGGACAAACTCTATGTATTTGGTATGAAATACTTGTTGAATTAACAAATATATTAACTTGATAACATTCTATGGATAGCATGCCTCTTGCAGGGCTCTTTAGGTGTTTTGATCAGTTGATTTATTTTTAGTTTCTAGTTAATTATTTCGTTTATAATAAATATTCAATAAAAAGAGGTTCAGTGAATGAATAAATGAAGCCCAGACTGTCATATCTAATGCATAAAGGCAAAGGATAAATACATTTTTTTTATGTTTTGTTTGTTGCTTCTAGTAGTTATTGGAATAGTGATGGTCAAATAGCTATTTTACATATTTTGAATTTTAATGTTTTTTCTACAACTAATTATTGGCTATGTATATAACTTGCTACTTAAGGTTCCTCTAGATTTTTTGGTTGCGTTGGGGGGAGGTAAGTTGACTGGTAAAACAATAAAATTTTAGAATTTTAACATTAAATATAAATAAGAAAAGACTTCTGGAGATTGAAGATTTTAGCAGAGATCAGGTTTTAAAATTTTTATGATGAAATTTAGGAAGATACGTTTGTGTATTAGACTGTCAGTGTTTTTTATGACTAAAGTATTTAGACCATATTGTAGCAGATACACATGTTCACAGGAGGTAAAGGCAGTAAAAGGAGATTGAAATTAAACTATTAGAGCAGTGGTCCCCAACCTTTTTTGGGCCACGGACCGGTTTAATGTCAGAAAATATTTTCACGGACCGGCCTTTAGGGTGGGACAGATAAATGTATCATGTGACTGAGACAAGTGTCAAGAGTGAGTCTTAGGTGGATGTAACAGAGGGAATCTGGTCATTTTTTAAAAATAAAACTTAAATATAAATATAAGACTTACATATAAATAAAATGGAAATAATGTAAGTTATTTATTCTTTCTCTACGGACCGGTACCAAATGGCCTACTGTTGTAGCAACGACAGTAATCTGACTATAATCAGGGCACTTGTGATTGGGTTTTAAAAATTGCAAATTGGTGTTGGCCAGTTGGATCAGTGGTAGATGTCAGCCTGGTCTATTGATGTCCTGGGTTTGATTCTCAGTCAGGGCACACAGAAGAAGCAACTATCTGCTTCTCTACCCCTCCCCCTTCCCCTTCTCTTTCTTTCTCTCTTTTTCTCTCCTGCAGCCATGGTTAGATTGGTTTGAGTGTATCAGCTGGGCACTGAGGATGAGTCCATGGAGTCTCTGCGAAACCTGTTTCAGGTGCTAAAAAAGAGCTCCCTTGGGATCATGGCTCCAGATGGGTAGAGCATTGCCCCAGGTGGGTGTTGCTGGGTGGATCCCGGTTGGGGTGCATGTGGGAGTCTGTCTCTGTATGTCCCCTCCTCTCAGTAGGAAAAGGAAAAATTGTAAATTAAATGGTTAAAAGAAATGTAAACATGATTTTGGAGAAAATGGGTAAGATATAGAAGAGAGAAACAGGAGATAAAACCCATATGCAGAAAACAAGAAACCAGCTAACATAATAAATGTATGGGAGAAAATTTTCTGTAACAATTATTAAAAATCTCAGCCCTGGCCAGCAGGCTTAGTGGATAGAGCGTCAACTCAGTGCATGGACATCCTGGGTTCGATCCTTGGTCAGGGCAAACAGAGAGAACAATCTGCTTTTTCTCCCCCTCCCTCTTTCCTTTCTCTCTCTCCTCCCTTATTGCAGCCAGTCAGCCCCAGGTGCTGAGGATAACTTGGTTGGTCCAAACATCAGCTTCTTTCAGGTGCTAAAATAGCTTAGTAGATTTGAGCATCGGCACCAGGTGGGTTGCCAGGTGGGTCCTGGTTGGGGTGCCTGTGAGATTCTGTCTCATTGTCTTCTCTCCTCTCAGTTAATAAAACAAACAAAAAATCCTCTCTATAATCAAAATCAGAACATTCGTAGAAATGAGTTTAAGAGCCATGGAAACTATAGCAGCATTACTGGGAGTTTATTTAAAAAGAAAAAGAGTCCCTGGCTGGTTGTCTCAGTGGTAGAGCGTCGGCCTGGCGTGCAAGGGGTCCCGGGTTCGATTCCCGGCCAGGGCACACAGGAGAAGCGCCCATCTGCTTCTCCACCCCTCCCCCTCTCCTTCCTCTCTGTCTCTCTCTTCCCCTCCTGCAGCGAGGCTCCATTGGAGCAAAGATGGCCCGGGCGCTGGGGATGGCTCCTTGGCCTCTGCCCTAGGCACTAGAGTGGCTCTGGTCGCAACAGAGCGATGCCCCAGAGGGGCAGAGCATCACCCCCTGGTGGGCAGAGCGTCGCCCCCTCGTGGGCGTGCCGGGTGGATCCCGGTCGAACGCATGCGGGAGTCTGTCTGACTGTCTCTCCCCGTTTTCGGCTTCGGAAAAATACAAAAAAAAAAGAAAAAAAAAAAATTTTGGCATTGAGTTTTGTGGCCTTTTCCTCACTCTATTTACATACACTCCTCTCAAAAATATATGTTAACTTTAAAAACAACATCTTTTGCCTGACCAGACAGTGGCGCAGTAGATAGAGCGTCAGACTGGGATGCTGAGGACCCAGGTTCGAGATCCTGAGGTTGCCAGCGTAAGCACGGCTCATCTGGTTTGAGCAAAAGTTCACCAGCTTGGACCCAAGGTCACTGGCTCAAGCAAGGGGTTACTCAGTCTGCTGAATGCCCGCGATCAAGGCACATATGAGAAAGCAATCAATGAACAACTATAAGGTGTCACAATGCGCAACAAAAAACTAATGATTGATGCTTCTCATCATTCCGTTCCTGTCTGTCTATCCCTGTCCCTAACTCCCTCTCTGTCTCTGTAAAAAAAGAAAAACCAAAATCTTTCTTTTCCCTTGAGAAACATCAATAGCCTGGCAGCTACTACAAAGGCAGAAAAATATTAGAACTCCTTCAAGTCCCATTTCAAGAGAATTGTCATTATTTGACCTTACTGATGGTTATTTTGGAAGACTCCATATATTAGGCTATCTATATTTCTTTGGAAATTCTGAGCTTATTAGTGAACAGTATTTTCTCATCAAAAAAAAAAAAAACCAAAAACCACCAGATAATTTTTGAACATCACTGCTAACTAAGTCAGTAGATATAGTTAGGGCAAATAATAGGTACTGTAAAGCTTAGGAAACTCTTTGGAATGAAACTCTTTGGAATGATAACTCCATGGGGAGTTATGAAAAGCTGTGATTCTTGAAAATGAGAATGCAGATATTGTGTCTATGGCAGGGAGAAACATGGCAAGGCCTTCAGCTCACATGTTTGATGAACCTTGAAGTTCTGACCAAGCAGGAAGTAAAGCCACTGTGTGGTATCAGTTGCCTAGCTATTTGTTAAAGATGTTTCAGCATGCACACAGAGCTCCTTTGCAAAATTGGAAGGATTACTGGTTGTATGGAAATCTCAGTTCAGTCAAGTAGTTGACCACTTAATCAGATTTGTAGTGGCTACAAACAGATTTAATAAGCAGATTTATGGAATTAGTTCATAAAAGTTATGATACAAGCAGCAATACCAAACCATGGGAATGGAAGAATCTGATCTCAAGCATTGCTAAATTATGAGATATACAAAGACACAAGAACCAAAGGAAACCATACCTAAAGAACTAAAGTAACGATGTTTCAAAATTAAAGGATATCAATAAAAAGAAATTTAAAAATAACCAAATAGAGATTGTGGACTTGACCATGGCTCAGTTAGGTTAATTAGTTAGAATGACATCCTGATATACCTAAGTTGTAGGTTTGATCCTTGTTCAGGGTACATATAGAGAATCAACAAATGAATGCATAATTAAAACAACAAAATTCTCTGTCTCTCTCCCTTCCTCTCTTACCTTCCTCTGTGTAAACTCAATAAATAAAAAAGAAATTCAGTAAAATAAGAAAAAAGAAATTATGGGCTTGCAAGTTATCTATGTAAAATCAAAATTTCATCAGAAGAGTCTGACCACGTGGTCCCAAACCCTGAGCGTGGGCTCATCTGGTTTGAGCAAGGTTCACTAGCTTGAGTACAAGGTCACTGGCTTGAGCAAGGGGTCACTCAGTCTGCTATAGCCCCCTGTTTAAGGCACATATGAGAAAGCAATCAATGAACAACTAAAGAGCCACATGAAGAAGTGATGCTTCTCATCTCTCTCCCTTCTTGTCTGTCTGTCCCTGTCTGTCCTGTCTCTGTCACAAAAAAAATTTCATTAGAAGAGCAAAAAAGTAGATTTTATTAGACAAAAGAAGGAATCAGGAAAGTTGAACATACATCAAATAATACTAACCAGTCCAACAAGAGAGAAAAGCAATGAAGAAAAATGATGTAAATGCATTGGTATGTAGAACACTGTTAAGCATGCCAACATACATATTGCCAGGAGGAGAGAAAAGAAGGAAATGGGCTAAAAGAACATTTCAAGGGGGAAAAAAGTGTAATAATAACTGAAAACTTTGCAAATTTGACAAGCAGTATGCATCTGTGCATATCAGCTAAGAAGTTCAGTGGACTTTAAATCAGGGGTCCCCAAACTTTTTACACAGGGGGCCAGTTCACTGTCCCTCAGACCATTGGAGGGCCGGACTATAAAAAAAAAACTATGAACAAATCCCCATACACACTGCACATATCTTATTTTAAAGTAAAAAAAAAATGGGAACAAATACAATATTTAAAATAAAGAACAAGTTTAAATCAACAAACTGACCAATATTTCAATGGGAACTATGCTCCTCTCACTGACCACCAATGAAAGAGATGCCCCTTCCGGAAGTGCTGCGAGGGCCGGATAAATGGCCTCAGGGGCCCGTATGTGGCCCGTGGGCCGTAGTTTGGGGACCACTGCTTTAAATTGTCAAAAGACAGAGAAAATCTTGACATCAAGTCACACAGAAGTGACTGATCACATAAAGTGATCCTCAGAAAGTAATAGGTGTTTTCTCATTCGGTAACAGGAGGAGAGAAGACAGTTGATATATTCAATATATTGAAAAATGAAAAAGGCTGTAACCAAGAATTACATATCCAATTAAAGCTTAAATAAATGGAGAAAATAAGACATTCTCAGGTAAACAAAAAGTTGCAGTGATCCATATCTGCAGTATTGACATAAGGATGGACATATTCAGTGAAATTGAGAATCCAGAAAATAATCCATTCATATATGGTGAATTGATTTTTCACAAGGTGTCAAGACAGACCAATGGGGAAAATGTGTCAACAAATACTGGAATAACTGGTTGTACACTTGTAAAACAATGAAGTTGGTTTGTTTACTACCTCAAGACAAAACAATTAACTCAAAAGTAGATTAAAGACTGAAATATATCAGGCTAAAATTCAGAGGAAAACATATGTATAAGTTATGATGAAATAGGATTAGGCAATGGATTTTTAGATACTGTACTGGCCCTGGCCAGTTGGCTCTGTGGCAGTTTGTTGACCTGGCATGTGGATGTCCTGGATTTGATTCCCGGTGAGGACACAAAGGAGAAGCGACTATCTGCTTCTTCAGTCCCCCTTCTCTCTTTCCATTCCACAGCCATGGCTCAATTTGTTCGAATGTATTGCTGGGGTGCTGAGGATGGCTGTGTGAAGCCTGCCCTCCAGGCACTAAAAATAGTGCAGTTGCGAGTATGGCCTACAAAGGGCAGAGCATTGACCCCAGATGGGGCTTGCCAGATGGATCCCAGTTGCAGCGCATGCAGGAAAACTGAAAAATAAAAAGCAAATTATGTACTTAGAAGATGGGCCAAAATAAGACATTTTTCTAAATAGGGAAAGTAGGCATATGAACAGTGCACAGATCATTAGTTAATAAGGGAATGTAAATCAAAACTATAATGAGATATGACTTCTTGTACACTGAAATGGGAATTAAAAATATGGAAAAT
The DNA here is from genome assembly GCF_036850995.1 of Saccopteryx leptura. Classification (NCBI taxonomy): domain Eukaryota; kingdom Metazoa; phylum Chordata; class Mammalia; order Chiroptera; family Emballonuridae; genus Saccopteryx; species Saccopteryx leptura. Next base: position 527,280 of record NW_027095700.1, read on the forward strand.
AATGATGGCAAAAATGGGGAGACACTATAACACTCAAATTTCTGGAAATAGAAAATTGTATAGCCAGTTTAAAAAATTCTGGCAATTCATCAAAAAGTTAAACATAGAATTACTATATTTGATTCAACTATCCTAAGTATATACCCAGGAGAATTGAAAACACACATCCACAGAATAGATTTTGCCCAAATATTTATAACAACATTAATTATTTTAATAGCCCCAAACCAGAAACAACCCTTATGCCCATCAGTTGGTGAAATAAGTTTTAAAAATATATCACTGGCCCTGGCCAGTGTGCTCAGCAGTAGAGCATTGGCCTGGTGTGTGGGTGTCCTGGGTTCGATTCCCAGTCAGGGCACACAGGAGAAGCACCCATCTGCTTCTCCACCCCTCCCTTCTCTCTCTCTCTCTGTCTCTTTCTCCCCCTCTCTCCCTCTTTTCCTCCTCCTCATCCTCCTCCTCCTTCCCTCCTGCAGACATGGCTCAACTGGAGTGAGTTGGGACTTGATGCTGAGGGATGGCTCCATGGACTCTGTCTCTGGTGCTAAAATATTGCTCCGGTTGCAATGGAGCAAGGGCCCCAGATGGGCAGAGCATCGCCCCTAGTGGGTTTGCCAGGTAGATCCCTGTTGGGGTGCATGTGGGAGTTTGTCTCTGCCTCCTCCCCTTTCACTAAATCAAAAAATGTATTACCTACAATGCAATATTATTTGGCCTTATAAAGAAACACTCAGACTTGCTGCACTATGGATGAACTTGGATAGTGATAGAAATACATGGAATGTCTAGAATAAGTATTACCTATAAAGAAAACATAGACCAGTGGTTGTCTAATTGTGATATTGGTAGGGAAAGGGGTTAACTAAAGAATATAGAGATACCTTTCTGGGAGGATGGACATATTTTGGAAACAGGTTGGGATGACGGTTGCACAACTGAAAATTTTCGACAAAATATAGAATGGTACTTTACACACTGTAAAAGTGTAAATGCAATGGTATGTGAATTTTATTTCAGTATTAAAAAGACTGATGACTTATCTAAGAATTCTTTTAAGACATAGACTGATAAAACAAGTCATAATCAGAGTTATTTGGTGAACTTTAATGAAAAACACTTAATATGGGAACTCACATCAAATACAAAATGTAAGATAGTACAGTAATGTATTAAAAATTCTGATGAAACAGTAACCAATTTTATATTCAGCCAAATTATTTTTTGAGTCAAAAGGACAAATTATTTTCAGATATCCAGGACTTTAGAAATTCTATAGTAATTATTAGAGACAGTAAAGAGCAGAAAGGACACAAGAATAAAGTGGTAAAATGACATGAAATAATTTTTTGAATTTTAGGGCCCTGGCTGGTTGGCTCAGTGGTAGAGCGTTAGCCTGGGATTTGGAAGTCCCAGGTTTGATTCCCAGTCAGGGCACACAGGAGAAGCTACCATCTACTTCTCCAACCCTCCCCCTTCTCTCTCTCTCTCTCTCTCTCTCTCTTTCTCTCGTTTTCTCTCTTTCTTTCTTTTCTCCTGCAGCTAAATGGTAGAGCAAGTTGGCCCTGGGCATTGAGGATGGCTCCGTGGCTCACCTCAGGCGCTGAAATACCTCAGTTACTGAGCAATGGAGCATAACCCCAGATGAGCAGAGCATTACCTTGTAGGAGGCTTGCTGGGTGGATCCCAGTTGGGAAGCATGCAGGAGTCTGTCTGCTTAAAATATTATATAAAATTTAACATGTTGACTTCTCATCTTTCGAAACTGAATATAGTAGATAATGACTTTAAAGTACAATTCCAACTTCTTGTTTATAATATTTTTTATGTCAGTGGGCATTTATTTTAAAATTTAGTTTATTTGCATTCATAGACATTGACTTGAACATCCAGACTTAAACATTTAACAAAACAGTGTTGAAATAGTTTCTATTTGTTCATAAATGTAAGCTGTAGGCTCTTGGGATACATTAACAAAATAAGTAAGTTTCTTTTCCTTATGGAGACGATGTTCAAGTAGGTTTATGATTAGCCAACCAGCCAGGGCCACTCTTTTTTCTTGAAAAATTAAAATGAATTTTCACTAGAGACTTAGGGGGAAGTGGGATAACTTAACCAGATGAAAAAGAAAGACAGTATTGAAGACAGACATCTTTCTCATTTCTTCCCCTAAACACTTGCATTATCCCAAAACTTATTACTTTATATAGGGAAAGTGAGAAAAAAATATATGTAAAGTGTTAAATACTTAGAAGTGCTGAAGTATAAAATGTCACGTTAAAGATAAATATTAGAAGCAATCTTAATTTTCAGAAATTACATTTCTTTTTTGGAGAGAGGATTTACTAAAAGCCCTAGTTCTTAATTACTGTGTTTTTTAAAAAGGTGGCTGTACAAAAATCATGTTATCTGTTAACTCAGTTTTATCCAAGCCTTAGTTTTTACCTGTTTTTCAGTTTTAATTTTTAATGGCAATTTAAAAATAAGTGAGAATGCAAATAGTAATAGGACACCTAAAGTTTTTTTTTAAATAAGCCATTTTTGTAATATTTTATGTTTAATTTTACTGGTTGAATTAGTAGGACATCTCTCTGAGATTTTTTGAGGTCAAACTTTTAAAGTGAATTGTAAGCTTTGTTTATTTGGGGGGGTAGATCTTATATCTGAATCTGTAGTGAATTACATAATTATTAAAAGAAATAATTTATTGGGATGACACTAGTGCACAACTCTACAACATATCATCTGTACATTGCATTGTTGTTCACTACTCAAGTCTTCATCTGTCACCATTTATTCTCCCATGTACCTTCCCCCGCCTCCTTGCCACTGTTATTCATACTCTGTACTTTTCCATGAGTTTTCTCTCTCTCTTTTTTCTTTTCATTTTATTTTTGCACTCCCATACATGAGGGAAATTGTATGGTACTTGTCTTTCTCTAACTGGCTTATTTCACTTAGCATAGTGCTCTCCAGGTCCAACTATGCTATTGTAAAGAGTAAGATTTCTGCTCTGGCTGATTGATTAGTTCAGCTGATTAAGAGAGTTGTCCTAAAACAACAAGATTGTGGGTTTGATCTCTGGTCAGGACACATACAGGGAGCAATCAGTGAATGTATGACTGAGAGGAACAACAAATGAATGCTTCTTTTACCCCTCCTCTCTCTCCTCTGTGTCTCAAAAAAAATTAAGTCCTAGCTGAATAGCACGGTTGGTTGGAGTGTCATTCTGGAGCATGGAGGTTGCCTGTTTGATTCCCTGTTCAGGGCACACACAGGAACAGCTCCATGTTCCTGTCTCTCTTTCTTCTACCTCTCCACCCTCTCAAGCCCCTATAAGGAGTAAGATTGTCTTTTTTACAGCCAAGCAATATTCCATCATATACATACCACAGCTGATTTTATCCACTCATCTACTGATGATGGATGTGACCAGAATTAAGGACAGCATTCCTCTCTGCCCATAAACTGTATTTATAAAAGGTAGTCAAAATACAATGCTCATAGAAGTTAGGGGATATTTTATCACTTCATGTTTATTTTGAAATATCCCCTAAATTTTGTGAGCAGTATACTTTAATTTAGATAGTTAAGGTCACAGTTTAGGGAAGGTGTATGTTTGTATGTATACACTTCTGTAACTGTAAAGAATTTAACAGCTCTTTGAACCTTGATATCATTCTTTTCTTGTATTCTTATTCTTCTCACTTTTTAAGTTCCTAACCCATTTTGCCATTCTGTTACTGTCTAACAAAATGCTTGCCTTCTTTTGTGTACAGCATATGTATTTGAAGCCACCAGTCATGGTTTCTTTCTATTTTTGCCATTCCAAGCTCCTGTTCAACTCTCTCCCTTATGACAACAAAGCAACATTCCTATTGATATTTAATTTATGTTCTCAGGTTTCAAAAGGAATAATGTTTTTCTTTTAAAGAAAGTCTCATCTTTTTCCTTTTCTGAGATCTTGATCCAGCAATACACCGTGGCCTCACTTGCCTTAGTGCTCATGTAGACTATGAACATAAATATTCTTATAAATTGGACAGTAATTTTCTTGATCCTGCAATTTGTTTACTGCTCCTCCTATTTAAAAGTCAACTTCTTAAAGAAATGTATACCATACATAAAATTCTTAACCCACTTGAGTCAGACCCCATAAAATATTTATTAAAACACTTCGCCAAGAACATCAGCGATCTCTGCATTACTTCAGTCCAGTATGTGAGCTCCCTTGACTTTGTGTTGTTGTTCATATCTGTAAGAAATATTTCAGTGTGCTGTTTAAAAACAGTTTTGTGCAGTACCTTGTTGTGTAACTTGGTTACAGCATTGTCCCATTACACCAAGGATGCAGCTTCGATCCCGGGTAAAGGGCACATACAGGAATCAACCAATGAATGTACAGATAAGTGGAACCAACAAATTGATGTTTCATTCTCTCCCTCTTTTCCTCCCTATTTTTCTACAATCAGTTTTAAAAAATAGTTTGCACATAATTTGGCCTGGAGTTGGTCTTGATTTTGATAAATTGGAAACTAAATTAGATAAAATATTACTGTATTTTCACTTTTTTTGGGGGGGGGGTTGTTTGTTTTTGTTTTTTTCTGAAGTTGGAAATAGGGAGGCAGTCAGACAGACTCCTGCATGTGCCTGACCGGATCCACCCAGTATGCCCACCAGGGGACAATGCTCTGCCCATCTGGGGCATCGCTCTGTTGCAACCAGAGCCATTATAGCACCTGAGGCAGAGGCCATGAAGCCATCCTCAGTGCCCGGGCCAACTTTGCTCCAGTGGAGCCTTGGCTGCGGGAAGGGAAGAGAGGGACAGAGAGGAAGGAGAGGGGGAGGTTTGGAGAAGCAGATGGGCGCCTCTCCTGTGTGCCCTGGCCGGGAATCGAACCCGGGACTCCTGCACGCCAGGCCGACGCTCTACCACTGAGCCAACTGGCCAGGGTGTATTTTCACTTTTTAATGACACTTTGGAATTCTAAATTCATCTGAATATTCTGCATAAGAATATGTAATTCTACATCATTATGTTGAATAGAAATGCAATTTTTGTATCTCAAGCAGATGAGAAATTTGCATATTTCAAAGACATAAAAATCTTAAATTTTATGTTCGTAAGCAAGAATTTAAGACACAATTAAATAGTGGTGAAAACTTTTATACCACTATTTACACCACAATCTTAGCTGAATTGTGCTTGAATCAGGAACTTGTTAATTTGATTTCTACTAATGGAAACCATCTGTAGTTAGATATACCATTTATTGCTTCTAACATTTTAAGTCTCATAGAGTCTATACATTCTTAAAATACCAAAACTTGATTGATAGTTGTGAATCACATGGATTAAGATTTCAGTTCTGGCTTCTTTAGTTGCTAGCAGTGTGATCTCAGATAAGTCGTTCAACTTTTCTTAACTTCCGTTTGCTCTGCTATATATGATGTGGGCAGTATTTTCACATCTTTCTCATAGACTTAGTATAAGTAGTAAGTAGTATTTATAGTAGCCAATAAATGTTAGCTATATTATTAGTATGATTGCATTTAAAAATAATCATGTTAGTGGGTTACAAAATTACTGAGTAAATGAGTTTCTCATATTTGTTATCCCACTACCTACCCCAAAGTCTGATTTACAACTTGTGATTCTTTCCTAAATTGAATAAATATACAACCAAAAGGATGACAACCAAAAAGAGGGCATTAGAAAAGGAACTAGAAGAAATGAAAAGGCTTTATGGGGATATTGAAGACAAGTTAAATCAGTCTTCTTTTTTGATCACTTGTTCTGTCAGTCCACTGTGTCTAGAGCAGAGAGAACATTCCTCCAGTGTTTGTGTCAATAGCAAATCCACTTAATAGCAATATAAATCTAACTATTGTGGTGAGTTAAATTGTAATTGGCTGAGTTTTTATTAATCTTTATTAAACTTTGTGCCAGTGGGTGACCATAAGAGGATAGCAGTGAATGAAAAAGGTTACATTATGTAGAAATTATACTTTTGATGTTTATTCTAACCTAGAGTCTGTTTTGAACATTATTTTTTACTTTTGTTAATTTTCCAAATTCTAAGCATAATGCTACAGTATTTCCTTTGCTACTTCTATAAAGTTTAAAATATGAAATATTGAATATTCTCTAACTCTCTAATGTTGGGAATCATGTGTCTCTGTTGGTAAGTAGAGTAGTTTTCAAAACAAAATAGGCAACCTTCATTAAGGTATATGAGAATTTGTTTAAATACATTGACTTCATTTGTCATCAGTGACTCAGACTTTGCATTTTCATGAAGTCATGTGTGTTATGTGTATGTATATGTTATAGTGTGTATGGGTAGTTTTATGTTTACACACTTGGTGTTATAATTTTTATTGACCATTGCAGTGTACTTTCTGAAAACTATATTTTGATATTTTAAAAAACTTAGAATTCTAATAGAAATGGTTATTAAAGATATTAAGGAGCAACATTATTAGATAATACTGATGAATATTACATTAAGAGCAATGCTTGATGATTTTTTACTAGGACAGTGGTAGTCAACCTCGTCCCTACTGCCCAGTAGGGGGCGCTCCAGCTTTCATGGTGGGCGGTAGCAGAGCAACCAAATATAAATAAAAAGATAGATTTAACTATAATAAGTTGTTTTATAAAGATTGATTCTACCAAACTTAGTGAAAATCTGACATAAAGTACTTGGTAAGTAATTATGATTATATGCTTTCACTTGCTGTCACTCTGCTTTATAAATTTTATAAAGTAAAGTGACTTCCCTACTTAATCACCATGACTGTGGAACCGGTGGATGGTTAGAAAATTTTACTACTAACAGATACAAAAGTGGGCGGTAAGTATAAAAGGGTTTGACTACCCCTATACTAGGATATTCTTACCAAATTTTTTGAGAAAATAATTAAACCTAATGGATGCAATTATTTCTAGGGAGAAAGTATATCATTTTATTATTCTGTTAGTGTTCAAGGCTACCAGGTGTTAGCTTTAAAAAAAAATAGTTTTCACCTTAATATCTTATCCCACTTTAGAAGATGTTTAAAATGTATTCATTGATTCTTCTACTTTCTAAATCATCTATTTTTATGAATCAATTAGAGATATTTGTAAAAAGGACTTTCAAAAGTGTAATATATTTTAAGTGTCTGCAATTATTATTTATGATGTTTCCTTCTCTCTTTTTAGTGGATGATGCTGGCAAAATACAACAGAATGGTTCCTTGGAAATGTGCACAGTGTCAGAAATTAGTTCTTGTAAAGTGGATAGCACTTGCCCCGAAGTTATTAAGGTGTATATTTTTAAAGCTGAACCTGGAGAGGAAAATTTAGGTAAGTGGAAACCCTTAGGATAGGGGTCGGGAACTTATGGCTCGCGAGCCAGATGTGTCTCTTTGGATGGCTGCATCTGGCTCACAGACAAATCTTTAATAAAAAAATAGTAACGTTAAAAATATAAAACATTCTCATATATTACAATCCATTTCCTACTGCTCATGTTCATGGTTGTGGCTGGAGCCAATCACAGCTGTCCTCAACAGGACAGCTGGACAACACCAAATTTTTTTGGATAATGCGTCACATACACAGGTCGTTGTATGGCTATCACAGAATCTCATTTTAAAATATGTGGCATTCATGGCTCTCTCAGCCAAAAAGGTTCCCAACCCCTGTCTTAGGACATTATATATCCTATTTAAACACTTTAATTTGATTACTTTGGGGTTGGTTTAGATGAGAACATTTCAGTTCTTTTTGAAAGATAACTTTTAAAACATTTTCAGTATACCATACTAATATGAAAGTGTTTGGCAGGGTTATCAGCTGTTAAAGTGAAAAGTGAAATTAAGTTTTCACATAAATAATTGGTGCTGTCATTTTTCTTGCAAGGTGGCACTGTAGACATTGTGGAAGGTGAACCTGAGAATGATCATGGAGTTGAACTGCTTGATCAGAATAGCAGTATGCATGTGCCAAGAGAAAAGATGGTTTATATGACGACTGTCAGTGACTCTCAACAAGATGAAGATTTAAGTAAGTAGGTGGCCTTTTTATGGGAGACCTTTTTGTTTCTATATGCTTTTAATTTTCAAAAGCAACCATATTTGAAGAAAATAAGTTCTGTTGTAGACATATTTCCTATTTGGTATATCATATTTCAAAGCAACTTAGTCTGTGATTAGGATGTCACTAGAGTAATTTTATAGACTGTTTATGAAAGTAATGTTCTAGGTGTGTAACATTTGAACCTCTTTCTATTAATTGAATTCAAATAAGAAATGGTGTCTGTTCTCTTATAAATCCAGTCCCAAAAGTCTTGTTATTTTTCTTAGATGTTGCAGAAATCACTGATGAGGTTTATATGGAAGTGATTGTAGGAGATGAGGATGCTACTGTTGCAGCAGCAGCTGCTACTGCCGTACATGAACAGCAGATTGATGACAATGAAATGAAAACCTTCATGCCTATAGCATGGGCAGCAGCTTATGGTAAGTGATATAGCTGCTCAAATGATTCATGGTTTTTGAACATAAATTTATTGTTGACAAGTTCTTTCTGTGGTCTTAGGTTTTAGAAAGATCAAGTACAATGATTTAAGGAAAAGTAAAAGAAGCTTATATAGTTTACATTTTTTTCTTTAATTATAGCAGGAATTTCCTTCATATCTATCTTATATATATGAGGTACATTGGCTTTTAACTTGAATTTTTTTTTTTTTTGGTATTTTTCTGAAATGAGAATTGGTAAAGCAGAGACAGACTCCTGCACCCAGACCCGGATCCACCTGGCAACCCTCCTAGGGGGCGATGCTCTGCCCATCTGGGGTGTTGCTCTGTTGAAACTGGAGCCATTCTACCACCTGAGGGGAAGGCCATGGAGCCACCCACAGCGCTTGGCCAACTTGCTCCAATGGAGCCCTGGCTGTGGGAAGGGAAGAGAGGGACAGAGAGGAAGGAGAGGGGGAGGTTTGGAGAAGCAGATGGGCGCCTCTCCTGTGTGCCCTGGCCGGGAATCAAACCTGGGACTCCTGCACGCTGGCTGACACTACTGCTGAGCTGTCTGGCCAGGGTTCAATCTGAAATTTTTTATGTTGATTATGGCTTTACAATTTTGAGTCACAATGAGGTATGTTTTATGGGGCAAAATGCTGCTAATTTGTGAGTTTAAAATGTGATTCCAACCTCTTGTTTATAATATTTTTTTATGTCAGTGGGCATTAATTTTAAAATCTATTTTACTTGGATTCATAGACACTGACTTGAACATCAGCACTTAGACATTTAACAAATATATATATATATGTGCCTGTCCATAAAGCCCACTACCTACTTATAGAATTTTTGTCATTTATGAGTATCATGGCTTACTTTTTTTTTTTTGTATTTTTCTGAAACTGGAAACGGGGAAGTAGTCAGACAGACTCCCGCATGCACCCCACCAGGATCCACCCAGCACGCCCACCAGGGGCCGATGCTCTGCCCATCCAGGGCGTCGCTCTGTCGCGACCAGAGCCACTCTAGGGCCTGAGGCAGAGGCCAAGGAGCCATCCCCAGTGCCCGGGCCAACTTTGTTCCAATGGAGCCTTGGCTGCAGGAGGGGAAGAGAGAGACAGAGAGAAAGGAGAGGGGGAGGGGTGGAGAAGCAGATGGGCGCCTCTCCTGTGTGCCCTGGCTGGGAATCGAACCCTGGACTTCCGCACACCAGGCTGACGCGCTACCACTGAGCCAACCGGCCAGGGCCTCATGGCTTACTTTTTATTCCTGTAGTTAATCACGAATTCCTTATTCTTTATAACTAAAGAATATTGTATAATTTTGTTTTCTAATGCGTATTGTTAGGTGATAATTCTGATGGAATTGAAAACCAGAATGGCACAACAAGTGCTCTCTTGCACATAGATGAGTCTGCTGGACTCAGCAGACTGGCTAAACAAAAACCAAAGAAAAGGAGAAGATCTGATTCCAGGCAGTACCAAACAGGTGAGGGCACATGAGTTCCACAGCACAGTGTGCTTTGTGAGCACTCAGATGAATCTCTAGTATGTGTTGTAATAGCATTTTAGCTACTGGACTGCATATAGCTTTTGTGGATTGAATTGACAAATAAAACTTTAAGAATTCAGTGATATTCATGAATGATTTTCTTGGATAAAAAGATTATTTTTGGATCAGACACACAGGAAAATTAATTACAATTTCACGTTACCAAAATATTTTAACCAAGTGAATAAATTTAAAGAATATGTCCTTGATGGCATAAAGCAGGCATCATTTACCAGAGGAGTTATTTATTGGGCATATTCCTTTGCTGCATTGTGCTGTAAGTTGATTTGCATATTAAAATTGTTCTTTATTGTTGTGGTTGAACTAAGTTAGCATAAATTGTCTTGAAATAAGCTAGATTGCAATGTTGAACTTTATTTTTGTGAATTATTTGCAACAGATATTTAAATGTTTGTAGCTTTAAATTGGTACTGGCTTTTTGTTTGTTTGTTTTTTAGGTGACAGGAGGGGAAATAGTGAGGCAGACTTCTGCATGGGCCCCAATCGGTATCTTTCTGGCAACCCTGTCTAGGGCTGATGCTCTTTTACTGAGCTATTTTTAGCACCTGAGGCTGGAACACTCCTACCAACTAAGCTATCCTCAGTGCCTGGGCCATACTCGAACCAGTGGAGCCACTGGTTGCATTGCAGGAGGGGAAGAAGGAGAGAAGGGGAAAGAAAAGGGGAAGAGAAGCAGATGGTTGCTTCTCATATGTGTCTTGACCAGGAATCAAACCCAGAACATTCACACACTGGCCGACACTCTATCCACTGTGCCACTGGCCAGGACCAGTACTGTATTTATTTTGCTCTAGGAGTGAGATTGGTAGTCATAATAAAGTTTCTGAACAATATACCTTTATTACGAGGTTGCTATATCTCTTTTGTTGAAACAGAATAAAAAGGGATATTAATATAATTTGGAGTACTTGCCTAATAATATTTAGAATATACACTTACGTTTTTTTTTTAAGTGAGAGAAGAGGATATAGATTCCCACTTGTGTCCTGCCTGGGATCTTCCCAGCAAAACCTGTCTGTGGCCAATGTTCGCATCACCCAAGCCATCCTCAACACCCATGGCCGATGCTTGAACCAATTAAGCCATTGGCTGCAACAGGAGAATTGGGACAGAAAGTAAGAGGAGGGAAGAGAAGCAGGTCATCACTTCTATTGTGTGCCCTGACCAGGAATCGAACCTGGGGTGGCCATACATCAGCCGATGCTGTATCCATTTGTATCAAAACAAATATTTTTTGCTTACTCAAGTTTCTTTCTTTTATGTTCCTTTCTTAGCAATAATAATTGGCCCTGATGGACATCCCCTGACTGTCTATCCCTGCATGATTTGTGGGAAAAAGTTTAAGTCCAGAGGCTTTTTGAAAAGGCACATGAAAAACCATCCTGAACACCTTTCCAAAAAGAAGTACCACTGTACTGACTGTGATTATAGTACCAACAAGAAGATCAATTTACACAACCACCTGGAGAACCACAAGCTGACCAGCAAGTCAGAGAAGACCGTCGAATGTGGTGAATGTGGGAAGCATTTCTCTCATGCTGGGGCTTTATTTACTCACAAAATAGTACATAAGGAAAAAGGAGCCAATAAAGTGCACAAGTGTAAATTTTGTGAATATGAAACAGCTGAACAAGGGTTATTGAATCGTCACCTTTTGGCAGTTCACAGCAAGAACTTTCCTCATATTTGTGTGGAATGCGGTAAAGGTTTTCGTCACCCGTCAGAGCTCAAAAAACACATGCGAATCCATACTGGGGAGAAACCGTACCAATGCCAGTACTGTGAATATAGGTCTGCAGACTCTTCTAACTTGAAAACGCATGTTAAAACCAAGCATAGTAGAGAGGTGCCATTCAAGTGTGACATCTGTCTTCTGATTTTCTCCAATTCCAAAGAGGTGCAGCAACATGCTCTTATCCACCAAGAAAGCAAAACACACCAGTGTTTGTATTGTGACCACAAAAGTTCAAATTCAAGTGATTTGAAACGACACGTAATTTCAGTTCACACTAAGGACTACCCCCATAAGTGTGACATGTGTGATAAAGGCTTCCACAGGCCTTCAGAACTCAAGAAACATGTGGCTGCCCACAAGGGCAAAAAAATGCACCAGTGTAGACATTGTGACTTTAAGATTGCAGATCCATTTGTTCTAAGTCGTCACATTCTCTCTGTTCACACAAAAGATCTTCCATTTAGATGTAAGAGATGTAGAAAGGGATTTAGGCAACAGAATGAGCTTAAAAAGCATATGAAGATACATGGTGGCAGGAAAGTATATCAGTGTGAGTACTGCGAGTATAGCACTACAGATGCCTCAGGCTTTAAACGACATGTTATTTCCATTCATACAAAGGACTACCCTCACTGTTGTGAGTACTGCAAGAAAGGGTTCCGAAGACCTTCAGAAAAGAACCAGCACATAATGCGGCATCATAAAGAAGTGGGCTTCCCCTAACAATACTTCTATAGATGTTTGTGGAGATGTTGGCTTTGAAGCAGAAAATTCATTTTAAAGCCAATTAGTCTCATTTACATACATTCCTGTACATTGGTTTATTCTGTACAAATAGAATATTGCTTTAGGTTGACATTTTTTACATTTTCACAGGTTGTTTTGTATCCTATTTTAGTTTCTTTAATGAGGGAAAAGTGGCAACAATCAAATTGCTTTTATTTAAATAATCTCTGATCTCTATGTTGAATTTTTAAGTCTTAGAACTTTTACTATTTATTTTACTATTTACTTTATTCACCTTGATAGACTCTTGTAAGACTATTTAAAAATGAGAAAACAAGATTGGTAACTCTAAAAATGATCATTTTGACTTTTTCCATGAATTTTTCATATTAAATGGAAACATCTGCTAATACAAATGGGAGATAGTACAACAATGATTATAATTTGAAAGTCATTCCTCGTCTTAGTTATTTTCAAATCATATGACAAAAAATTCCTTAGGAGAACTTTGGTAAGTTTATATTTAATTTTTTGGTTTACCAGACAAAATATTCTTCTTTTGACTTCCTTTATACAGCACTTTCAGAAAGTCATATTGAAAGGTTTTGATTATTCATGTTTTCTGTCTGTACTGCTTTGTTGTGAAATAGTTGTGTTCTACAAATGAGATCTGTGAATTGAGTTTTCAAATCTTTTTGACAAAGTGGTTAATAGGAGTTTTGTCTACTAGATGTGTAAGTGTACACTAAATTTTATATGTTTCTTATTTTGTATACACAATTCCAAAATAAGTCTGTAGTGAAAAATATTGAATGTACAATAAATGGAAAGATCCAAGGTGTACAAAAGAGCATTTTGAAAATTTACTATTCAGAGAGATTAAAATTCAGGTGAAATATAGGAAAGTAAATAGTGTATACCAGTATTTTTAAAGACTAAAGGTATTTTTCTTTGAAATACCTTTGGTAATTGGAAAACAGAAGTTAAGGTATTTCTAAATAGAATGTATTCTTACAATTTCAGCATCAGAACTTGATACATTTTTTTTTTTTTGAGAGGGTAATGACTATCCAGACAAAATTTTTGGTTCTCACTTAGAAACCTATAAAAGAAATATCTTTTCACAAAGGGGAACTTAGGAAGCAGTGGTCTTCATGTGCTGGAGAATGGCTGTTAAGTAGACTTGGCTAGTTAAGCCTTCTTTTTTCAACAGGTAGCAGAGTTAAAAAGATGTAACACTCAACTTGATGTGTGTTTATTTTTTTTCTATTTTTAAAAGAAGATAAGGTGTAACGTACATAATAAAAATGTATTTATTTTGACTCAGTGTTTCAGTTTTTTTTTTACACTTGATCTTTAGCCAAAAGGCTGAGAAATTTTTTTTTTAAAGAAGATAAAGGTATAACGTACATAATAAAAACAGGAGTCTTTATTTGAACTCACTGAGTCTTTCAGTCATTTTTTTTTTCCTGAAGTTGAAAATGGGAGGCAGTCAGACAGATTCCCACATGCGCCCAACCGGGATCCACCCAGCATGCCCACCAGGGGGCGATGCTCTGCCCATCTGGGGGCATCGCTCTGCCGCAATCAGAGCCATTCTAGCGCCTGGGGCAGAGGCCATGGAGCCATCCGCAGCGCCCGGGCCATCTTTGCTCCAATGGAGCCTCGGCTGTGGGAGGGGAAGAGACAGAGAGGAAGGAGAGGGGGAGGGGTGGAGAAGCAGATGGGCGCTTCTCCTGTGTGCCCTGGCCGGGAATCGAACCCGGGACTCCCTCATGCCAGGCTGACGCTCTACCACTGAGCCAACCAGCCAGGGCTCAGTCATTTTTTTTTTTTTACACTGGGTCTTAGCCAAAAGGCTGAGAAGTGTTTTGTTTTGTTTTGTTTTAAGAAGATAAAGGTATAACATACATAATAAAACTGTAAGGATTTATTTGAACTCACTGAGTCTTTCAGTTTTGTTTTGTTTTGTTTTTTGAGAGTTGACATTTTAAATGGCTTAGTCATAAACATAGATATAAAATTAATGACAATTAGGATTTTGTTTTATTAACACAAGGTTTAAAAAACAAGACTTTTAGGTTATTTAAATTGGCTATGGCACATTGTGGCATTGTGGGAAATTAGGAAATTTTATTTCCACTAGTAGCTACCAAGCATCTTCATTATAGTGCTTCCTTCTCTTGCTATTAAGTTTTGACCTTTTGCCTTTCTCTGTGCCACTAATATTCATATTCAGAAGTTAAATTTGTTGGGCTAGAAATGAAGTATTTGAGGATACTGAGATACTGTGAAGACTAGATTGATTTAGTTCTAAATCAAATGTTGTAGGCACATAGAAATTTAAGTGTACAACCAGCCAAAGGCACAGGAAGGATTTTGGTTCCTCTTATGGCTTCTTGGTCTTCATACAGACTCCCTCCCCCTTTTTAATGTTCATTTGAGGTCCTTTTCTTGAAAACATTGTTTTTGTGTGAGAATTTAGAAAATGTCCTTTGAATTTGGTTTTTCCCTGAAGTAATATAAAAGGAAATGTTTAAATGAAAGTTTACATTTTAAAAAATTTTAAATGATAGCTATTTATATTTTTAAAATAAACTTGAAGAACATGGTACATGAGATTTTATTTTCTCACATAGTCTGAAAATATATACAATTGTTCTCAGAGTATTAAATCCTTTAAAAGGTATTTGGTCAAGTGACTGTGATAAAACATGTCTTTATAACAAATAGGTGAGATTGTACTTACTGTTATGTACGGATATTAGTTCAAGCAGGCTATTTTAATACTGAAAACAACTTGATTAGCAAAGCTAAAAAAAAGTGGATGTTTCCATTTAATATTTGAAAGACATACATATTTTTACAACAACATAATTTATTTTATTGAAATAGCCTATTAAATGTTATGTTCTCTTCTGTACACATTGTAAAATACCTAAGAAATTCATATGGAAAAGTGTAACACTGTTGTAAATGTGTACTTGAGAATAACATGCAAAAATAAAAGTTAGAATATTTTTCTGTTAATCTGTTTTTCGGGTATTTGATATTAAATTAACACATTTTCTTTAAAATGAGCAGTTTTGTTAAATCTAGTAAACTGGTATATGTTTTTTCCCATTTCTTAATTTATATAGCAATGAAATGGAAAATGCCTAATTTTAATTTCATGATTTGTATGCCGTTAAGCCCATGAATTTGCAAGAAATATTTTAGAGTAGTTAAACGTTAATTAGTAAGTCCTATAGCATGTCCTTGAAATTGCTTTTTATTTTCATAAAGGGTGTTTAGTATCTTTAATTCTTCTGAGATAAATGTACCATGATAAAATGTTTTTACATACACGTATTTTAATTTATTGGGGTCACACTGGCTAAAACATACATGTTTCAAGTGTACTGTTTTATGAAATACTCTGAATTATCACCACTCATAGTCTAGTCTCCTGTCATCACCATGTATTTCACTCCCTTTATTCTCCACCTCACCTCCTATTATTCTGCTAACCACCATACTGTTGTCTGTGTCTGAATTTTTTTGTTCATTTGTTACTGTTTTATTTTGTTTATCCTACATATGAAGTCATATGGCTTTTGTCCTTACCCATATGACTTATCTCTTCTCTCACTTATAATGATATTTCCTTTTTTTTTTTAAGTGAGAGGAGGGTTGATAGACTCCCACATATGTTCTGACCAGGATCCACCCAGCATCCCATGTCAGGGGCTAATGCTCAAATTAACCGAGCTATCCTTGGCATGAGGGTCAACACCTGAACCAATTGAGCCACTGGTTGTGAAGGGCAGGAGAGGGGGAAGAGGAAGAGAAGCAGATGGTCATTTCTCATGTGTGCCCTGGCAGGATTGACCCCAGGAGGTCTGCATGCTGGTTCAATGATCTGTCCATTGAGCAAACCAGCCAGGGCATAAGATTGATATTTTTCAAGATCTATCTATGTATCATTAAAAGACACATAGGTTCTTCCATGTTTTGGCTATTATGAGTTATGTGACACTGAACATGGGGTGCATCTAACTTGACAAACAGCTTTTTCAAAATTTTTGGTTTGATCGCCCAGAAGATTACTGGGTCATGTGGTCAAGTTTTTATTTGTTTGTTTTTAAGCTCAGTTTATTTATTTATATTTTCCTTTAATTTTAAAATTCTATTTAAAATTGTTCTTTATTGTTCTAGGAGATTGAGTAGAAGCTGTCCAGACCTTGGGCAGAACTCTTAGTTTCAGTGGTTACACCCTACTGAAATCTGAGCATTCAGGACAGACCGATACTTGAGGTCCTAGGGCAGGAACTATACCTACCACATTTAGCCGTAGCCACTATACAACACCAGAGGTTTTTCAGGGGCAAAGCCTAACAAGCAGCCAGCAAAGAGGCAGCAGAAGGCCTGTCTCAGGGAAGCTTAGGTTTTTTGCTGACTTTCCCCAGGCCTCATGCTGGAAAAAGAAAGCCTAGGTGAGATCCAATAATAGGGAAACAGAGCCTTGAAACTAAGAGTAGATAACTTCTAAAACCCCAACAGATGGGGTGTTCAGACTAGCTAAGTTACCTGCTTGTGCCGTGAGCAAATTGTATAGCTTTGCTTAATAAACTGCTCGCTTTGCATGAATGCTGCACCCTTTCTCTTACCTGAATTCATTCTTGTGAGCATAATAAGGAGGAGGTAGAAGCCTCCTTGCACATGGGCTTTCTCCCTTGAGAGTTTTCTAATGCTGTGACTAATCACAGGTTTTGTATGCACAGTTGTATTCAACTAACATTTTTTTGTTGCTAGGCCTTGGATTACAATAAGTTTAGTCTTTTCTAAAGACTTCTGCTTCTATTGCTTTTGTGTGCACAACCAGAGAGGAGAATTATGCAATGTTTTTGGACTGTGTGTATATAAACAGTTGTGTCCACTGAGAAATAATTTGAGTACCTGAGTTTACTCAGGCTCTGAAAACTGAAGAGGCACTTCTTTTGGTCCAGGTTCTGGATATTTCACATGAATGAGAACCTAGCAGAGATGTCTGGGATTATGCCCAAGACATACAGGAGACTCATAGGGACTTTCATTTTACTTATAATTACTATTGGATGCACACATAAGGACTGATCATCCAGTGCTCTGAGCCCTCATGGTGTTTTAGACATTTAGGAGAGAAACCAAGACATAAGAGTGAGGGATGACCAGTCTCTGTCACAAACAGCACACTTAGATCCATCACATAAATCCTTAGTCCTTCTGTGAAAAAAGCCCTTTCTGAGACGGTTAGCTTGTAAGTCAACCACTGAATTGCTCCCCTTCCCACTTTTGTCAGCTTTACCTTCACTTGAATTCACCTTGTAGAATGTGCAAGAAAAGTCTTGTTATATATGTCAGGCTGCTAAGAGGAAATCTTGAGGGACCTCATATATTTCTGAGATATCACCCAAGTTTAGGTTAGGAAATTCTCTCTTTAGTTTTCCTATATTTGTACTCTCAGGGCGAATATTGTGCAGAGGCCATTAACAGACAACATTTCTTGTCACACAGTATAGACCAGAAGAGAAATAAGTGGCCATGGCTGGTTGGCTTAGTGGTAGAGCGTCGGCCTGGCGTGCGGGAGTCCCGGGTTTGATTCCTGGCCAGGGCACACAGGAGAAGCGCCCATCTGCTTCTCCACCCCTCCTCCTCTCCTTCTTCTCTGTCTTGCTCTTCCCCTCCCGCAGCCGAGGCTCCATTGGAGCAAAAGATGGCCCGGGCGCTGGGGATGGCTCCTCGGCCTCTGCCTCAGGTGATAGAATGGCTCTGGTCACAACAGAGCATCGCCCCCTGGTGGGCGTGCTGGGTGGATCCCGGTCGGGCGCATGCAGGAGCCTGTCTGACTGCCTTCCCATTTCCAGCTTCAGAAAAATACAAAAAAAAAAAAAAAAAAGAAATTAAAATGCACAGTAAAGATTAAGACTTTATCCCTCTCCTTGGGGAGTCGGTGCTAGCATGTTTTCCCACTGCTTCTCTGTTACTGCTAGTGTGTTTTATGGTTCCTTTTTTCCCCCTATTTCAAATATATAGTTTCCAATTTAAATCCAGAATCTTTCTCAGTCTCAACTTTGAATGTCTTTACATTGTTCCCTAACAATGATCCCAGCAGCCTCCTCCAAGTGTGTATCAAGGGCAGGGCAGTGAAGCTTGCTAGAGGCAGGCATGCAGTTTGAACTAGGAACAGAAAATCCAGGGCCGTGAAGATTTATATTAAACTAATTAGAATATATTTAAAAACCTCCACAAAACTAAACTAATTTAAAGACAATGCCAGAAACAGGTAGTTTTCTCCCTACACCAATTAATGGAAATAAAATTAACATTTATTTCAACAAAAATCTGACAGGAAACAAAAGTTACCTATTAGTGGGACTATTTTTTTTTAAAGACTAATGCACATCCAGAAGGAGTTAAAAAAATTTTTAAGGTCCTCTTCAGGAAAGTCAAAGATGGAGGCCAATGAGATAGATTTCTATTATGAGAATGTAGACATAGAGGGGCCCATATAATGGAATATAGACATAGGGACCATTGTTGCTGGGTGAGGGTTAAAGGTTATATGGTAAGGCTAGCTAATTCTGGAAACCCATATCTGAAAGTGGCGGGGCCACCCTTTTCAAATGGTATATAAAACATGAAAAAAGATGCCCAATCCTTCCAACGTACCCCTATATTCTTTTTTAGATAGGAAATCAAGGCTCAATACCACAAAATATTCCTCTGGAATTCATCCTTAAGAATTGAAATAAATTTGACCCCAAACCCTAAAAAATATATATATTTTGTAACACAGCATGGCCTCAATATAAATAGAAGAAAATGGGGAGGTTTGGCTTAAAAGTAGTAGTTTAAATTATAGGCTGGGGCTTCGTTCCTGGGACTCAGGACCCTCCCCTCTCCACTAAACTCAGTTCTCATCATGCGAG
This sequence comes from Saccopteryx leptura, assembly GCF_036850995.1. NCBI lineage: Eukaryota > Metazoa > Chordata > Mammalia > Chiroptera > Emballonuridae > Saccopteryx > Saccopteryx leptura. Next base: position 546,774 of record NW_027095700.1, read on the forward strand.
TCTCTCTCAGCTGCCATTCACTCCGGGGAGCTGGGCAGCCTTCTCCGAGTTTCCGCTTTTCCTACCAGTCTCAGTGTGGCTTCCTCAGTGTTCCATGGTTGAAGAGTCCTCTTAGTTTAGTCCAAAGTTGGTTTTTCCAGATGATGGTTCTTAAAATTAGTTTGTAATCCACTTTGGTTCTGGGAGGTGGAAGTTGGTACGTCCGCCTACCCCATCACCATCTTGTCTTCCTCTAAATTATAACACTATCTTGCAACTTGATCTATTTTGTAAGAGTCAAGAAAATTGGGCGAAGGTATAAGACATGTATAAGCCTTTATGGCACTAAAAAAATCTAGATTTTATAAAAATTGTGAAATAGATCTTGCCCTTTTAGCAATTATGAATAAAAAAGAACCTAATCCTAAAGATATAGAAAAAATCACATGGCCCCATCTATTATGCCTTAGAAGCTGGCAGCCCCCTTAGCCCTAAAGCAGCACATATTAAGTCTGTGACCTTGGGGATGATAGGGCACCTAATCCTAAAAATGAATATAGAATAGTACTCTCTCAGTTGTTTTCCCAGTGGGGAGCCCTGAGATCATTTAGGATAGTAAGAGTCCAGGATTCTTTCACAATATAGGACTTAATAAACATTAAAAACACACTAGGTAACTTCACAAATAATCCCAATACATTTATATATAAATGGAGAAAAATTACCCTAACCTTTGATCTGTCCTGGGAGGATATTAATCTAGTCCTCCAGGATGCTTTAACAACTTCTGAAGGTGAAAGAATTACAGGGGAAACAATAGCTTATGTGAACGAATTACACATGCAAAATAATACCGACTGGGAATTGAGGCAATACCCTGTACAGACCTTCATTGGAATTATAACACAGAAGACAGAAAATGTCCAAGGAACTACATGCTTTTCTGCCTGTTGCAGGGAATGAAATATTCAAAACACAGGAATGACATCAGAGGAATGACAGTGTAAGAAATACTCATGATCTTTCCCCTTGAAATTTCAACAAATTGATCAACTCTGATGCAATGGAGGAACTGTAGCAGGGCTTACAGGTATGCCTGAAAGATCCATGCACCAAATGGACTAAAGGTGGGAAGGGTTGAAAAGGGAGTGGAAGATTAAATGCACTCATGGTCTCCTCCAGAAAGAAACCTGGAGTGACCGGGTCTTCTTTCCTGCACCTGGGGAGGAAGGAAAGCCAGAGTAACTGGGTATTTTCTGCATGGAATACTGAGAGGGAATCCTGAAGTGACTGGTTCTCCTTCTGGGAGAAGCAAAGAGATTGAGGGGCAGAGGAGGAGATACTAAATGAAAACAGTGGAAGATGAGGGTTCACAGTCACTATTCCAGTGTGGTCTGTCTGTAGCTTGCACTTGGTGCAGAGACAAAGGAATCCAGAGTGTGATGCCCCAGCCTCACTGATCCTGCCTCCCTCACTTTGCAGGTACAAAGAGTGGCAGAGACAGACCTCTCCAGAGCTCTACTAGGTAGAGTTAACTCTCCAGAGCCACTGTTCTCCACATCTGGTTCCCTGATCTGTTGTGATATAAGGAGGACCACTTGGAGGCCTAAGATCACCCACCTTTGGTAAAGCCTTAAAGTGGTAAAGCCTTCACAACATGCCCCACCCACCAACATGACTGCAGCCCTGCCAACATTATTGTAACAACATCTCATCAGAAATCAGCTCAGGAATTTACAGAACTAAAATTTTTTATACAAAAAATCCTACTGGAAGAAAACTAGCATCTTAAAGAGGAATTTTTTCTTTTGAATTTCATTTTTCTTTAAATTTTATATATTTTATTAACTTTTTTGTGGGTGTTTTGCTTTTAATTTATATTAGTTTTCACTTTTTGTTTTCTTACTGTTTTCCTTGTCACTTAAAAAAGTTTTATTGTATATTTTCAGTTTTAATTTTACTTTTTAGTTGTTTTCTTGTTAGAGTTCTTAACAATACAACTTTCAAATGCCACCAAGGAAAAAAAAGTCAAATACATTGGCTACACAAGACAGAGATCTAGTTCAAAGAGAAAATAAAAAATCTCCAGAAAAGAATTTTAATCACTTTGAAACCTAGGAGTTAAAGATAAAGAATTCAAAATTGAAGTCCTGAAAATACTTAGATGTGAGAAACACTAATATACATCTTAATGAGCTCAGAAAACAAAATGAGTATCTCAAAGAGATTTAAACTTTAAATACAGAGATAACTCAATACATTATTTGAAAAAAGAGGTAGCAAGTTTAGCTAATACAACAGGCCAGATAGGAAAGAATCAGTGACATTGAAGACAGACAACTAGAAATGCTACAGGGAAAAGGATAGAGACTTGTGAATTTTTTTAAAAAAAGGACAACTATACAAGAATTGTTTGACTCCATCAGAAAAAGCAATATAAGAATAATGGGTATATCAAAAGAAGAAGAGAGAAGAAAATAAGAGCCTATTCAAAAAAAAACGTAATTGATAAGAACTTTCCAAGCCTATGGAGTTAGAGCCTCAAACCAAGAAGCAAGCAGAGTGCTTAGTCACTTCAGCCCAGAAAGACCTACTCCAAGCCACATCATAATGAAGTTGTCAAAAATATATGACAAGAAAAGGATCCTCAAGGCACCTAGTTTATCATCAAACTTCTCAATAGAAACTCTACAAGCCAGAAGAGAGGTGACCCAAATATTCAAAGTAAAGAAAGAGAGGAACTACCAGCTAAGAATACTATATCCATCCAAGTTATCATTCAAATATGAAGGAGAAATAAAAACTTTGGCAGACAGAGAAGCTGAGGGAATTTATAACCCCAAAACCCCCACAGCAGGAAATACACAAGGGGGTTATTTGAGAAGACACAAGGAAATATACAAAACTAAAAATCTCCAACAAGGTAACAATAAAACAAAGATAATCAATGACAATAATAACATAAAAGGGGAGGGGATAAAGATCTGCAGTAACAAGATGAAAGGAGTGCAGAAGCGACTCTTGTACATATGAACACATTTTTTTTAATAATCTAATGGTAACCACCACCAAAAATGCCACTACTGAAACACACAGGTTAAAAAAAAGAAACAACACGGAAAGAATATGAAATACCAACAAACAAAAATGACTGACAGAAACAGAAAAGAGAAGAACCAAACAAAACATAGATATACCAAATAACAAAACATTATATGGCTATGGAAAATCCTCAGGCATCAATAATTACCCTACATGTAAATGGATTGAACTTACCAATAAAGAGGCATAGAGTAGCATTTTGGATCAAAAAGCAATACCCAAGCATATGCTACCTCTAAGAGACACATCTAAGCTGCAAGGATAAAAGTAGACTCAAAGTAAAAAGTTGAAAAACAATTATCCGAGCAAATAATGTCCAGAAAAAAGGGGGTGTAGCCATACTAATATCTGACAATGCTGACTTCAAAACAACAAAGATAACCAGAGACCAAGATGGACACTTCATAATGATGAAGGGGACATTGTATCAAGGAAGACATAACACTTCTTCATATATAAGCACTGAGCCAGGAAGCACTAAAATATATCAGACATTTACTAACTAAACTCAAAATAGAAATAGATGAAAACACAATCATACTTGGAGAGCTGAACGCACCATTGATGGCTTTACATAGTCATTCAAACAGAGAATTAATTCAGAAATATTGGCCTTAAATGACACACTAGACCAAGTGAAAATAATAGATATTTATAGGACATTTTATCCCAGAACATCAGATCATTTTTTTTTCCAGTATGCATGGAACATTTTCAGGATAGACCATATATTGAACCACAAAACTAATCTCAACAACTTTTGGAGTATTGAAATTATACCAAGCATATATTCTGACCATAAGGGTTTGAAATTATAATTCACTGCAAAATGGAAATGAAGAAACCCACAAAATGTGGCAAGTAAACAACATACTTGTAAAAAATAATTGGATCAAAGAAATAAAAGCAGAGGACCAAATATATATATACAGACAAAAATAACAATACAACATCAATAAATTTTGGATGCAGTGAAGGCAGTAATAGAGAAATTTATATTATTACAGGCTCATCTCAAGAAACAGGAGATTCCATGCAAATAATCTAGCATCACATCTTAAGAACTAGAAAAAAGAAGAGCAAAGGCAACCAGGAGCTAGCAAAAGAAAGGAAATAGTAAAAATTAGAGTACAACTAAATGAAATAGAGATCAAAAAGCTATAGAAAAATTTAGCCCTGGCCGTTTGGCTCAGCGGTAGAGCGTCAGCCTGGCGTGCAGGAGTCCCGGGTTCGATTCACGGCCTGGGCACACAGGAGAGGCGCCCATCTGCTTCTCCACCCCTCCCCCTCTCCTTCCTCTCTGTCTCTCTCTTCCCTCCCGCAGCAAGGCTCCATTGGAACAAGGATGGCCCGGGCGCTGGGGATAGCTCTGTGGCCTCTGCCTCAGGCGCTAGAATGGCTCTGGACGCAACAGAGCGACGCCCCAGAGGGGCAAAGCATCGCCCCCTGGTGGGCATGCCGGGTGGATCCCGGTCAGGCGCATGCGGGAGTCTGACTGCCTCCCAGTTTCCAGCTTCAGAAAAATGAAAATAAATAAATAAATAAAAATAAAAAGCTATAGAAAAATTCAAACAACAAAGTGTTGGTTCTTTGAAAAGATCAATAAAATTGTCAATTTTCTGTCTAGACTCACTAAGGGAAAAGAAAGATTCATATAAACAAAATCTAAAATGAAATATTAAAAATGACCACAGGCATTATAGATATAAAACGGATTATAGTAGAATACTATGAAAAACTATATGCCACCAAATACAACTGAGCCATGAAGTAATGAAAAACCTAAATAGGCCCATAAGGGAGAAAATAGAAACAACTACCAAAAACCTCCTTGAAAATAAGAGTCCAGAACCAGATGGTTAAACTAGTGAATTCTACCTAACATTCAAGAAAAATTTGGTACTTCTCCTTCCCAAAGTCTTCCAAAATAGAAGAAGAAGAAGCAATACTCTTTAACACATTTTATGAGGCCAACATAACCCTCATACCAAAACCTGGCAAGGACAACACACAACACACAAAACTACAGGCTAATTATTTTTAATGAATACAAATGCAAAAAAATGAAAACAAAACCCTAAACAGAATACTAACAAATCAAATACAACAACACCTTAAAAAAATAATATATCACTCTCAAGTGGGATTTATCCCAGGAGCATAACATTGATTAAAAATACAGAATTTGATCAAAGTCAACAAAACAACAAAATCAAATGATCATATTAGTATATGCAGAAAAGGCATTTGATAAGATACATCTTTTGAAGTTTAAAATACTCAGTAGTCCTGGCCGGTTGGCTCAGCGGTAGAGCATCGGCCTGGCGTGCGGGGGATCCGGGCTCGATTCCTGGCCAGGGCACACAGGAGAAGCGCCCATTTGCTTCTCCACCCCCCCCTTCCTCTCTGTCTCTCTCTTCCCCTCCCGCAGCCAAGGCTTCATTGGAGCAAAGATGGCCCGGGCGCTGGGGATGGCTCCTTGGCCTCTGCCCCAGGTGCTAGAGTGGCTCTGGTCACGGCAGAGCGACGCCCCGGAGGGGCAGAGCGCCGGGTGGATCCCGGTCAGGCACATGCGGGAGTCTGTCTGACTGTCTCTCCTCGTTTCCAGTTTCAGAAAAATTAAAAATTAAAAAAAGAAAAAAGAAAAAAATAGTTAAGTCGGTATAGAAGGAAAGTACCTCAAAATAATAAAAGCCATATATAACAAAACATTAGCTAGTATCATACTAAATGGTGGGGGGAAAAAAGAGGCTATTTCTCTAAAAATCAAGAACAAGACAAAGCTGTTCACTCTCAACTCTATTCAACCTACCTAGTTCTGAAAATTTTAGCCAGAGCAATTAGGCAAGAGAACGAAGTAAAATACATCCATATTGAGAAAGAAGTAGAACTATCACATTTTACAGATGACATTACCTTTATATATTGTAGAAAATCCCAAAGACTCTGTCAAAATACTATTAGAAACAATCAACTAATACAGTAAACAGTAAAGTTGCAGGATACAAAATTAATATACATACTAAAGTCTATTGCTTTTCTGTACACTAGCAATAAAACTTAGAAAAATGAACTAAAAATATTCCTTTTACAATTGCAACAACAAAAATAAAATATCTAGTTTGTGACCTGTGGTGGTGCAGTGAATAAAAGCATCAACCTAGAATACTGAGGTTGCCAGTTCAAAACCCTGGGCTTGCCTGGTCAAGGCACATAGGGGAGTTGATGGTTTCTGCTCCTCCCCCTTCTCTTTCTCTCTCTCTCTCTCTCTCTCTCTCTCGTCTCTCCTCTCTCTCTAAAAATGAATGAATAAAATCTAAAAAAAATACCCATTATTAAACTTAACTAAGGATGTGAAGGGCCTACATAATGAAAGCTACTAAGCATTATTCAAAGAAATTGAAAAAGACAATGAAATGGAAAACATTTCATGTTCATGGATTGAAAGAAGCAAGACCGGTTGGCTCAGCGGTAGAGCGTCGGCCTGGCGTGCGGGGGACCCGGGTTCGATTCCCGGCCAGGGCACATAGGAGAAGCGCCCATTTGCTTCTCCACCCCCATCCCCTCCTTCCTCTCTGTCTCTCTCTTCCCCTCCTGCAGCCAAGGCTTCATTGGAGCAAAGATGGCCCGGGCGCTGGGGATGGCTCCTTGGCCTCTGCCCCAGGCTCTAGAGTGGCTCTGGTCGCCCCCTGGTGGGCAGAGCTTCGCCCCTGGTGGGCGTGCCGGGTGGATCCCGGTCGGGCACATGCGGGAGTCTCTCCCCATTTCCAGCTTCAGAAAAATACAAAAGAAAAAAAAGAAAGAAAGCAGCAAGATAGTTAAAATTGCCATATTACCCAAAGCCATGTATAAATTTAATGCAATCACCATCAAAATCCCAATGTCATTTTTTAAAGAGATAGAACAAAATATCACCAGGTTTATAGGAAATTATAGAAAACCTTGAAGAGATAAAGCAATCCTGAGGGAAAATAATGAAGCCTGTGGTATCACACTATCTGACTTCAAGTTTTACTAATGTGCCACAATAAATCAAAACAGCATGTGTTAGAGAAAAAATAGACACACAGACCAATGAAAAGAATCAGCTCAAAAATAAAACTACATATGTATGGACAATTAATCTTCAACAAAGGAACCAAAAACATACAATGGAGGTAAGATATCATCTTCAATAAATGGTGCTGGGAAAATTGGAAAGCCATATACAAAAGAATGAAACGACTAGTTTGTCCCCCTGCACAAAAAATAATTTAAAATGGGTTAAAGACATAAATATAAGATCTGAAACAATAAATAACATAGAAGAAAACATAGGTACTAAACTCATAGACCTTGTTTAGAGAGAACAATTTATGAATTTGGCTCCAAAGGCAAAGGAAGTAAAGGCAAAAATAAATGAATGAGTCTATATTAAACTAAAAAGCTTCTGTATAGCAAAAGAAACTGACAAAACAAATAGGAAGCCAACTAAATGGATGTTGCTATTTTCAAACAATAGCTTTGTTAAGGGGTTAATATTGAAAGTATATAAAAAAACTCACAAAACTCAGCAACAAACAAGCAAACAATTTAATTAAAAAATGGGGAGATACCTGGGTAGTCACTTCTCTCAAGAACACATACAAATAGCCAATAGATATGTGAAAGGATGCTCATCTTCAAAAGATGCTCCTCTAATAATTTCTTTTATTAGAGGAATGTAAATCAAAAGTACAAACAGATGCTACCAGTTAGCTTGGTTATTATCAACAAGACAAATAATAACAAGTGTTGGAGAGGCTGTGAAGAAGAAGAATTTTTTACTTACTGCTTCTGGAAATGCAACCTTGTAGAGGCCTGAAATGGGGACATAGAATAGGGACACAGTTCAGTGCCCTGAGGCAAAAGACTCAGTGGTGCCACAGACAAAAGTACTGCATACAGTACATTCTGAACACAATACATGATAGAGATAGAATGAGCAATTCTGGTTAATCAGTAGACTGTGTAGATATCTCAAAATTGAGTTACTTCCCTTGTCTTTTTGTCCACTCTAAGATAAGAAGTTTCCCTTCCTGACTTTCTCATTCTTGTCTCTGCTTCTATTTGAGTGTATCAATAAATATCTGTAGGGACTGGTGGTCAGGTTGTTCTCATAAAACCTTTATAGGGGTTGTAAGGTAATTTCCTCTTGGTCCGTTGGTGCACTCCATCTGGTCTTTGAGTAGTTTTTTTAATTATTATTCTTTATTTAGAAAATTAAATTAAATTTAATAGGGTGACATTGGTCAACAGGGTACACAGAGTTTGGGCAAATGTCTCTACATCATTTGGAAGTCAATTATGTTGTATACCCATCATCCAAAGTCAAATCATCCTTTGTCACCTTATAGTTGTATTGTGTTTTTTTTTTTAATTTTCTTTAATAATACTTTGTAGTTTTCAGTATATAGGTTCTTTACATTCTTTGTTATATCTATTCCTAGGTATTTTATTTTTTGTTACAACCGTAAAAGGAATTATTATTTTTTAGTTCATTTTCCAAAGTTTCATGTTGGCATATATAAAGCAATGAACTTCTGTATATTAAATTTGTATCCTGTGACCTTACTGTATTGGTTTATTATTTCTAATAGTCTTTCTGTGAATTCTTTGGTGTTTTCTATATACATGATTATGTCATCTGCAAAAAGTGAACCTTTACTTCTTCTTTTCGAAATAAATGTCTTTTATTTCTTTCTTTTTTCTGATTGCTCTGGATAGAATTTTTAGTACTATGTTGAATAGGAGTGGAGAGAGTGGGCAACCTTGTCTTGTTCCTGATTTTAGAGGAAAAGCTTTCAGTTTCTTACCTTTTGGTATGATGTTAACTGATGATTTGACATATATGGACTTTATTATGTTGAGGTAATTTCATTTGATATCTATTTTATTGAGTGTTTTAAACATAAAAGGATATTGTATCTTATCTAATGCCTTCTCTGAATCTATTGATAAGATCATATGGTTTTTGTTCTTTATTTTGTTGATATGGTATAGTAAGTTAATTGTTTTACATATGTTGAACCATCCTTTTGCTTCTGGAATGAATCCCACTTGATCATGATGTATTATTTTTGTAATATGTTGTATTCAATTTGCTAGTATTTTGTTTAGGATTTTTGCATCTGTATTGATTAGAGATATTGATCTGTAGTTTTGTTTTTTTGTATTGTTCTTGCCAGGTTTTGATATGAGAGTTATATTGGCTTTATAAAATGTCTTTGAAAATATTGTTTCTTCTTCAGTCATTTGGAAGACTTTGAGAAGAATAGAGACCAAATCTTTGACCTGTGGTGGCACAGTGGATAAAAGTTTGACCTGGATAGCTGAGGTCACCAGTTCAAAATCCTGGACTTGCCCTGTCAAAGCATATATGGGAGTTGATGCTTCCTGCTCCTTCACTTCTCTTTCTCCCTCTCTCTTCTCTAAAATAAATAAATAAATAAATAAATAAATTTTAAAAAGTTCAGAATTTCTAGCTAAGGTAATTAATGAAGGTAGCTACACTAAACAACAGATTAAATAAAAAGAAACCAAATCTTCTATGAATGTTTGGTAGAATTCACTAGTGTACCTGCCTAGTCCTGGATTTTAGTTTTTGGGAAGGTTTTTGATAGTTGTTTCTATTTTCTCTCTGCTTATGAGTCTATTCAGGCTTTCCACTTCTTTGTGGAAAGAAGAAAAAGATTGTTTAGTTCTAGAAACTTATCTATTTTTTGTAGATTGTTGAATTTGGTGGCATATACTTTTTATAGTATTCTACAATGATCTTTTGTATATCTATGATATCTGTGGTGATTTCTCCTCTTTTATTTCAGATTTTATTGATATGAGTTCTTCCTCTTTTTCCTTTAGTAAGTCTTTCCAGGGGTTTGTCAATTTTAGATCTTTTTGAAGAAACAAATCTTCACTGTATTATTATTTTTCTATAGTTTTTCTGTTCTCTATTTATTTTGACTCTAATTTTATTATCTTCTTTCTTCTGCTGGTTTTGGATTGCCTTTGTTCTTTTTATTCTAATTCCTTAAGATGTAGTGTTAAGTTATTTACTTGGGCTCTCTCTTGGGTTTTGTTTTGTTTTTTTTTTTGTATTTTTCTGAAGCTGGAAACGGGGAGAGACAGTCAGACAGACTCCTGCATGCGCCCGACTGGGATCCACCTGGCACACCCACCAGGGGCGACGCTCTGCCCACCAGGGGGCGATGCTCTGCCCCTCCGGGGCATCGCTCTGCCGCAACCAGAGCCACTCTAGCGCCTGGGGCAGAGGCCAAGGAGCCATCCCCAGTGCCCAGGCCATCTTTGCTCCAATGGAGCCTTGGCTGCAGGAGGGGAAGAAGAGAGGGACAGAGAGGAAGGAGGGGGAGGGGGGTAGAGAAGCGAATGGGCGCTTCTCCTATGTGCCCTGGCTGGGAATCGAACCCTGGTCCCCCACACGCCAGGCCGATGCTCTACCGCTGAGCCAATTGGCCAGGGCTCTCTCTTGGTTTTTGATATAAACCTATAATGGTATGAACTTTCCTCTTATTTCTGCTTTTGCTTCATCCCAGAGATTCTGATATGTCATGTTATTATTTTCATTTGTCTATATATATTTCTGATCTCTGATTTTATTTCTTCTTTGACCAAACATTTTTTAAAAGTATGTTGTTTAATTTCCACATTTTTGTGGGTTTTTTACTTCTTTCTTGCCATTGAATTCTAATTTCAAAGCCTTATGGACAGAGACTATACTTGGTATAATTTCAATTTCTCTGAATTTGTTGATGGTAATTTTTGGCCCAAGATATTGTCTATTTTTGATAATGTTTTATGTACACTAGAGAAAAATGTATACTCTGACATTCTGAAATAAAATGTCTTGTAGATGTTTATTATGTCCATTTGTTCTAGTGTTTCATTTAAGACCAATACTTCTTCATTGATTTTCTGTTTGGATGAATGATCTAGAACCATCAATGGTGTATTAAGATCTCCAAATATGATTGTATTTTGTTAGTGTATTTTTAGATCAGTTAGTAGATGTGTTATATATTTTCTTGCTCCCTGGTTTGGTGCATACATATTAGAAGTGTTACATCTTCTTGATACAATGTCTCTTTTATCATTATGAAATGATCATATTTGTCTCTGATTACCTTTGTTGCCTTGTAGTCAGCATTATCAGATATAAGTATGGCTACATCAGCTTTTCTTTGGATATTATCTGCTTTGAGAATTGTTTTTCAACCTTTCACTTTCTATTTTCATCCTTGTAGCTTAGATGTTTCTCTTCAAGGCAGCATAAGGTTGTGTTTTACACAGATCTAGTCTGCTACTCTGTGCCTCTTTATTGGTGAGTTCAATCTATTTATATTTAGTGTAATTATTGACACTTTAGGATTTCCTATTGCCAGTTTATATTAAGTGGTACCTTGAGATATAAACAGACCAACATACAAAATTTTAAGATATGAGCTGTGACCCGGTTTGTATTTTTGTTCAAGATTCGAGCAAAATTCTGAGATACGAATCGTGATTTGGAAAGCTGCCGCAGTTTTAGTTTTGTTTAAAGTAAAGAAAACGCAATTTTAGTTTACATTTAGTGTTAAGAAAGTGCAGCTTTAGTTTATGTGTCTACAGTGCCTGCATCCCTTTCTCCCTCCCTCCTCCTCTGCCATTAGGTGCACTCATCTATCTCCAAGGTAAGAATACAGCAAAATGGTACTTTGAGATACGAGTTTAATTCATTCTGTAACCAAGCTCATAAGTCAGTCAACTTGTATATCAAACACATTTCTCCCATTTAAAATAACTGAAATAGATTTAATTTGTTCCAGCCTTGTGAAACATCCCCAAACCATCCTAAATTATGAAAAAATACATTTTTTTGTTTCTTTCTTTGTTTTGGTATTTTTCCAAAGCTGGAAATGGGGAGAGACAGTCAGACAGACTCCCGCATGCGCCCAACCAGGATCCACCCAGCACGCCCACTGGGAGCGAAGCTCTGCCCACCAGGGGGCGATGCTCTGCCCCTCCGGGATGTCGCTCTGTCACGACCAGAGCCACTCTAGCACCTGGGGCAGAGGCCAAGGAGCCATCCCCAGCGCCCGGGCCATCTTTGCTCCAATGGAGCCTCGCTGCGGGAGGGGAAGAGAGAGACAGAGAGGAAGGAGAGGGGGAGGGGTGGAGAAGCAGATGGGCGCTTCTCCTGTGTGCCCTGGCCGGGACCCCTTGCATGCCAGGCCGACGCTCTACCACTGAGCCAACCGGCCAGGGCCAAAAATACATGTTTTTAATTAAGAAACACACATGTATACTTTACCAATGCATAATAAAATATATGAAATAAAACAAAAAAGTGTTATTTAGTACTGTGTTCTTCCCTTGGAGACAGATGAGTGCAGCTAATGGAGGGGGGGAGGGAGGGAGGAAGGGATGCAGGCATTGTAGACACGTAAACTAAAACTGCACTTTCTTAACACTAAATGTAAACTAAAACTGCATTTTCTTTACTTTTAAAAAAACTAAGACTTCACTTTCTTTACTTAAAATAAAACCACAAAATCTTAATTGTAAAATAATGCACTTTCTTAACTTTAAACTTAACCTAAGCTTAACATTATGTATTTTTCATTTAATCATTTCGTTTTTGCCTTTTTGGCTGCACTTTTGGCACTTTCACTTGCAGGGCTTTTGAATAAAAATCTATCCAAAGAGTTTTGCCTTTTCCTGCCTTTTAAAATGTTACAGAAATTCCCTGGCCGGTTGGTTCAATGGTGGAGCGTCGGCCTGGCGTGCAGAGGTCCTAGGTTTGATTCCCGGCCAGGGCACACAGGAGAGAGGCACCCATCTGCTTATCCACCCCTCCCTTCTCCTTCCTCTCTGTCTCTCTCTTCCCCTCCCGCAGCCGAGGCTCCATTGGAGCAAAGATGGCCCGGGCGCTGGGGATGGCTCCTTGGTCTCTGCCCCAGGCACTGGAGTGGCTCTGGTCACAACGGGGCGACGCCCCGGAGGGGCAGAGCATCGCCCCCTCGTGGGTGTGCCGGGTGGATCCCGGTAGGGTGCATACAGGAGTCTGTCTGGCTGTCTCTCCCCGTTTCCAGCTTCAGAAAAATACAAAAAAATTAAAAAAAATAACATGTTATAGAAATGTAACAAACAAGTGTCATTAAAGTGCTGAAGCACCACCAGTTGAAACATTTTCTGGGTGTTTCTTTTTAATGAAACTTGAAAGCTTCTCCCACATTGCCAGCATGTCTTTAATTTCACTTGTAGAAATCACTTCCTCAGACTCTACCTCCTCCTCACTACTAATCTCTTGCAGAAGCTCTGTATGTTGCATCATCTGTAACTCCTTCAACTCCTCAGTTGAGAGTTTCTCCTCACATTCTTCCACAAACTTGTTTACATCACCCTCATCTACCAGGGACCCATCTACTACCGAAGAACACAATCTCCTCCAACACTTCTACCTCGGTCTCAGTCTCTGGTTAGAATCCTTCGAAGTCCCAGTCTGCAACAACATCAGGCCATAACTTTTTCCATGCTGAGTTCAAGGTTCTTCTTGTAACCTCTTGCCATGCCAAGTCAATAATGCGTAAACATATCATGATGTTGTAGTGATCTTTCCAAAACTCTCAAAGGGTTAGAATTGTATACTCAGTCACCTCAACGGCGAAACAACTGCTTTGTATAAAGCTTTTTAATGTTGGAAATGACCTGCTGATCCATAGGTTGCAAGATTGAAGTTGTGTTGGGTGGGAGGTAGAGGACTTTCACAAATTTGAACTCATCGAGAATGTCATCTTCAAGACCAGGTGGGTGGGCTGGAGCATTTTCAAGGATTAGTAATGCTTTCATTGGGAGTTTATTTTCTTGAAGATATTTCTTCACTGCAGGACCAAAGACGAGATTTACCCATTCAAGAAAAACTGCCACATAACACATGCATTGGACCGCCACATAACCTGCAGTTTTTCTTTAAGAATCTTGTGAGTCTTAAAGGCTCGAGGATTTTCGGAATGATACACTAGCAGTGGCTTTACTTTACAGTCACCGCTAGCATTTGCACACAATGCAAGGGTCAGACAGTCCTTCATGGGTTTATGGCCTGGCAGCTTCTTCTCCTCAGCAGTGATGAAAGTCCTCCAGGGCATTTTTTTCCAAAACAATCCTGTTTCTTCACAGTTGAATACTTGTTGGGGGATGTAGCCTCCCTTTGCAATAAGTGCAGCAAAACATGTGATGTACTCCTCAGCTGCCTTAACGTCAGCACTCGCAGCTTCACCATGCCTCACCACCGAGTGGATGCCAGATCTCTTCTTGAAATTTTCAAACCAGCCATGACTTGCCTTAAACGTATTTTCTGCTTCCTCTTTTGAAGTTGATGGTTCTTCCTTCTTCAAGTCACTGTAAATAACATGTGCCTTTTCACATATTACAGTCTCCATCACTGTATCTCCTGCCAGCTCTTTCTCTTTCACCTACACCAGCAGAAGCTTCTTCATTTCTTCATGAATATTTGTCCTTAATTGGGACAGAATTGTAGTTCCTTTTGCTGGATTTGCACTTTTGATGGCATCTTTTTGTTTAAGGATGGTACGAATTGTAGATGTATTGTGGTTGTACAGCCTTGCCAGTTCAATCACTCGTACACCACGCTCATGTTTTTCTATTATTTCTTGCTTTATTTCTATCGACATCATTCTCTTCTTCTTCTCAGCACTGTCCTTTACACTCATTTTTTTGACCCCATGATAGCACACAAAAAACGTTAGTAAAAAATGCAAAAATGATGCAAGAACCAGTACAGCACATGAGATTTGACTTGATTCTGATGCTGGTGTTGTGCTGCTGATACTGGACCCCTGCACCAACACGACAACTAGCGGCAGCTTCCTGAATCACGACTCCTATCTCGGAATTTAGCTCAGATCTCAAACAAAAATACAGACTGAGTTGCAGCTCGTATCTTAAAATTTTATGTTGGTCTGCTCGTATATCAAGGTACCACTGAACTAAATAACAATTTTTTCTTTTATTTCATATATTTTGTTATGCATTGGTAAAGTATACATGTGTTTCTTAATTAAAAACATGTCTTTTTTCATAATTTAGGATGGTTTGGGGATGTTTCGCAGGGCTGGAACAGATTAAATCTATTTCAGTTATTTTAAATGAAGAAAATTTGTTTGATATACGAGTTGACTGACTTACGAGCTCAGTTACAGAACAAATTAAACTCGTATCTCAAGGTACCACTGTATCTTTCTGATAGCTCTGTTCCTTGTTTGATTCTTCTCGTTTGTTTTTCTGTCATTTATTTTTGTTTGGTGGTGTTTCATACTTTTTCTCTGTTTCTTCTTTTTTTTAAGCTATGTGTTTCAGTAGTGGCATTTTACGGGGTGATTATCATTAGGGTATTAAAAAAAAAACTATCATATGGACTCTCTAGTCCATTATCTCATGAGTACTTCTGCAATCCATTATTCTTTGTTGCTGCTGATCTTTGTCCTCTCTCTTTTTATGTTATTTTTGTCACAGATTAGTCTTGTTTTTATTGTGACCTTTTGGAGATTTTACTTGTAGTTTTCTTTTATTTTGTTCTTTGTATCTGGTCAGATAATCCCCATTGTATTTCCTGTAGTGGGGGTTTTCTGGTCATAAATTTCCTCAGCTTCTCTATTTCTGTAAATGTTTTTATTTCATTTTTATATTTGAAGTATAGCTTTGATGGATACAGTATTCTTGCTCTTAGCTCCTGTCTTTTAGTACTTTAAATGTTGGGGTCCACTTTATTCTGGGTTGTAGAGTTTCTGTTGAGAAATGTGATGATAATCTAAGGAGATTATATGTTATATTTTTCTTTTCCCTAGCTGCCTTGAGGATTCTTCCTTTGTCATTGATTTGTGACAATTTCATTATGATGTGCATTTTAGTAGGTATTTTTAGTTTGAAGTAACTTGGTGTTCTTTTGCTTCTTGAATTTGAGCCTCTCACTTTTTCCATAATCTTGGGAGGTTCTCATTGATTATTTGTTTAAATATGTCCCCCATTCCTTTTTTCCTTTCTTCTTCTTCTTCTTCAGATATATCTATTATTCTTATTTGGCTCTTTCTGATGGAGTCAAATAATTTTTGTAGAGCTTTCTCATTTTTAATTTTTTGTGAGTGTCTCTCTTTTTCTCTCTGTAGTACCTCTAAATGCTGTCTTCAATGTCTCTTATTCTTTCCTCTATCTGGCCCATTCTATTAGCTAAGCTTGCTACTTCATTTTTTAGTTCATGTATTGAGTTCTTTATCTCTGTTTGGTTCTTTTTTATAGTTTTAAGTTCCTTGGTGAATTACTTTATTTGTTCATTAATTTGTTTTTTATGAGCTCACAAATTGCCTTTTAAGTATTTTCTTGTATTTTACTGATTCTTTTTAGAACTTTAATTTTGAATTTTCTGTCATTTACTTCCAAGGTTTTCATATAATTGAGGTTTCTTTTCTGGAGATTTTTCATAATTTACCTGAGCTATGTCTGTGTCTTATGTATACAAGATACTTGATTTCTTTTTTTTAATGGAATTTGAGAGTGGTATTATTAAAAATAATAATGAGATAACTAAAAATCAAAATCAAAATTGAAAAAAAAACAGTGAAAGTCTTATAAATAATGGCAGCAGAACAAAAACTACAGAGAATAAGGAGCAGGAACTGAGGATAAATGAAAGAAGAATGAAAAAGTGAAATAAAAAAGAAACAAACCACCTCAAAAAAGTGAGTTCAAAATATAATAATTTGAAGAAAAATGATGTTCATATGGGAGAAAATAAATAAATAAAGAAGAGGAAAGAGAGCAATAAAGAACAAGAGATAAAGTGTCAGAAATAAAACTGTCACAATAAACAATAAAAAATATAAAAACAGGATAATACAATTCAAAAAGGGTAAGAGACATTTTAATGATGTTTATTCTTCCTAACCATGAGCATGGTATATACTTCCACTTGTATCTTCCTTGATTTCTTTTATCAATGTCTTATAATTTTCTGAGTATGAGTCTTTAGTCTCTTTGGTTAAATGTACTTCTACATACTTTATTTTTTTGGTTGTAATAATGAAGGGGATTGTTTCCTTAATTTCTCTTTTTGACTATTCATTGTTGGTGTATAAAAATGCCTCTGATTTCTGAGTATTAATTTTATATCCTGCCACTTTGCTGAATTCATTTATCAATGAATTGATAAATGTCCAATAGTTTTTTTACTAATACTTTAGGATTTTCTATATACAATATCATATCATCTGCAAATAATGATAGCTTTACTTCTTCTCTTCCAACTTGAATGCCTTTTATTTCTTCTTCTTGTCTGATGCTCTGGCTAGGACTTCCAGGACTATGTTGAATAAGAGTGGTGAAAGAGGGCACCCTTGCCTTGTTCCTGATCTTAAGGGTATTGCTTTTAATTTTTGCCCATTGAGTATGATGTTGGCTGTGGGTTTGTCATAGATGGCTTTTATCAAGTTGAAGTATGTTCCCATATTCCCACTTTGTTGAGAGTTTTGATCATGAATGGGTGTTGGATTTTATCAAATGCTTTTTCTGCTTCTATTGAAATTATCATGTGGTTCACAATAGCGAAGATCTGGAAACAGCCCAAGTGTCCATCAGAGGACGAGTGGATTAAAAAGCTTTGGTACATATATACTATGGAATACTACTCAGCCATAAGAAATGATGACATCAGATCATTTACAATAACATGGATGGATCTTGATAACATTATACAGAGTGAAATAAGTAAATCAGAAAAAACTAAGAACTATATGAACCCATGCATAGATGGGACATAAAAATGAGACTCAGAGACATGGACAAGAATGTGATGGTAACAAGGAGTGGGGTGGAGGGGGAGGGAGTGGGGGAGGAAAGAGAGGGAGGGGTGGGGGGAGGGGAGGGGCACAAAGAAAACCAGATTGAAGGTGACAGAAGATAATTTGACTTTGGGTGAGGGGTATGCAGCATAATCAAAGGTCAAAATAATCTGGAGGTGTTTTCTCAGAACATATGTACCCTGATTTATCAATGTCACTGCATTAAAATTAATTTTAAAAATAAATTAAAAAAAAGGGTAAGAGGAAAAAAAAGGAAAGAAGAAAAAAGGAGGAAAAGCAGGGCCATAGTCTTGTTGGTGGGAAGGACTTGTTGTTAGGGTTTTTCAATTTTGTGGCTCTAACAATGGCAGTCTCAGGTTTCCAGGTGTTTCTCCCCACCTCTCAGCAAAGCAGGGGATCCAGCGACAGGTACTATTGCTTCTCACAGGAAAGAGTGGTAGTGGGCAATCCACTACAACTGTTTGGACAACAAGGGAAGCAATGAGGGACTTGGGAAACTGGGTGAGATGCAACCTAGTCCTCCCTCTGAGTCTGCTCAAAGTGTGACCCATAGCCAGGGCAGGGGCTGTTCACTGCAAGCCAATGGTGCCAGGGTGTTCTGGTGCTCAAGCTTCAGGAGTGGAGCATGTGTGGACACAGATTGCAGAACAAGTGCACCTCCATGCCTGGCAGGCCAAACTCTGTGGGCTAAGCACAGGCAGATTGGGCATGTCCTAGTGCCCAGTGATGGATCTCCATGGCTTATTCATGCATGCATCTAGGGAGCACTGATGGCTTTGTGTGCACCCAGTGCTTATGATCCTAAGTGAAACCCAGGGATGTACGCAGAGCCTGGGAACTGGCCATGTTCCTGCTCTTGGTTATGTGCCTGCCTTAATTTAGCTCTTTTTCCTCTGCCCCCCAGTCTCTCCACTTCTCCCAGTTCCAGAACAAAACTCACACTAAAAGTGCCTTTCTCCGTTATATCAATGAGGAAAGAGAAAAACTCAGTCCTCTGGCTTTTGTCCTCTGGGAATGGATTCTACAATATCTTCAGTCCACCTTCTCACCCAATGAAAGCTTTGTCCATCTGCTTTGTGGATATTTCAGGTACACCTGCAAGCCCAGTGGGGGTCCTTCTCTGTTTATTTAAATTTGTTAAAATTTCAAAAGGAGAAATCAGGAGCATCTCTCATGCTGCCATTTCTCTGGAGACCATCACCTTGGTCTCCTTGTAGATATTGTCTCCACAATAAGTGGTGCCCTGTGTGAGGAATGATTATGAAATGACCTGAAGTTTGGTAAAGGAAAAGGACATCCAACACATCCTGCTTAGTGTGACACAGATGATGGAGGAATAGCTTCTACACATCTGTGGCAATGTCAGTAGGATTCAGGCCAGAGAATTCACTATCTTTTTCCCTTACAATTCTCAGTGCACTCCCTGCTATTATAGGAACTTTCCTTTCTCTTGGGCAGTGCAATCATAAGATTCAACTCCATGGTCTCCTCCACAATGTGGAATGTAAGGTCACTGATAGGCTGCTCACAGAGCTGCTTATTGCAGTGCTTCAACAGTGTTCTTAATATCTGAAAGAAGGGAGCCTACACATTGAAGACTGGGAGTGAATGGGGCACTGGCTCTGCAACAGATTAGGACCAGTGATTGTACAACATCTAACAACATGGAATCATTGTTGATTGGCACTATACCCAATTCGGGCAGAAATCACCAGTTCCTCCTTCCTAATGAGCCCCAACTTTTCCAGCCATCTCCCCAACCTCCAAAGGCTCCTTCTGAGCAAGAATTACCATCATCACCTTCAAACCAAACTGAAAGTATGATTGAGTGATGTTTTTGTGAGGGTTTGAAGCTTGAAAAAGATTGTTTCCCTGCATTCCCAGTAATCTTCCTACCTGGACAGTTTGTTACACATGAAAACTTGCAATTTCAAGTGTTTAAGAAATTAAGAAAAAGCATAGCTGAAAATGGATTACAGAGTACATTCACTAAAATAATTATAGAGGCTATCAAGGCAGGATATAAAATAACCCCATGGGACTGGAAAGGGTTAGTGAAAGCAGTAACCACCATTATTCAATACAGTGTCTGGCTACAAGAATACCAGGATTCAGTTCACACACAAGCTGCAAAGAATCTGATGCAGAAGCTTCTATTAGTGTTGATATGTTCATAGGAGCTGGGGCTTATGAAACTCCCCAGGCTCAGGCTTGGATGTACCATCCAGCCTTTTCTCAGGTTTTTACAGTGACTTTTAAGGCATTAGTTTGGAATTCAATACCAAGGCCCCTATGAACTCTTTTGCAAGCTTTCATCAGAGACCTAACAAACCCTATATTGATTTCATTAATTGCCTGCAAGCTGCTATTTCATGACAGGTAGATAATGAACAAGTAGCAGAGGTTCTAAGCCTACAATTGGCTTATGAGAATGCAATTGCTGATAGCCAAAGTCTTGATTCCTCTTAAGGGGCAGCACCATAATATAGCAGAAATGATTACAGTATGTCAAAATGCAGGGACAGAAATACACAAGGTAAAAGTTTCGGCTGCCACATTGTGACCACAGACATGTTTTAGTGTGGTAAAGAAAATGATTTTCAGGAAGATTGCAGCAGAGCCTAATGCCAACTGTGTAGCTTGGCTTTGTGTGTGCTCTGAGGGGCTATTTAAAACTCAGTCTGAAAATTTCTTATAATTCAGCAAAGTATTAATAGATTGTAAAAAGCCAATATGATCAATTACTATTCTTGTGTTTACGCAAATTCCCAGGCCAAATAAAAACTGGAATTAATATTGTAACTAGATTAATCTTAATTTGGCTCTTTAAAAAAACTAAGGTTAATTTTAGGGGAAAAATGTATTTCAGTAATATTCATTAACAGAGTTATGAATATCAGAAACTAGACTAGATCTTGAATTTTTCTGATTTCCTTGAGTGTTTTGGACAAAGAGTTTCTGTTATCTCTTTTGATAATATGTTTGTTTGCCAACAACAGAATCTGTTTCTGAAGGTCATGTAATATGTTCATAAAAGTTTTAATCTGGACGTCACAGAAATGGTGCCGTGAGCAGTGCGTCTGACAGATCTCCCCAAAATCACAACAAATATATCCACTAGAAACAGAAAAATTTATCCTCGGAGCATTCCGGAGTTCCACACAAACTGAAAGCGAAAGGACTGTTATCACTTGAATCTGAGAGACGAGGGTGTGGAGGAAGCTAACTACCACAGGGATGTTCATTCAAGCCGCGGAGGGAGTGCGCATGTGGTGAGTCGGCCCACACTCAGGAGCGGCGAGCAGCCACCGGCGCACGCCGGGTCCGGGTGCAGAGCAAGCACCGCTAACGTTCCCAGCGGCCCGTGCACTGCGAGTGAGAATCCCCAGCCACCAGTGCCTGGAGCACCCCATTCGCGCGCGTGCCCTACTGGCCTGCACACCCAGGGTGCCCCATTATCCTGCGCACGGTGCGCCCCAGCCGCCAGCGGCAGGGCGAGCGGGAGAGGCGCCAGGGCGGTCTTCCCTACTTGGGAGATTCTCTCCGTGGGCGGGGCACCTCACCCAGCCATTCAAGCTAACAATCAAGCGTTGGGGGAGGGGCGCGCAGGCAACCTGAAATACCTTCGGGAGCACAGCTGCGGACCCAATCACTGAAATTAGCTTAACCCATGAAATCTGTGCACCCACGGGCTCTAATTGATAAGATCTCTCTCAGTTCAGCAATCCAAGACAAGAGGTGTGATATTTCTTAGTACCTCTCGCTAAAGCGGCGGGGGCAACTTCTGATTGATAGAGCCTCCATATTCAGGGATAAACGCTAACAAGAGGGACTTGGCAGATAATAAGATCTTTACTACACTAGTCGCAAGCAGAGACTAGTGCCTCTTCTTCCCAGCCAAAACAGGCTACAAAGTGTGGAAAGCCTGGGTTGAGTGGTCCAACTGAATGCTACGTGCTGAACAGTCACCTTGACAGCAATTGACTCCCACCCCCGCCTGATTACACTGGAGGCTCTGACTGCCAGAGCCTTTCCCAAAGCCTTGCGCTGGGTGGGGATAGAGTGGGGATTTCCTAGCTCTTTGAGCCTCTTACTCCCCAGGCTGAAGCAGTAGCAGCCTTATAGCTGGATCACCAGGCTGCTAATTCAGGAAGGGGGGACTAGGAGAGAGACTCCAGGAAAGCAAACTCTCTCATCATTGGACCCTGCAAACGCCAACAAGCCTTGACTACCAGCAAGACTAAAGCCAATTATATGACATTGCCATAGAATCCCGTCAACTGCAAATCCCTACCTAAGTGTGACACAGGGGCAGAGCCTGGGGTACAGAGTCACCGACCAGGAAGAGGGAGAGAAAAGAAAAAGGAAGAAGTTAACCTCTCAAAATCAAGAAAAATCCACAGACTTTACAACTTGTTCCACTAATTTTTTTTTTTTGCTGTTGTTTGTTTCTTCTATCTTATTGCCTTTATTATTATTATTTCTATTTCCTCCACCTCGGTCCTTCTATTCTCTGCCCATCTTATGCTTCCCTTTTCTTGAACTACACTACCCATGAGTGTTACATTTTATTTCTTATCTTCATCCTCACCCTCCTTTAAGGTTATACTCCAAAACACTTAACTCTCACTCTCTCCTCTTTTGTTTTTTTTTTTTGTTCTGCTTTATTTTGTTTTTTTCTCTTCCTTTTTTTTTCTTCCTTCGTTTTTCTCTTTTTCTCATTTTTTCCTTTCTCTTCGTTTTTTCTTTTCTCGTTTTATTTTTCCTCCCATTTAATCTTCAATCACGAACAAATTAGTTAATTTGGGACTCAAGGTTTTTTTTGTGTGTGTTTTTTTCTTTTTCGCTTTTGTTTTTTTTGTTTGTTTGTTTATTTTTGTGGCATTTTGGGTACTTTTTACATTGCTTTTTAACTCACTAGCATTCCTCCCAACCCAAGGTCTCCATTGTATTTAGTCTTCGCTCCACTTAATACAACAGATTTTTACTTATTATTTTTATTTTTTTATTTATTATTCTTTTTTTTTCTTTTTCTCCTTTTTTTCTGGTTCCCTCTTATCCCTCTCATTATATCTCTTAATTGACCATCACTTACAAGCAAATCATCTTATGCTTGTCTAAGATTTTCTTCCTTTTTTTTTTTTTTTTTTTGCATTTAGTAGGTCCCTACTCCCTTTTTTTGCCCCTTGAACTCTTCACCCCAAATGAGGCCCTCCATTATAGGCAGTTTTTGTTCCATTTAGCATAATATAATTCACAGGTCATCACAATATTTCCCTGAGGAGGGGAGAGGAGGGAAAGAGAAGAAAGAAAAAAGGGGGAAATAATAAATTATTACTGTTTTTTTTGTGGGGTGTTTTACCTTTTTTTTTTCTTTTTACTCTTTATTAATTCTAATTAGTGCTATCAACAAGACCACCCTCAGATGCCAATAAGAAAGAGGAAATCGAATATTATGGATACAAAAGAAAGAGAGGTAACACAAATAGACGTGGAAAAATCTATGGAGAAAAGACTTAACATATTGGAAGCCTTGGAGCTAAATGACAGA
The DNA here is from genome assembly GCF_036850995.1 of Saccopteryx leptura. NCBI lineage: Eukaryota > Metazoa > Chordata > Mammalia > Chiroptera > Emballonuridae > Saccopteryx > Saccopteryx leptura. The sequence goes on from NW_027095700.1 coordinate 570,291, forward strand.
GAATTTAAAATAGAAATCTTAAAAATACTCAGAGATATACAAGAAAACACAGAAAGGCAATTTAGGGAGATCAGAAAACAACTCAATGAACACAAAGAATATATTACCAAGGAAATTGAAACTATAAAAACAAATCAAACAGAAATGAAAAACTCAATTCACGAGCTGAAGAACGAGGTAACAAGCTTAGCTAACAGAACAGCCCAGATAGAAGATAGGATTAGTGAAATAGAAGACAAACAACTTGAGGCACCACAGAGAGAAGAAGAAAGAGACTCAAAAATAATAAAAAACGAGAAAGCCCTACAGGAATTGTCTGACTCCATTAGAAAGAATAACATAAGAATAATAGGTATATCAGAGGGAGAAGAGAAAGAAAATGGAATGGAGAATATACTCAAACAAATAATAGACGAGAACTTCCCAAGCCTGTGGAAAGAACTAAAGCCTCAAATTCAAGAAGCAAACAGAACACCAAGTTTTCTTAACCGCAACAAACCTACTCCAAGGCACATCATAATAAAGATGACACAAACCAATGACAAAGAAAAAGTTCTCAAGGCAGCCAGGGAAAAGAAGAGTACAACATATAAAGGAAGGCCTATTAGATTATCATCAGATTTCTCAGCAGAAACTCTACAAGCTAGAAGAGAGTGGACCCCAATATTTAAAGCCCTGAAAGAGAGGAACTTTCAGCCAAGAATACTATACCCATCAAAGCTATCCTTCAAGTATGAAGGAGATATAAAAACATTCACAAATACAGAAAAGATGAGAGAATTTATCAGCAGAAAGCCCCCACTCCAGGAAATACTAAAGGGGGTTTTCCAACCAGATTCAAAGAACAAAAGAAAACAACACTACAAGTAACAGCTCCACCAAGAACACAATAAAACCAAACTGAAACTGTGACAACAAAGGAAAAAAAAGGGGGAGAGGATGGAGATTAACAGTAGCAAAGGACAATGAAGTGCAGAAATACTCATAAGATAGGGTACTACAATGAATATGGTAGGTACCCTTTTCATTACTTAATGGTAACCACCCTTGAAAAAACCACCACAAAAACACTTGACTTAAAAAAGGTAGCAACAGAGGAAAGAAGTATGGAACACAAACAAACAAAAACAAATGATAGAAAAACAAAAGAGAAGAATCAAACAAGATACAAAACTAACAGAAAGCAATTTATAAAATGGCAGTAGGGAACCCACAAGTGTCAATAATTACACTAAATGTAAATGGATTAAACTTACCAATAAAAAGACACAGAGTAGCAGAATGGATTAAAAAAGAAAATCCAACTATATGCTGCCTACAAGAAACACATCTAAGCAACAAGAATAAAAACAAATTCAAAGTGAAAGGCTGGAAAACAATACTCCAAGCAAACAACACCCCAAAAAAAGCAGGTGTAGCAATACTCATATCTAATAATGCTGACTACAAGACAGAAAAAGTACTCAGAGACAAAAACGGTCATTTCATAATGATTAAGGGGAAGTTGAATCAAGAAGACATAACAATCCTTAATATATATGCACCAAACCAAGGAGCACCAAAATATATAAGACAGCTACTTATTGACCTTAAAACAAAAACTGACGAAAATACAATCATACTTGGAGACCTCAATACACCGCCGACGGCTCTAGATGGGTCATCCAAACAGAGAATCAATAAAGATATAGTGGCCTTAAATGAAATACTAGAACACCTGGATATGATAGACATCTACAGGACACTTCATCCCAAAGCGACAGAGTATACATTTTTCTCTAGTGTACATGGAACATTCTCAAGAATTGACCATATGTTGGGCCACAAAGACAATATCAGCAAATTTAGAAAAATTGAAATTGTACCAAGCATATTTTCTGATCATAAAGCCTTGAAACTAGAATTCAACTGCAAAAAAGAGGGGGAAAAACCCACAAAAATGTGAAAACTAAACAACATACTTCTAAAAAATGAATGGGTCAAAGAAGAAATAAGCGCAGAGATCAAAAGATATATACAGACAAATGAAAATGAAAATACAACATATCAGAATCTCTGGGATCCAGCAAAAGCAGTAATAAGAGGAAAGTTCATATCACTTTAGGCCTATATGAACAAACAAGAGAGAACCAAAGTAAACCACTTAACTTCACACCTTAAGGAAATAGAAATAGAAGAACAAAGACAACCCAAAACCAGCCGAAGAAAGGAGATAATAAAAATCAGAGCAGAAATAAATGAAATAGAGAACAGAAAAACTATAGAAAAAATCAATAAAACAAGGAGCTGGTTCTTTGAAAAGATCAACAAAATTGACAAACCCTTGGCAAGACTCACCAAGGAAAAAAGGCACAGGACTCAAATAAATAAAATCCAAAATGAAAGAGGAGAGATCACCACAGACATCATAGATATACAAAGAATTATTGTAGAATACTATGAAAAATTATATGCCACTAAATTCAACAACCTAGAAGAAATGGATAAATTCCTAGAACAATACAACCTTCCTAGACTGAGTCATGAAGAAGCGGAAAGCCTAAACAGACCAATCAGCAGGGAGGAAATAGAAAAAACTATTAAAAACCTCCCCAAAAATAAAAGTCCAGGCCCAGACGGTTATACTAGTGAATTCTATCAAACATTCAAAGAAGACTTGGTTCCTATTCTACTCAAAGTCTTCCAAAAAATTGAAGAAGAAGCAATACTTCCAAACACATTTTATGAGGCCAACATAACCCTCATACCAAAACCTGGCAAGGATGGTACAAAGAAAGAAAACTACAGACCAATATCTCTAATGAATACAGATGCTAAAATACTAAACAAAATACTGGCAAACCGAATACAACAACATATTAAAAAAATAATACATCATGATCAAGTGGGATTCATCCCAGAATCTCAAGGATGGTTCAACATACGCAAAACGGTTAACGTAATACACCATATCAACAAAACAAAGAACAAAAACCACATGATCTTATCAATAGATGCAGAAAAGGCTTTTGATAAAATACAACACAATTTTATGTTTAAGACTCTCAACAAAATGGGTATAGAAGGAAAATATCTCAACATGATAAAGGCCATATATGATAAACCATCAGCCAACATCATATTAAACGGCATAAAACTGAGGACTTTCTACCTTAAATCAGGAACAAGACAGGGTTGTCCACTCTCTCCACTCTTATTTAACGTGGTGCTAGAAGTTCTGGCCAGAGCAATCAGACAAGACAAAGAAATAAAAGGCATCCATATCGGAAAAGAAGAAGTAAAGGTATCACTTTTTGCTGATGATATGATCCTATACATCAAAAACCCGAAGGACTCCACAAAAAGATTATTAGAAACAATAAACCAATACAGTAAGGTCGCAGGATACAAAATTAACATACAAAAGTCCATAGCCTTTCTATATGCCAACAATGAAATATTAGAAAACGAACTCAAAAAAATAATCCCCTTCACGACTGCAACAACAAAAATAAAATACCTAGGAATAAACATAACAAAGAATGTAAAGGACCTATATAACGAAAACTACAAGGCATTATTAAGAGAAATAGAAAAAGACACAATGAGATGGAAAAATATTCCTTGTTCTTGGATAGGAAGAATAAATATAATTAAAATGGCCATATTACCCAAAGCAATATATAAATTTAATGCAATTCCCATCAAAATTCCTATGACATTTTTTAAAGAAATGGAACAAAAAATCATCAGATTTATATGGAACTATAAAAAACCCCGAATAGCCAAAACAATCCTAAGGAAAAAGAATGAAGCTGGGGGCATTACAATACCTGACTTTAAACTATATTATAGGCCACGATAATCAAAACAGCATGGTATTGGCAGAAAAATAGACACTCAGACCAATGGAACAGAATAGAAAGCCCAGAAATAAAACCACATATATATGGTCAAATAATCTTTGATAAAGGGGCCAACAACACAAAATGGAGAAAAGAAAGCCTCTTCAACAAATGGTGTTGGGAAAACTGGAAAGCCACATGCAAAAGAATGATACTCGACTACAGCCTGTCCCCGTGTACTAAAATTAATTCAAAATGGATCAAAGACCTAAATATAAGACCTGAAACAATAAAGTACATAGAAGAAGACATAGGTACTAAAATCATGAACCTGGGTTTTAAAGAACATTTTATGAACTTGACTCCAATGGCAAGAGAAGTGAAGGCAAAGATAAATGAATGGGACTACATCAGAATAAAAAGTTTTTGCTCAGCAAGAGAAACTGATATCAAAATAAACAGACAGCCAACTAAATGGGAAATGATATTTTCAAACAACAGCTCAGATAAGGGCCTAATATCCAAAATTTACAAAGAACTCATAAAACTCAACAACAAACAAACAAACAATCCAATGAAAAAATGGGAAGAGGACATGAACAGACACTTCTCCCAGGAAGAAATACAAATGGCCAACAGATATATGAAAAGATGCTCAGCTTCATTAGTTATTAGAGAAATGCAAATCAAAACTACAATGAGATACCACCTCACCCCTGTTAGATTAGCTATTATCAACAAGACGGGTAATAGCAAATGTTGGAGAGGCTGCAGAGAAAAGGGAACTCTCATCCACTGTTGGTGGGACTGTAAAGTAGTACAACCATTATGGAGGAAAGTATGGTGGTTCCTCAAAAAACTGCAAATAGAACTACCTTATGACCCAGCAATCCCTCTACTGGGTATATACCCCAAAACCTCAGAAACATTGATACGTGAAGACACATGTAGCCCCATGTTCATTGCAGCACTGTTCACAGTGGCCAAGACATGGAAACAACCAAAAAGCCCTTCAATAGAAGACTGGATAAAGAAGATGTGGCACATATACACTATGGAATTCTACTCAGGTATAAGAAATGATGACATCAGATCATTTACAGCAAAATGGTGGGATCTTGATAACATTATACGGAGTGAAATAAGTAAATCAGAAAAAACCAAGAACTACATGATTCCATACATTGGTGGAACATAAAAACGAGACTAAGAGACATGGACAAGAGTGTGGTGGTTACCAGGGGTGGGGGGAGGGAGGACATGGGAGGGAGGGAGGGAGAGAGTTAGGGGGAGGGGGAGGGACACAGAGAACTAGATAGAGGGAGGCGGAGGACAATCTGACTTTGGGCGAGGGGTATGCAACATAATTTAATGACAAAATAACCTAGACATGTTTTCTTTGAATATATGTACCCTGATTTATTAATGTCATCCCATTATCATTAATAAAAATTTATTAAAAAAGAAAGAAAGAAAAAAAAATTAAAAAGTTTTAATCTAAAATTGCTAATTATTTAGTCCTCACTAAAAGTTAAGATTTTAGAAATTGAAAATTCTGATTCATTGGAAAGAAATTGTATGGTTTTAATGAGAAAAGGTATAAGGTATAGAGACACTTTTGAAAGGAAAAGGAAAACAAGTTGTTCTGAAAACTGGTTATTTCTGGATAAAAAAGGAGGTTTGTGTAAGTCACAGAAGGTTTGTTAGGTTGTAGAAAGTTTGTGTAGAGGGAAGAAACAAAAAAAGAAGAAACTGAGAAGATAAACAAAGATTTAAAAAAAAAAGAAGAAAAGGTAGGAAGGACTTCAGAAGAATTATTTTCCTGAAAAGAAAACAAAACAGAACTTTGGGACAGTCTTGTGGGCCTCAGGAGCTTGAGGAATTTACCCAAACTTACAGGTATTGCAAAAAGCGCCAATGGCCTTGTTAAGAACCAATACCATAAACAAAAAATGGGAGCCAGGAGAGACACCCACCAGAACCTTGTATAAAGGCTCTTTTTACTCTTCATTTTTTGAACATTTCTTCATCTGGACTTTCTGCAACTGAGAGGCATTTTACAGCAGCTGAGTAGTGGCCTAAGCCTCTCCTGTTGTGCCAGAATGTATTAGCTGGTCCTGAGTGGCAGAGTCCAGTCTAATTGCTTACCTGGAGGTGAGGGTATGATGCAATTTTGTCAAACAGGTCCTCTTTGGATACCAGCAAGAAATTTGAAGCCTTATTATGAGTTGGCATCAACCCCTAGGAAACAGCCTGGTTCCAGAGATACAATAGCTGATGGTGAGTCCACCTCCAGGAATGAACCTGAAAAAGAGAAGGAGACCTAACTCACTCCCAACCACTCCTAGATTGCCTGACATCACCTGGGGTGCTTTGAAGCATCTAACCAGGCATGCTGAAAAAGTTTTATAAATTACAGGCATGACTTACCCATGAAAACCTGTTTCTCTCTATGCTTGCATGCATTACTGTGAATTCTCATGAGGTAAGACAGGGATATAAGGCTTAGATTAATTTTCTCCAGGGCAAAGGGCAAATACAACCCCTACCGCCTGCATAAACACTTGATGTCATTCAGCCTCCATCCTTTCTGATTGATTGTAATTAATATAATTTATGTACCATTGTTGCAAGACAGAGTGAAATTAACTTACATGTGGAATCTAATGAACAAAGTGAACTGAGGAACAGAAGAGAGGCAGAGGCAGGGTTACAGAGAGCAGAGGGACGGCTGTCAGAGGGAAGGGGGATGAGAAGATGGGATTAGAGAAGGTGAAGAGATTAGTGAATTTATATATACATTATACATAGATACAGATAACAGGGCGGCAAAGCCCAGAGGGAAGGGGGAGAGGTAACTAGGGGGAGGGGACAAAGGGTATATAAATGGGGGACACAAGAATGGGTGGTGATGGAGTTATATCGAGTGGAACTCTTGAATCCATGTTAACACAATGCATAAAAATTAATAAAAACTAAAAAAATAAAATAAAATGATTCAATAATAAAAGAAATGACAAAAAATATATAAAAATAAAAGCTAATTTCTTCACATAGGTAAAAAATTTCTACAGTTATAAGAATTTGTAGATCTTATTTTTTGATAATTCTGAAAGTATCCGGCCTATATATTATTTTAACTGATAAAATATTTTAGAGTGAGAAAAAAACACTGGATGAATGTTACATCCATTGAATAATTGCTAGAAGACCTTTTTTTGTGTGTGATGTTACAAGCTATTCAAGTTGACAGTGTGATGGTATGAATGTTTTTTGAAGCTGGAGTATTCAAAATAGTGAAGTCTGAAAAGCAGCTAAAGAGAAATTTATTTGAGATGGCACATGTTTCTTCAGAAACTCAAGAGGTTTCTTCTCAAAATGGATCTACTGATTTGGAAACTGCCATTAATACTGTATTATATGATCATGTATATCCTGATGATTTAGACTTGAGGGCCTTGATTGAAGAAAATACCTTTCAAGCTTTATGTGATGGACCCTTAATAAAAAGACCACGTTATACATTTTGTACCTCCGAACCAGAAGTAGAGAATAATTTTCTTGCTATGACATTTCCCAGAAAACTGTGGAAAATTGTTCAAAATGACCAAGTTAAGTCTATTTGGTGGGATGAAAATAGAACTTCTATAGTAATTAATGAAGAACTCTTTAAGAAAGATATTTTGGAGAGAGAGGCCCCTTTCAAAATATTTGAAATTAAGAATATAAAGAGTATGGTGAGACAGCTTAATTTTTATGGGTTTAATAAAATACAAAAAAATATTCTAAGATCTGCATCTTTAGCTGACTTTCTGGCAGAAAAAAAACAAGTCACTGTTTTAAGCAAGGTATTCAGAAATTTTTAACTACAGTTTAAGGGCATAGATAAATTTTATTTTGCACACTAATATTTTCATATGTATAACAACTGAACCAAGATTTTAAATTATATTAAATGGTGCTAAAATAATAAATTGCTAAAATTAGAAAAACATGAGCATAAAATTTCAAGAATATAAGAAATCTTGCTAGTGACTTATTGTCAATAAATTTTGTTTAAATAAAAATTCTGAACTCATTTGAAGTGGCATTTAGAGTTACTGTTAAATTGAGGATACTTTTTTTTTGAGAAACGTAATTAAAATGCCTGTGCCTTGTAACTACATTTTAAACTATATATATTAAGAGTGTGGATGTATTATTTAATTACATTAACTTCAAGCAATAAAGGCAAAGTAATATCTAAAAGACAAGGTTTGTCAAAGTCTTGTTTTAAAATATCAGTAAATAAATTTAATTTCTGATTTCAGTTACAGATTTATTAGAACCCTAGTTTTAAACAGGGATGTCCCCAGTTTCTAGTATAAATAAAAATAAAAAAAACAGGATTAAAAAGTTTTCACAATCATCTTCCTCAGTGCTAGATTTCAAATGGAAGCACCTTGGAGCAGAGGTTCCTGTGGATAATCATAAATCTGCTATTGTTTCTGAAACAAGTCCAGAAAGTGTGATTTCACACTGCACAAACTTAATATGCCTCTAATAGTATATCCTGCTACTAGCCTGATAATTATTAAGACAGCAGCTCCAGTCAGAGGTGACATGCCTCCTCCATCAGTAAGTTGGTTTCAAACTTCAGAACAAAAGGTAATGGATGAATATGTTATTTCAAATCAGTTGAGTAGTTTTCCTGGGCAGTCTCATAACAGCTACACTCAAGCCAGTGGCCAACTTGTAAGTTTCATTACAATCATAACCACAAATTCTGCTTTTCAGAACCAAGTGATTTGTTTATTTTATTTTTCTCTCTCTCTCTCTTTTTCTTTTTTTTTTTTTTTTTTTTGTATTTTTCTGAAGCTGGAAACGGGGAGAGACAGTCAGACAGACTCCCGCATGCGCCCGACCGGGATCCACCTGGCACGCCCACCAGGGGCGACGCTTTGCCCACCAGGGGGCGATGCTCTGCCCCTCCGGGGCGTCGCTCTGCTGTGACCAGAGCCACTCTAGCGCCTGGGGCAGAGGCCAAGGAGCCATCCCCAGCGCCCGGGCCATCTTTGCTCCAATGGAGCCTTGGCTGCGGGAGAGGAAGAGAGAGAGAGAGAGAGGAAGGAGGGAGGGGGGGTGGAGAAGCAAATGGGCGCTTCTCCTATGTGCCCTGGCCGGGAATTGAACCCGGTCCCCCGCATGCCAGGCCGATGCTCTACCGCTGAGCCAATCGGCCAGGGCCTGATTTGTTTATTTTAGAGAAGTCATCCTGAGGGGATGGTTCAGCCTTCTACCTTAATAAATTGTTATACAATCTTACCAGTCATCAGTGCTCTTCCTTCTACCCTGCAAGCAGTATGCAACACAACATCGCAATGTCAATGCTAACTGATATATCTGCTGTGTCTCCTTCAAAGTCAACTCCTCAGCCACTTCCTCTATGCAGACAATGCTTAATATAAGTGACCTACCAAAGAACTTCCAGATGAGGCAGGATGGCTATAATTAAACTTTATGTGCTTAAATTGCAACATATCTGCAACTCTGTTGCTGAACAATAAACATACATGTTCACACTTCTGGTTTAATTGAATTTAGAACATCATCAATTTAAAAGTAAAATAATGTTTTATCACAATGTCAGACAAGTTACTATGTTTTTAATATATGACTCTGGGCATTATAAAGAAAATTTTAACCTACTTTCAATAATTAATTTAGAGCAAATTAAGTCTTCAGAAATTAAAAAAATAATTTGGCTGAAGGTAAAAGAAGAAACTTAGAAGGTGATTGCAAGGTTAAATCTGTGGTTTACTTGTCCACTGGGTAGGCGAAAGCCTTATTTCAGCTTCTCTTGGCAACTGGCAGGTTAGTATAAGCTGGACTATGTCTGACCTGGAGAGACACCCAGGTCTGGACTGCGTAATTCCATAGGAGAGAGCTGACAGGCTAAACCACTTCTTGGGTTTATGGGTGAGCACCAGGGATAGCCAAACTGAAAACACAAGGCTGGCGTATTTTTTTTTAATTTTTTCTTTTTCATTTTTCCGAAGCTGGAAAAGGGGAGGCAGTCAAACAGTTGCCCACATGCGCCCGACCAGGATCCACCTGGCATGTCCACGAGGGGGCGTCGCTCTGTCACAACCAGAGCCATTCTAGCGCCTGAGGCAGAGGCCACAGAGCCATCCTCAGCGCCTGGGCAAACTTTGCTCCATGGAGCCTTGGCTGCGGGAGGGGAAGAGAGAGACAGAGAGGAAGGAGAGGGGGAGGGGTGGAGAAGCAGATGGGCGCTTCTCCTGTGTGCCCTGGCTGGGAATCCAACCCGGGACTCCCGCATGCCAGGCCGATGCTCTACCGCTGAGCCAACCAGCCAGGGCCAAGGCTGGTGTATTTAAAAAAGTTATTTATTAAAAATGCTTGGGTGCAAGCATGTCATGTCGAGATAATCCCAAATGTCATGTCAAGTCCAGAGAATGTTGGAGAAAGGTATTTATTTTTTAGTCAGGAGTTTTTGAAAAAGCAGCTGACGTCACTCCCTTTATAGGTACAAAGGAGTATTTTTTTTGTATGTATTTTGGAGAGTCACCACAGTTTCTCCAAATTGTTTATCTTCTGGCTCAACCGTCGAAAAGAAGCCTGTGCTAGTTAAAAGGTTTCTGGGCCTGCCACTCAGGTCTTGCATTCAAGCAAAGTGGTTAACACTTCTCCCTCTGGTTTGATTTACCTTTGGGCAGGGCATCTCATCTCTCAGAAGACTGCTTATCAGATGATAGTGCCCAATGTGGGGCCTGTAGCAAGGCTTTTCTTTTTTTCTTTTTTTGTATTTTTCTGAAGTTGGAAACGGGGAGGCAGTCAGACAGACTCCCGCATGCGCCCGACCAGGATCCACCCGGCATGTCCACCAGGGGGCGTCACTCTGTCACAACCAGAGCCATTCTAGCACCTGAGGCGGAGGCCATAGAGCCATCCTCAGCACCCGGGGCTAACTTTGCTCCAATGGGAGCCTTGGCTGTAGGAGGGGAAGAGAGAGACAGAGAGGAAGGAGAGGGTTAGAGGTGGAGAAGCAGATGGGCGCTTCTTCTGTGTGCCCTGGCCGGGAATTGAACCTGGGACTCCTGCACGCCAGGCTGATGCTCTACCACTGAGCCAACTGGCCAGGGCTGTAGCAAGGCTTTTATAAACACTTACTGAGATTTAAACTCCTCTAATAGTCAGGTTCCATTCCCTGACTAAAAATTAACTTTTTGCTGCATTTCCAAGTGTAGGTCAAAAAATTAAAGGAGAGCATATTGAGCCAGTTAACTACAATCTCACAGTGGAAGGTGGAAAACATGTTGCATCGGCCCTGGCCGGTTGGCTCAGTGGTGGAGCATCAGCCTGGAGTGCAGGAGTCCCGGGTTCAATTCCCAGCCAGGGCACACAGGAGAAGCGCCCATCTGCTTCTCCACACCCCTCCCCCTCTCTTTCCTCTCTGTCTCTCTCTTCCCCTCCTGCAGCCAAGGCTCCATTGGAGCAAAGTTTGCCCGGGTGCTGAGGATGGCTCTGTGGCCTCCACCTCAGGCGCTAGAATGGCTCTGATTATGACAGAGTGACGCCCCCTGGTGGACATGCCGGGTGGATCCCGGTCGGGCACATGCGGGAGTCTGTCTGACTGCCTCCCCGTTTCCAACTTCAGAAAAATACAAAAAAAAAAGAAAAAGGAAAAAAAAACACGTTGCATTAAGCCTGGCTAAGTACTCAGGTAAAAAGAATTTTAGTGTTAAAGGGGGCTCTAGTTTTAAAAGCCGCCCTGAACACAAACCTTTCACTAATTACTGAAATATTCCAGGATGAGTCAAATGAAGGGTCAGAGTACTTTGATATAAGGAAAAATATAGTTTTGAATTATAGAAATGAAAACCATATATTATCTAAATTTTGCATTTTCTCAGTTACACTATATCCGTTCAGTTATGGTGCAGCTTAAATACTCAGTATTAAATCAGAAAGGTTGTCTTCATTACAAATAGGTTTTAAAATATTTCATCTAAAAACTAAATGAAACAGGGTGGCATTGATCAATAAGAGTACATAGTTTTCAGGCAAACACCTCTATAGCATATAAGCTGTTGATTATGTTGTTACCCATCACCCAGAGTCAAATCATATTTTATCACTGTCTCTTTATTTCTCTTTATGTCATCCTTCTCTTTCAGAACTTGGTAATCATGTAACTATTTCTATGAGTCAGTTTTATACATTACCTTTTTGTGAAATCATATAATTCTTAACTTATGCTAATTTTCATTTTTCACTCAGTGAAATGTTCTCAGGGTTCATCTATGTTGTCATAAATGGGAATAATTCATCATTTTTCATGGCAGAGTAGCATTGTATTGCATATATGTACCACATCTTCTTTATTCACTCATCTATGGATGAACACTTTGGTAGATACTATCTCTTGGCCAGTCTGAATAACTGTGCAATGAACATGTGATTGCATGTGTCTTTATGTACCACAGTTTTGAGTTTAAGGAGCTAAATGCCCGGTTGAGAGATTGCTGAATAACAGGTGGGTCTAGTCTTACTTTTTTTAAGAATCATGGTACTATCTTCCATAATGGTAGAATGAATTGACTTTCCCATCAGCCATAAAACAGGATTTATTTCTTCTACAGGCCCTTCAAAACTTGCAATGATATCTTGATATGATCTAATATAACTGGTATGAGGTGTTAACTCAATGTAGTTTTGATTTGCACTTCTTTAAGAGCTATTGAAAATGGGCATCTTTTCATATATCTTTTGGCTACTTATATGTATTTCTGAATGAAGAGTCTATTTAGCTACTCTACCCATTGTTTAATTGGATTGTTTCCTAGTTTGTTGCTGAGCTTTGTGAGTTCTTGATATATTTGGATATGAACTTGTTATTACAGCTGTAGTTTGAAAATATCATCTCCCATTTACATGGCTGCCTATTTGTTTGGTTGACAGGATATTTTTGTTGTGTAGAAGCTATTTATTTTGATAAAGTACCATTAATTTAATTTTGCCTTCACTTCTTTTGCTTCTATGCCAAAATTATAAGTTGTTCTGTTTGCCTATAGTTCATAAATTTGGTACCCATGTTTCTTTTCTACGTAATTTAGTGTTTCCCAATTTTTTTATTTTTATTTCTTCTTAAATCTGAAGCAAGTAGGTAGATAAACACACTGCTACAAGAACCCAACCAGGATTCTCATGCATGCCCATCTGGAGCCATTGCTCTATGCTGGGCAACTGAGCTGTTTTAGCACCTGAGATGAGGAGATGGAGCCATCTTCAATGTTTGAGACCAACCTGCTCTTACAGAGCCATGGCTGTGGTAGGGGAAAAAAGAGAGCAAGGAGAGGGGAAAAGTTGGATGCACAGATGGTCACTTCCCCTGTGTGCCCAGACCAGAATTTAACCCGGGACATCCACAAATCAGGTCAATGTTCTAACACCGAGTCCAATGGCCTGGGCCATCTAAAATCTAATATTAAATTTTTGATCCATTTTAAAACTCTTTTTGTTCAGGCCAACAAACTCTAATCAAGCTTCAAACTCTGAATGTTACTTTTTAGTGTTTTCAACAGCATTGGGGTTTTGGTTCCTTAGTCAAAGATTATTTGTGACTATATTATATATAATGTTTTATTTATGGGCTCTAAATTCTGCTGAATTAGTTTTATGATGTTTTGCTTTCTTTTTCTTAAATCACATTTTGTTTAATTATTGTGGCTTTGGAGTATAATTGTAAATGAGGTAGTATGATACTTCCAATTTCATTATTTCTTTTCATGATTGCTTTGGCTTTTCGGGGGTTTTTTTAGATCCAATGGAAAACTTTTGTTTTTGTTGAATTTGTGTGAAAAATAATATTATAATTTAAATGTTGAATGCAATAAATTTTCATATTGCTTTGGGTAATATAATTATTTTAACTATATTAAGTTTATTTACAAACATTTTATATATTGTAGTCATTTTAAAATAAACTTTGTTTTTTAGTTCATTTACAGAAATTTCATCTCTGGCATACAAGAAATGAGAGATTTTCTAAAAATCTTATTTTGAAAATTAGGTCCTGGCCAACTGGTTCAGTGTTAGAACATCAGCCTAATGTGTGGATGTTCCAAGCATAATTTTTATCAAGACACACAGGAGAGGCACTGATGTGCTTTTCAACTTCTCCCCTTCTTGCTTCTCTCTCTTATATATTTTTCTTTTTCCCATCGTGTAGCCATGGCTTGATTGGAGTGAGTTGGCCTGGGTGCTGAGGATAGCTCTATGGCTTCTAAGACCATGGGTGCTGATCAAAAAAGTAATGCCCCAGATTGGCAGAGCATTGCCTGCTATGGGCTTTGCCAGGTGGTTCACTGCCCAATAGGGCACATGCTTGAGTATGTCTATGCCTCTCTTTCTCACATTGAATAAAAAAAGTAAAAAAAAAATTAAATTTAACATGGGTGCTGGTGATCTGTAGGTATATAAATGATTTAGGTGTCTAATTCTATGTCATTTGAACTGTTGAATATATTGTATGCCTTTCTCCCAAAGTCTTTTTGCATCACCTTTTATTTCTTAATGTCTTTACCCCCAAAGCCTGCCCCAATCTTCCTGCCTAATGACTCATTTTACCTGGTAACCACTTCACTTTTATCTATTATCCAATGAGCCTCAGTTTTATATTCCACCTATGAGTGGAATCATATATATATTTTTTAACTTTTTCTGATTTACTTATTTCAACCCTATGTTCTCTATTCCCATCCATATTGTCATAAATGGCACTATGTCATCATTAGTTATGGCTGAATAGTAATTTGTTGTATACAAATAGAACATCTTCTTTTTCCTAAATTGTTTTAAGGGACACAGTGTTTCCAAGTCTTGAACACTGTAAATAATGTTGTGAGGAAAGAAGTGGCACATGTGTCTTTACTTACCAATAATTGAGTGGGGTTTAGATACCCAGGAGAGAGATTCCTGATTCATATGGTAGTTTTATTCTCAAAATTTTAAGGAGCCATCAGATATTTTTATTGATGTTTGTACTAATAATATTCAGTTCCATAAGCAGTGAATGAGAGGTCCTTCTCTCACAGTATCTCCAACCTCCGTTATGACCAGTCTTGTTAATATTAAGCAATCTATCAGGTTAGAGGAAGTATTTCACTGTAGATTTGATTTGCATTTCTCAAATAGCTAGTGGATATGAAAATTTTTTATGTGTACACTTTTATGTCTTCCTGAAAGATGTGTCTGTTCTGGCCTCCGCCCCAATTTTTTATAGGATAGTTTGAGTGTTGGATGTTGAGCTCTGTGAGTTCTTTATATAAGGTCTACTGGAAAGTTCTTTCCGTTTTTATCAAAAGTTTTGACACGTAAGCACATGTTTATTTGGCGCATGTGTGCCTCTCTATTTTTATCACTTAACGTATACATACTGATGTAGCAAATTAACTAAAACAAAGTTGATTCATGTTAGTCTTATGTGTGAAGCCATAGTGTACCCATGGCTACTGATAAAGTTCATTTATGCCACTGTATTTGATACAAATTTCAACAAGGAAAAAATGCTACAGAAGCATGTAGAAATTTATTGAAAGTGTTTGGTGAAGGTACAGTTTCCAATAGGACATGCAGAAGATGGTTCGAAAAATTCGAAACAGGTGATTTTGACCTTTCTGATAAGCCACGTTCTGGGCGACCATTTTTGATTGATGACGATGTTGTTAAGGTCATGTTGGAGCAAGATCCTCTTCTGACAACATCGGAGATCGCAGAAAGGCTTAATTCAGCTCAGCAAACCATTTCGGACCATATTTGGAAGATAGGATTGGTGTGGAAATATATTATTTAATAAAGTTTATTGACAGTAAAAAAAATTTGTATTTTGTTTTATTCCAAAAACGGACAGAACTTTCCGGTAGACCTTATATATTTTGGATATTATCCCCTTATTGAAGCTGTTGTTTGCAAATATCATCTCCCATTACTTGGCTGCCTAATTTCTTTGTTGTCTGTTTACTTTTCTGTGCAGAAGCTTATTGTTTTTATATCATCCCACTCTTTTATTTTTGCCTTTAATTTTCATCTTTTTGAGGTAAAATTTATAAATGTTTTTTTATACTTATAGTCCATTAATTTAGTAACTTTATTTTCTTTAATGTGATTTACTCATTTTGACTTTATATTAGGTCTTTGATGCATTTTGAAAAAAAATTTTTTGCATTGTGGCAAATTGTTAATTTTCATTTTTTGCATATGGCTTTCTAATTCTTCTATAACCATTTACTGAAGAGGCTTTCTTTTTTCCATTGGGTGTTTTTGGCTCCTTTATCAAAGATGATTTGTTCATTAGTACATGGTCTTATTTTTCCAGTCTTGATTCTGTTCCATTGGTTTGTATGTCTTTTTTTCTGCCAATACCATACACATTCAATTATTGTGGTTCTATAGATTAATTTGAAGTCAGGGAGTGTGATACTTCAGGCTTTGTTCTTTTTTCTGTGTATCGCTTTGGCTATTCAGAGTGTTTATGGATTCATGAAACCTAGTATTTTTTTCTATTTCTTTAAAATATGACATTGAAATTGTAATGCAGTTTCCATTAAATTTGTATATTGTTTTGAGCAATAAAATCATTTTATCTATGTTTATTTTTTAAATTCATAAACATGGAATGCTTTCTATTTCATTATTTCTTTTTCACTATCTGTTAATAATGTTTTGTAGTTATCAGTATGTACGTCCTCCATATTCTTTGTTAACTTTATTTCAAGGTATTTTTCTATGCTTCAATTATAAAATGAATTTCTGTGTGTGTGTGAGTTTGCGTGTGTGTATGTATTCATTTTTCAAAGACTATTCATTGGCATAAGGAGAATAATAGCTTTTTGTATATTGTCTTCAAATCTTGTGAATTTTCTGTATTGGTGTATTGTTTCTAATAGTTTTTAGAAGAGTCTTTCAGATTTTCTATTTACAAGATGATGTCATCTGTATAAAATAATATTTTTACTGCATGTTTTTTTATAAGAATTCAATTTATTTCTCTTCTTTTAAAAATTGTTTTGACTTATACTTTCACTATTATATTGAAAAATGAGTGAAGAGTGACAGTTTTCATGATTTTTAAAAAAATACTTCATTTTTTCAACATTTTGTATAAAACTGGCTGATATTGTTTCATAAATGATATTTATTATGTTCAGGTATTTTTTTTTTGTTCCTAATTTATTTAGTGGTTTAACCTTAAGTGCATGTTGTATCTCATTGATTACCTTCTCTTCATCTATATACAGAATCATATGATTTTTGTTTTTGTTTTGTAGATGTGATGTATTACATTGATCGATTTCCTTAGGTTGACCCACCCTTTTGCTCCTGGAATAAAATTCACTTGATCATCATAATGTAATACTATTTTAAATGTGTTGTTGCATTTGGTTTCCTAGTATTTTTTTCAAGTTCAGTGCATTTGTGTTTATTAGAGGTATTGGTCTGTATTTTTCTATTGTTGTGTTGTTCCAGTTAAGTTTTGGTATCACAGTGATTTAGCCTTCATTATATGTGGTTGGAAGTATTGATTCTTTCTATAAATTTCAGAAGACTTTGAGAAGGATTGATGCCAAATCCTCTTTGAATATTTGGAAGAATTCACCAGTGTAGTCATCTGATCTGGGACTTTAGTTTTTTTGATACATTTTTGTTGTTGTTTTTGTTTCTTCCTTGCTTATGGGTCTATTTAGGGTTTCCATTATGTGAATCAGTCTAGGAAATTGTATATATAATTCTAAAAATTGACAGTTTCTTTAAGGTTGTTGAATTTGTAGCATCTAAACTTTCATATTATGCTACTTTGATCCTTTGTAAATCTATGATGTCTGTGGTGATTTCCCTTTGGTTCATTTTGGGTTTGTTTTGTAAAAGTCATTTGTCTTTTTTTCTTAGTGTTTCTAGCCAGTCATTTGTAAATTTCATTGATTTTTTTCAAAGAACCAGCTACTTGTTGTATTAATTATTCCTATAATTTTCTGTGTTCTGTTTTATTTACATTGGCTTTAAGTTTTATTATTCATTTTATTGGCTGACTTTGGATTTTTTTCTTTTTTATAGCTTTTTAAGATGTGATGTTAAGTTTTTTACTTGGGATCTCTTCTGTTTCTTCATATAAGACTGTAATAATATAACATACCCTCTTATACTACTTTCGCTATATCTGAGGAATTCTGACATGCCAATTTTATCATTTCTATATGCATGTATATGTTTTTTGATCTTTGCTTTTATTTCTTTTGAGATCCAGTTATTTTTTAGAAGTATATTATTTAATGTGGGTGTCAACAGTTTTGAAACTTCTTTGCATTTGAACTCTAATTTCAGAGCCTTATGTTCACTGAATATGCTTGGTATTATATCAATCTTCCTGAATATGTTGGAGATTGTTTTGTGACCTAACATACAGTCTATAATTGTAAATGTTTTATGAATACTGAAGAATAATGTATAATCTGATGTTTTGGGATGAAGGGTCCTCTAAATGGCAATTATGTCCATTTAGTCCAGTGTGTCGGTTATGGCCAATATTTCTTTATTGCTTTTCTACTTAAATGATCTAAATCAGTCAATGGTGTATTTGAAATCTCTAAGTATCATTGTGTTTTTATCTTCTTCTATACAATATTTAAATCAGTTAGTAGATATTTTATGTATTTTTATGCTCCCAATTTTGGGGCATACATATTAAAAAGTGTTGTCATGGCCAACTGAGTAAGTGCTAGAGTGTCAGTCCAGTGTGTGGATGGTTTGTGTTTGTTTTTTGGTAAAGGCATACAAGAGAAGCACTCATCTTTTTCTTCATTTATTTTCTCCTATTTATTTTTTCTCTGTCTTTCTCTATTCTTCTGTTGCTATCATGGCCACAATAATTAAAAACATTGGCCCAAGATGGGTGTTGCTGGGTGGATACCAGTCACAGTGTATGTGGGATTTTGTCCATCTCCCTCTAGGTCAGGGGTCCCCAAACTTTTTACACAGGGGGCCAGTTCACTGTCCCTCAGACCGTTGGAGGGCCGGACTATAAAAAAAAACTAGGAACAAATCCCTTTGCACACTGCACATATCTTATTTTAAAGTAAAAAAACAAAACAGGAACAAATACAATATTTAAAATAAAGAACAAGTAAATTTAAATCAACAAACTGACCAGTATTTCAATGGGAACTATGATCCTCTCACTGACCACCAATGAAAGAGGTGCCCCTTCCAGAAGTGCAGCGGGGGCCGGATAAATGGCCTCAGGGGGCCACATGCGGCCCACGGGCCGTAGTTTGGGGACCCCTGCTCTAGATTTTGGAAGATTTTGATAAGGATTGGTACCAAATCTTCTTTGAATGTTCAGTTGAATTCAATAGTGGTCCTGGACTATTGTATTTTGGGAGGCTTTTGATAATGGTATATATTTCCTTCCTGCTTATAGAAATATTTAGGATTACCACTTCTTTGGGACTCAGTCTAGGTAAATTGTATCATTCTAGAAACTTATACAGTGTTGTTGATTTTGTGGCATTTAAACTTTTTTAAATGCTACAATAAGCTTAGGTAAATTAATGGTATCTGTGGCAATTTTGCTTCTTTCATTCCTGATTTTCTTTATATAAGATACTTCTCTTCTTTCCTCAGTAGTCCAACCTATGGTTTGTAAATTTTATTGATTTTTTTTCAAAAAATGAGCTCTTAGTTGTATGGATTTTCTTCTATACTTTTCTTTTCTTTATTTAATTTAGTTCTGCTTCAAATTTTACTATGTTTTTCATATGGAATTTGTTTGCTTTTTTATATTATATCTTCTTAATATGTGATTTTAGGATCCCACAATAACTTGGGATTTGTTTTATATATAATATATATATATATGCACATATATATAACTAGGTAATTATATAAAAAAAACCCTTTATTACTGCTCTCATATATCAAAGACATTTTAATATATCTTTTTCTTATTTTTTTGTCAGTATATATCTTTTGAATTCAGGTTTTATTTGTTCATAGACCCAGTTATTTTTTTAAGTGTATTGTTTTATTTTCATATTTTTGTGGGATTTTATATTTCTTTTGATTTTGAATTCTAACATCAAAGCCTTATAATCAGAGCATATGCCTTGAATTATGCCAATGTTCCTGAATTTGGTGGTTTTATTTTTATGACTCAACATACGATCTAATCTTGCGAATGTTCCATGCACACTGAAAAAGAATATATAAACTGATATTTTGGGCTAAAAGGTTATGTTAAAGTGTATTAGGTCAGATTAGTAGAGACTGTGGTTTCAAATGATTATTTATTTATTGATTTTTCTGTTTGAATGATTTATCTAAATCAGCCATCGGTGTTTAGAAGTCACCAAGTATAATTGCAGTTTTCTCTTCTTCTGTTTTTGGATAAGTTTGTAGATGACTTATCTCTCAGGTCTACTGAAAAGTTCTGTCTGTTTCTATCACAACAAGTTTCGACATGTAAGCATATGTTTATCTGGCACATGTGTGCCTCTCTATTTTTATTACTTAATGTATACATACTGACGTAGCAAATTAACTAAAACAAAGTTGATTCATGTTAGTCTTATGTGTGAAGCCATAGTGTACCAATGGCTACTGATAAAGTTCATTTACGCCACTGTATTTGATACAAATTTCAACAAGGAAAAAATGCTACAGAAGCATGTAGAAATTTATTGAAAGTGTTTGGTGAAGGTACAGTTTCCAATAGGACATGCAGAAGATGGTTCGAATAATTCGAAACAGGTGATTTTGACCTTTCTGATAAGCCACGTTCTGGGCGACCATCTTTGATCGATGACGATGTTGTTAAGACCATGTTGGAGCAAGATCCTTTTCTGACAACATCGGAGATCGCAGAGAGGCTTAATTCAGCTCAGCAAACCATTTTGGACCATATTCAGAAGATAGGATTGGTGTGGAAATATTCAAGATGGGTGCCACATGAATTAAGTCAGAAGAATTTGGATGATCAAGTCGTCATATGCACATCTCTGCTTGCTCGGAACAAAATCGAGCCCTTCTTGAACCAGATGATAACTGGGGATGAAAAGTGGATTACTTACGAAAACATTGTAAGGAAAAGCGCATATTGTGAACCCAAAAAACTAGCTCTTCCACCTCTAAACCAAATTTGACTCTGAATAAGACAATGTTGTGTATATGGTTGGATATTCGAGGACCAATACATTATGAGCTTTTAAAACTGAACAAGGAGCCCTGGCCGGTTGGCTCAATGGTGGAGCGTCGGCCTGGCGTGCAGAAGTCCCGGGTTCGATTCCCAGCCAAGGCACACAGGAGAAGCACCCATCTGCTTCTCCACCCCTCCCCCTCTCCTTCCTCTCTGTCTCTCTCTTCCCCTCCTGCAGCCAGGACTCCATTGGAGCAAAAGATGGCCCGGGTGCTGGGGATGGCTCCTTGGCCTCTGCCCCAGGTGCTAGAGTGGCTCTGGTTGCGACAGAGCGACGCCCCGGATCGGCAGAGCATCGCCCCCTGGTGGGCAGAGCGTCACCCCCTGGTGGGCGTGCCGGGTGGATCCCGGTCGAGCGCATGCAGGAGTCTGTCTGACTGCATCCCCGTTTCCAGCATTGGAAAAATACAAACAAACAAACAAACAAAAAGCTCAATTCGGAGAAGTATTGTCAGCAACTGGATAATTTAAAGACAGCAGTCCAAGAAAAGAGGCCGACGATGTTCAATAGGAAGAACATCATACTGCATCATGATAATGCCAGGCCACGTACTGCTTTGAGGACTTGTCAAAAAATTGCAGAACTAGGCTGGGAAATTCTGTCGCATCACCATATTCCCCAAACTTAGCACCCTCCAACTATCACTTGTTTTTGTCCTTAAAAAGTTTTTGAAGGGCAAAAAATTCAAAAATGAAGAAGATACCAAACAAGCACTGGTTCAATTTTTTGCATTGAAAGATAAAACATTTTTCAAAAATGGGATATACAAATTGCCCTCACGCTGGCAAGAAATCATTAATAATAATGGCAATTATATTATTTAATAAAGTTTATTGATGGTAAGAAAAATTTGTATTTTGTTTTATTCCAAAAATGAACAGAACTTTCCAGTAGACCATATATTTTGATGCTCCCATGTTTGATGCATACATATTTAAAATGGTGGCCCTGGCCACTGAGTCAGTGCTAGAGCATCAGTTCTGCATGTGGTTGTTCTGGGTTCTTTTCCTGATCAAGGTACACAGGAGAAATAACCATCTTCTTTGTTTTTTTTTTATACATTCTCTGTCTCTCTCTCTCTTTCTCTCTCTCTCTTTCTTTCTTTTTCTCAGTTGCAAGCATAGACACTAAAAACCAGAGTATTAACCGAAGTTGGGGTTGCTGAGTGTATACCAGTCAAACTGCATATGGGAGTTTGTCCATCTTGCTTTCTCTCAGTTAAAAGAAAAAGTGTTTTGACTCTTGGTTCAATGTTCCCTTTATCATTAATGAATGTCCCTTACAGTCTTTGTTTACATTTTTTTTGTCTCAAATTTAGCATTGTCAGATATGAATATAGCTACACTTGCTTTTTTAATGTTATTTATATGAGGAATCGTTGTCCAACCTTTCATTTTGATCAACTTTTGTTCTTTCAGCTTACATGTGTCTTCTGAAAACAGCATAAATTTCAGTTTTGCATTTTGATCTAATCTCTGCCTCTTCATTGGTAATTTCAGTCTGTTTATTATTAGGGTAATTATTGGCAGTAAAATTTTTTATAGCAATTTCACTTTTTAAAAAAATTTTCTGGTAGCTCTGCATCTTGTTTGGTTCTTCTCTGTATTCTTTCAGTCATTTATTTTTGTTTGGTGGTATTCCATACTTCTTTCCCTGTTCCTTTTTTTTTTTTTTTTTTAGGTGTTTATTTCAGTAGTGGCTTAGATCCCGAATGTCTCTGTTCATTAATTTTAAAAAGTACTTTTATGTCCAAAAGCCCTTTGACTTAGGAGTGGTACTGCACTCCATCCTTATTTGCTACTTTAAATGTTTATTCTCACTTTTTTGTTATTGTTATCACAGATTATCCTTGTTTTATATTGTGACCTTGTTGGAGGCTTACTTGTAGTTTTGATTTTTTTTTGTTCTTTGTGACTGTTCGAATAACCCCTTGGGGTATTTCTTGAAGTGGGGATCTCTGGTGGTAAATCTCAGTTTCTGTATGATTGCAAAATTTTTATTTCTTCTACATATTTTAAAAAAAGAACTTAAATTTATTTTGTATTGTTGACTGGTAATTTCTCTCTTTCAGTACTTTATTTGGGTCCACTGTTTTTTGGCTTGTAGAGTTTCTGATGAGAAACAGTGATGTTAACCGAATTGGGTTTTATTTTATGTGTTATTTTCTTCATTTTCCTAGCTGTTTTTAGGACTCTTTGTCATTGTTGATAAAATTTTATGAAGTTTTTTGGAATATGTTTTTTAGCATGATGTAACTCAGTTTCTTTAGCATGATTTTGTTTGTTTCTTGAATTTGAGGCTCTCACCCTTTCCATAAGCTTTGGACAATTTCATAAATTTCTTGTTTGAATAGGCTTTCCATTATCTTCTTTGTCTCTTCTTCTCACATAACAATTATTCTTGTTTCACTCGTCTAAAGAATTTTCAAAAGTTTTGTGAAGCTCTCTCACTTTTTTAATATGTGAGTTTCTCTGTAGTATCTCTTGTTGCCTGTTTTAAATTTCACTTATTCTTTCACAATCTAGCTTGTTGTATTAGCTTAACCACTACCTCAGTTTTCAGTGCAGCTATAAAGTTATTTATAGCATTCTTCTTGTTCATTCAGTGATAAAAAGTGAACCAGGAATGACTCTTGTTTACCTTCACTGGGACACACCCAGTATACCAACTAGGGTGCAGTGCTCTGCCCATCAGGAGCATTGCTTTATTGCTCAGCAAGTGAGCTGTACTTTGCAACTTACATGGAGGTCATAAACACATCCTAAAAACCTGGGGCAACTCATTTAAATCAAGCCATGGCTGAGGAAGGAAAATAAAGTGAGAACAAAAGGAGAAGGTGTGGTGTAGAGAATCAGATGGACGCTGCTCCTATGTACACACTTTGGGAATAGAAACAAGGACACCCATATACTGAAGCACTGCTCTACAATTGAGACAACCAGCTATATCCTCATTTCTGTTTTTAAAGTTTTTAATCACATTGGCAAAATATTTATTTTGTTCTTTAATTTGTTTTTCATAGCTCATTATAATGACTATTGGTATTTTCTCATATTTCACTGAACATTTTCTGAATTTTATATTTCAATTCTTTATCTTTTCACTCCAATATTTTCATGTGACTGAGATTTTTGGTGGGAAATGATAAATTTTCCCTTTTAAATGCATCTTGATGTTGTCCATTTATGGTATTCAATTTTTTTCATGGCATTTGAGAACAACATTGTAATAACATTAAAAAGGAATAATTAAAAATTTTTAAGAGTAAAATTAAAAACAAAATATAAAACTTTATATAATTATGAGAAGTAAAACCACAGGAAAAAAAAATAGAAAGTAATCTAAACAATCAAATAAATAAATACCACAAACAGTAAGGATAAAAATATTAATTTTAAAAGATGCAATTCTGAAAATAAGGTGAGGAAAAAGAACAAGAAATTAGAAAAAATTAGAAAAAAAGTACAAATTAAAGAAAAATTAATTTCAGTTTTGATAGGTATCTTCCAGTTGTTATCACTGTATTACAAGCTCTGTGAAGTCTCTTGGCTGTCCTCTCCTAGAGATGTTATTGTCACAATGATGTTAGGGGTACCACAGTAACTTTGGTGGATGGGTTGAGTTGTGATTTCTTTACAGCTTTGACATTACTGCTTTGGCTCTAAGGTTTTATTATTCTAGCAATGACAACCTCAGGCTTCTGGGCATTTCTCCAGTTATCTCAATGGCTGTCTAGGTTATTCAGTGAGTAGATCTTTGAGGAACAAATTGGATCACATCTGGGGTACCTTCCTTTCATAATGCTTGTTCAAGTTGTTGATATGGTACTAGGGCAGAAATCAGGAGTATTTTTTAACCCACCATTATGCTGACTGTAAGGACCAAGAGAAGATCAGAAAATAAGCAAGGCACTAATGGAACAGGAAACTTAAGGGTTACAGGCAGGTCCTGCTCCTGTTCTGTAGGAGTAACATGCCCAAGGTCGTTCAAGAAGCAGAGACAGATAGGGACTCTGGGAAGCTGAGAGAGAAAAAAAAAAAAGGAAAAAGAGACAAACGTTTGCATTCTATTGGTTAAAAGACCCTTATAAGTTTAGGTTTGGAATTCGCCAATGAGCTAGACCCCAGCCCCTGTTGCTATGCTATGTGCAGCCCCCTTAACAAATAGGTTACCGCCACATCTGCTTCTGTATGAGGCTTGCTTGCTTAGCTTATAAAAAGATTTAGCTGTGAGCGCTAGATGCGATTCCCATCTGTAGCTCCTTGTGAGCACGGTGTCTCTGGACACCTCGGGAATTTGCCCCTGCGCAGGTAAAACTGGCCAATAAAGTTACATCTATACTCCTGAAAGTCTCCGACGTTTGTTCTTGACCCGGTGGATGCTACACCTCTGGGGGCTCACCCAGGATTTCCCTTGGTGGAGTTTTTGGTCGGAGACCAGAGGGACAGCTCGAGTTAAGTACTCTTTGAGGATCCTCATTTGGTTTTGGTTTTGAGCTCCAGAGCATATAAACCTGAGGTAGTAGGTGGGATGCCACTGGTAACCTACCCAGGGCTTTCAGAATGGGACGCCGTTTTCTGAAAGGAATTGTTAACTCTAGGAGTTAACTCTAGAAGTGACAGGTCACATTAGGAATTTCTGTGCCGCGCTGCGCTGCATTTTGTCTGTGTGTGAATGTCTGAATTGAGTGTGAGACAATCTTTTACTCTAGCCTTTTTTTGCTTATTGGTTGGGGTATTTTGATAATTGTTTTGTTAATTCTTGAAGGTTTAGAAGCAGACAAAGCGGGATAAAGAAGAATGGGACAACAAGAGTCTGTACCCGGTTCTCCACTTGAGTGCCTGCTAAACAACTTTTTTGATTATCATAAAAAAGCCCAGGGGTACGGAGGGCCACCTCCGGACTGAGAGACCCTTCAGACCTTGAGTCAGTTAGAATGGCCTGCCTTCAATGTAGGGTGGCCCACTGAGGGAAGTTTTGATCTTCCTATTGTGTTTGCTGTCCAAGCTATTATCTACCAGGTGCCCATCCAGACCAATATTTGTATATAGATGTATGGGTTGATATTGCCACAGATAAGCCAGGGTATATCAGAAAGTACATAAAGAATAGCAAGAGAGAGAGAAGGGCAATATGTGTTACTGCAAGTAACCAGAGGGCAGGGAAAGGCAGTAGGGAGGAAAAGGAGAAGACCAATTCCCCGGTACAGTTCACTGTACCGTCATCTAGAATTTACCCTGTCTTGCCTGAACCACTGGAGGATCCCTTAGACCCAGTAAATTTCCCTCCTCCCTATCGGCAGCAGGGAGGACCTGATTCCATGCAGCAGGACGTAAGTGTATTTTTGAGTCCACCACACACCCGAGGAGGGGCGATATATTCGCCTTCTCCTTCGGTAGGAGATGCCGCCATCTTGCCTTTGTCTTCTGCAGGAGGCACCACCATCTTCCCTCCTTCTGCAGGAGGCACTGCCATCTTGCCTTTGTCTTCTGCAGGAGGCACCGCCATCTTGCCTCCTTCTGCAGGAGGCACTGCCATCTTGCCTTTGTCTTCTGCAGGAGGCACCGCCATCTTGCCTCCTTCTGCAGGAGGCACTGCCATCTTGCCTTTGTCTCCTGCAGGAGGCACCGCCATCTTGCCTCCTTCTGCAGGAGGTGCCAAGGGGAGTGCGGCCATTTTACCACTCTGGGAAGCGCCACCGGCACCAGATGCTGGTCCACGAGTGCCCCCTCGCTTCATCTATGTGCCTTTTTCCACCAGTGATTTAAATTCCCACAATTAGAAGCGGGAAAATCCTCCTTTTTCTGAGAAACTGCAGGGACTAATATCCTTGCTTGAGACAGTTTTTAGGACCCACCAGCCAACGTGGGATGAATGCCAACAGGTCTTACAAACTCTTTTTACTACAGAAGAAAGAAATAGAATAATAAGAGAAGCAGTAAAAGCAGTTTTAGAGGACGGGGGAATGGATAGGGAAGCCGAGAATGTCCTTCCCAAGCAGCCCCCGGCCTGGGACCCAAATACCTCAGGGGGAAGGGAAGCACTCTTCCAGTATCGCCGGGCTCTGTTGCGGGGTTTAAAAGCAGCAGCCAGGAGACCCACTAATTTCAGTAAGGTAAGTGAGGTTATTCAGGGAAGGGAAAAATCCCCCGCTGCATTTTTAGAGTGGCTAATAGAGGCCTACCGGGTTTATACCCCTATAGATCCAGAAGCTGAGGAGAATCGCAGGTTAGGAAATATAGCTTTTGTGACGCAAGCTGCATCAGACATTAGGAAGAAGCTTCAGAAATTAGAAGGATTTGAAGGGAAAAATAGAAGTGAGCTAATTGAAATAGCTCAGAAAGTATATATAAATAGGGATGACTCAGAACTAGGGAGAGCAGCTGTCAAGATCCTCATTGCAGCTCATAAGTCAGAGAAGAAGGGAAAAGGAGAGCAGCAAAAAGGCAAAGAGAAAGGTCAACCACGGAAGCAAATAGGCAAGGACCAGTGTGACTATTGCAAGGAGAAAGGACACTGGAGGAGAGATTGCCCAAAGTTACGGGTTAACAGTCAGAAGCTAAAGCAACATCCAGAGGTCTTGCTCCAAACCTTGGACTGACGGGGCCAGGGCTCCATTTCTGTCAGCTCCCAGGAGCCCATGGTCACCCTAACAGTCGAAGGAAAGCCAATAGACTTCCTGGTTGACACGAGAGCCACCTATTCAGTTTTAAAGAAGCCACAAGGACACATACAAAAAGAAAATACAAAAATAATAGGGGTAACAGGAAAAGCAGTAGCTTATCCATGGACCACCGCCAGAATCACAAATTTAGGTAAAGGCACTATTACTCACTCATTTCTAGTCATTCCAGATTGTCCTTATCCTCTCATGGGCCGAGATCTCTTGCAGAAACTTCAAGCAACAATAACCTTTAAGCAAGAGGACAGCAGTTCCCAGGAGGGGAAGGAAAATGTCAGTCTCGAGGTAACGGTGCCCATATCTGAAGAATACTTGATGGCAGTCCTACAGGAAGGTAAGGACAAAGTCATCGGGGTCCCAGAGGAAATACGGGAAAAGGTGCCAGGGGTGTGGGCAGAAACCAACCCACCAGGCTTAGCCGCTCATCAGCCACCTGTCATAGTGCAGTTGCGGAGCACTGCTAGCCCCGTGCGGGTAAGGCAATATCCCATACCAGCACGAGCTAAGCAGGGCATAGTGCAGCATCTGATGCACTTACTAGTGGTGGGTATCCTCCGGGAATGCCAGTCAGCCTGGAACACACCTTTGCTCCCAGTCCAGAAGCCTGGGACCCAGGACTATCGTCCGGTGCAAGATCTGCGAGAAGTAAACGCCCGGGTAGAGACTATTCACCCAATGGTGCCAAAGCCCTACACTTTGCTAAGTTTGTTACCCCCTACTTGTACATATTATTCAGTACTGGATTTGAAGGATGCTTTCTTTTGCATTCCATTGGCCCCCAAGAGCCAGGAGATATTTGCTTTTGAATGGAATGATCCGGAAAATGGACTAGTGGGACAGTATACATGGACCAGGCTTCCTCAAGGGTTTAAGAATTCTCCCACTATCTTTAATGAAGCTTTGTGTAAGGACTTGCAGGGGTTTCGAGCTGCCCACCCTTTAACTGTGTTGCTCTAATATGTGGATGACCTCCTCATCGCTGCAGCCGAAGAAGAGCAATGTAAGACGGCCACCTCAGACCTACTCCAGGATCTCCAGCAGATGGGGTATCGAGTCTCTGCCAAGAAGGCCCAGATTGTCACCCAAACTGTAAGTTACTTGGGATATAACTTACAAGGGGGACAAAGGACATTATCCAGTCAAAGGATTCAAACTGTGTTGCAGATCCCAGAACCCACTAACAAAAGGCAAGTGCGAGAATTTCTGGGAGCAGTAGGATATTGCAGACTCTGGATATTAGGATTTGCAGAGCTGGCCAGGCCCCTCCACAAATTGACATGGGGCAAAGAAGAACAGTTTATTTGGACAGACAAGGAAAGGAAGGCTTTCCAGGCACTGAAGAAGGCCCTAGTAGCTGCCCCAGCATTGGCCCTACCAGATATGGCCAAACCTTTCCAGTTGTACATTGCTGAGAAGGGAGGGATAGCCTTGGGAATCCTCAGCCAAGAGCTTGGGCCATAGAAGAGGCCTGTAGCATACCTATCCAGGAAGCTAGACCCCGTAGCGTCTGGCTGGCCAACCTGTTTAAGGGCACTTGCTGCTACCTCAATCCTAGTTAAGGAGGCCAACAAACTGACATTGGGTCAGGACATCCAGGTTATTGGAGAACACTATCTAGAACAAGTGCTGCATGCCCCACTGGATAGGTGGCTCTCCAATCCTTGATTGACACAGTACCAAGCACAGTTATTGAATCCCCTAGCAGTGCAGTTCTTGAAAATGGCAGCCTTAAATCCTGCCACTTTGCTACCATTGCCAGACCCATCAGTGGTCCATGACTGCAGACAGATATTGGACACTGTCACAGGGGCCAGACCAGACCTCAGGGACCAGGCCTATGAGAAGGCAGACCTCACGCTGTTCACTGATGGAAGCAGTTATGTCCGAGATGGATAAAGATATGCAGGAGCAGCTGTAAGTACCCAGGACAGTGTCTTATGGCAGAGAGCATT